>NC_134278.1:103521488-104121488 GCF_949628215.1 Phalacrocorax aristotelis
TTTCATGAATATTTGCTTTTTTACAACACTGTGTATAGATTGTAGCAGGTCAGGGCCTCCTTTTCTTTCATTCTCTGATAATAAAAGGGATGTTTTCACTTCTTTTAAACACAGAAAATAATACATTGGCTATGATTTTGTTTTGTTCTATACTAACAAGTTAGCACACATGTTAATTTAAAAAATGCTACTTCCTTAAGACACAGGGAGGGTTCATGATGATATTTGACCCCTCCAGCCACTTGGCAGATCTGGGACTCTTCATACTCAGAAGAGTGCCTTAATTGATAATCAATCAGTTAAATCGCACTCATGCTGCTCACAGTGTCTTTTCTTCTTGTGCAAGTCAGCTGCCCCAGTTCCAGTAGGGGGGTTTAAGTGGATATTTTCCATCCTGAATAGAACAGCTAATAAAAATTAATCAGTACGCTCTCCTCCCATAATGGAGGAGCTCATACCTCATTTAAGTGTGGCAAACACTGTGTGGATGTTGTCCTCTTATTTTTATGTCGCTTCTCTAATTGTTGCAGTTGGTCCTAGATCAGTTGCTGCTCACACAAGGACTAGATCTGCTACCAGGTCCAGACCACGTCTGAATCATTTCTGAACTTGCTTTCATGCTGTGTGTGTGACAGTTCTCTTGTAAAACCTACTTTTGTCTTCGGTGGGAAGGAATAGGTTGGATGGTCAAAATTTTCCCCTTATTGCTTTTGTACAGAACAGAGGAGGAGCTGAATAAAAGCGTAATGCTGTGAATTTACACAATATTTTGATGAACTAAAGTCCACAAAGAGATATAATATGTGAAAATACATTACCTTAATGTGCTGTACCATCAGGTAGTTACAGCATAGAACAAGGGAAAAGTCAAATTCCTTTTACACTGGGGTAAATCCACTTTAGCTGTCATATTCAACAGTGAAATGAGGTACTATCTTAATTTTCCAATGAAATGTGTTCCTGCCAATATTTAAAAAAATGCCTATGAGATTTAAAAACCTCTGCCTAGTTTTCCATATTGTTGTAGAAACTCCAAAGTTTCCAAATGTCTTTGAAAAGAAGATACAAAATTTAGAGATTACTGAGGGACTTTTCAAATTATACCCTTCATAGTTGCTTTTCTGCATTTCAATATAAAGATCTTCTACTGTCTGTTGTTAAAACCTCCAAGATAATTTCAACCTGCCTCAGCTTCTGAGGATGTTCTTACATTTGATGCAGCAATAAAGAGTTGGAGGTTTTAACCACTGGCTCAGCTGCCCTCTTTATTAAATACATCATCATCATTCCATGATTTTATTGTGAAGTCAACACATATTCTTTCGTACACAGAACGCCACTGCTGCCTCCTGACATTAGCGAAAGAATTTAATTGTTTTCTTCTGTGCATTGAAGACAGAGAGGGAGAGGTAAACCAAAATCTTAGCTTTGAACTTATTCAAACATCAGGCACATTCAAATTTAAATTTAAGTCCCGTGGTTCTCCCCTTCCTTTAAAGTTACTAGAGCCATTTTCTGATATTTAATTCTCCCCAGCCATAAATGTTTGGAGTCTGTCTGATCCATTTCCATTATGAAGAACCTTATACTATGCAAGAGCCAGTCAGTGTAAATTTTTAAAAGGACAAAATCAGGTCAAAATTTTTAATTTTTGCTTACTGAAGTAACAGCATAATTTTTCAGGGTTTTTCTTTTTTATCAGCATGTTCCCAGCTGATACACAAGACTAGATAACTACCTTGCCTTGCCTTCCTTTCACTCATAGAGAAAATGTGTACAATAAGTGTTATGCTACCTATGCATTACAGCACTCACCTGAAGTCTGGATCGCATATACACAAAGACAGGTCAGTCTCTCTCTCTATAGACACACACATATATACATGTGGTTATTTACATGCCAGTCTTTGGTATTTCCTCTTTGGTATGCCACTTTATGTTCTGTGCAGACACACACATGCACACAAAATTAGTTTTTTTTCTGTAAATGCATAAAAGATTAAGTTCAATCACCTAAACATTTTCAAAAGCTCGTCAGTCAAATTCTTTAAAATTCATACTGAATTGATAAAATTGTTACAGCTGGAAAATAAATGAAAAGTAAAGCAAAAATAATAAAAAACCCCACTTGTAACATTTTGTTTTCCTCTTTGAAGGAACAGATATCATCCTTTTCTTCTGAAACAGACATTTAATTTAGAAGTATTTTTATGAAAAGGGATTAAAGACCCAAAAAAAGAATCAAAGTAATTCCATGTCAGATAAAAGAAACACTATGTCTGACTGCCATGCTAGGACAAGACTCTGGTAACCATTCTGTTATTCTGCATGAATATTTATGAATATAATATTTATTCATTAAAAAGCTGTTGTTCAGAGACAGATATCACAGTGAGCAACAGCCTACTTCAGTTCCCAAATTAAAAAAGCTAAACTTCCCTATGATATGCTCCTTTAAACCAATTTTGTCTACCAGTCCAGTCCAGTCTGCTTCCTTATGACCCAGAATGGCAGGAGCATCTGCAAGAGAAGTAAAGACACAGGTCTAGCAACCACGGTGCACCCACAGACTGGCAGGATACAGCAATGCATATTCCAGGTCTATGTTTTCCATTTGCATTTCAACTATTCTGAGCATCTTCCAGTGCAGAGAAAAACAGGGCATAAGGGGATTTTATTTATTTTAGTAATTTTCTACATTGGATTAACAGTTTTGTTCACCACCTTTATGTTTTCAAGCATTCAATTCATCACCAAAATCTTCATATCTGCTTATTATAGTCAGTCTGAATATTCCCTAAGTTGTGATCATTATGGTTTATGTTATGTTGGTGAAATATTGGATTTGTCATGCACTAGCACAGATTTTAAGAACAATTAGAAAACTCACCACATCAACTTTATAGTTAATTGTCCAAAATGTCCTAAATAATTTCTCAGACTGGGAGAAATGAGTAAAGAATTTTAATTATAGTGTTTCCCCACTTTCTTAGAAAAATATGTGGTTTCTTTGCACTACAAATTTAATTCAAATAAAAGAAAGACCAGCCTCTTGGAATCATTGAGATATTACTGTTCCAATATTTTAGCATTTTGTATGTACTTTAATTTGCACAAGAAAGATTATGAAATATACAGGGAAACAATGGATTAATCTCTCTCTGTTAATCCATAATTTGTGGAAAAGATTTATTTCACTTTGGAATTCTTTTTTTTTTTTTGGCAAGAAAACTGTGACTGTTCAGCATAGACTAAAGCTTAAACTGTTTCATCAAATTACTAGTCTCTGCATTATGGAATTACAAATCAATTAACATAATAAAAACAATTTATAGATCTGAAATAAAATGTCAATTTCATGACTAACGGTGGAATCGTAATTCAGACATCATGAAGCTGGTAATGAATCTGTGACTTCGATAGGTGCCTTCCTAGTCTATATTTCATGAAAGCTTAGAAAGAAATTAAACAGTTTCATAAAACTGGGTGTTCTTCTGTTTTAGTTGATTCATGGTGATGGACATTTATTTACTCTCAAAAAATATCCACTGCATTTTTTGCTTAATGTTAGAATACATGACTTGCACTCTTAGTTTCATCCTCATAAATCCTGTTAAAGATAAACCAAAATTCTGAACAACACTTCTCAGACATCTCCCATTGCACCGCAAGTCCCAGCACCACTCCCATTTCTGACACCTGTGCTTCTGAATTTGATGGCATGTAAAATCACAGTATTACAATTATTACGGTATTACAGGAGTGATTAAATTTAAAATACTGGGTGTACTGGTAGATTATTTCTTCTCTATTTTGTTCCTTTTGTTAATTTTGTCTTTGGGGTGCACAGCTTCGAAGTACAAATGTTACTTCATTATGTTCTCTCCTTTTTTATTTGCTTCTCTTCAACCAAGTGGATGTAAGACTTCCACTTTTGTATAAATTTTTGTATGTAATTTTATTCAACTTCACCAGGAAAAACCTCAGAAATTATTCAAGTAGCTGCCAAGCAAAGAGCTGTTAATTATTCAGCACAATTAGTAAATGTATAGGACTACATACTGAAGGTTTTCCTAATTTTAGCTATTGTCATCATGAAGATTTTTCCCCAGTTCAGAAAGAGTCCTTCACACTTGCAAGGATGAGAAGCTGAAATGCCTAAGTACACATATGCAACAAAATATCATTTTTAAGTGGCCAAACTGAAGCATTCCTGAAAATTGCATTCTTCAGAGGTGTTCTGGAAGATAGCTCAAAGAACATCCAGAATTACTATCTACTCACTTACACAAATATTAACCTATCAGTTTTATAAAACTGCACCTCTGAATTTTATACTGAAAACTCAGATTGTTTGATAAACTTCACCTAAAATAAACCTAATGTTTATTATTAGCGTCTTAGGAATACTTTAATAATTCTTTTCATTTATGTTTATTATCCTGCTACATTAAAGATAGACAAATCACTAAGAGATGGTCATGATAATTGTTTTATGGAAATGGAAGGAGAATAGTTCCAGGGTAATACCATGTACCTATTCATAAGCTGCTCCATAAGGTAGAAAATTATCATACTAACAAACCTTGTGGATGCAAGTCTTGGATATGAATCTGCTACTCTGTAGCCTTACATCAAATCACTGAACCTATCATGATTTTCAGATTCTGTTTACACCCAGAAGTGGAGCCATCTCTACTTCAAAAATAATTTAATCAACCTGGTATAATGCCACACATTAATGGTAGTATATTATTTTTCAAGTGACTTTTATGACAATGTAACCTCTTCTGAACTGTAATAAGATTCTGAAGAGATTTTTGTATTAGTTTTACTAAACTGGTTTAATTAACACTGTCAGTTTAAATAATGCATTTCTGTCTATAAATCATCCCTCAGATTTTGCATTCATAAAGCGGAGATAATAATACTTATTCACTTCTCAGATCCTTGAGTGGAATATGCTATTGAAATGCAAAACATTTTACTTGTTAATATTTTGGGACTAACATGCAGGCTACAAGAAAAATATAACCAGAAAGAATTCAACCTATTTTACTGTTAACCTCAAACAAGGCAATGAATCCAAAAGAAGGCTGCCCTCAGAGAGACTTTCAATCAAAATTTCACTGAATGTAAAAGATGGAGTCCGGTCTGTTTTCTGAATGTGAGTTTGGATATAGACTAGACCCAAGAACAGGGACTGACATTTGTTGGGATAAAGCACAAGTAAAGTCTTTGAAGTTTTTCCCTCTTTTTGTGCAGTGACCCAGAAATGATCCATAGTATAGTAACTTTTTTTTAATTATTATTTTTCTTGTTGTTTTAGAAAACTTAACAACAGAAAAAAATTACCTTGTGCAACATTGGAAGGAGAGCTCTCCCATAGACATTTAGATGCAGTTTCTCCTTATGGGTGAAGAACTTTGGATAAAAGGGGAAGGACGAAGAATGATTGTAGCAGCATGCTAGTGGAGATTCAACATCTGCCCCCAGCCAGCATTTCTGAATTCTTGAACACCTGAGCAAAAGCTGTTTTGCTGCTCCTTTTGTATTGATTTTCATCTTTCTTCTTCTTTTCACTCTACTGACCCTCACCCAGCACTCCAATCTAAAAAAACCAACCCACAATTAACAGTAGCTTACATTCACTAAAATTAGTGTATTTTAGAGAATTACACAGAATTACTCTGAGGTGCTGCCTTACTTGCACAGTTCAGTGTGCAAAAGCTTACTGTTTTGTCATCTGTCTTCAAAACACCTCCCCTTTTAGAAAGTAGTACATATGGGTCACATTCAGAAAGAGCCTAGATAACCTTATGGGAGAACTGATTTGTATCTGTCATCAATTTTCTCAGCACATACATTAGAAAGACTTAAACCTAGAGCTAGCTGTATATCTGAGGCCCAGGTACCAACTATGGCTGCATTTCAGAGTTGCAGTATGACCTTCAACAAGTCATTCAATGTCTATGCTCTAGGTTACCCAACTGCAAAATGGAAATAACTCCACTTGCTTTCTGCTGTAGTCTGTGAGGACGGAAAATGTTGCATAAGCATTAAAAATATTCTTGCAAGTCAAAAAGAACATACATAAAAGAAAAGGAGTCTGTCTGAGCCTCCTTCTTACCTTATTTTGAGTGGTTTGCACCCACTGGAGTTATTTTGGCATTTTCAGAGTTGTTACTGATTTACGACATCATAAACAAGTCAGAGTCATGCTCGCCAAATGTGAGTTGACATAATTAACGCACTGCAAGAAAGCAAGATTTGCAAAGCTCAAGCTCACCAGTACTTAAAGATATGCACACTGTAACAGTGAGAAAAATGTACAAGAAAAAATTAAGTTTGATGATTTAACATCAGTGCAAATTAAATTAATTCCTAGGGAATATATTTTGGATAAAGATCAAATAAATCCCTTTAGATGGAAAGCTTGAATAGGGCTTTGTTGAACATCATTAATGGTACAGCTTGTCTCTGCATGGATTAAGCTCATTGGCTAGGAGCAAGAAGGTTGCCCAGCAAGCTATTGCTTTTCTTTTTTTTTTTTTATTTCAAGCATGTCTTGTTTGAAAGGGATAATTGTGCCCAGCAGATCTTGTTTCTAACGCTTCTTATATATAGTGAAATACAGTAATTTAACAGCTTGCTAGGGGAACAAGAATTTGTTCCAGTTCCTGATTTAAATGTTTATGCTAATTGCTATTTATTGGCTCAGATGCAAATGATAGGTTGGCCAAAGTGAAATTTTATGACGAGCAAACTCCCCCCTTTTGTGCAAATTGAAAAAGTGAAACAAGAAGAGGATGAAATGAGCCGAAGATGGTCTTAATGGCTGCTTTTTAATGGGGAAGATAAAATTAAGACTGATTTACGTGGCCAACTCCCCTGTTTTCTCTTATCAGCTCATTTGGCAGGAAAAATGGAAAAGTAATTGTTCCTCTTTCAATGTGGGCCTCAAACCATTATTTATTGGCTGAAATTAATCGCTGTTTATCCTTCATTCACATGGAAACCGCTCTATCAGCATTATGAACCCCAGCAACTCAACTAGTCCCTTGCAATTTAGCCAACAGCAAGTGCAGATCCTGATGAGCCGTGCCTTAATTTTCTGGGCTGTGGGAGTTAATGAAGACTCCTTTCTTAGGTGGACATATTTGTATTTCTACAACATTAATAACAAAGGCCCACACTTTCTTTTCTGCAGCATGTAAACTTTTTTTTTAGTAGAGAAAAAAAAAATATTCATAAAGCTGAACAGGGTTGAAAGAGAAGACAGAGAGAAGACTGACATTTCCTTGAATAGTCAAGCTCCTCGAGAACTGAATAATGTGATAGGCACTTCTTTGATCCCCTTAACAAGAAGTCCCCTGTTATGGAGCATGTAGTGCAATTGCAATGCTTTGCCACTGAAGAGCATTTTTATTTATCCTTTCCTCCTTATGTTTTATCTTCATTGTGTCCACCTTCCAGCCTGATAAGTTCACCGTATCGGCTGCCCATGCATTTAATGCCAAAAGGGAACTATGCAGCTGGGACAGCCACAGCTGCATCTTATCTAATACTGCCTAAGGGGGCTGACTGGTGCTGGCAACATGCATGTCAGGCAGAAGTCCTTTCCTGCTTCTTTTTTGAGATGGTGCAAAGCATCACCCAGTTCTCCTTTACACATAGCCAGGAGGAGAGTGGAATGCTTGCCTTTCCTTTGATTTTTTTTCCAGCACCAGAACGCCCTCGGAAAAGAGATGTTTGATTTCAGTAGCAGTAGCAGCTGCTGCCTTGAAAATATCAGCAATAAGCAAATACAGTTTACATTGTAATAGGAAGAAAAATGGTTTATTAATCAGACACTGCAGAAACTGTCCTGTTGGTTTAAGCCTAAGGTGTGTCTAGTCCACTGCTGCATCTATGACAGTGGCCAGCGGAGAGAATAAATAAGAAGGTGTGAAGTGGTCTTGTTTGCTTCCTTCGACTAAGGGCCAGCTTGATTTCTGATTGTTCAAGACAGGATGAAACCCTGAAGCATGAGTTTTTAAAGATTTAAGACCAGTAGGAGCAGCAATGGATGAGAAATATGCTTGTACGGAACATTGCTTTTGAACACCACTGTTTGGGAGAATACGTGCGCGTAAATATACTGGTGTTCAAAAACTATCCTAACCCTCCCTTCACGGGACCTAAGAATGAAGTAAACTGAGCATGTTTTAAGTAAAGCAATGTGTGCTTCAGTTTAGGCTTTAGCAATCTGTTACATGATAAGAAATATTAATGTGTCTTTCTTCATTAAAGTTATGGGGGAGATCACTGGACGCACTCTCTCATATTTGCCATGGGCCTCATCTAAAATTACACTGAAAGTCAATAGACATTTTTCCAGTGATTTACCTGTGTTTTGGATCTGCTCCAAGGTCTGTACATTGCCATTTTAGAAAGGGCAGAGGTAGTGAATTTGTATTAGATTTGTAAATTCAGTAATGAATTTCCAGATGTGACTTATGTTCAGCTTACTTCTCAGAGGGAGGGCAGGAATCTGCTACATACATGTGAGACTCTGATATTGTTATCAAAAGCAACAAAAATGTTTTAGTTAATATGTGAATTAATTTACAGAGGAACATTTGTGCCGTCATCAATATATGTTTAGAAATCTTAAGGGAATACCAGCCTAACTTTCTAGTAAAGAAAAGGAAATGTAAATATTTTTGAATTATGATTCAATATAACAGGCAAGGAAGAGGTTCCTATACTTCTGAATGGGATCCAGCTGAAATTGCCTGTGCGTTTATAACTGCATAACCCAGACAGACTAAGAATATTGATTCTGCAACAGGTTAAACAATGCAGCAAAGACAAAGTATTTGTGCAAATTCTGATGTGGAAGGGAAATAGTATTTATGTTAATAAGCTAATAAGTCTACATCACACCTTTTAAGCCTGGTACTCCCTCCTTCTAGGGGTCAGTTATCCTTTTGGCCTGAATTATTCACTCAGGACCCAGTCGTACTGATTCAGCCTTCATCATTCTAACTGGGAAAGCATCCTTAGTGTGATGTGTGGTAGAGCAAGGTTACCCTCCACTAGAGATCTCTAGGCACATGTTGCATGGGCAGCACCAATCCAGTTGGTGATGGGAAATGCAAAAAGAGGTAGGCTAAAGCCCCTCACTTCCTCTTCCGGAGTAAACTGCAAAATGTTGCTGCCAATCACACAGATGCTTGGTGTATGGTATTTTGTTACATAATAATGTATGACTGTCAGCCAGAAAAGATGGGTGACAAAAAATTCGCATTGCTTCTCACTCACCATTTTCAAAAGCCCAGATTCTAACTGCCTTTTGCATAAATATATCGATGGAGAGAAGACACAAGACCAGCTCCTCTACGTTTTCACAGTTAGTGGTTATTGCTCTTCACCTCTTACACTGCTGGGAAAGATGCCTCTCAACCTTGTTCCCCGAGGTTAATTGTCCAAACACAGAAGGAAGCAAATGGAGGGAAAACATAGTTATGTGTAGACTTATTCTTCGTTACTGCCAGCTTGATGTTCATATTCACATGTACCAAGAGAAGAAAATAACCATTCAGAAACGCAACTTTGGAAATGCTCCATTTGGGTGCTCTACTCTGACTGGCACAAATGCAAAGGTTTTTACATTTTGTTGCTTATCTAAACCATGGCCTTGATCCTGCTTTCAGTTAATTCAGTGGGAGTTTTGCCATTAATTTGACTGCGGCTCTGTGTTCTGGAACACCCCCCTTTTTTTTCTAATTAAAGACAAGCCTGAGTCCTGGAGCTAAATTCTGATAATACTTTGGTCCAAATGTCTGAACTTGGTTGCCAAAATGGGACACAAAATCCTGTACATAAAAGCTCCACCAAAAGCCTGATTTTTAGAGGTATTGACCATGCAGTAAAAGTCAATATGTACAACATGCATGCTGAGCCCATGCTTTCCGCCTCAAGTGCAGGTTGTCTTATTTCTCCTGTAAATTGAGTCCAAGCTCCTGAGGAAACTTAGAAAGATGTTTCTACACCTAGAACCTAGCTGAACTTCTTGAAACTAAGGACTATTTCTATGTCAGAAAATTATCATACCACAGAGCTGTGTATTTCCAGAGGCAGATTCATTCCTACCTATTGCACCCCAGTTGTCTTTATTAAAGAAGAGTAAGTTTATCTTTTAATTTTTTTAGGAATTCTGCTTGCTTGTTTTGTGCTGTCAGGGAGTTTGGCATGCATGGAGAATTTCAGTGAAAAGGAAGGACTGATCTTTCTCTACCCAGTGGACCTAAGACTAGTTGTCAGTTGCAAGGTGATTTCTTGTCTGCTAATAATCATTCTTGCATTGCAGTAATGTGCTTTTCTACTGTCATCCACAGTACTGTGGCTTTAAGACAAAAGACATGACAAAAACCAGATCTGTTTATCTTAACTTCCATGTCACCAGCTTTTCAGTTAAATCATTAAATTCAACAGAGCTGAAGTTACCTAAGGACCTAGAATTTTTCCAGTGGTAAAAAGCTTTTTTTATATTTTTTTTATGATTAAAATGTTAAAGTGATATAAGATTGGTCCTATCCACTTAAGACTATTCTCGTTAGTTTTCATAATTGTTGGACTCCACTTAAGTAATTTATGGGTGGGCCTTTAATGCAGGTGTACCAATAATTGAATCCTCTTTGGCCTTGCTGACCATAGCGCTTTCCACCTAAATTTCATAACTGATACTGAATACACTCAGCTGTCACAGCTCTTGGGAGATACAAGAGCCTTGAAGGGATCTGGACTTGTGTTCTGTTTTGTTTTGTTTATACTCCACGGAGGTGATAAGTATTTAGGGAATGTAACCTCATTATACAAAATCCTGTGTGGAGCAGCTCACACCAAAATATATTCTCAGCAGAAAAAGGTCTTTCTATGGCAGTGCAAGATATTCATAAGGAAAGCTACCTTGGGAAAGCAAGGCATTGTTGTGTGTCTAGTGGCTACCTCTTATTGATGCTTTGGACAGGAGCTCTGCTTTAGATTGCTGAAATTTGCATATATAAAGGATGTACCTGTGCATGTAACTCACCTACAGTAAACTGACTGTTTAGCTGAAAGTGTTTATACAATTTGGGATATAGTTTCATTCTCTGAAGGGGGTGTAAGATAAGCAGACTCGGAGAAGTGTATTATAGCCTTGCTCCAGAACAACCAAATAGAGCTTAAATATGAATGGCTGTAACGTTCCAACAGATCCTCTGACATTTGTGTATCTATGATCTGGGAAATTCCCCAGGCTCTGTTTTACTCTTACAGTGGATCCAAGTCCCAGCTAACATTTCTGGCTCATTTAGGAGTCTGGGGACTGATCCTCTGTTGCCCTGCACCTTGCACTGTCATTCAACCTATACAAAATGAAGGTAAAACACTATGGGCTCCATTTTGACATTTACTTCAGTGTAGATATATAGTTTATACCACCAGAGATGGTGGCCCTACATTCTGATTTGGCAGCTTTTTAATCTACTTTGCACTGGAGAAATAGATGTACAGTCCATGGTAATGGGAAAAAATAATACTTCAGTTGTATTTGATGGTGAAATAATTTCATTTCAGTTCCCTACTCTTCAAAGCAAGTGTAATAATATTTTCCTTACAGGAGGGTTGGGAATGCCTTGCCTTTCAGCTCAATTCCTAACTCACTTGATAATAACAAACTGCCTTGCCTTTGCTAGGATTTTGTCGACTGTTTATCCCAAGATAATGAACTCAAGCTGGACCCTCCTTCTTCCACTAACACAGCAGGGGCTTCAGGGAGAATGGCAACCAATTAAACTTTCACATATTTCTACCATCCTGGTTTCTGAACGTAAAGCTACCCTAATTGGTCTTATTGAAATATAGCCAGCCTCGGTGAAACGTATTTCTCAACACCCTTTGTCTAAGAAAGAACACACTACTGCTCAAATCTCTCCCTTGCAATGGGGAAGTTTAGTGCTCCGGTAGGGAACTGCCTGCTCGCTGCCCACCCTGCCCTTCCCTGTCCTCTCTCAGAAGTTACGGGGGTTAGCAACATCCAGCTGCTTTTGGTGGACCTCCCCCCACAGCTGCCTCCTTCCAGGGAGGCAGAAGCCCACTGTCCAGCTAGTAGGATGGTTTGGTTTTAGGAAATAAAGTAATTCTGGATTAAAAAATAAATTGCAGCCTCACTCATATGCTAACATTGAAATGGAAATGCAGATCTGAAGGTTAAAAGTGATTCATATTACTACATGGGGTCAAACCAGACTCCTGGATGAAGCCATCCATCTGTATCTTCTATACGAGTTTGACAGTTAGGTGTAGGTTCATACAGTACAGCCGAGGCTATATTGTGTCTGGAGGAGATGAGGGAGGGAAGAAGTGGAAAAAAGCATTACTGGTTTGAGGATTTTTTCTTCTGTGAGTCACTGAGAAGTGACAGGATCAGATATCCGTGCATTTTGTCTGATTTCTTGTGAATAAGCATCTGAGAAAAGCTTTCAGCAAGTATCTTCCATTCTGTGATATCCTTGTGAGAGGACAAACACCACAGCCAGCATTTGCAGAAGATTGGACCAAGCTGTAGGGTGACCATCCTCCTGCACAACCTCTCACTTTCACCAGGGGTTGGAGTATTCCTGGCCCACCTACATGAAGTGTACATCTGCCTAACTTTGGTGGGCCTGTTTTTTTGGGAAAGGCCTTTAGATAGCTATGACTTTTTGAGGTCCCACTTCAGAGTGGAGCCCTGCCTCCAGGCCAGTAGACACAGCCAAGAGCTGTCTTGCCACGCTGCTATACAAGGCTATACTGCTCCAATATGCTCCCCTTTCTGGCCTTGTCCATTCCAGCGCTGGCTGGAAAAAAACATCTCAGCCTTTTTTTCCCACATATCTACATCCTTCATAAACAAAACAACACCAAGAGTTGTAGCAGATGTTGTGATCTGGGCTACAGCCTTCAACTGAGGTATACCTGATTTAAATGAGTTTAAATTAAGGCTCTTCTTCTCAAGCATAAACACAGTCTCTTACTGCTTTGAAAACAAAACTGGAGACGGGACACAAACAGGAACAATAACACTGGTCATTCTGAAAGCTAAACTGTGGGTTCTTAGGTAAAAATGAGAAAACCTCCACCAAATAGTTTATCCAGCCTCTTCTGAATCAAATTAGTGGCTCCACAGCCTACCTGCACATTTCAAAAAACTCTTGATTTATTTTGAACTAGGTATCTGGTATCTTCATGTGGTTTTATCTTATTCTTGTATGATGTGAAACACTGGCAACAACTCTCTAAGCACTTGCCCAGTACAGCCCATGAGTCAGTCAATCTCTGTTGCAGCTCCCTCAGATACCTTCCTTCCAGCCCGAGGAGTCCCACTTCATTCAGATGGGATATGCTTTGAAGAGTCTTGCTTCCATTCTTTGTATATTTTTGAGCTCTGTGAGTCAACTTTTCAAGACAATGAGCCTAGAAATTCTTAAAATGCACAGGATGGATGAACAACAGGGTCTCACACTTGTAACATGACCTTGCACCTGATAAAGAATGGTGAGTGTTCCCACAGCTCAAAGATGAGCAGCTCCCAAAAACTAAAGTTATATTGCTGCTATTTTTTTTTCTTTTGACAGCGATGCTTTTGTATCTCATGTGGATTTCCTGGATCCAGGGGAACCTATTGCCAACCTACATTTTTCATCATTAAGAGTTACATGTGAAAAATAAAAATCACAACCAAACTGACAGTTGGCAGACTGTCCAGTTTATCACTTCATCTTGACATGTTTATGTATGCTAGCAAATAAAGTGTTTCAATGAATAAATTTGCTATTTTAAAATTGCACAAAATACATTTAGTCACATGGAAAAAAATCTTAGACATTCTGTCAAAAATATAATCTTATTCAATTATTTTATCATGGTACATAGCCTGATGTTCACACAGATACTGGAAGATTTACACTGAGATTATGAAACAGCTGATTTCGGTTGAAGGCTGAAAAGAGATAGAATCTGAAAAGTCTCAGTACAGATTCGCATGCCCTTTGCATTCTGTGTTTTACTCAGATCTGTCACTTTAGCCAGGGGCAATTTCTCTAGTGAGCCAATTGTCTACACTATGTTACCTTTTCAAACAGCACTCTGGCTTTAGGATCTTCTAAAATTTCTAAAATGTAAGTTGGTCATAAACTTTCAGTGGCTATTTAAACTGGGCCTACCTAAATCAAACTAAGTGTGTTTGAGCTTCGGGGAAGAAAAAACCAATTAGACTGAAAAGACTATAAAGATTACTTTTTAAAACTTATTTTTGGTTTTCACTTCTTGACCTGACAGACACATGTATATTTAAAACTTTCAATATGTACTGTAGATATGTAGGCTTAAAATAAACACATATAAGAAGTGCTTACAACTTCTATGTGAAATGTGGAGGGTCATGACTCAGTTCACATGCATGTGTTCATGTATGTGTACTTGGTGAGGGTTTATGAATAGATTTTTATAAGGTCCCTTTTCTTTAAACAAAGCAAGCATTATCCTTTTAAGATTTCCTTCCCTGGTGCATCTGATGAGAGAACCTGGGTGTTGTGCTCCAGCTGGGAAACCCGAGCTGCTGCAAGTGCAGCATGATAGGAACACACATGGTCATAACTGCTTTACTCCTGAAGAAGGTCTCCATTGCAGAAAGACATATGACAGTCAGTAGAAACATAACTTAATTCTCAGGACATGGCAACTCAACAAAAGCTCCAGAAACTGAGGAACTGTCTTTAAATGTACATTGAGTACAGATGAAGCCAAGAAATATTTTTGTTCTGAAGAGGCTCGTAGCTTAAGTAATATGACACCTGTAAGTTTAGAGAGGCTGTCTGTAGAAGTAACACATTGTCATGGTTTTAGCTGGGAGAGTTAATTTTCTTCACTGTGACATGGTATTAAGGTATGAGAGCCAAACAATGAATTTTGAAGGCATTGACACGCTAATTTATGTCAGCCTTTTGCACTGAAGCCAATGTGTAAAAAAGGACCCATGAATGTGAACATTGTCAGTGGACACGTAGACCGGATTCACAGTACCCAACAGACGTTGCCTTAAAGACAATTCAGGTAAACGTGCTTGACAACTTAGGAGGCCTTTCTGTTCAATGTGTGTTTCCATAAGTGTGGTACAAAGAGGAATAAATAGGTATGAAAGGTAAATAACTATGTCAACCAAATTAATTGCCAGAAATTAGTCCTGCACCACTATATAGTCAATATGCCAAATAACGGTAGGTCAGCTTGAATCTAGTTATCAAATAGAAAAAACTGTTCTTGTACTGTGAGAAAAGACAAATTTTGACTAGATTTCTCTCAGGGAAAACCATTTCTCAACTTTCTTTTCTCCCATCAAACATGCAATTGCAGGTGCAGATGTTCTGAAATAGATATGCTAAGTTTAGGTCAGGCATTAAATACTGATATATTTGAGTATTGTTATAGTTCATATTTCAAAGCCAGTCATGAACAAAGATATTGATACCATAAATATTTGTCAATTGCCACATTCTAGTGTCAGCAAGTGACAGACAATATTGTCCATCTCTTGTCCCATTTCTATAATGTAATATACAATATACAACTCATGTTGGTGCTCTGGCATTGATACATCTCACATGTGAAGTATTTTAGAAAACGCAGCCTTTCTTTTTTTTTTTTTTTTTGCAATATGCTCCACTGAAGTCAAAACAGCTATATGTGGGCCTTACTTCAAGGCAGTATTTACTCATTTTCCACAATTTATCCCTTCTCATGACAGCAAAAGGAGTTTAAGGCTCCATTGACTTTAGTGATACACAGCAGTATTAGTTTTCTAACATTGCAATACAAATATCCTTTTGACATGAACAGGAAACACCTCTGAGGGTGTCTGCACTCATTCAGTCCCTTATTTTGGGCAAAGTTAACAGTCAAGGTGTCATGGTAACAATGCAGTGGTTTTGTGATGTAGTTATTTGCCTTCTAGACATGGGTCAGAATTCACAAACTTGTTTCATGAACTTACAGCAGAAACTCTCTCACAAGAGAGACAGGCCAGATTTGCGCAAGTTCTGGGTAAGTAAAATGTTCTTTAGTGCAACAGCACTTCACAAAATTGCCAAGTTGAAACTTTCTTGGTGGAAATTATTTCTTCCTGCGATAACTGTCAACTTAGCCTACTGAGGAAGAGATTTACAAGTCTGGTAACTACTGCATTCTCCTTTATTTTGTATTAATGCTTTTTTTTCTGTTTTGCCCTCACTTTTTTAGAATACAGTGTTCACCTTCAGTTGGTATAATGCAAATGGATCTACAAAACACTAGGCTGGTCTATAGAATCTAATGCATTTTCTGATCTTTTGGGTCTTTTTCTTTGTGCTTGTTCATTTGTACGTCAAATGGCATTCCTAAAATCCTTGCTATAAGCAAGAAAGCCACAAAAAATGTTTTGAAGATATTATTCTGGGTCAAACTGACTCTGCTGACAACAGGAATTCTTTGTGTGTAGTCCCTGCTGAATTAGGACTTTTGCTGGGCATCTCTCACGGAGGTATGTTCACAAAATGAACATAATAGTGTAGCATTGCTACTGGTTTGCTCTCAGAAAAGTTCGTGAAATATGGTTCTTGCTTCAGACGATGGTTAAAGATAAACATTATTTATTTTATATTTATTCATAAAATCTATATTCGTAACAATATTTATAGTCAACAAAATTATTTCTCAGAGAGGCTTCTGTGATACCAATATTTTATATGAACAAAGGAGTAAGAACATTGGCCTCTGTCCTCCAAATCCCCTTGCTGTTACTACAAACAAACCTATGGAAATCAACTGTACATGGCACTTCCTGATGGACCAGAGATGTCCTGTAGTTTTTGGAAAGCATATGTGTCTTGAGTTTCACTGCACATGATAATTTCTCTCAGGAAAGAGATCAAAATTCCATTTATAATTTGTCCTCCTTCTCTCTCTGTATCTCTTGCTCTTTTTGGGGGCCACAAAAAATGAGAAGATCACTTGCTTAGTCTTGACAATCCTCAGGTTTATAACAAGCCATGGAGGATCTGTATTCCTCAGGATTTTCTTCTGCATTTAAACTCTCTGTTTTATCTGGGACTTAGAGTCAACCAAAGCATTTACATTTTAATAATGAAGAGAAGTAATTTCATCTGTTTCCAGTCTTAAACTGTTCTTGTCGGAGTGTTGTTTTTGGCAGCAAGATGCTTCACCTCTGCACCCCTCCCCCAACCAGCTCACAGTCGTTTTGTCATACTGGTGTAATGTACTGGGGGACACAAGGAATTCAGGAACCTGGCAAAAACAAGCAGTTTTTTAAAAATCATATAAGTTTCCCAATCCAGTTCACAGTGCTGGGTTTTCTTTTTTATTCATATTATTTAAAACAGGAATGATCCAATTCCCTTAAAAGTACAAAATCATAGAGTGGTTCTGAGGACTTATTACTGTTGCACTTGTATCTTTTTTTGTAAGCAACGAGTGCCAACATGCAGTATAACTGGGCCACTGCAATTTCTTGACAGGTCCAAGTTTTCAGGTTATTATTAAATGTCATTGCTTTAAGCTTGCTGTGGGCAAAAGGTGCTGGGGTAAATTAAGTACAACAATCTCCTAGTTTCCTCTCTTTAGACCTGTTCTTAGGTTGTTTTCTTCAACTTCCATGAGACTTGTAGGCACTTAGAATAAGATCCCATCCAGCAAATCAGTCTACACTCTGCATCTGCCAAATCTGTGGAGCTGTGCATTAGATTTTAGCTGACATCTCTATCTCAGCATGACAAACGCCAAAAGTCATCCACCCTCCCTCAAAATAAAAATGAAAAAAAAGGCAGGAAAACCCTTAATATTGGTTAAAATGACAGTTGAATTAAATGAGAGTGGTGTGATTTGTACCCATGGGGGGAGAAAAAAAGCACAGCAGGTATGTTAGAGGTGCAAAAAAATATTGAGTTTCACACATAGCATGTAAGAGTTGACAAGCCGGCTGGCAGCTGCCTGGTCACGGGAGGCTGCTGGGATCGCTGGAAAATGCAGACACTGCCATGGTACTGAGAAATGGGAGAGAAACAGGGCAGGGCGATAGATGTATCTCTTGACTTGTTAAAGCCCAAATTGCTTTGGGCTCAACTCTGTGCTCACAGATTTGGGAAAGACCAAAGTTCAACTACCAAGAGAGCTAAAATGCAATGAAAGACACTCCTTTCCATAGGCAGTACCTTGTAAGACTTAATACCAGATTTAACAAGCCATAATTAATGTAGATGGAGGAAGAAATAGAATGAAACAAGCGAAGAAGACTGGGCTGAAAGAAATGCTCACTCAGTGCTTAAAATGAGGCACCCTTAAAAGCTGTGTGACAGAAAAGGTGTAGAGAAGAAAAGGGGAAAAACTCAGCCTTTGCGCAGCAGGAGTCTGAACAGCAGGTTGGGAGGCAGAAGTGAGGAGGAAGCAAAGGCGGAGCCATTAAAAGTTTCATCTGCTCAGGCACCACCACCTGTGAAAACGAGTGCAGGCGTCGTTGTTATGGAGAGCTGCCTTTCTTTGACTGGGCTGTGAGAAAACAGCAATCCCTCAGCCTCCCTTCTGTTTGCCTCTTTTATTAAATCTGTTTCCAATCACTTTTCTTCTCTAATATCTGGTGGTATCTACCTCTTCTCTTCCTTCTGCTGACATAATTTATTAAAAATAGAGACAAACACGTATTTTAGGTGCATTTGTGCATGTGGTCATAGCAATTGCATGCATCTGCATGCACAGATTAACATTTAACTTTTAAAGTAGTTTTGATTTACCATAAAGCTTTCCCATGAAGACTTATGTCAAAATTTCTTCTCTGTCCGTTATCTAGCCCTGTGCTAAACCCTGATTGATCACCCGGCCGTTCCCTACAACCAAATAACGGCTTCATTGTAGTGAATCTGTATGTAGTGTAATGGCTAAACATACTGAGACAAAAGACAAAATATAAACAAAATTTAAAATGCATAATCTCAGTTTTGTTATTATTAGTGTGAAAAGCAAAAAAAAAACCAAAATATGAAGTCTACAAAAATCAGAAAATTATCTTCACTGATAACCAGAACTGCTGAATGGAGAAACAGGTTATTTGGTGTTTCTCCACAGAAAATAAATTATATTTCAAGGAAAAAAAATTGAAATTAAAAAATATTTAAACCAGAAAGAGAAATACTTTTTCGCATCTTAATGCTGAAATAACTTGTTAAGCCATATTATCAATAGTTTCCTGGTGATCAAACAAAATGTACTAGAGTTATTTTCAGTTTTGAAGTATTGCAGTGTTTTTAAGTATCTTCTTAAAAAAATATTTGAAGTTCCATTTTCTCTGCAAAATAATCTTTAATAGAAAATAATCTGACAATAAATTCTTCCACTATCTCAAGTTTTTAAACTTTTCCAAGTATTTGGTGTAATAACTTATGGTCATAGCCTAACTATCCTTTCAAATTAAAAATGAAGGGATAACTAGAGGTTTTACTGGTCAGTCATTAAACTCCAGTTTTCCCCAGGTCCTACCAAATCAGAGGCATCCCCACAAAGTTCAAAGAATTATACCTTCCACAATCACATTTGCTGGATTTATGCTGTGTGGTTGAGGAGACGATGCTGTGTTTTGTTGTTTTTTTTAATCTGTTAGAGTGCTTAGAACTTGGGATGGGATGGGTACTTAGGTGCTTTTTTGTGTAAAACAAAATAAACAAACTGTTACAATAGTGCATATAATTGTTATGACCTGGAAGCTGTACTCATGGTATTGTTCCTATATGCTTTTTATTGTACTTGGCACAGGGAAAGGCTGACATTACCATCAGCAGATCAATTTTGTGGGTAATCTGGAGGATGAAAGTCCCCACTTCAGCACATCACTTAAGCAAGCCCTTAGCTCTTTGCATGTACTCAAGTTTAATGTACTTGGAATTTTAAACATTAGCTTTGCTGAACAGGGCTGTGATGAATTGAACCATGGTTTTCTCAGACTGGAGACTACAAACAACATGACCAAATAGAGAAATCTGGAGATGAGGCTCTGCCCAAGCTTTCCAGGGGCCAAAAAAACCAGCCCTGGGTCTGTCAGGCTTCGGGATCCCCTTGCCATAGGCATGCAGCCCTGGTGTGCATCCATGTCTCAGCCCAATGCCAGCAGCAATGGTCCTGCAAAGGGGCTGAAGATGGGCATTGCATCTGCCCACCTTGCTTGGCAGGTGTGATTTTTGACACCTGCAAAATATGGGACCCAGATATCAGGTTAAAATAATTCAATGGTCGTTCTGGGAAGCCAGTCTTCCTTCTGCTCTTTTCCGTGCTAATTTTTTGTAACCTTCTTGAGAGCAAACACATGGAAAATGCAATGTAAAGACAGGTGCTCCTTTTGGGCAGCCATCCAAACGCACCTGTCTCCGTGAGTATGGCCGCAACATTTCTATTTTGGCTAATGACTTCATAATTTAGAGCACCATGATATCACAGATAGGGTTTTTAGCAGATTTGAATTCTGTTGAAATCTTTAGACTTATTCCACCTTTATACTGAATGCCGGAGAAGCTCCAGTTAATCTTCTTTAAGGCCCTATTCGCTTAATGGAAACGCTTAGCTGCATAATTGCTTTGAGCCTATTGCTATTCCAAAAGGAAAATATAATAATCTAATGGTATTGTCTCTATAAGCGAATGAGAATTTCAGGAGTGGATGTTGGTGCCACCCATGTGATCCGGAGAGGTTAATGCAGTTAAAGTTATTTCACAGTCCATTAAGGAGCTTACGGTGACCCATCGACCTTTGAGCCAACAACACGGAATCCATTATCATCACAACGGAGGAGCCGGGGCTCCGCAGTTCCACAATGGGCCCGGGAAATCCCAAGTTAGTACTTAGTCTAAAAAAATGCACTTTTCTTTCTGCTTCTTGGGTATGGCTATTAATACACCCTCCCTTAATTTGTAACATTAACATTGCTGAAGGTACAGAAAAGGACATTGAAATGAAGACGTCAAAACTGCTGACTTGGTTCAGAGTATGATAATACTGGCTACATATTGAAACAGTGGATATATATAACGGGAGAGATCAAGATGAAGAAAGTCAAGGAACTTGGGGAAATTGATGATAAATTATCAAAGGCTCTGAAACTCATTTAAGGAAATAATAGCTTTACTTCATACTTCCTGATACCATAGGTCTGGATTTTTGGCCTGGAATTTTTTTTTTTTTGCTTTGTTTTGGTTTTTAAGACTATTTATATGATGCGGATATTTGGGAGATTAAAAAAAAAAGACATTGAGGGTTTGCTGTATGCAGCATAGGTATGTTTAGTTCTGCAGATGTAGTTAATTCATGTTCCTTTATCTAAACCATTTATTATCTTTTACTGTAACTATGTTCTGAAAACCCTACTAACACTCTGCAAAAGATGTATTCACAATTATGTTTAATAATGTTAAAATAAATACATATCATGCAATGGACATAGGAATTTTCAAAAGATAATGTTGGTCACACAAAAACCTGTGATTTGGGGTGCTGGAAAAGAACAAATAAATTTTAAAAGCCTGAAGTTTAGCAATAAAGTGTCAGAGATTTTACTCTCAAAGCTGATGAAAAGGCAATCCTCCAGGATTGTCTGTTGCTTTACGGAATGAATAAGAATAATGAGACGATATGTGCTGTGCATGCAGTTGTGCAGTATGTTTTATAAAAATTATATTGTTAAAATTCTGACATGGAAAAGACCTGGTCCCAAAGCTCAATTAACATTAAATAATTTGATAATGTAAACATCAAGATTATATGTATTTTTGGTATTGTTAGAGATTAAGAGGGAAAGACAAATCCTCCTAAAATACCTATAAGTAATAAAGGATCACAGCACCGGAAAGTTGGACAGTGTTTCTGATACTTTAGGACCCATTTTAACTAATTAAAGAATAAGATTGCCACAAACACTGCCTCTCATTTTGTCTATAGTATGGTAGTACTGACAGAGAAAAACCATGTATACCTATACCAATTTCAAGAATGGAAGGTAATAACATCTCTTCATATCTGACTGTCTGCTCAAATAATTGGAAACAGGATTATGTCCTCCTGATTACTCTAAAGAAAAAATAGTGTTCTGATGATATTTTTTAATCACAGCGCTTAAGGAAAACTTTGAATCTTTAATACAGAAAGCTTTAAGAAGGTAGTCTGAGTTCCTCTGGTACAAAACATAATTAAAACTTTCATGTATCCTAATTTTCTGTATCATGTCTTTAAAGATATTATGAAAACAGTACATTGAGGTTGGATTATGTAGAAGTGGCTGTAAGAAACTTAACAGGATATTTTGTGAACTTCCAGAATATACAGCTAACTACATAGTTTCTCTTTCACCCTCTTACTGAAAAACAAAATTAGCTAAATGCCTCTATTAAATGACAGAGATAATCTCTCTCTGACTCTTTAACAAACATGAAAGGAGGGGGCAAATCTGTGCTGTGCTGTGGAGCTGGTAAGGTTTGCATCACTACAAATGTTAAAATAGATCTTTTAAAAATATTGTTTTCTAGCATACCACCGGGGCAGCCAGGCTATACTTTCCTTTTTAAAGATCATTGTGGTCACCCTGTCATTAGCTAAATAATTCAGTAAGTAGCGAGAGTGAGGGGAGAATAACAATTTGAGTACTAAATGATAACTAGCCTTAAAAGATATTTTGAGAGATACATGTTATTTTAGAAAACCGGTGAAGTCATCAGGATTTTACGTGAGAGGAATGCCATATTGGCAATTTTCTTTCTATTTCAAGTCCTTATTTTTAAGGATGAAGGGGTCATTTTGTTAATTCCTACACTCATTTGCTATAGCAGTTTCCAGCTTAACTGAGTCCCAGTTCTCACTCACACACACAGGCAGAGGCACTCTCAAATACATTTACAGAGCAGCAATTATTGAGAAAGTAGCCAGGGTAAATGTAGGTGGATATAATAATATAATACAAGTAATTAATCATAGGGTGTAGGATTCATTATGTCAATAAACTAGATGAAACCTCCTTGGGAGTGTGATATAAAACAATATGTAAGAATGATTTCTTTAAAGTGACAGGCAGAGATAATCAATCAAAACTCTATCTGACAAAGCAACATATCCATAACACTGGAATATTTGGGACCAGGAAGTGTAGATACCATTACTGCAAAATGGGATACCTTTCATAGAGATCTTCTGCAAAAGGAGGCAATAAATAGTGTATCAAAACAATGGACATCTTTTACCACATCACGTAGATGAAGGAATAACCCAGAGATTTTTTTAGATATAAATTTTCCTAAGAACTTTAACACTTTCTTGAAGATTAAGAAGAAAGGCATAAAAATGTGAGCACTCCTGAAGACTACATTTTTGAGTAGCAGTGGAAGAAAGAAATAATATAGATGCACAGCTGGCAAGTCTCATCACCAGATACGGGCAGGAAGCAGAAGCTGATTTTTCTGCTTGGAAATCCTATATAGGACTACAAATTTCAAGCACAGGTTAGTAATAACTTGCTAGTGAAATAGCAAGTGAACAGTGAAAATCTTTGGACGTAAACGGAGCTCCAAAGTAAGTCTCAGCCTTCAGTAGCCAAAAATAAACCCGTTCTTGGCTGAAAGACATAAGTGCTATTGTGAAATTGATATCCCTCCTTGGCTGATTCCCAGACAATATGTTGCCTTTCTGGGGGCTGATCAATGTGATTGATGTGATGTGTGAAATCCAGGAGGGAGCTCCCCTTTAATCAAACCCACAGTCCTCCACTGATAGGCAGCTGTGGACTAACATGTTCTTCCGCCTTGCTCCCTCCAGCTCGCCTTAGAAATTGGTACAGGCAAATAAAAAAAGGACGGGAGGGGAAAGAAAAACGAACCGCTGCATAGGACATGAGAGGGCAGCAATCGAGCAGTGGATTCAGTCCTTAAAAAGTAAAAGGCTGTGACTCCACTTGCAGCACCAGGGCTGGCTCACAAAAGGCATCAGCCCAGATGATGGCAAGGAAGGTGTTTCTCCCAGGACAGTACCATGCCCCTGTGCTGGATCACCCCCAGCATTTCTCCCCTCACTTCCCCTCAGTGTTAGTATTGATCTGATCTCATTGTACTGCTTTGGGCTAGCAGGAAGGTAAAATAATTAGGGCTAAAAATACCTTAAAAGGTTCTTGGATGTTGCTTTACTCATTTAGACATGATGTAATTATCTGTGTGAAGAATTTTAAATGCAGACCCATTTAAATTTTACATGTCACTGGCTCATGATCCTGTAGATTTCTCTTCTGTTCATACAACAAAAGGCATGCTGTATGTGTCCAACTGCTGCTGGTTTTATACTTCATGCAGGGCATTCTTTTTAGCTAGACAGCAATTAAATTGTTAATGCTTCCCTAGCATGTGGAATGAATTAAGTTGATCTAGCTTAAAAGATTAACATTACAGCATGATCTTTTTTTCAGATGCTTATTCTCATAATTGTAAAGATTTCAGAGGTATAAATCTCATTTCGTTAACTTCTCTACAATTTGCTATATTATTGTAATACTTGCATATCCTAGCTTGATGCCAGATTGCAGCTAATTATGTCACAAGCAAACAGCTAAGAAAGTCCTTCCAGGCCTCAATGGAAAATTAATATGGTTTTAAAACAAACCCAAGATAAAATAACTTTTTCAGAAATGGAGCAAATAAGAGCGCTTTACAACATAAACATGCATTAGCCAGAGCAAAATGTAGTTTGAAGAATACCCACAATAGGTGGCTAAATAAAAGTCAATCTAGCAAAGCTTTTAGATGCATCATGACTTTAAGTGTGTGAACCACCTCACAGAGTCTATGCCACTAATCATAGACCACATGTTTTAGTGTCTTATAAAATATGTTTGCAGAGGTAAACTGTTTTTTTCACTGAATTTGAGTATGGTGCTTTGACACTGAAAGATCAAAGACTTTGTTTGGTCCAGCTATTCTACTGTCAAGACTTCTATCTGACTGTCAGATTTTATCAGTTTGCCATTGCAGTTGCGAGTTGAAAGCCTGGAGAAGATCCTAACAGTGTTAAACCCAGAGCATCGATCTGCTGCTTTTTTTTCTCCCCCTTATGTGAGTAGCACCACACTGCTTTTGGGGGAATCCATGAACATGCAGATAGGCGTCCCTGCAAGAAGACCTTCTTTGCCTTTCTGAATAGCAAAAATGTATTTTTATTTGCACCAGCCAGCACCTTTCCTTGTTAGAAAGTGGACAACAATCTTCGATGTACAAATGTATTGTAAGAAAATTAAAAACTTAATTCTCCTTCCCTTATTTCCAAGGGAAATTGTATGTGTATTTTATACACAAGTAAACCCAGTTATTTCAGATTTAGGCAACACTGCACAACATTCACATTGAACAGGAAGAAAAATATTTAGATAATGCCATAGGGTAAATGTAAATACCAAGAAGGTAGAATTTACCAGGACACCACTTTTTAAACTGAAATTTGTAGAAGAGTACAATCAGAAATGAAACAAATTCACAGATACACACTTAGAAAATTGTGTGTAATGAATAAGAAAAAACACCTAACTAGCTCTTATCAAGTCTATTGCTGTAGAAACACACACATTTTTTATATGTAGGGACATAGTAATTTGTATTTATACATCCACACAACACCCCGATAAAAACCAGTTTCAAAGGTTCTAGTTACACCAATATTTTTCCAAGTCCAAAGTAATTCCTATGTTTTTCTGACATCCAGAACATAATTGTTTGCTGCCTTTGGAATTCAATAGGCTTTTTATTTTAAATTCTCCTTTCAATGCAAAGAACATAGGGCAGTATTCTTGGAGTTTTCCTTCACTACCACATAGTGAAAATTAGAGAAACATCTGACTACCAGAATGCTGGCTGTCAAAGCTTGGATTCTTATCTTCATTATTAAAATGTATCTTCTCATAGGACAGCCTCAGTAAAACACTAAAGGGGATTAATGAGTGTAATACTCCTTTACTGAATTTTAAGTCCTCCTCTACCTTGTCACGCCAGTCCTCACCTTTGGAGTCTTTCTGTCAAGGCACAGTTCTTGTAGTGATGGCTATTGACCATCTCAGAGAAGGATAAGAAGCTGAAGGTGTGAAATGAGTCCTCAGTCACACCAGTGAGAACCATCTGTAGGATATCATGCGAAAAATATTTAGCTCTCAGTCAGAGGTTCCCATGGAAATTAACACAGGCTAGAATACTACTTGTCTAAATCTCAGTCTTTTTTTTAAGACAATCAGAAGACAGAAAGACAGAATTGTGTCTTAATTCAGATTAAGAGCCATGTTTTGGAAATGCTCATTTCTACCAAAGGAAAGCTTATAAATCTTGTCTTAAAATCATAATGTTTAGTGCACGAGGAAATTTATTTTGACATCAGCCAAATACACTCTGAAAACCCTTCCTTTTCATCATATGCAACACAGTAAAAAAATGAAAACATACCACAAGTAGTAAACATTTCAGATGTGAATCAGTTCGCTAAAGCAAGATTTTGGTGAATGTGTATTGGTAGTAATGCTCAAAGTAATGCTGGTACACCTTCATTCAATATGCCTCCAGAATGAATATCCCACGAAGTACATTTTCATTGGAGTCACACAGAAAGATTGCAAACTCTGATCTTAGTTGGGCCACTGCGGTAAGTCCTGCAGATAATGTCTAATGCACAAGACTGAACAGTGGGTAGACTGCCAAATTCTTATTTGTCCTTCACATGAAGACCATATTGACTGTTTCAAAAACTCTTTGTATGAGCCATTATTTTCAAATTGTTTCCCAACTTATACTGCAATTGAAAATTGGACAGCTCTTCAATTGCTCCTGCATTTCAATTGATTACCAATACAGGTTTTCAGAATTAAGAATATTGCTCTATTCTTTTCCACGGCATCATGTTGACTTTGTGTTGTGGTCATTTAAATATTGCTGTACAGTTTGCACTGGACTCTGGTGTTAAGATAACAGAAGGGAGAATCAATTAGATTTATTATCTCTAAACTGTACAGTAAGTGATAAGACAACCCTTACACATAATGTAGCATTCATTTTCAAGGACTTGTATAGTTGTACAGTTTTAGCAGTCTAAGTCACTGGAGTGACTTATAGTGTCATATACAACAATGGGAAAGACTCTACTTAAATAGAGCCAAAATTATCACAGTGGGGAAAAATGGAGAAGACAGTAGGTGGAAGCCCTCACTCATGATATTCATGAGTAGCTTACATAAACAAGTTGCTATGGCTGACATCCAAAGTCTAGGTTAGAACTCAGAGAAAAAAGCTGGACTTTATCAGCAGTCCAGCCTTCTTGAGCTTTCCTTGCTTCATTTTGTCCAGAAGTCTATTCTTATTATTTATCCTTAAGTCATGTTTAAAACTCCCCCTAAACTTCCTTTACCCCCAATAAAACCACCCTTACTGGTTTTAGTAGGACTATTCTTTGAGTAAAAATGGCCAGACGATGTGGCAGAAATGCAGTTTAATGCTTTTGTATCCTTTAATGAATTGTCTCATGCAATTATTCCAAAGGCAGCTGAAGTCAAAGTGAATAATTTTCTGATATCAGTAAACTCTGGTTTGTAAAGTGCATAGCTGTATTTATGGCCAAACGGGAGTAACACAAAAAATGTATTTCTTCTCTGCTGAAAAGCAAAAGCAGAACTTGTTTTTTCTCTATGCAACATTGGGGATTTCCCTTCATTTGTTCCCATTGCAGATATTCAAACTGATGGGATAGCAGTATGGGAGAGGTCACACATACGAAGAATAAAGAGCTTGATCCATCCCCCAAAATCAAAGGAAAGTTACTGTTGGTTTCAGTAAGAGCAAGATTTGGCCCATACTCTTTTTATCCCTTGCTCATAATTCTTCAGAGCCAAGTATTCTGTCTTCAATGACTTTGAAAAAATAGAATCCCATCCCTCTGGATAAATGAATCAAAATCAACCTTGGAAATATCTCCCTGTATAAAATATACTTATAGCTCTGGCTGATTTTTAAAAAGAAGATAAGCAATAAGTTTCACAGTGAGTCATTATTAACTACTAACTTCATGCCTGCTAACTTCTCATATGTTCATTCATTAATTTTTCCACCATGATAAAACCTTGCCTATTACTAGTTCAAGGCTTTTATTACTTTTGTGGCACATGCAGCCCAGCCAATAGCCTATTGACTCACACGTTATTCAAATTGAATTTGCCAATTTTGCATCCTTGTACCTGAGAATTTAAAAGGCCAAGTAAGTATGCAGTTTGCCATGCAAAGTTAAGGCTTCCTCTGGATGTAACAGGCATATAGTTTCCTGAATCTTAGGTTCCACAGTGAGTGTTCATTTGCTGCCTGTTCATGATACACATTGTCTAAATAACATGTAAGATGTATTTTATCACTACAGTTATGAATAATTCAAACTGGGAAAGTATGGCAGCTTTCTGAAGATGTAGCTTCTCTTTGGATATTTTATTTGATTTTACTTGACAAGTCATGAGTCTGAAAAGTTTACCACTTATACTGGGCACCTCTGCAAGAGTCCCAGGCTGCTCCAGAAAATGTTTTCAGAAATTCAGATGGTGCTACATTTCCTCTATAGCTGATATAATGCTTGAAGAGAACGGCTTTGTGCAGCCAAGGATGCCAGCTTCTCTGTGTGTTCAGAAACCAAAGCCCTGGTCAGCTTTAGCTCTTGAAGCTTCCAATATTCTCTGCAGTGTTGGCCTTTCTTGGATAGCCACAGACCCCTTCTTATAGTGTCTTTCTTATTTCTTATTAATATTCTTACTATTCTTCTATTACAGTCACATTATAGTCTCTTAAATTTTCATTATCTCTGCTTCACTCTTTCTGTGTTATAACTGGGGATTTTAAGTAATAAATATTTTGCTAATGCAGCAGTTCCTGTTCGCATACAGTCCCATAGAACACCCTTTAACATCCCTGGAGTCCATGGGACAGGCCTATTGCAATATGAGCAGTAGGTGAACCTTTGGAAAGTCCTATAGTCTAATCCATTTCCTATTTACATCAAAAGGAAATGTTCTCCATCATTTTTTATATGTGGTTGATCAGGTCCTATGGACATAGTTTCTCAACAGTCATCTGATTAGATTCACATTTACCAAGGTCCGAGATTGGTGGCACTCTCAAGAGACCATAAGCTCCAAGGAGCTACACTCTGATGCTGTTCCTGCAATACAGCGTAATCCACTGCAAAATATTGCAATGACAATGTTTCTTTGAAGGTTTTTTTGCATGAAAATAGGTTAGAAATGTTATAAAGTATTATGTAGGTACATCATCCAGTGTGTTTCATATCACAATAAAGTCCGATAACAACATGGGGCTTAAAAAATACTTTTCCGATATGTTATAGAAATGCTACATTTCAAAAATCTATTGATTGTGTTGAAAATAAATTTGAAAAATAAGCAAAAATGTATGATTTCTTTTAAAATTAATATTGTATTCCTAAAAATGTCAGAAGTAGATTAATACTGAATATTTTCATTGATAATTTGAATTTTAAAGTTTTTATATAGCATTGCAAATTGCCATACTTTCACAGCAGACAGTGCTCATGAATTAATTTGCTGTTCTGTTTGTCCATTTGCAAATCAGGCTACAGCTTCAGAAGACAGAGGAGCTGTGCCACCTGGCAGCCCCAGCTTTTCCTCTGGTGGGACTGCACCGTCACCTCACCCAGTCCACGCTGCAAGGAAGTGTCTGTGAAAGCAGCAAGGCAGACGTAAGAAAACAGATCCCAGAGAAGTGACGCTTGTGGTCCGCCCAGAGCTGCTGCATAGGCCGAGACAAGGAAGCAAACAGCACAAAATGACATTAGTTAAAATAGACGCCAGTGAGTGCCAGATCCGCTACAGTTATAGCAAAAAGTCTCCCTCCGGTCTCTTTAGCAGTTGAGATCGCCTGCACCACCCACTCTCACCCAGTCGTGAGACTTCAAAGGTGTGTGTGACTGCAGACACAACTATTGTAAGGGAAAAGACAGCTTAAAATTTAAAGAGGACCATAAAATTTAAGAACCTCTAGATTCTTAGCATCCAAGCAGATATTTCTGAATTTTCTGAAAATCTAACTTTTGGATTTAGGTGCATGGTGATGAGGTAGCGTAGCAGACCAATAACCTTTATTGATTTGACACTGGTAATCCTGTTGTCCATAAGAAGTCATAGAGTGACGCTCTGCTGAATTCTTAGAGGTTAGTTCTGATGAGAAAGCACAACTACTAGTAGAAATATTTAACATCACAAAATAAGTTAAAGTGGAAGTCTTCAAACTGTGATTTAAAAATACATGTTTCAAAATGTTTTCAAACCCCGTGCTTGGAAATGCTGTACATTAACATTTCACATTCCTGTTCTTACTCCTCTAGATTTAAATAGTAAACAGTGTATTTGCAATAGTTGAAAGTCAGTTGGATCGAGTCAGTTCTCAAGCGAATCGATGTATACTGTTTTACACCACAGTTGATCTGATTAGTCTCATAAGAGATGCGGCAGCTTTAATAAAAGCCTCACCGGAAAAAAAGGGCACCTATTTATTGTTATCTTTAATATTTTGTGAAAACAAGAAAGACTTGAATGTAAGGAGCTCTAATGCACCTATTGATTTCCTTTATTTAAAATATTAATGAACTGACTAAAACAAGCTATGTTTTTTTTTAAAAAAATAGCAGATTTAAACAACATGCATGATGTTTTCTACATGATCCCAAGTGTTTATATATTAAAAACCAAATTAAAACTGATTAGTTGATAATGACTGCAGATGCTGACCTTTGGAAAGATTTATTAGTCCTGCAAACTGTGAACTGGGCTACCTGCTCATTCTGACCTTGATACAAGAACAGAAACAGCGAATGGTAGATTTAACCCTTGATGATTCTAAAAATAAATCCTTGCTAAAAGAAACATCAATTGTGGTCAAACAGCTGAACTTCTAGGCTGTGAATATTAATGCAAGTTCAATTTTTTTAAAATGAAGCTATCCATGGGAACCAAATTAATGCCCTCTGTCTCCCTGGTCCTTTACTAATAAATATATATTTTAGGAAATACAGAAGATTTGGGGGAACATTTTATTATACAATCTGTACTGTTGTACTTAATTTCCATTCAGCAGCAAAGAAAGCAGAATGTGTTTCATACAAAAAGGCTACTATTGCCTTGCTTTGGTCTCACGATTGGTCTCACTCGCTGTCCATTGCAGGCAGCACAAATATTCCCATTGACTTCAGTATGTGCATGAACAGGTCCTAGATATGGAGAACTCTGTAACTTGAAAGCAGACATTTATCAAGGTAAAAAGTCAATAAGACTTGTAAATATCTGAGAAAATTATTTGATTGCAATTTGAGTTTAAATAATGATGATAACTGGAACTGCTTTAGCTTACTTTTTGTTTATTTATTGTAACTTCTTTTCAGGAACCTGTTAATGACTCTTTTTGAGCTCACAATTCATGTCTATTGACTTAAATACAGCCCATTACAATACTGATAGTCCCTGCCTTCAGCAGCTACTTTATGCCTTACTAAATTAACAGCTAAACATCAATGCTTAATCCTGTGCTTTTAAGCATAAAGCAGCCAAGTCTGGACTGTCTGGTAAAAGGATTCAGATCAGCGACAACTGGCTACATGGGTTAATCTTAGGTAGCAGGGGGAGGAATAGGGGAAGGGGTAGAGGACAAGAGGATTGTTGGGTTTTTGTTTCCTTTTACCTTCTCTTTTTTTTTTTTTTTTTAACCACCCTGTGATCTACACTGCAATCTGTTTTGTCTGTTGCTTCTGACAGTATCACAGGGAACCTCGCTTGGTGAGATTGATTGGTACCTCCAACTTAGCCATTTCCTTGCAGAATGGCTGCCTTTTTTTGCCTAATGATGTTACATTTGTCCTGCAGATGATGTAGAGCATGCTGCAGAGGATGAACAGCTCTGCTCTGATCACTCCTTACTTGGCAAGTACTCACGCTTCACACCAACACTCCTCAGCACCATTAATATTATATATAGATACCCTTGTCACAGATTTACATTCGGTGATCCGAAATCAGGACAGGAAGGGTGAAGTGTGCGGGGGGTGTGTGGGTGAGGAGGTGATCTGATTTATTGTGAGGAATGTTGGTGAATAAAAAGGAAGTGATCAAATTTATATTAATGTCTTGACCTATATTCTCAGTGCTGCTTTTTTCACTGCTCAGCCCCAAAGTGTCTTTCCTCCTGCAACAGATTTCAAAAAGTCTTTAAAAACGTGATGGTTCAGTGTCTCGATATGCATTTACTTGCAATAAAATCTTTGAAATCACAATTTTGTGCATCGGTGACAGCCCCTGGGGAGATTAATTAGTCATGAAGTAGAGGCCAGGTTCTCAGTCTCTAAAATGGTTCGTGCGTGATCTGCACATCCACAACTGGATGCGCATAGAAACCCCGAGCACTGACACTGTAAAACACAGAGCGCGTTGCAGACTTACGTCCATTTATGTACACATCTGTAGATCATATGTGTAAGATTTGCTTGAAAGTTCTTAGAGAAAGAGAGAGAAAGAACATATCTGTGGTATAGACCTTACAGAGGAAATGCAATATCAAGCCATTCAAAAACGTGTCATGAAAATGGTAAATCAAAGAACTCAAACTTAGAACAGCAGAAATAAGATGACTTACAATCTAACTTCAGTGTCTTTTATTTATGTCTTCTAATATTTAATTATTTAGCAAAATAAATTTTTCATCAGATTCCTTTCTTTGTTCAGTGCATAGGGAAACCCGCTCCAGGGATGGATCAGGGTGTTGTAAAGAAAGAGACCTTTTCTGGAAGAACGCCAGCTTTGTTTTTCAGAGGAGATAGACCACAGGAGGTGTGGGGAATAAGGCAGAAGGTTTCCTGAGGTTTCTTATGCGGCGTTTGTCAGGTTGCCTACATTCACACACTGATTTCTCAGTAACCCCCTCGAGGTTTGGAGGTCAGGGTGCTAAAGAGTGAAAAAACACAATATTTTGAATATCTGTGCCTCTCCTCTGCCTGAATCTAGTAGAGATAATAAAGTCACCTTAGGAGCAACATGACATATAGCAAAAGTGCTGTTCTTTTCTACATCTCCCAATATAAGAGTTAGAACTATATAAATAGTCAACTGGGTAGTTTGCAGAAAATATCCTTTAAAAATAATAATTGTGAAAAGTGGAAATTGTCAATTTGTGCTGAATAGAATGCTTCATTTCTGACTTTTTTTCCTTTTTTTTTTTTTTTTTTAATAAAGAAAGTCCAAATTTGCTCCTGGGTGAAACATTGATTCAAACTGAAAGAGGAACAGTTTCACATAGGAAGCACTGAAGTGAAATGGTGTGCTTTGAAACATCTGTTACTGATCCGGGCAATATTGAAATGGACTATTTTCTCTGTCCGTTTTGAAGAGGGCCTTTTATTTGTCTTTAGTTTTTGGCAGTAGCAACTGTCTGAAATTGGTACAAATTGACAAAATGTTTTTGGCACCAAGAAGCTGTCTTTCTGTACAGAAAAATGTTCTCACTATTGGTCTGCACTACCTGAGATTCCCCAGACCATGGAAATGCTATAGAAGAGAGTGTATTCACAGAAGCAACCTGAATAGTTCTTCTTATTCTATAGAAGGATATGCATGACTCAAGCACTATAGTAAGAACTTGAACCCATAAGCAGTGCGATATTGCAAAGAAGCGGTAAGGGAAAAACCACTATTATGAGTACTGCGCAGTGACCCATCAAGTTAAGCTCTCTCTCCTACTCACCTCAGGTGGCTGGTCAGCAGCAAGTTAATGATCAACTCACATTTCTGAAAAGCATATTCATATAAGTGATTTACAGTTCATTAAATACCTGCTCTTAGTACTTGAAATACACAGCTTTATAAAAATGGTTTGAGACATATAATTTAAAACCCAACCTGTACAAAACTTTGTTCGTTTTGTGTTGTGGCAAAAGAGGCTTCTGCCACTTTGTCACTTTTCTGAAAGCATTTGTCGGATGCGTCACTGTGCTTCTCCAGTTTTGGTTAGTGGAGCCGTGGTACTTAGCTCATGACCTTGATCAGTTTGGTGCTGCCCTCTCCTCTCTGATTTCTGTCTCAGAAGACCTATCAGTAGTTGCAAGACTGAAATTTTCAGATTTGTAAAATATGGGGAAAAAAGAGTATTTATGCCCCAAAGACGTCTTTTTCTGTGTTCATTCACATCTACATTTATTGGCAATAATCAACCAACACATCAAGCATAAACTAATACCAGCTGATTATCATCAATGCAACTAGGCATGAACTAATACGCCATAATGCCTCATTGCAATTATAAAGTTTTCTTATAAAATGCTTTAAAATTACTTATGTTAATTTAGTTACAAGGCTAACATGTACTGAGCAGGAAATTATGTTGTATTAATTTCAGCACTCACCACTCCTATTAGCCAATCATATCACTCTTCTTCTTTCCATTTTATAATTATCATTAATTACCAGTTTATAATAAGTTTATTCAGTTAATTCAGTGCCGTTCATGCCCTGAAGCATAAACCAATACTGATATCATTTGAACCTGCGACTAATTAGAAAACTGTAGTACCATTAGGTAACTTGTTCTATAAATGATTTCATCCTTTCATGTAACCCAAGACTTTTTTTTTTTTAATTATGAACAGAAAAGTCAGACATTCCTGCTAAGCTCCTCTGAAGTTTGCCACATCAAGGTTTTTTACGGTTCTGTCTTGTAACAAAATTTTATCATCAGTAAGAAACTAAAATAGATTAAACTAGAACAATCTAAAATGACTGAAAGTGGAAAACAAGAACCAAACACGTTCCTTACAAAATTATTTTGTCTGCTTCCATAGTAGCAAAACCCAAAGACACAGACACCTGCAGGTAAAATTTAGGAGTAAAGCTTCCAGGCAACTAAGCGGAGTGTTTTATTGAATAACCTTTTCTTGCACCATTTTAAATGGGACTAGACAATGTCATTGGCCAAGTACTGTAAAGGATGATCATCTTGTACTGGGCAGAAAAGATAGACTCTGTTCTGCCTATAATTTCTTTATAGAATTTTTAAAGAGATTCTTTAAGAATTATTTCTTACAGTTATCCTGCAATTTGAGCTTGATCTTCTCAACCTTTCTGTTGTCTCCAATTCCTCCTTTCATAGCTCCAGTTGTGTGAGGACGATTACTGTCTATCTGTTCTCAGCATCAAAGAAACAACCATGCTGATCACTGCTAGTCATTGTAAGTTTCTCTATCTCTGGTAACATGCTTCAAATAGAGTAGCAAAAAAGCTTCAAGTGTGCAATTATGGAATAACTGATACTTCACAGTGACTCTAGCTCTGAATGAGGTTTAGATTTTATTTGCTAAATATTTCTTATAAAATACATTTTTCAATCTTGTTCTTCGTGTTCCTACAGCATGTGCAGAGTGATTAAAAATTCTGATCTCACATGGATGGTTACAAAGCATGGTTTTGATTAATCAAAAAATTAGTTTCATCATTTGTTACTAGGAATAATAAATTAATGCAGATGAAGTCCATACTGCTGTCTGTTGAACTACAAATCTGATATCACAGACATTTCTGTGAATTCAGAGGAACTACCTATGTGAGTAAGAATATTCATCTATATGTTTGGTCTGTAAGTCCTCACTGCTCTGTTTGAAGTATTTGAGATAGTTTGCTGTTGTATCTAACATTTAATTTCTTTTTGTATTCACAGACGGTAGGCAAATATTAAGAACTAATGTGGCGAGGCATATTAATATTATTAGCTGGCATTTTGAATAATGGAGTCATGATAAAATGCTGCAGTGGAAGGGGACTCTGGACAAAGATAATTAAACGTGTACAAACTTTATTCCAATATATTATGACTTTTATACAGAGATAATGACTCTGAAATCCATGCTTTAAGAATTATTTTATAATTATATATTGGATGTCACCATGGCCAGGTTAGGCTGTGCCATTTCAAATACAGAAACAGGATTTCATTGTTGTGGTCACGTTTTAGAAATATCATTCTAGATTAAATATCATTCATGCTTACAACTTGACTATGAATTACAGAACCTTTATTTACTGTATGCCTAAGAAGAAACTGGATTTCTCGGTTACTCTCAGCACAGTTCTCTGCAGATGAACTTCAGCTCTTCAGAAAAGGGAGTATCCTGGAGAAAGGAAAACATGCAACATAGAGAGCTGTTACCTAGATAAAAGTCAGCTGTCAATATGTGAGTACTGGTCTCAGAAAACTAATACCAGCTGTAGTTATATGTCATGTACCTTTATTTAGAGAGTTCTGCATTTCCTGTGATGGGTCAGCTCTGTAGAAAAAATAGTCAGAAAATCAATAAGTAGAGTAAGAAACGAAATAAAAAGTAGACCTATTTTAGGCAGGGTGTTTGCTCTTTTCATCACTGACATAAGTAAGCGTTTTATGACTTACACCTCTCTGCCTGCTGCTGAGTATGTTTTCTGCATGTAGTGTGAAGACTTTTGATCCAAGAAGAGCAAGCAGAGCACAGAATCCACTGCCAGGTCATTCTGAACCAATAATCCTTCATAGGCGTTTCATGTGCTTTTGCATGTAAGATTGTCAGAATATGAGAATGAGCTGAGGTAAAACTTTTATATTTCCGTATTACAGAGGCTTGAGAAGTAGTGGGGCTCATTAATCTTCTACTATTCATTTTTTTACACAAACACTATTTGATTTACCCATTTGAACTAGTTTTTAACCCTCTGTGCACATAAGCAATGCTCAGCTGAAATCCCCCTCTGCAGAGAAAGGAAATACACTAATCTTTAAAACTGCTAAATTAATCCCTTCACTCTATTACTTGTCTCTTTGATCTATTCTATCTCAGATGTCCTAATTCAAGTGTTAGCAGCCAGAGTGTGAAGCAGCACTTGAACTACTTGGAGTGACTGTCCAGCAAGGTAACTAACTGGCCCAGCATCCTGGCGAGCTCTGCTGAACTGAGCTCTCACCCCTAACCTACAAGGTAGAGCTTCAACCCACACCTCATTAAAGGCTTATCTGCAGCACTTCACCTTCAGTCCATGCCTTTCTGTGGGGCACATAGTACCTAAGAGATGTGTGCGTGGAGGTGTTTGTGCGGAGTAGTTTACTGACAATACAGAACTTAAACTTCCATCTAACGCTGTGGCAAAGATAACCTTTGGGAAAACAACTTCTTCACTAGCACTAGCGTCTGTTTAAGTTCAAATACAACCACATTCACACCTGAAAACATGCATGTATACAAGTGCTACTTTATAAGCAGAATATGGATATGACTTATTACCTGACTTAATTATTTTGAATCATGTGATAAACACAATTTAGATTTCTATGGGGAATTCTATCGCAACTTCTCAAAGTCCTTTGCAAATAGCGATGAGGTAGAAAAGTGTTATTTGTAAAGAAAAATAGTATTGATAAAGAAGAATAGTCAAAGATAGGCTAAATTACCTAATTAAACAAAACTGAAATTCACAGCAGAATCAAGACAATGCTATGTCACTGCACGTCAGTCATCCTTTACTCATACTGGAGAATGATGTTAGTGCCCTTCAATTTCACTTGAACGTTTATTCTGTTCTGGCAAGTTTCTGGCAATTTGACTTTTCTTCATTACTGTGCAAGGGTACCTGGCACCTCAGCTTCTTTCTGCATCTGAAGGTTGGCAGCATGGATAAGAAATTCAGGCATCTTGTGGAACTCAGAAGCAGTTCACATCTCTCAGAAGCCTTTCTGGTTTTCCAAATTGAGGAATAAGTGGGGCTGAAAGACTGTGTATTAATGCTTAATGCCAAAAAGATGGGATTTCAATGTCCTAACGCTATTTTTTTTGTCTGACCATAATAATATGATGAACATTCATGTTGCAGATTGCAATAAGATATGTAGCTAAATACAGATTTTGTCTCTGGGCCCAAGGTTTTACAAAGTATGCCAATTCCAGTGTGTCAGAGATATCTCTTTCATCATCTTCTTTTGGAAAACAGTGATATAAGATTTGACAGACCTGAAGAAATTAATTTCAGATTCTGGAGAATGACAAAACATTAAGTGTCTTAGAATAAGCAGCAGGACAATGATTTCCGTTTACCTTTTGTAGATCAAAAGAGAGAGGTGAGCTCAAATCCTAAGTAATGTGCCAAGAATTGAAACACCGGGGAGAATTTGTGAAAGTACCATCAACCAAAAATAGCTAAATATTTTGATCTTCAATATCCTTCTATTAGGGGATGTTCATTTCCATGCACTATTTAGTTTACAAATATTGAAGCACTGAATGAGTTTTAAGAAACAGCAGGGGATTTATGGCCTTCTGATTTGTTATCTGGGTCATGAATACAAGAATTTCATTCTAATGTCCTGGAGCCATATCATGCCATTGATTTTTTAAGCAGATTTTGCCATTGATTAAATGGGGAGTTCTGCTTAAAAATCAATGGCACAATATGGCCCTGAGACATTAACACATTCAGAATATTGATGGAAAAGGAAAAGAAAACCTTTTTTCAAAAGGTCTTTCTCTCAAAATATTATCCTTTCCCCAGAAGGTCCAGGCATTCTACTAGATGTTCTTAAATAAAGGATAAATGTTGTTGAATGCAAGTTAACAATTAGATATTTTTTTTCTAAAAAAAGTATGACTGGCATCCAACCTTTTAATCAAATAATTGACTAATCACCCACTGTGGTACAGCTTCACAATCAACTCTTCCAGCTAAACTCATCTCCCCTGACCCCCTCTTTGCCACTTTTCCTCCACACTTCACTTCAGAAAACGTTCAGTACAGCCTATTAAGGAACACTTTAATTCAAGAGGGTCTGGCTGATCAAGAAAAATTAAGCTCCTAATAACAGCAAAATCGAAAGAAATTTGGACAAAATGACTCTCCGCATCACAGATTTTGTTTACTAGTGGGTAATTAATTCTCCACATATGTTGGGAACATCTGTCGCAGTGACCTGCCATCGTATCTGTGAAATGACTGCTGTGCAGCTCCTCTGCAGGTCATTAGCAACGCTCTGAAAGGAATCTTCCTCTTTCTGCCCCAAACGGGCAGCACTCCCTGGGGTGTCCACACCCCACGAGTCGCCCAGGCCTCTGCAACCCTGCTCCTTGCCTGCTTCCAGCACCTACCTCTCCTAAATCAGGCAGTGCTCAGAGAAAGACCTGGTGCCTGATAGAAAGGTGTGCAAGAGAGACATTATAAGAAAAATCAGATAGAGTTCATCTTCTGCTGCATCAACTTGAATTTTGCCACACCTTCTTGGGTTAGCCGCCTTCTCAGCTAAGAAGTCATCCTAACTCCGTGCTTTAGCAGCTAAACTGTCTATTCTGTTACTACTTGGCAAAAGGGCTTTGATGACTAGAGAAAAGGAAGGGAGCTTTTTTCTCTTTCTGCACAAAGCTTCCTTTTCTGTCTGTACAGGGACACCAAGACAAAATGAGGATGTGCCAAAGGAAGTAAAATAGAGACCAAGTTTCCAGGTTTCCACTTCTATGTCTAAGCTAAATTATTCTGCAATATCCAAGGCATGAGCTGGTAAGGAAATCTTTCCTGATTAGAGAAATGAGAGTGAATACTGTTACATGTGAATACTGAGACCTGTGTAACCACACATGCTTATGGTAAAAAGTCCCTTTTTTACCATAAGCAAAGCAAAAAGCATGACAAATAAACACAAACACAAAAGGAAAAGCCCGGTATCTGTGCTTGAAAACCACATTTAGGTCATGTATTGGCCAAGTACTGCTCACATGCCAAGGCATAATCACATGCTTCAGAGCTTTAGACATTATTTTCAAGGTCATGCAGAAAATATTTTTCTGGTGAGGCAAGTTTCCCTCCCTCCCTCCCCCATTCCCATAGGGACTAGAATAAGCTGAGGAGGGTGAACACCTGCAGCTCTTCCAAGACACCTGTGTTTACAATGAATGCCACAGAGCCAACAAATCTTTCACAGGAAACAAAAAAACATGCAGACATCAAAGAAAATTAATCTGAGATACCAGTATACACACCAAAAAAAAGCAGTTACTGTAAGACTTATGCATCTTTCTTCCTAATATTTTATTAGCTAGAATTCCCACTCCTGCCATTCTTATATTTCCTTTAATTTTTAAATACCTTTTCTTACCTTCCCTAAATGTGTATTATATCCTGAAGTCTAGGATTAATTGATGTCTTTAAGTAATCTCCTATTTTTCTTTTCAAGGGACACTGCCACATTAAAATTCTGGTTAGGTCTGAGCCAGTGTAATCTGGTGTAACTCCATTGTTACCTGAGAAACAATGCTGATTTACACCCACTGAGATCGATGGACCTCTCTATTTATTAAAAAACAACAACAGCAACAATATATCCTTACCACCATTTCAGATAATAACAGGGAGGAGGAATCATAGTTTTAGTATTTCTTCTCAAGTTAAGAAGTTACTTTTACCTTCTGTGGTAAAGGCTGCTCCATGTGTAGGCTGAAATAAACCATGAAGTAGTTATAGACAGTAAATAATTATATATATATATATACACACATAAAATAAATGCCTTGCCATTGAACAAAATTAGTTGTATTCATTTTTCAAGATGCACAGTTTGTTCATGTGTGTATCAATCACTCCAATGAAATTGTAGCCAGAGCACAGGGCTGGGAACTGGGAGATGGGAACTACTCCTGACTTGGCTGAAAACTACCTGTGTGACCTTGACAAACATCTTAGGACTCACGGGACTGATGGCTGCTTAATGAGGTAATCTGCTACGAAAAATGGGGACAGAGGTATGAGGTAAGAACATATGTGTGTGCATGAAAAGAAGGGTTACTTAATCGGGTCAGTTTTTCAACAGGTTTTGCCACATTTTACATACAAAGTCTGAAATTACCAAGACTGTAGAAACAAGGGCAAATGGAAGAACTGCATCACCAGAGTTGCCTTCTGGTAAGCGAAAAAGTCAGACAGTTCTGAATGAAGCTGTATTCAAGGCAGGATTTGGTCTTGCACCAAGAAGAGGACAGGCTGCCCGGGCAGCTCAGCAGTGGCTTTCACAGCAGAGGAGAAAATGAAGTTAAATCGCTGATCCTTTAGAGTAGCAGAAATACTGAACCAATTTTCTGGTTGAAGATATGCAAACTTGTTGCTTTGTTTTTACCTTGGGGTTTGTTAGAAGGGAAATGCATTTTGTTGCATTCCTAGCAAGAATAAGACAATGTGTCTGGGTTCCCCACATGGCACTGGGGCTCAAAGAGAGGAATCAGAGAAACACTGAGGAACAGAAAATCTATCAGTGGTGCAGGGTCTCTGACAAGTGATCTCAGAAGTTGCATGGCCTCCAGGAGACAACATTCAGATGTATTTATGTATATTCACATCCATTCAGTCGGTATCTCACATGGCACTAGTCAGAGTTATATCAAATACATGATATTTATTGCAACATGGTAAGATTCAGAATCACATAAAGAACTGAACCATATACTATGCTCCCAGTGTATTTCCAGTTAGGACTGTTTAGCCCTAAAATGTAGATGTTTTTCATTGTGGGTCACAAAACTAATGATGAGAGGAAGCTGCCTACTAGGATCAGCATAGAAGGGCTACTCCAGCCATGGGCAATTTTTTATGATTAAGTAATATAGGTAAGTCACATCCCCATCTCCATCTCAGAGTCCAAATCAAAAGGGTGAGGGCAGAGGGGAGAGAGTGACAATAATCTCAGACTTTATCCCTGAAGCTCACAGCAAATCTACACACAAGTACTGCATTGTGTCTTTATTTCTCCTGTAATCCCTGACAGTAGGACTCTTCTGCATACCTTCAGTTGAGAGTCTAGAGAGAGTTGACTGTGAAAGAGTCAGATCAGCTTTGGAAAATAACAGTGCTTCAAAGATGCAGGGATATCCAAATGGCTACGGTCTCCTATTGTCAGTGTCTCCAGAGACCCTTTCAAATGTAGCCTGAAATACTGATCAATTTTGTCAGAACCTCCTGCATGTTAGATTTTTGTGAAGAGACCATCTTCATCCCTGCATTGCCCTCCTTCCCACTTCTCCCCACACATGCCTCCCCCTTCCTTCACACTGGAAGAAGTTGGAGGGAATTTTTCCAGGAAAGATTTTAAGGGGTTTACTTTCCCCAAATTCCTCTCATGTGTCGTTCCCCCCAGCCCCCTGCCTATGGCAAGCCCTGGTCTGAACCAATATTATTCACTGTTCCTTCTGCAAGCTGTAATCTCCAGCTCTCCCAGGGGAGCAAAACCAGCAGCCAAATATCTGCTGATGGCTTTGCATGTGTAAATCCATAGCAACTTCATTGAAATCAGCGGAATTAGTTTGGCTTGACACCAGTAAGAAGAGCCGGATTTGACTTATTAGCACAATAACGGAGAAATTAGTTAGATTACACTAAGGATTTCTGTGATAAAAACATTTAGTTTTCATTTAACCAGTGCAAAGGTAACAGCGTAATTCCCTTAAGGAATGTGCAGAAATAGTAGCCTATATACAAAGAATAAAAAAACCTTAAAGAGGAGTATGCTGTCAGGGAGAGTGATACTAATGCCCAGGAGAGCTGTATATAATTAGCTGTCATCATTTACATGGTTAGTTTCTTCACCACATACAAAATATACATAATTACAGTTCACTTACAAAGGATTCATTTGCTGTGTTCCATATCTTATGAATTTTTATGGCACATCAGTCAGTTACCGTTAAGTTAAAATCTAGGCCAAAATTTTTAGAAAACTCCCAAGCAACACTCTCTTGAAGATTTTTAGGGGAATCAGCTATGACTGCTTGATATTACAGTTGCTAATCCTTCTAAAACTCAGTGTTTAGTTATTTATGACTACATCAAATATTACAGTGTAACTCATTAAATGGTAACATTTGACTTAGTTACAAACAACTATAATTTGCCAATTCTGATATATGTCAAAAGCACAGAAAAATCTTCCGAAAACTTCAGTCAAAATAATTCAGCTATTTCAATTAATATTAATAGGGAAAAAATATCTTCTGTACTATGGAAATTATTAAAAAGCATGTCACTGAGAAGCTGTACCTAAACTGCAATTTTCAAGGCTGGTCTTGTCAGGAATGGGAGTGCACCCACCTTTGAGAGAGCTATGAACTTCTGCAAAAGTTCAGTTCCTATGTAATCTGCAGAGATTCTGGGAGGGAAATTGTCTGAGGACTGGAGTCCAACATAAATGTCCTCAGGAATCAGATTTGGGAAAAACAGTAAGAAAACTTTTCCAGATAGAATAGAACCAAATATTTCTGGGCCTGACCATGTCTTCTCTCCTAACGAATGTGATGTGCACGGGCTAATTGGATTTTTCACCTCCCCCCTTTTTTACGTATCTGGAGTTGTTAACAACTTACTACTGCTATCAGGCACTCTGTTAAAAAAAATATAGAAATTAAAGCAGCAAAGGAAGGAACTGAATGAGTTTCTAGCTGTAACCTCTGTGAGGAAGGGGAAATACTGATTAAGGTGCTTGACTGTAGTGAGAAAACATCTCCTTCTTGGCCTATTTATCTCTATGTTAATGAACATGAATTTCGAACCAAAAGTCTGTAGAAAGGACTGGCTCTAGAGTGATTGACTAGAAATCAAAACTTCATTGTTAGCACAGCATAAAGTGCTGATTTAGTACAAGGATTATTGGTTGGCTCAAATTCGTTTAATGGTACTTCAAAGGGCTAATATTGTCTTATCAGCGGTTATACTGACTGTATATACTCTACTATCTTACTACCAGCACAAGAATTATTGTGCTTTATGGCTAACAGCGTTTTCTTTTGCTGCCTTGTTCAAATTCTTGAGCTACAAGACTATCTTTCCTTCCTCAAAACTTAGGCTACTGGAGAAGTTGAGGTCAAAGGAAGGTTGAGAAGGTGCCCAATACTGCAGTGGTCCTCTGAGGACAGGGAAAGGTGAAATCTAGAAAATAGGAATAAGAAAATAGAAGTAGGAGGGCCAACAGCATCCTGGCTTGTATCAGGAATAGTGTGGCCAGCAGGAGTACGGAAGGGATCGTGCCCCTGTACTCGGCACTGGTGAGGCTGCACCTTGAATATTGTGTTCAGTTTGGGCCCTTCAGTACAAGAAAGACATTGAGGTGCTGGAGTGTGTCCAGAGAAGGGCAATGAAGTTGGTGAAGGGTCTGGAGAGCAAGTCTTATGAGGAGCAGCTGAGGGAGCTGGGGTTGTTTAGCCTGGAGAAAAGGAGGCTGAGGGGAGACCTTATGGCACTCTACAACTACCTGAAAGGAGGTTGTAGTGAGGTGGGTGTTGGTCTCTTCTCCCAAGTTACTAGTGATAGAATGCAAAGAAATGGCTTCAAGCTGCACCAGGGGAGGTTTAGTTTGGATATCAGGAAAAATTTCTTTACTGAAAAAATGGTCAGGCATTGGAACAGCCTGCCCGGAGAGGTGGTGGAGTCATCATCCCTGGAGGTATTTAGAAGTTGTGCAGACGCAGCTTCAGGGCATGGTTTAGGAGACATGGTAGTGTTGGTTTGACGGTTGGACTCGATGATCCTAGAGGTCTTTTCCAACCTTAATGATAATGAGTCTACTTTAGCATGTCAAGAGTAAAGGTATCATGAATTTATGAAATATATATAGTGTATATATATATTGAAATATATATATTTTAGACAGTGTATATTTGTGGGCAAAATGCTTTCCCAGAGCTTGATCCAAAGTCAATTAAAAATGGCAGCTTAGAAACAGCAGTCAGAGGTGGCCAGGGACAATGTAGGCAGGAAAAAATCTCAGATGTGTTCATGGCAGTGGATCCTCCTACAAAAATATTTCCCAGTTATTTCTGGACAAAGGGAGAAGGAATTAGTCCAAAATACACCAGCCATCCCTGGAAATAATTTTTAGCCTCTGCTTATGGTGGGTGGATGCCTCCAGGAAATGATTGAAGCTTTGAACATACAATGGAAAGGAAATGGTGTAGAAGACATAACTGGAGCTTCTTTTAAAGGAATTAACAAACATAAAACCCTCTATGTACTCATGCAGAACAATAAGACTCCAGACTGCTTGTTTGACCCAGAATTTGATGCTGGCCTGAGGGTAATATTCAAATTCCACCCACTGTCATTTCTACGCTTAATGTCCTTTAGATTTCTCAGATCACTTTCAGCTTTGCCCTACACAGTGAATATCAGCACCCTTTCTGTGGATATTTGAATGTAAACTAAGGTATGATTGCTATTAGTTGTGGTAAGTGTTTCCAATTAATATAGTTAGATTAATTTTTTAATTGTGCTCATGTCTGCATTGGATTGATCTTTAGATGCTAGTAACTGCTCTATTGGCAGCGATTGAGCAACAGTGATTTAACTAAGCTGACTGTCTGCACCTTGGTACGCTAAGCACCCTTGACACATCTGAAGGCAGGAGCCTGCCTTTGAAAAGATATGAAAATAGAGGTACTGAAATTGTAAGTTAATTGTTTTAGTCCCAGTTAAATAAGAGCTCTGAGATTTGTAATGTTTAAAAGGTTTGAACACAGGTGCCTAGATTTCCACTACATTTCCCTCTGTGGTCAACCACTGAAGTTTAGCAGAGCTCAAATTTCTTCAAGCAAATGTTGCGAGAAACTAGTAGCAGCTTAAAAAATGTGATTCACATGACACTTTAACAATGTATTTAAATTGCTGAGGGACATGGCTATGAAGACTTGCATGTACCACACCTTCCTACACACTGTGTGCAAGAGTGCATTTAAAAATTTGCGAAGCCTAAGCAGATGCTGTTACCATGACAAATGACTTTTTAATCAGTCATAATTTTGCACTAAGTGCTGTATAAGTGCCCTTTGTTTCACTACTTAAACTGTCAATGGCTAACAATGGAAGTCACAGACTAGTGCCTGTCATTAAAAGCAATGGAAAAAATCAATACAATTTTAATTAAAGGTGCCCAATGACTTGAGCTTTTAAGAAAAGAATTCTCCTTGTCGGTACATCTCGTCTTCAAGCTCTTTCTGGCAGTTCAGAAGTTAACATACAGGCATGTGGAGGTATTTGTAATGTGCTCCTGGAAATAAGAAGAGAAGGGGGCATGAGGAGAATTCAGGGAAATTATTTTCCATTTGATTGGTATTGTTAAGGAAGGGATAAAATACGTAAGTACTGACGTCTGTGGAAACCCTAGAGCATACTTCTCATTAAACTTTTAAAAACATGGCAGAATATAGAAAAAGATACCCGTCAGTAAAATTTACTGTATAGATTTTTCTGTACACACTTGTGAAGAAGCAGCTGGAAAAAAAAACTTCCTATTGCTGTCATTATTATCACAGTATTCATGTTATTGACTGCCTCACACATCTTGTCTTTGTTTAATCTCTTCTTACCCCTGAGTGCTCAGGTTTTTTTCTTGTCATGTTTTTCTGATACCTTCTGTTTCTCTGTCATCTGCAAATGTGTTTGTTGAAGAAGCAGATGTATGTTTCACCCATGGTGATAAGCTATTCACTGGTGTATCTTTAATAGCAGTACTTCTACAACAGTAGCTGAACTACAGTTTCTCAATTAAAGATATATTTGGCAGGAATAAATAAATGGTCTGGCCAAAGAAATTATCTTTGTGGGTACTTGCCAGATGGGCATACCTCCTAAGTGACCATACTTATTTGAAATTAGGTAGCTTTTCTGGATTCGGTTAAATTGTATCTGAAGGCATACCATATGAGGCAAAAAGAGACATTAATACCATAATATATGTTCACTTATGCTACTAAATTATCAAGTAATTCTGAAGCATATATGAACTCAACATGACCTACGAAATCTTACATTGATTTTGTATTTTGGAGAACTCTACAATCTTGGTAAGCATGAAAGACAAAGATCATAACCTATTCGTTCATGAAAACAGCACTTTTAGGTTTTCATACGTTTAGATTTTCATCCTATTTGTTGCAAACTGAAGAACATTAGACTGTGAACCACAACTTCAGGTACGAAAGAATTCTATCTTTGTAGGATAAACCCCCCTGAATTTGCCATTTGATTAAAGAGTGGAGAAATAGTTATAGACTTCAGGAATGCTGTAACACTTCCTTTTGTATGTCATACATGTATGACAATATCAGTAAGCTGATCCTGTGAGCATTACACAGTTAATACTGTTTTTACTTCCTTACAGTTTGTTTTCATAAGCAATACCTAGTTTCTAATATAAGTCGTATAGTCCACCTCATATTTTCGGTATGTCTCAACTTTTATTTTTCCCCTTTCTTTTTCCTTTCTGTGATACGTGAAGAGTAACTTGTTTGTCATAGCAGTAGCAGATACCGTGCAGCATTTATCGTTGTTGCTTAAATTACACGGCTTCCATAAGGACTAATGAAGAAGAAACTGGCAGTGGAAGAAAGATCAGCACCAATTGTGCATACAAAATATGCATAATATTAGCAAATGAAAAAATACCACAGTAGCAATGCTTTGGGATTTGACAATGTGACCAGCACTTTTGGACACAACCAGCATGGCTTATTTGTCCTGGCTGAGCTCCAGGAACTTCTTACTCTGTTTTGGTCTGAATCAGTCTTTCTCATTTGCTCCCTGATAAAGATTCAGATGTCTGGAATTTACTTCTTTAAAGGGAAGTTAGAGGTGTGGAGTAGAAGTCGGTGAAGGTAAATTCCCCTGCTCTCTGCTGACACAGCAACAATCTGCAGTGACTGGTCCCTCAGTGCAACTCAGGAGCATGTTAAAGTTTTTCACCAAAGACATGGCAGTTCTTGTGCCAAAGGTTCCCATCCAGCCCACTTTCCATGACTTTCCATAACTACCAGGCAAGGTGTGATCTGGAATGAGGTGGGCTTCAGTATCAGGATTGAAGGAACTATGCCAGACCTTCACTGTCTGGACTGAAGTAATTTGGGGTAGCCAGTTAAGCTGCATCTGTGGTCACTGTGTCCCCTCAGAATTGATACAGGAAGACTGCTGCAGGAAGGTCTTGAACTGGTCTAGGCTGCTAATGCTTTATGTGGCAAGTGGCCTACATTCCCTTGTGTTCCTTTCTCAGGTTAGCATGGCTGAATCAGAGCAGTCAGCTGAGCTTTTGCTCCCATGTTCAAAACTGAAAGGTGTCCAGAAAAAAGTGCCTGTGGAAGAGGTAATGGTGAGTAGGCAGTAGATCTCTGCAGGTAGGACATGTCTGGCACTCAGAGTATCATCTCCCTCCTGGATCTTTGGGTGCTCACCTGCATACGCTTGGACAAATTGCCTAGTTTCCATGCCTCTGCATATTGGAGTCTAGACTGGCCTCTCGAGCACCATGAGCTCAACAGGAAAAAGTATCACACAAGTGTAAAGGAAAATTACTGTCCTTCCCAGAAGTATCTGCTATCTACCATGGGCCTGTGTCCTCCAACGGTGCACTTTTCCCATCCTGCCTCAGACAATGAGCAGCAGTATTTCTGGGGAGTTTTTGCCTTTTGATCTCCTCTCTGATCTAATGCAATTGTCCACTGGCAGAAGCGCTGCGAGGTGCAGAATAAAGTAATGAAGCTAATCTGATTTCCACCCCCAACCCCAGTATCTACATGCCCTTATTATATTAGATTCCTAATGAGATTCTCTGTCTGCACTCCAGAAACAGGGCTGAAAATGTATGTATATGTGAGGGTGGGGGGTGGGGGGGGATGTTGTGGAAGGTTGCCTCCATTTACATCCTATCTTTAATGGATAAAATCTGCCTGTCCTTGAGTTGCAAGGTATCTAGCTCCGATATTTCTTGAGGGAGAAGCTTCTGAAATTCCCAAGAAAAAACATATGCATTTAACACTGATGTATCTTTGGTATGGCAACAAACTTAAGCACAGAAGCAGGAACAGGGAGGAATCTTCTTGTGAGGTTCTTGTGCCTTCCTGACTGATAAAGCTGGAAGATATCCTAAAGTGGGTGGAGAGTGTGTTGGAGGGATGTGCCTGGTCTGGAGTTGCCAGGAAGAGCTCTGAGTAAACAAGTTTTGTGTTGTTAAGCAGCAGACATATGTACTTAACTTGTGAACAAAGAGCCTGCACACTTCTAAAGGTCCTAGGAAATGGAATGCAGTAATGCATTTGCTTGCATGTCATCCAATCTATACTTAATCCTCCCTAAAAATCAACTCTCATCTTCCTTACCTGCACAAAGCCAATGACAAGCAGTTTTTAATAGAAAAGGTGAGAGCTACTGGATGCTGAAGACCTGGCCAGTAGTGGCCATCCTAGGCTAAAATACACACATCAGAACCATATTTCACCGGTCTGGTCATAAAAAAGTCTTCTCCTGCTAATCTCGATTCAATACAACTTAGAAAACAAACAGTATTGCTCAGAGAGTGTATGGTGATCATAGAAGATGTTTTTTTCCTTGGAGGGGAAGTTGCAACTTCAGCTAAGTCACTGAAATGCACCTGTTGTAATGCAGTACAGAGTAGCCATGACGTAACAGATTAAAACCTCCAGCCTCTACTCAGTTTGGTGAAAAGCCTTGTAAGCAAGGTCTGAATCCAGTTTCATGCTTGACGGGCCCAAACTTGGCCACTTCAGAACTGAGTTTGCCTCTTGGTCCTGAGGCAGAAATTTTTTTGTTGCAAAGAGCCCTCATGACTGATTGGTGTTTATGGATAAAATGCCTTTAAAATAAGTTTAATAGCCTCAGCTGGGTCCTTCATGGACAAAGGTCCATATCACAGAAGCACTATACATAATTCACCACAAGAGAGCCCCAGAACTAAGCAAGAAAGCTAAATTACCTGTCACTTCTAGAAGAAGTGTTCCCTTTGGGTCAAGGTTGAAATCATTGCTAAACCGATGTGAAGAAGATCACATTGGTCTCCGTATGGATTCCTTCTCTGTGTCAGGACTGCAGAGAAATAAGGCAAAATGAATGCCTACTGAAATTTCCACATTATTCGCAATTCTTATTCACAAACCAGTGAACCCCTCTCTGATCAAAGTTTGAGGGATACATACAGCCATGGAGGGGGGAAGTATCAGCGTTTCTAAAGCAGCACTGATTCTTTCTCTGAGGCAAAACAATGCTTCTGGCAGAGCATGTATTCTGTTCACAGGGGTGTCCTGTCAGAGGTGCAAGGCATTACAGCTTTGTCTGAATACAAAAAACACCTCATTATTACCTGGGATAGGGAATGCTGCTAGTTACAAGGAACGAGTATGACTTCAGGAGTACAGTTCATGAGAAGTAGATGCCATCTGGCTGTCATTAAGTGGCTGATTGTGCCTTTCTGTGATTGACTGGTGATTGATTGACAGGTGGTAGAGAGGAAAGGGATATAGCGTGTCAGCCAGACATGCCAGCCTTTTGTTTCAGTGCTGTAATTTTTGTGGTGTGTAGCTATCAGGGGGGCAATTTTTCTTTCAGTCCCACTTGCACTGCAGCCTCCATGTCAAGAAGACCTGAAATCTGCAGAGAAGAACAGGAGAGTGTGGAGAGTATTTGACCAAACTCCTAGATTCTTGCAAACCTTCACAGTTTAATTCTATGACAAAGAAAAGGTGCAATCTAAAGAAGACGTTTTGGCCCGTCCTCCCTTTCTCACATGCTCGTATTTCCAAAGGCTGTGAGGAATGAATTTTTGTTCTGCCACATTCAGTTTATAGCAACTTTAAACATTATAACAGTTTAATAACATATTTTCTAAATGTTTTTAATTTAAAAAGCAGAAACATAACTGGTAGGACATATAAAAATAAACTCAAAGTAAGCCTGCAAAATTCCAGATTGCTGCCCTTCAACAAAATATTTGGGACTGAAGTGTTTGTTTCACCCTGAAAATTTGAGGCAATTTAGGCTTAAATTGTGCTGAGTAAGGTTTGCTTTCTTTGAATATGCATAGAGTAAACTGGTTTCTGGAAGTGCAAACACATGGCAAAGACTTTATGCAGAGCTGAATCATGAATACTCAGTGTGTAGTCTCTGTGAGGACTGCATGCTGTGAGAGTGGGTAGGAGCTGGTTTGCCTTGCACGTATTTTAGCAACAATGCTTAAAAGTTGCTTTTGTTTACAAGATCTCTGCTAGACATGAAACTTTCCATTTAAGCAGTGCCATCTTAAGGCTGGCAAGTGTCTAAAGGGATGTGGTGTTTGCAGGTAGGGGCTATTCTGAGCTGGGAAGATGAAGCAGTGTCTGAGGAAGGCTCTGAGGTCACTAAGTCTGTAAGTAGGGCAAGAAATCCTCTTGATGCAGCTCAAGATGTCAGTAGTATCTAATGACTGTGCCTCAAAGCATAGTGATTGGAAATGTGTCTTTTCCACTGCAAGGGGGTAAATTTTGCCTCAGCAAAGGCTTTGGGAATGGGGCAGTCCGTGCTGGTGAAGTGCCTTGTCTATGTCCAAGTTAGGCCCTACCAGGTCTGCCTAATTGTGGTTTGCACATTAAGCTGTTGTCTCTCCTTGGGCAAAATCTTCTTCGGTTTCAGCACTGGGACTGTTGCTTCAAATAAAGAATTAAAATAACCTGTACAATCTCAACAAAGATATGGGACCAGAAGAGCTGATGAGGAGTCGCTGTTGACACTAATGGGGATTTCTGCTTAAATCTTGGTGCTGTACTTCCTCATATTTACATAAAAATAATTTACTGAAATCCAGGTTTCTTACATAGTTGAAAGAGCTTTCAGACTACACATAATTTTTTAAGCAAGTTTCTAGATATGTATAGTAATTTTGAGAGAAAATGAACAAAAGAAATAAATTCATGTTTTGACTATCTGGAGTAGAAAAATAATCAATGTAATATCACTTAGGTTGGAATAAGCATTCATATAAAACTCTTCATTTATAAAAATATGTGAAACTCAAAATAATAATTAGAATACATCTGGTGCAAAAACACCGATAATACAGTGTATAATATCTTGATATATTTAGTATGCAGTTGACTACATACATGGAACATAACTAAATCCACAAAAACAAGTTTTAATAGTTCCCATGGTAACTATATAATGTACAAGAATCATCTAAGTAGATAAAGAAATGAATTCATATTTGGAAGCCTTGATTCCTAAATGCCTATTACCTTACTGATACTACTAAATGGGATGAAACGTTTCAGTGGAAAGAAAAAGGTAGGATCCTAATTTGATTAAGACTGAGTAAACACATTATACTTTTTTTTTTTGCATTTGTTATGCCTGTGCACTGATACAGAAAGTAGCACTAGCACACAGCACAATCCCTTCTGTCCCAAACAAAGCTTGCATTCCAGTGCATTCCAGCAAAGAGTGCGTTTTTACAAGAAAAAATGAACTAGCTGGGATTTTGTGAATTATCACAAGCAACTCAGTATTTTACTCTGGGAGTCAACAAGACTCCTGCTGCTTTAAGGAAAGATGGTCTCCAAACGGTTTATGAAGTGATAGATCATATATAAATAGGTTGTTTGCTCTCAGTACAGATGCCATCATTACTAACTACTTTCAGGCTCTTTGAGAGCTAAATAATTTCGTAATGCATCATTGAACATTTAGTTGCTTCGATAGCAGATGGTTTCAGGGGTCCATCTGCTCACAGCAATGTTTTCAACAAGCCCCCTTCACCTTCACCAAAAGGTTCAGAAACATTAGAATATTCATTCCTCGCCACAGGTGCCTTTCCTGGAGCCTCCCCATACACAGGCATAGTGGGTTGCACACTTGGAAAGACAGAGGTGGTTTCTGAAATATGTGACTTAATCTATTGTGTGTAGATTACTTTTGTCAGCACATGAAGAGAGCAGCAATATTAGGAAATACGATGCATCAGGTTACCTGGAACACAGCTTTCATTTGTCAGGGGTAGATTTTTAATAGGCTTGCATCTAAATATAAAGAGTTGAATAAATTTCAATAGTATTAATAATTTTAACTGTGCACACACAGTTACAGTTGCAGTTAAATTTGTATGCACAGTTAAAATTATTAATACTATTGAAATTTATTCAACTCTTTATATTTAGATGCACGCACAGGTAAAAGATCAGTGCACAGCATAAATATCCAGGTACCAGCTGCTCAAGAGAGAAATCTGATGTGGTGGAATACAAACATATCAAATATGTATTGCCTTGTAGTGCTAACAAGCGTAATAGCAAGGGAATAAGTTATAGTAATCTTTTTGTAAATTGCCTGTCCTATTTTAACTGCTATATGAGAAATGCAGTGAAGAAACTCAAGAATGAGCTGTTAACTCTGTTGTGGTTTTTTTCTTTTTCCTTGAAGTGGGTTGATTGCAGACAAAAACATTACAGCGGTCACAAACTCCATTTGGCAGAGGAAATAAATATATTTGATCTATTGACTAATTGGAGATGCATTACACTGTCATCTGTTTTTACTGCAGTATTCTCAACCAGACAAGAGGGCCGTCTGAGAAGGAGAACCTCTTCACAGAAGCTGATCTGTTGAACACCATTGGGACATATGAATTAGAAGAGCCTTTGTATCTGAGCTACTGCCACTGTAATTCACAGGACAGCTACCTAGAGTTGCTTGATTTTATCCTCTCCAAATGTATATATCCTTACAGAGATTTTCCATTACTTAAAGTATTTGGAAATAGAAATTAACCCAGAATTAACTGAAAATAGCTTTAAGCATTGAAGAAGTCCTCTAAGAGGAGCTAAGGGCTGTGTTGTAAGTAAGTAATAAAGATTATTAATGATTACTAATTAAGAAATAATGCTTCACAACTATGTGGTGTACACTGAAATAGGGGATTCTTCAATTCTGCCCTTATATCAGGTCACTAATTTTTCTTCCTTATAAAATGGGATATAAATACACAGTAGCTACTTAGATACTTCCTGCCTCAAAAGGCTGTAGTCCTTTATGTATATGAAGGACCTAGCACAGCAGTGTGCTCCACTTCATCAGGGAGCCTGAACCTCCTTTGGTAGCTACTCAGGACTTCCTTTACCTGTCTAAACCTAGAGAAATTGTCATCTTAAAGCAATATAATAGGTTTGACATAGCCTTCAGAAAAGCAAATAGTAAGAATTAAGTTCCCGTTGGTGTGTCTGAGCACTGCAGTACAAAAGTTTCTGAAAAACTCTTTCAACCTGGACATTGCAACATGTCTCTGACCACTGAAGGGTGTTTTCATAGGCCCCTAGTCCTGACTAGGTAGCTTGGTGGAAGTGGCTACAGGCTAAGCACTTAGGCTGAAAACTTCTATTTCTTGTCATTTAGTCTGACTAACTTAATTCTGTAAAGGAGAGTTGAACAGATACTCCCATCAGTAGTCACCCGCTGTCTTCTGAGCATTAACAGCAGACCCCTAGAAAGAGCCAACTAACAGCAAGTCAGCTGTCTCCCCTTTGTAGAGTACAGCTCCAGAGTTCATTCTCATGAAAGATTAACCCCGAATTTCATAAGTAGTAGGATAACCTTGCTGTCTGTGTACAGGTCAGGCCCCGCTTGGGTTTTTCTCTCCTTCATTTCTAAGTCGGTGAAGCAGGATAGCAGGCCTTTTTAAAGTTTATAGTCAGAGGATCCTGGACAAATCTAGGATGTTTTTTTCTTTCCTGCCAAAACTTGATTATTTAACATAGTGTATTTAACTATTTACTGGACAGGAAACAGAAGGGCTCGGCCTGGAGGTCAGAGAGTTCAGTGAACAGTATGTGTTTCTAAAGTATTTTGGGGAAGAGAAATGAATAGTGATCTCCTTCGAATTACATGAGTACGCTAACCAGTGGGTAATGCAAAAGGCCATCACTACCTTTCCAGTTTTGTCAGTGGCCCATGAGGTTACTTTATTTACCCCAATTCCTTCCATCCCTGCAGCCAAAACTCTGCTGACTGCTGAGTGAACTGTTCCAACATCAGACGTCTTTATTTTGCCTATCCTGAATTAGGATGCGGAGTAGAGAAAAATAAGATTTGAGGGGGACTGCTTATTTCATTTAGCTGGAAAATAAAGTTTTTGGCTCCATATTACCAGCTCCCTGACCAAAAGACCTATATTACCTGCATGCAGATAAATCAATCACTGAAATACCAGTTGAATCTCAACTGCAGTTTGGGATATAAATGCTTTTTCCTGCATAAATATACAGTTGCTTTTTTTATTATTTTTACCATGTAAAATAAATCAAAGCTGTAAATAGTACTTTTAATAAAAATCTGTCATGTAAAATCATTTTATGAAAGGAGAGGCTTTATTTGCACTGTACTTGGGATTTAACATGTCAATAAAAAAATGGCTTTTCCTTAACTATAGCAAATAGACTGCACCTGCCAGAGCAGGTGTAATAAACAAAAAACTGGAATCTATCTATACATGATGGTTAAAATAAGAGTTTCCAACACTGAAAAAGCACTCAAATGGCAAAAACAATACTTTAAAAATATAAAAGGTCTTTTTGTAGTGCTTACCAGTGAAAATACTGTATACGTTATATGTGTATACATCCACAACATAATAAAAGCAAGCATTCATGTGTATTCAAAAATAGGATCAATGAGAAGGTCAGTTGTATGCTCAGACATAAGGGATTGGATTTACACTGGGGCTGTCATTCCCATCTATACTGTCTACTTTATTTTGTTATAGCATCACATTATTGCTTTAGATGGCTGTGTAATGTTGTGATGCTGCAATCTTTCTCCAGTGAGTAGCATCACTGACATTTTATGGGACTGCTCATTTCATGAGACTGCTCTTTTTTGCAGCTGCAGAACCTCAGCCCTGATAGCAGATGATTCTTTTTTGTCAGTTATCACATGCTCATCACAACAGGATTTCATGCTACAGTGGACAAAAATCTGGCAATTACCAAATAATTAGTTCTAACTACTCTATGCACATTAAAAGCAAGAGGGTCAGAAGACCATGATCTGATTAAATATTTACCCATTACACCCTAAAAATATTATGCCAAAAATCTGTTACAAAAATGCTCAACAGTGCTTTCTCTAAACAATGGAGTCGTCGACTCCCTCAAGTTGTCAGGTGTTTGGTTTGGTGCACTGTCCAAGTAAACTCAAAGCTCTCTGAGAAAAGCAAAGCCAGCAGATAGGCTGTTACACCTTTTTCTCCTATCTGTGACTGCGTCCTACTTACCAACTACTCTAAATGTAAATTTCATTCTTTGTTCTGGAGTCCTCAGGGTGGCTTACATACATGCGGCTTGGATGTTGTTTTTTTTTACAAATGAAGAGTGTTTCCCCATATACACAACTTTTCTGAAGTTTTTCAAGTAATTATACCTATGGGTACAAGAATGTAAAGAGGAAATGCAATGGAAAAAAATTCAATGTGTATTTTTACCCTACGAAGAAAACTGAGAGCACTTGATAAAAGCATATCAAATAATGAAGACGACCATATCTTATTCAGAAACCAATCCAAGCTATATATTGAAAACAATCTGATAGTCTTTCCTTTTTTCTGGCACTTGGTGAACCAGTATTTCTTTTGCATTCAGATCATCCCATGACAAGTTCGTCTTCATTACCTTTCCCAGTTCAAACTGCGAGTAGTTATTCACAGGAAGAGAAAATATATCACATTCAAGGCACAGGACAGCCCAGAGCAATCTGAACTAAAATTGGGGTTGACTATGAAAAGATGGGATCCTAACAAAATTACAGTAAAACTGGTGCTGATTTTTGACATTGCAAGCCCAAAGTAACGCTTCTCTTCCCCACCCCTGCAGTCCCTCACAGGATTAAACGTCACTCAGACCTTGACTAGTCAAAGTCAGACATCACTAGCCTCAGCTTATTGATTAATTTCAAGCAGAAGCCATGAACAGCAACCAAAATGGAAGAAAGAAAAAGGGGCAAAAGAATGAGCTTGTGATAAAGATGGTGCAAATATTACAGGGAAAGATTAAGAGGGGGAAAGTTCAGTCTAAGTACGTACAAGTGAAGTGGTGGAAATAATGTAATAGGTCTGTTAAAACCATCCTGGAGAAAACATTTTTAAGTTTGGCATTGTGATTGCAGAAGGACAGATTAGACAGTTCTGTAGGTCTTGTATATCTCTTCACTTCTGTATATTCTACTTACTGATTTTTAACTAGAATCACACTTGATTGATTCTCTGCTGGAGAGTTCATCAGATGAAACTTGCTTTGGGAAGGAGCTTGGAAACTTGTATCATGAGTGTGGAAGGATCCTAAAGAGAAAAAGAATGAATATTTGAATCTGGCATTTCACTAAAATTAAGTCATTTAAATGGAAGATCAGGTCAGAACAAACTGGTTAGCATTTGCATTATGAAAAACTTGTGTGTGATGTAGGATGAAATGGTACCAGATATACCCACATTTCCATATTCTCTGAGATTTACCATTAATTTTCCTCTGGACTGAAATTTTATGACAGCACCACCACTGGAACAACCTGGCTGCTTCCAGATCAGGAGAGAATAAATTGCTTTTGTTCTTGTCTCCAGAGAAGGAATGATGGCCAAAGCATTGATGTGATCCCAGATCCTCTTCTCCAAGCCTTATTGTACTAAGTACTCCTAAGCCTTTATTTTATCTTGCTGTGGAGAACACTGGAGTAAGAGGGACATGGAAACCATAGTTAAAAAATAACATCAGGTAAGACTTTTCAATTTTGACCCAGAACTGACATGACCTATAGTTCTGATATGTTAACGTAACTCCGAAACACCCTCATGTTAATATGGTGTCATTTTTATATGGCTATATGGCCATAGTTAGTGAACATCAATAGCCATTCAAAACATGGGACTGCTAGTGCTATTTTTCTTATTCACTCTTAATTGCATTTCTTATTTCAATGTTGGAACAAAACAAATGTAAATTAAAATACAGTCATTAAATAAAAATATTTCTGGTGTTTATAAAGATACTGCAGCTACTGAATAGCTGACCTATAATTTTAAAGTGTATAAATTATAGTGATTAAATCTAAGTCACTTTAAACATTTCACTAAACATGAAGAGCCATACTGGTATCTGTGTATATTTTTGATCCGCAGCTAGCTGAGCTTTCTTGCTTTTTTATTACCAGCCATAATAGTCATTATTCCCCTATTTTAGACACTCATAATTTTCTCTTTTTCAGTGAACGCTAAAATATCTCACATTGCTAAACTACATTTATGAAGTATTTTCTTATAGGAGATCTTTTAAGGAGGTTAAAATTTAAACCAGATGTATAATTGGATAAAAGTATGATCTGAAAAATAGCATAAAGTACCTTAAATCATCAAATCTGAGCATGTAAAGAGAGAAAGTATGCTGGGGAGTGGAAGGGAAATGCAGTTATTTATACAAACAGTGATTTATATACATAGGCACACACATACCTCCATATATTCACACATATCCATACTTTTTTGATTAATTAGGCACTGAATTAATATATTTTAATTATAGAAGCCTTACTATGAGGCCCTGCCCTACGCTTCAAATACAGAGCAAGATCTACCTAATGGGTTCTCAAACTTTACACTTGCTGTACTTCATTTAATTTTAGCAGAGGTCCAATAATCCTTGACTGATAGCTTTTTCCTTCTGTTGCCTTTGTAACATTTCCAGTCTTCCAACTTTATTTCACAAGGAATTTGAGTAATTTTCTTTCCTGACTGCTATGCCTTTCCTGCTAGCCCTGCTTACGCGTCTAACAGAGCGCAGGATTCTTCCTCTCTTTCTGGCCCCTGGGCTTTTCTTTAAAAGAAAAAGCTAACAAACATGCCAAGTTGTATAATAAAGTGGGATGTCAGCACTCTGGTGAAATACTGACATTCCATGTCTGCAACCACAATTTTTGAGGCAGTGCACAAGTTGGAAAACCACCAGTGGCAAGAGCAGTTGCCATTTTGAATTTCATTCTGACTCTCACAGTAACACTGTGGAAGAGACTATCAAGCTTTTAATTTCTATTTACAAATGCAGGTGGACAGTGGTCTATGTTGGAATGATGCAAAGTATGCCAAATCAATTACTGTGTTAAGTTTGGGGCTGCACATTTTATATCTGTTTAGTGAAGGCTGGAGGTCCACCAGGTATCTTCTTTAAAAAATGTAATAAATAAAACTGGAAAAGATAACAAATGAGTAAAGGAAAATCTTAGCTTTTTATTAATTTCTAAAGTTATTAATTATAAGTGTAGGGGCAATCAAGCATGTGTTTTATGAAATAGTTTCCTGACGTTACAGTGTTTAAATTCAGATTTCGGTTTGTCAGTATGCATTTGCCTTTTCCTAAGGAATGAGTTTGCTAAATTAAAGAAAATTAAGCTTCTTCATTACTTGAAGTACAAAGAACTTTCTTGTATTGTTGTGTGGATGAGGATGAACACTTCCCACAACTTTGGATTGATAGGAATTTAATTTCTTCCGCACTATCATAAGATTGAGAATATTAACATCCTATTTTTAACTAATTTATCTTTAAGGTTTTGTTCATGTGTGTGGCAAACTGGTTGTGTATATTTATCTAGTTAAAATGCAAGTCCAATGTGGCACATTAATCTGCTCTGGCCCATTAATATCTTCAATCTTTATCCCTGAATTTTTAAATGTAAATTAAAACACTAAAATTGAAGTGACTTTTAAATGTAGTTGCAAATCTGTATACAGTTCCAAAAATGGAATACTAAAATGAAGCTGAAAATATGCTCTGATGCAATTATGCGTCTGTAGATACAGAATTAGAGAGTAATCCCATTATTTCATTAGTAGGTTCTGTATGATTAAAAGATACCAAAACAGTCCATAAAAAAACCCTAATACGAATAAGAGTAAGTTTTATTATTCTAACAGGGAATTTGTGGTGGCAATAATTTCCAATTATGTTCCTTTTGGCTTGTTAAGATGCTGAAATTCTGTTCTTCTTGACCATGGAGTTTTATTCATGAGGTGGAATGTATATCAACATTTTAAACCAAGCAAGCAAAGAAGCAAAGCCTAAAAAATCCCCTAGATAATTATTTTAACTTCATTAATTTATAATTTTAAATTGTAATTAACTTATTACATTCTTACATGCAGTCTCACTTATTGCAGTCTCATCTGCAATAAGTGAATCATTATCATTGTTTTCATCTGAAGATTTGGCCATGTTGCATAAAGTTTAGTTTCTAGATAAAACCGATGAGATTCTTTACATAAAACTAGGCACAAGGGTTCATTTTTTGTAGTAATACCAGAAGGCCTCTCTGAGTAATCAACAAGAAGTTGTTCAACTTCTAAAATGTAGGATTACAGTGTAGTATATGTGGGTATTCACTCTTCTTGTTATGAAAGCTGATATTCTGGGAAATAGCCTCCCTCTGATATCTGTAACACTTTTGTGCACATACAATTGATCTGGAGAGGAAAATATTATAATGTGCAAAAAATATCTTACAGAGAAGTGTAGTACACTTAAGAACCAGATGAAGCTTTTTGGACTAATAATTCAGTCCGTATCAAGTTAATTATTTATAAGGATTATTATTTATGAAATCTTAAATGTATCTTCCAGAGGTATATGCATTAATTTGATGTTTCCTTTTAATATAAAATTGCCTGGGGACTTTTCAGTTTACAGACAACATTTTTAACCCAGTTCAGAACACAAAGCATAAAGTTTAGATTTTCTTCAGAAGAAACTGGAAGTTTTGCCTGTTTCCTCCTGTCTCATCTGGCAAAATCACCTCACCTTTGAGAAGCATCACAGCATGCTGGAAGTTTAAGAGCAACCCTGAAAGCTCCATCTTTAATTGATGCAGTTTTCCTTCCTTGTTTGCATGTGTGATTATTTTCATCCTTTGGAGTTAAGAAGATTCCTACTGTTGGCCATATGAGAGGCAGCCTGGTTCTATATTTTAAGGAAGGGTGTTCAATTCCAGCTAAAAACAAAAAAAAATCATATTTTTCTAGTGGGGAGGAGGATGGAAGAGGGTGGCTGTTCAACCATTTATACAAGTGCCCTATGCTCATTTTGGAAAAAGACAGGGGCTCCCTGCACCCATTTCTGCTCCAATTTAATGAAGTTGTTAAAGTAGCAAGACTGACAGGTTAATTATCCTTTATAAAAGGGGGACAAATTGAACTGTGTCTTTCCATCATTTTTTGATATATCAAGAAGCTCCTGAGGTGCTCAGATGCCACTCTGGTGAATAGAAAAACTAATCCACTCTGCTATTCTTTGCTGACCCTGGTCCCCCCATCGGGGCCTTGCAGTATATTGCAGTTGGTTTTTGTTTCACATTCAACAGATTCCACTTTATTATAAATTCAGAAGGATTTTTTTCCTCCATATGTTGGCTGACAGCTCCCCTGAAATAACTGATGGCTAAATTTAAACTCTGATGAAAATTAACCCGAGTGTTAAATGCAAACAGGAGCTGCTTGGAAAGAAAAGAGTTATCATGGTAAATGCCAAACGGTGGAAAATGTGTGTAAATTAATGGAGTCTCACTGGTGACAAGCTGTCAGGCAGTTTGATGGCTCTCGCTAGTGCTTCAATCCCACTGAAGTTGGCCAGAGGGCAACATGGACAAGTCCTGCTTTTCAAAAAGACCGCGGGATGCTTGACAGTAACGCTAACTAGATCATCTAAAGTTCATGGTCAAATAAGAAATTTTTTTTCTTTTTGCAAAGCTTTGCACTAAACAGAGTTTGTGCACAGCTGGGATATGAATGAGATATCAAATCACAGCTTCTGTACAGCGGTCAAAAGAGAATGCAGATTTTAGAGACCAGGGCGTCGCAGTGACAGGAATTCAGAGGAAGTTAATTTCAGATAGATGTTAATATTCTTGTATTGTTGTATTCATTGAGCAGAGAGAAATGCTTGAGGGTTTTCTGGATGAAAGCCTCCTTTTCTAGATTGTCTTTTAAATGGGTTTAAAACTTTATATCAATTTTAGTCTTTTTTTGAATCCTTCAACTGAAGGATCATTCTGCTCTAAAGGAAGCTTTGATATATATGACAAGATATAATTTATCCCCTATTTTTTATTGTTCTCTGCTATTTCATTTTTCAGCATTTGTATGCTGTACAATTAAGAAATTAATTAGTGCTCTGCTGCTTTTAGGAGCAGAGTGGTCTTGGTATTTACTTCTATGGAAGTAGTGCCTAATCCTGACAGTATCTAAGTACTCTCCTATAGTCCACTCCAGCACAGGTTTAACATGAAATAAACTAATTTAGTGGCAATTAAGTTGAAACAACTATAATGGAACTGGGTTTGGAATAAGCCCTGCAGACCTGAAGGACCCTGTTTCTGGCTGGGTTTGTTTTTTTGTGGTTTTTTTTTTTCAAAAATGGGAAAGCACAATCTTGCTTAAAGCAGCAGTTCTAGCAATTTAATATATTTTTAAGTCACATTCCTAGTCAAATTAGGAAAGCTTTTATCTAAATCATCTGTAGATTGAGCATAGAGTGTAAGATACAATAAAAACTCACTCTAGTGGATCATTCACAATTGTCAATATTTACATGAGATTAAAGCAACAATATGCCTTATGGAAAAGACTCTATTGGTCAGGACCATTTCTCCCAGGCTAATGCTCAAAGGGAGCAGTCTCAAAATCCTAGTAAATGTCACACAATGTACATAGAAATTATATTTGAATAATACCTTGGAGAGGACAAAGGATGAAGTGCAGAACTATCCTCCATGATCCATCTAACTCATGTGACCCCACCACTTCATATCACCTCCTGTGACTGATGTCACCCATCCACTAATCTGTTTCTCTGTGGGCTTTCTTCATCCTTTCAAATAGCTTTACCTCTCCAAACAGCACCAATTTGTTGAAGTTCTCCTTTCCCCTCTCCTTCCCTTCCTTCTCCATGAAAATGATCTCTGCCACGGCAGACAAAAATATGCCTAGAGTTAGTAAACACTTTCCTCTGTGTAAAAACATCTCAGTTTTGACTACTGATATACTGTGAAACTGGAGAGCTGGAAGAAGGAAGTCTGTTTGTCTCAATATACAAAGTTTGCATCTTGCACTGGGAATTCTTGATTGTTTTAGGTGAAAATCAACTAATCTAACTCTTAAATGAAGATGCTTGTCTTTCATTGTACTTTTCTTTCCTCTCTCTGTATGAGGAAGAGGTATCTCATGTGGTATCTCATTACAATCAGGTATTGAAGCATGGCTTAATGATAAGCATACAAGCAGTTCCATCAACTTCTGTGGGATTTCTCATATGGCTAAAATTAGTTCACTTGTTGCTAAATTGTATCTGCATCATGTGGTGTACAGTTAGAGAGAGGAAATAAATAGTTCAAATAGTCTGAATTCTTTGATAACTTTATTGGTTACTTGTACTGGTAGATGTGGAGTATGCAGGGGTGTTATGTAGGTAAGTCAATACCACGCTGAGAAAGCCATTGCTCTGTATCACCCCCTCCTTGTAAAGCAGCTCAAACATAATAATTAAAATAGAAACTAGTATGCAATCTCTGTCTTAAATGAAAATCAGAATGTCACACAAACTCAGAACCAACATAGCATTGGTTGCTTTCTAGATTTCTCTCATGTACCTGCAGTATATATATTCTTTCTTAAATGAGGAAGATTTGCTTGTCTATAAAGTTAAAAGAAATCTCAGAACCTATTCTTCTAACTACTATTTCACAGCTAAGTATTTAAACACTTTTCTGTATTTTCATAAATCTCCTGTGACAGATAGCAGTGTGGTGCTGCTTTACCCTTTTTGATGTCAAAATTTAAATTCTATAGAAGGAAATCAATTGATTATAAAACTGTTTGCCAAGAGGGATCATTCTGTGTTTCCTAGAATGTAACACTCAGACTAGGTTCATAACTGTGAGCGCTTTAGCTAGAAATCTTTTTCCTGTCACCCATACAAGTTAAGTTGTGGGCTTCATCAATTTCAACAACCTTTTTGATTGCACACTACTAACTATATCAGTAAGAGGTGGTTTACAAAATAGCCTGGAATAATCCTAATTTCATTTAAGATAATGGGATTTTTGTTGCTGCTTCACTGGACAATGGAATTTCATTTGCAAAGTTTGAAGAAAATAAATTTTGCTTGTGTATAAAGGCCAGAACGTTGAACTAGACCTCACAACGCACATGTAGGTACAACGACACACTGTTTACTCTCCTGGTGTGTCTTCATCACCTTTCACATACTCTGGAAAGGAAACACCTTTACCCACCTCTGAGTACCCAACAGTCTAACAAATAGGGGAGTCACATGTAATGCATTAAATCTGTATCTTCCAGTTCCTGCCTGAGTGTTGCGACTATGGATGTATTGTGTATATACTTCTTTCATGTATCCCAAAGTGCCATCATGAATACTGCCATTTATGCATTTCTACTGCACAAAATGTTAGAGGAATCTTCCCTGTAAGTAGGGCTTATTGACAAAAGAAATTATGTTTAGAAATTATTATGTTAACCTGATCTGAAGGTTTGTGTGATATTCAGGCCTGCGAATTTGCTACCAGGGAATCACACTGACAGGAATGGGGCCCAAGCTCAGAGCAGGAGTGACTGCTGCTACGTAATATTTGAAGATACACGATCAACCTGTTTCTGTTTCTAGTTATATGGCATGTGTTCCTACCTGAAGACCACAAGGTTGCTGGACTTATACCTTTGGGCGATTGGCTACATATAGCGTCAAAAAGACTGAACCTTGGATTCAGCTGAAGGAAGAGGACCTCCTTTCCAGAGCCTGTGGTTTCTACTGGAGCTCTAAAGACGAGTGCATTAGTTCCCCTTTTCCTCTCTATCCTTAAAACAGAAGGCTCTTTGCAGCGTAAACACAGCGTGTTTGGCACCACCTTTGTCATATGTTTTAGGTTACATGGACCCCACATGGAGGGGAGGGGCTGCAAGAAACATGATTCGAAATCAAATATCCACAGCTCTATGATTCAAGAGAAGGTCTGTTTTCTGTTTCACAGCCAGCACCCCTTATTTCAGACACTGTGGGACGGTTTGTTTCCTGATGTAAACACAGGTACGTGAAATCAGGAGGTAAAACGTTATACAGTGCTGGAGAAACCTGAGGAGCCAGCTCATGCTTGAGTGTAAATTGCAATGAGCCAAACAGGCTGGCTGTGTAGTCAGCATGGGTTTAAAAAAAGCTGGGGTTAGACAGAAAGAGCTCTACAGCAGAGTTAACCTTAAAATGGACTAAAACATGGAGTCCAGCAGCAGTAATGTGAAGCTTCTGCCACTGCAGGTGTGCCTCTTCAGGGTGTTAAACTGGCAGCAGGTGAATATAAATAAGGTGCACAGACGGTGTATTGAGGAGAAGGGGAAATTAATGAATGGTCTAGCTGCTAAGCTCAGTAACACAGAATGAAAACATGTTGAACTTGACATGTCTGTGCTGCTGCTTTTGTAAGTGCTGAAGGCTAAACAGAGTATCTCTTTGATAAAAAAAAAAGAAAGCTGCTGTGTATCTAGGGATGTTATGGTAAACAGATCATTTGTTTGCTTAATCAATAAAAACCTGGTTGATGATCAAGTGTGACTTTGGGCCTTTTCCTAAACAAAGGCATTTAAAGACAAAATAGTTTCTAATTCTGGAGTCTTTTATAGAAAAAAAATTTCACAACTCCTTAGGGAGCTGTAATCTTCAGTGCCCAATATCGTTCTATATCTTACAATGCAGGGCTATGCAGAGATACAGCAACTCCTTTAAGCTATCTCCAGAGCAAGAATCAGTGGAAATCTGTCAGCATGGTCCTGTGTGAGTGCTATTTTCACAGCTGGAAGTGTAGAGCCGATCAGATTAGAAAACTTTTAGTCCTTAGCTAGTCACTCTCACACAGGGCTTTGCCGTGCTATGCCTCAGCCTCACAGGGAGCTGGCAGAGGGATTGCTAATACAGCTCATTTCTGCTTGGAGCTGACATGCCACTGTGTTTACCAGTAGAGTTCCTGCAGTATTTACCACTCTCTTGATGTTTCTGCCCAAAACTGCTTCCAATTTGGCAAAATTTAAACATACCAGTGACTATTTAATGACTAAGTCCTGTCAGATGTATTCTTCTGACTGTTCTTTGGTCAGTCTTCCTCTCCGTTTAATGACTGTGTAATAGAAATTCATAACTGATCCTTGAAAGCTGACTCAAGAATGACCCTTATTCTGATGAATATCCTAATCCCTGAGCTGGAAAATCCCACTCTTTTCCCCAGGGAGACTTGTAATTGTTTCATGTAAAGGAGGAGTCAGTAAGATAGGTGGGGAGTAACCCACTGAGAAGACTAGGCTGCTTCTGATATTTCCCACACCTTTCATCCCACAAGCAGATGCATGAGCACAATTGTGTATTTCTTTGAGCTCACCTTTTGGTGTTATTGGGTGGGGTTTTTTACATTCGCATAACTCATAGGAGCTGGTTTTGCTTAAGAGTTGGTCTACCACATAAGAACACACAGATTAGAACAGAGCCTGATCTGATTGTTGCACAGTCTCAACATAGGAAGTATTGACAAAATGTGGATACAGACAAAGCAAAAGGGAAATACAGACTAAGAAATGAAAGCTTACAGTGTGCATACATCCAAAATCTATTCATTGTGTTTCTGTTGTTGCTGCTGTTGGACACACAGCAAGTGAGAAATATAAAGACAGTGGAATATGTGTGTGTAACGAAAGATAGGAGTCTGAACTGATCAGATGTGGGAATCAGCTTTCTACTTATCAGGAGATGATGGATAATTTGTGGAGGGATGCTGGAAGTGAGCATGAGTGATGAATCTGACGCAACAGAGAAAATGATGTTGCAATAATCAGGATGTGAAATGAGCAGATACCATCCAAGAGTTATCTTTATATAGATTGACATGAAAATCTATATCATGGAGATGTTACACAATAAATATCGCCAAGGCTTAGACTCAGGCTTCTGCCTAGGCTGTGTTGAAGATAATGCCCAAGATATGCACCAGAACAACTGATAATAGCAACAGAAGGAAGTAAGGAAATCTGGGTAGGAAGCCATATGTCAGAAGACATAACAAAATTTATTTTTTCTTCATAGTAAATTTAACCTATCATTAAACATGTGTGAAGGGAAATCACAGAGTCCAAGGTTTTATTTTGGACAATATGTGACAGATTTATGTTTCAACATAGAAGTTGGCAGAGTATTTAGAGGAAAAACAGAGAAAAATGTTGTGGTGACTAAGAACCAAAGCTAAAGCTCTGTAAAAGTTAGGCAAGGACAAAGAGAACTCTCAAGCAATATGCTTAGGGAGGTGAGAGGAGAGTATGTCAATACATCAAAGCGGATGGGCTGAAAGTCATGGCAAGATGGCAGACTGATGGTCAGTGCTGAAGGGGATCGAGCCAGAGATGGTGGTTTTAGCAGCAAAGACACCAGCAAGAAACAGTAGTTAATGAAGAACAGGTAAAATAAGGAGCCCTTTTTTTGTTGGCGAGAGGGTTGAAATATTGCAGGACATGTGCAAATGGAAGATGTTAAGAAAGAGAAACTGGCCACTGATGTTCAGCTAACTCTTCATTATGGATGCTGAAGTGTGAGAGGAAGAAAGATGGCAAGCAGAAGAGCAAAGATGCCATCAGTCAAAATCAGGGAGGAATACTAAGGGGAGGAACTGAATGAAGCAGCTGGTGACAGCAGAGTTAGATGGGGCTGAGAAGGAGAGGAAGGCTAACTGCAGTCTTGTTTGGAAAAAAAAAAAAAATAGTGGAAAGGATGGAGGGGAATGGAAGAAGACTTTTGTACCCAAGGAAAACACTGCATTTTAGGGAGAAACAGCACAGGCACTGTCCCAAGAAGGAACCCTTGTGCCTGTCAGCATCGGTAGCTGAAAGGAAAGAGGGAGGGGAAGGTCTTAGATAACCTTGTGCAGAAAGAGGTGGAAGAAGAAGAAAACTCGAAGTAGAGGAGACATATAGCCCACAAGATTGAGAATAGTCATATGGGAGAGATGGACAAGTTATACAAATTAGCTGGATGGAAAGCTGGCCAGCTTCGTATGGCTGTCAGTGTGGGGTTGGAAAGAGGGAGGGAGGAAGTGGGAGACGACCCCAGCAACAGCCCTCGACAGCCCTTTGCACTTTGTACCAAACAGGATCTAAAATATGTATTTGCCTGCATATTTCTAAACTGATGACCACAAGATTTATGGTAGCAGTTTAACTTCATATCTGTATCTAAAAATTACTGTGAACCAAGCCTCTTGAATCCTGTGTTAATAGTTGTGTTGCCAGACACCAGTTATAAGGTCTATTAGCAGAGCATCCGTCATCTCCTTTAAAGTTTATGACTCTGCTTTGGTGATAATACTGACCTTCTGCTTATTTGGCTAATGATCAGAGATTACCTTTTATAATCAGTTGGTTTATTATTAAAATTTCTAGCCAGATCTGAATAATTACTGAACAGAGGATTCTAAGACAACTCTGTTGTATACATATAGAGGGGTTTGGGTTTTTTTAACTTAGGATAATTGTGAAGTCATGGTAATTAATTTGTTAAAATTTTTTCAGAGGACAGGGCTATATATGTGTAAGGTATTAGTTTTCTCACCTTTTTTAGCTCCTGCTTAATGCTTGAAGGCAGTTATTCACCTTAACATCTTCAAACCTATTTTTATTTCATACTTTTATTTAAAAGATTTACATATACCACCCAGAGGAGGGGGGGAGAGAGAGAGAGAGATCTGCTCCCTTGAAAGTACCTACCTCTCCAATTAATGTATTAAAAATTTCTACATTTGCTGTTTGCCTGCAGCTATGTCGAATGAAAGAATTCAGACTTCTCCAGAAACAACTTCACTAAAAATATTAATATAATAAAAAAAAATAGTAATATAAAAACTCCTACCAACTAAGATGCCCCTGGTCTTGTTACCTTTTTAGATGTCAGAAAGGATTTCCATGATAGGTGTTGTTAAATCTGGTCTGAACTGCTGTGAAATGCTGGGCGGTTTGTGCTGAGTGGCATTACTCTTGCAGACCTCTTGTAAAGGTGCTTTATCAGATGATATTTTGACAGATTTTTACAGGCATGATTTTGTTTTCCCTTCCTTCTTCAATGAATAATTGGAGAAATTAATTTAAAATCTCTCCCTCTCTTGTGTATTGAGGGGGAAATATATTTTTTAAAGTCTTTACCTACTCTTGAAAGGGAATTTAAAAAAAAAAACTAAAACCCTCAAACCTGCTGGAGTTAGAGTTACACTGTTATTAGGATGAGTTAGTAGTCAATAGGCCAGCATTAACAGCAAACCGAGGTCCTTGCTGGTTTAAAACGGTATTAGGTGATGCTAAAACACTCTGAATTTAAGGATGCTGCGCAACACCTAACTGGAGACCGTCTTTCACATCCCCGGCGAATTAAAAACCATGCAAAGCAGGGGAAGCTGAGAGTGCAGAACTGTCCTGTAAGGCTGCATCAGCCCACAGGTAACTGACACTACCTCTTCCTCCGAATGACTCCAGCTCCTCTTGCTTCTCCATCTTCCTACCTTCCCTGCCATCTGTTCCCGCTGCTCCTGCAGCCTCCCCGCTCTCCTCCCGCCAGGGCCTGTCTGAGCAGACGGGTATGAGAGCCTCTGATGAGGTAGGCCTCGGGCCCCTCCATCACTCCTCGCCACAAGGAAAGCACCAGCTGTCTGGCTTCATTTGCATTTTCTCTCCAAAATAATGAAATTAGCCATGAGTATCCTGAGGTGATGCGAGACGCAAATTTAAGCTGGATGTGTCAGCGTGCGCTGGGAAGAGAGAGGGAAGGTCACGGAGGATGCTTGCAGCATTGAAATGGAGGGCAAGACATCTCCTGCGTTCTGCAAGAGCCCCACAACCCAGGGAGAAACTCAATGTGCAGCACACCTCCCCACCACCCTCAGCCCGCACGTTTACCTCATCTGTGTGACAGATATGTCCACTGTGCATCAGTAAAAACACAGGGATAAAGCACAAGTATGTTTTAGCTTCTTGCCAGCCATACCCAGATGTCAGCAGTTAGTTCAAAAGTGCGGCTGGGTGGTATTTTAATTTGTAGGTAGCTGTGTAACGGCAATTTCTGACAAGGCTGGTCTGGCCTCCCATCACGTATTTTCCATGGTGCTACCATTTTTAATTATCTCAGCATTTGTTCAATCGTAACTCGCCACAGCTGTTTTATGGCAATCCCTCATCTCCTTTTTGTATTTCTGATCACCTGAATTAGAGAGGAATATATTTGCTGAGGTGTTCCTAAAACTGCTGCACAGCTGAATGAGGAGAACAAGCTGAGATTCAAGCCTTGCAAGGTCTCATTGCACTAGGGATGAACACTAGTTCCTCTGGTTTTACTGTTATTTTTTGCACATATATGATTTATATATTGTATATATATTTATATAGTGAACAAGTATATATAAAGCGTACAAAGAAGTTGGCTTTTCACATTCTGCATTTTATTTGTCTTAATTATTCCCCAGTGATAAACATAAAGAGTCTTTGGACAGCTTTAAGATACATATAGAAGAGTTACAACAGTAGAATAACACTGCACCTAGATGAAGACTTAAAATATTTAGAAAAAAAGGCATTTATAAAGAGAGATTTAACATTTGGGTGCATATCTACTCAAATAAGCTTATGAATTCTTGTGAAATATTCTACGAAAGCAGAATTTTTGTCTAAATATTAGTGTTCTTATTCGCAACCGGACTCTATAACATACAAAAAATTAATCAATACACTCTGATTTTACATTCAAATGCTTACATTAAACTCTTCATGAAAACAAAGGGGTAGCTATGCAGCATGAACTAATCTCAGAGGGACTAGTTTCAGCAATTAATACATTCAAGTTTATAGTAGATTATAGACAATTCAAAATATCTACTTTTTCAATGAAAATTGTTTTCTGTGCTGCAGCAAGCAAGCTATGTACATATAAATATGTGTGTGTGTGTGTGTGTTTGTGTGTAAGGAAACAAAGTCTCATCTGCCAGAACAGATTTGGCCACTCATGGCGTGTCCAGGCCAGGTGGTTGGTGATGGGTTCAAGAGCCACCCGTGAGGCTGCACTTCCTCTTGCTCTTGTGGAAATATGAAGTGTTTCCCCACATTTTTTTGTCTTTTATTTCATACACATAGCAACAGTCTAGGTCTTCCATCCAAGAGGTTGGTGCACAGGTCATAGGGCCTTGTGCTGAGGGCCCCCAAGAAAAGACAACATATTCTATATGTGGTCTAATGGGTACTGAGGCAGACCCATTAGATAATCATTTCACAAGCAACTGGCTATGCTCTCTTAACATACAGGTTGTGACCTATAAAGACCTTTATCGTTTGGACTACAGATTTTGTCAGCAGCCATGTGTTATGAGCAATCACGTTGCATGCTCACACTGTCCAAAAGACAGTGGGAAGGTTCATCTGGTCATATACTGGACTATCTTGAAAAAGCAGGTACATTTCAGAAACTGGTAGGCTTGTGAGGGTTTTCTAGATTCTTGAGGACGAAAGTGCTTTTTTTTTGTCTTTGTACATACTTAATATCTTACCTGTACCCTGTAGACAATGGGGATATGTATTAAAGTTAGAGTGGAAAGAAGATACCCAATTACAGTGGATCAGATTAAGACTTTTCCTCTTGTGCTTAGAATTTAATCATTAAAAGTTATCATATAGTCTGAGTCTAATTTGATTTTCACTAATTGCAACGTTTTGGTGGTATCTTCAGCTCTAATTCTTTGCTTTCATCTTCAAACACATTGTACTTCATTATCTATTCTGTCCTACCACTTTCCTCCACCTGTGCTTAAAGAGTAAATGAAGGTAGAAAGCCAAGATGGTGTTGCCTAGTTTTTTAAATCTTCCCCTTGTTCTGAAAGGAAAACAGATGTCATAAGGCTGGGACAGGATATTTTCAAGTTCATGAGAGTTTCCAGTGATTGGAGAAAAGCTGTTTTTGCTATTTGAAGTACAGCAGAACTCTTGCAAATTCAGGATGTGAACAAAGACAGAAGCTGGCTTAAGGACAACATGGGTTTCTTTTCTTGCAGCCGTGAAGGGCAGTAGATTCATGTGTGAATGTTGGCTGCCCACTATAGGACTCATCTTTTGCTTAGGAGTCTCAAAGTCTTGGGTTTGTAATATTCCATTTCAATGTCAGATATATATCTGGAGATGTAGATCTACCCATTTGTCTCAGCTGCTTAATTCATTGTATTTCCCAGGCATTTCTGTACTTGCTTACAGTTTCATATCATATATAATTTCCAGCAGTGAAATACCTTTTTTTTACATCCAGCTATGGATATGCTGGATAAATCAAAGGTGTCATATATGGTGAAATGCATATTGGAAAAATAGCCCCAAGAGCCCAACCTTACCTATTTTTGGGAAACTCTAAGCTTCATGAGATGGAGAGCAAGGATGGTACAACGTGTGCAGGTTCGCTGAGTTGGAGCAAGATAAGAAGTACTTTGGCGCCTACAGTGGTTCTCAGACACCCTCAAGATACCCTTTTTTGATTTGTTCACCAGACAGAACAATTTAAGGGGATGGTAAGCAGACAATGGGAAGTCTTTATTATATCAATCTTTAATTGTCCAAATCCAAGTAAAATTACATTCCTTGCATTCTTACTTTCTTGCAATCTGGTTCTCACCGCTTCTTTCTAACACAAGTTATTTTACCAAACCTAGAAATGGCTCAGACCTCTTCAGTGCTTACTCACCACTTACAATGATGTACCTTGCCTGACAGCTCTTCATGTCAGTCAAAAGTCTAGGTCAGGCACTTATCAATTGACCCTGCATTAAAGGTAGACCCTCATTTCAGCACCTGTCAATAGCAGCTTTTCATCCATTTAGAGTGGAGGCTGTATCTGTAGAGTTATTTGCAAGTGAACATGCATGAACTTTAAAGAAAGGGAATCATTTATAAAACTCTGAAAGCAGTTTGGTGTCTGGTTTATTGGTATTTAATAAAAAGATCTTTTTTTCTTCTTTGTCTAGAGGACAATTTTCATTATACTAGTATGACTGGGAGATGTGCTGATAGTGAGAAACGCAGTAAGTCCTACCAATGTACACAGCTAAAGCCCTTGCTAATCTCACATCCCTTTTCTAATACAAATGAACACAAATAAAATGCTGGTCTCTTGTACTGTGCTAATGTGGAAGGAGAACCTTTTGATTATTAGCCGCAGTTACCATGAGCTCCCAACCTGGGATGGTGTCTACACTTCTCCTTCTGAGGTGTTAATCACAAATCTGCCAATCCTATCCCACTTACAAGACAAGGAAAGAAATGTGAACATGTAAAAATTCACAGAGGGGCCCAGGAAAATTTCCCTGACACACTCCTGCTGTGACACCACAGCAATTGAAGAAGGCCTGTCATTTGGTTGTCAACCTTTGACCTCAACCAGACATATTTTGAAATGATGTGAAAAGAATTGCTGTGCTGTACGGCTGGCTCCTTACAGCTTTGCATGTCTGTCCTTGATGTCAGTCAAAAGTAGTTAACTGGCACCCATGGAGTCTAAAAAAAAAAGCTCCTTTAAAATATCAGTAATGACTTCTGTTAGCAAGACTAGCTCTTGTCAAGTAATGACTTTATGACATAAGGTATTGTTTATCTAGGCATCGTTCTCTTACTTGCATTTTAATGAGCCTAATTAATAATAAGTTAGAAGTCCTCAGCTATTTCTTCACAGCTGGACCATATGCACTAATTACACTGAGTGTGCAAACTTGGACTAATCCCTTCGTCAAAAGAAATATTTTAATTTAAAAAACCTCAATGTACTTTTTTTTCACCTGATTACTTTAAAGATGTAATCTTTTCATTCTGGCAAATTTGCACAGAATCAAAGTAAACCTGGGAGTGAGAGAATTCTATAATTTATAATTTTTCTAGTGGTAGACTTCATTCTTAAAATAATTGAGGAAGATCATTCAAGAGCAGAGTGGTGTCAGGTTCATTTCTGATGTGCGTTAGGTTCCATAAAGGTAAGGGATAATAATTTTTAAGTTGAAGGATAATCACCAATCTCTATGAAAAGATTCTTCCTGAATAGAAGTGTAAAGGATATCTAAGGTGCAAACAAGTTGGGGATGTTTCTATTCTCAAAAATACAGCAGAATGCCTAATACCAGTCAGACAACTCCCTAAAAGTGATGAGATACTATTAGTTCCAGTCCAATAATAACGTAGTCAATATTAGATAAGGTATTACTATTTGAAAATAGAAGGGTGATTTTGCCATAAATGCATATATTTGAAGCTAATGAAATATAATTTGTTTGTATAATAATTATTAGTTTTCTTCTTCTAAGGTAAGACTGATACATTGGAGTTTGATTCTTTTTCAACAAGAAAAAGACCATACAACACTTTCCAATCCTTTGATGACAAATTTAGCTATACAGCTGTCCATAGATTGCAATAGGGCACATTAAGAGCTAGAATCAAGAATTATAGTTAACTTCAGGCCGATTCTGTCACTATATTAGATGGTTAAGTACCCTGATATCAAAATACTAACGGTATTAGAGGTTCAATAACTAAGAAGAGGATGTTAAAAAAAATTTTAAGTATCAAAATCCTGTTGGCTGATATGAAAATGGCCAGTCAACAGGCATCTCCACGTTTTCTAACTTCATATCCATTCAAACTCACATCTGTCTATCTTCACAGTAGAAGCAGAAATCAAACCAGCCACAAGAAACGTGAACTCCCTCAAGCAGGATCACTGTTGTCCAGCTATGTTGTTTTCAAAAAGTAAAATCTTGATAGGACAGTCCACTTGAAAGCTTTTCAGGTTAGCCAATAAAGCATGTTAGAATCATACCCATATCCACTGAAAATCATTGGATTCTTGGGTCTGTATGTGAAAGTAGATTTTGGGACACTACATATTGGCAGGTGGTCATACAAGTCCCACTTCTTGTTTACTGACTTGAACTGCTTTTTAATTCCAGGCTGTTGTTTGAATTGGGTTATGCTGCTGACTGAAGAATAGTGCTGATGACTCTTCTGCCTCGTCTGCATTTTGCCTGTAAGTCTCCTTCTTGAAATGAGCAGTGACAAGGTTTTCTCAACATCTTCCATAGCTGTGTGTGTCAATGTATTGCATATGGCTTGGGAACGTATCTTTAGTATTAGCCTCTGCTAATGGAACCAACAACTCTTAACCCAAAGAAAGCTTTTCCCCATTTGCCAAAGGAATAAATTGTTCCTGCACATGACCACACATGAAGCCACTAGACAGCTAAAGAGTCAGCCACTACGGTATTGTCCCTCATTCATCTCTTCAGATCTTACTCTGGTGCCGGTCTCAAAATAAATTCAGTTCTTGCAATCAGTTCCCCAGTATCTGCAACCTTAACATACCGCTGGGTTCTTTCTTAGCTGTGTACCTGAGCCCAAGTTGTCTATGCTTCATAACTTACACTGCCATGTATGTTTAGCAACACTGTTAGCTGAAGTGTCCACAGTATCCTGCATACTGGTTCTCAGTGGCAGGACTGGAATGAGTAAGTTGGAATGAGCAAATGTTGCTATCAGGCAGGAAAAAAATTGGTTATAAAGTAGTATTTCCATATGCACACTTTGGAAAGATCTTTTCCAAAAGTTTGGTCATAAGGTAATTTTTCTGCATTGGAAATGTCATCAACAAAATATGACATTAAGCATATTACCTCAGCCTGGGTGAACATGAAGAATGTGAGGAATGTAAAGGAAAAATTGACCCATCGTCATGAAATTTGGTTTGCCGGACAGAAACCCAGTTTGAGCCTGGAAACTCAGTGATGTGGAACTGAAAGCAGTTATTTGTAGGATTCCTACCTCCACAGGCTAGTCAGGAGTCACATTTATATAACTCACATATTGTTCTGAGGACTATGGAGGCCTCTTCAATTTTTTTTTTTTTTTAATAAGGGTATGAAACCTGGATTTTTTTTCTTTCGCCAGCTACTTTTGTTCTTCCCACTTACATTATGGTGCTTCCACTGCAGTCTCAGGCTGTTGCAATGAAGAGATGAAACCAGGCAACTGTAGGCTGAGACCTTTTCCTTGTCACCCATCCTGACATTGCTCTTGCCACTACGGTCTCTTCTATTTTATGTAGATTCATTTTAACTATTTCAGAGAATTTCAGCAATTCCAGCATACCGTTTGGGAGACTGTTTGGCCACCTAATAAATTTTTCCAATAAGAACTTTTTCCTGGTATGCTCAGCCTAAATTTTCTATTTCTTATTTTCTTCCATTAGCCCCTGCTGCACTTTACTGTACCTTTCTATAATTCTTTGTTCTTTCTGGCTTATCCACCCTACAGATCGTTGCAAACCATGACCTCATCCTCCCCTATTTGTTGTTTAGCCAAGCTTTCACTATGCATCTTCAGATCTTTCAACCTTTGTTTCAGTGAAGTGGTATTAACCTTTCAAGTATTGACTCTGGAAATATAACAGTTCTTTCATAATGAGTTACTCCATGCATAATAGTTTGCATGGAAATTTAATAACAATGCTTTATCTTCTTTTTAGAAAACCAGTTGCAATCACATTAAGAATGTCTTCTACACAACTCTAACAAGCATTTTTGTAATTTGGAACAGAAGGAAACTTTCCAGCGATACAATTAAGTGAGTTTGAGGTTTCTATTCTGTGTTGTTCTCTTGGAAATCTGAATGTATTGATTACTTGTCTAATTTGTAGTATTGCCCTGGGTCTCGCCAGACAAACAGGGTTATTATGCCAGACAATCTCCCCTCAGTTAAACACTTATGGTCTAGTCCTTAGAGTCTCTCCCCATGCACAGAAAGGTTTTATACAGCAGCTTCATCTATGAACAGACCTCACTGCTCTAAAGGGCAACGTGCTGCTGGTCTAGGCATATTTCAGGACAGACAGTTCCCCCTCCTGTTAAGCATTGGCCTATGTTCACCTTTTTTCTTATGGAGATGCACATTTTTGGAGTAGCTACAGTACATCTAAAGATGTCCTTGGTGTCAGGTTGAGCTCTGGAGCCAGAGGCTGTCAGCACCACTGAACTTGATGAAATTGAGTAGTGAGCACAGAGAAGACAGCAGGAAAGACCCTGAGCTGAAGCTGAGGCTCAGGTGAAGTTCCTCCCTAAAGACCAGCCACCAGCTACAACAATTCAGGGCCTGACCCAAAGCTCCTGGAAATTAGCCAGCCTTCAATTTTGGTGCTGTTATCAGCTGTGGCAGCACTACCACCACATGCTCAGGAACTCCAGTTGTGAACCAACTGAAGTTAGGAAAAAGAGACTAACTGTACCTAAATTACCTTCTCTGTACTTAATTTATGCTGATGCTAAAGTTTGTTCTCTCAGGACCTTCCAAATATAGACACGAAATCCTGTTTCCGTTGGAAAGCTGAGAATCTCTCCCCTCCAGAAGGTTAGCGCTCCAGTTTATAACCTTGATATATCGTCTGATCCTAACCTTGTTATTTAATTAAGTCTGGGCTCCAGAGCAGTGCAATTCTGAGGTGCTAATAGCATGTTTAGTGAAGAAGAGGATGTTGCTAAAATTTTTTCAAGGGAAAGCAGCCGTGTAAGAATGAGTGTTTAAATACAATGCTAATTATCAACTACAGGAATTACTTTTACTGTTATAAAGCATTTTTTTCTTTGCTTCCCATAAGAAAGAATTTAGGTACATCGGCAGTTATTTTTAGCAATGATTAATGGATTAATCTAACCATATGGAATTAACATATTAGTCTCAATATTGCATCAGATGTCAGATTATTTTTCTGGCTTAGGAATTTGAGAGTTCATAGAACTGTTGTGGATGGATTTGTGGAGTGGGGAGGTGGTACATTTCCTTTTTTCCCCCCTTTTTCCTTTTTTTGGGGGTTTGGGTTTTTTTTGGCAGGGGATTGAGGGGGATGGGGAGGGCAGGGGGAGTTTAGTACAAACAGGATACTATTCCTGGACTATGCTGGGAGCCTGGCCTCACCTCTCAGTTCCATCATGCAATTTTTTTAGGGGCAGCAAGATCTCTGTTCAGAGCTCTGGTAAGGCCTTTCCATATATTGTTCTACTATTTTTTGCCATTTATGGCCTTTAAAATGACATGAAATGAGTTAGCAAAAGGTTGCTAACATATCCAGCATTTACTATGGTTAGATAAACCTGCTTTATGTATAGTGGCAGGTTGTTTTGTGTGTTTTTTAAGGGAGCTATTTGATATTGATCAGATCTTTTAAATGATAGAAGTGGTCCCAGTGGAGACAGATTAGTAAGCAGAGGGTAGATGAGGCAGTCAAAAGCACAAACTGCAATTTACCACATGGTCTGTGTAATTTATCACACAAACGTCTCTGACACATACGTGGTACGTGTGTATCCTACAAGTTTGATTGTGTTGTGCTTATCTACTCACTTAAGATGTTACCCCACCTTCTCCTGGTACTGAAAAAAAGGCTAAATTGTACTGGGAGTTTGCTACTGTTTGGTCTACAAAGCATGGTGTAATAAAGAAAATATTCATAGCAGAAATTCTTTGTACTGAGGATCACCACAAAACTTTTATTAAGACAGATGCTGAAAATAAGGCTCACCCTCAAGTTAGATATGAACACACAAGAAAGAAAAACACCTTAAGAACCTGACACAGGTTAATTCAATCAGAAAATACTCTGTGCATGTCTATACAACCTAAATGCAGTACTGCACAGAGGTATCTGTGCTAGCTAATACATAGAGATGTATTTTTTGTGGTCTGCAGATAACTGCATGGGTATTAATGAGATTCAGTCGTTTGTGCTAGAGGCAACATTTCTCCTGGATCTTTTTATTTGTTCCGTATTTTTATCGAGTGCTGCATCAGAAGGGTTTAGTTTGCTGGAGTTCCTTTAAAAATTACATCATGAAAACAGTGCAGGCATCATGCTGTGTGCACCTGATAATGTTCTGCACCATCAGTAATTCCTACAATGCTTTGTGCTATTATGGAAACACTGAAACAGAATCAATGCTTTCATAGAAAGAGCCTATTGATTAAAAAATAACACATATATATATACACTATTACTTTTTTTCAGCTGGGACTACAGATCCTATGCAGGTCCTTCAACAAATAAGAATGTTACTGGTAAAGAGTGAACAGTCACCATTTCTCAATTACATATTAAATTAAAAATAACAATTTCTGTACATGTTAAGATAACAGTGTTAACATGAATAAAACCAGGAGAATAAGATACAAGTTTAAGGGTAGGTTTTTAGTGTTGATAGAACTTAGAAAAGGATTCATATCTTGCTCTTTGTTAATGCTGCCTAATTATTGATCATAAAAGATTTGTATGTGCAGTAAGGAAGAGATCCAAGTTCTAGGATGAAGAATATGTAACATTTTCATTGTCTAAGGTTTGACCAAAGGGATACTCAAGACAGATCAAAATGAAATAGCTTGAAAAATGCATGAATTATTACAATTCTTTAAATACTTAAGGAGTAGCCAAACAGAGGATGACTCCCTGAACCTCAATGGAGATAGATTAAAGGATTTGTCACTCCAGGCTGTGTGTACATGAACAATAAGTTATTTATCATCCCAGCTAAATAACTGGTGAAAAATAAATTCAACACTCTGCTTCATTCTACTTTAAGGTAAGTACATTTCGCATACTCCCCCCTTCCATGTTGCAAACATGGGAAAGCTGGATTTTGAGACAAATTTTAGAATTCATATGAGTTTTCATTTGTTAAAGAGTAGGGAGGTTTAAGCAGCACTGATGGTTGCTGATGAACTGTTACTTAAGAAACCTACTAGAGTTGCCAGAGGAAGCTTGTGACATGCTGTAAGTTTAATTATGTTCAATTCATTAACACAATTAGGGCTGTGAACAAATTTATCGACACAGCCAGAATCACTTAGAAACAGCTAGTAAGTCATAGATTATGGGGACTTGTTCGCCACCCTTACGTGTCGAGCGCTATTCCCTGGCAAAATACATCAGTTGGTCATTTGGGAGCATGTCTTTGATGCCAGGGGTTTGCTCTTTTCCCTGGATTAGATTAGTTGTATCTCAGCAGAAAGATCTAATCACACCCTATAATGAAAAACAGCCTGAAAGGAAAGGCCTTAACATTCATTAGTATCAAGTGGTTGTGGACAATTCCTCTGCTGGATTTACATACTGGTCTATTTGTTGATAAAGGAGAGATACATTTCAGGTCCAGAACTTGATCAAAATCAGAATTCCCTCACAATTTGGGGGGAAACCCCTCTGACAGCTCTGGTTTTGTCTTGAACATGTGTTTGTAAGTATAATAAGCAGGTCAATGAAGTGATGGATAGGGGATTCAAGGAGGAATGTATAGGAGAGGTCTAACAGGAAAAAAAATCTTCCTGGAATTTCTGTCCTCTGCTTTCACCACAGCACCCCCCTTTTTGTAATCCACTCCCCAAACCTGTGGCTCACAAGAAATTTCTGCAAGGTCAGAATAGTCTTTGTGAAAGTCTTTTGGTGCCATTGTAACTTAAACTACTTCCCAGCAACCTGACTACACTTGGGCAGGATTGCTAATCCCCACAGTTGTTTTCACAGGCCCACTGTGATAAGTGAACCAAGCAGATGGAAGGAAATTATATGAAGTATTTTGGGCTGTCTTCCCCAGTCTGTAGCCTGATTTCTCTGCTTTTCCTCCACGTTGTGGGTTAGGAGATTTAAGGAAGCAAGCAAAGGTCAGAAGTGGATCTTTACTTTCCTGACTGTATGAGGAACTTGTGTGAAGGGTCCTTTTAATCACAGATGTTTGGGAAATAAGCTCAGTTCAAGTCTGTGTAATGCCAAGTTGCTCCTAAGGACTGTTAAACAGTCCTAGTTTTGTCACTGATAGACGATGAAAGAATAAAGCCTGTATGCTTATTGGTTGTTTTTTTTGACTTCTATTTTAAAAGCAGAGCTCTCTTCCCCTTGAGCTTCAGGGGACAGGATAGTCCCTGATAAAATGGTAGGTTTCACAGAAGTTTTCTTTTTATATCAGTCAGCTAGGAACAGCCTAAAATTCACGGCCATTAGGAAATCTACTTGCAGAGATGGGTAGTGAGTATCAGAAACAGCTTGTTCTCTGTTTCCAAGCAAGATTTTGTAGCTCTGGGGGTAATACAACAAATGAAAACAAAATGTGGGAAGAGAGTACACTGCTTGTCACTAATTTATGACAGTCAGGCAATAAATAGGACCATTACTGTTCCTTTGTTAGGCTTTACAAACAATTCAAATGGTCTCGATTCTACCTACCAGAGGGCAGCAGTCTACAGCTCCACATCATCTAGTTCACAGATTTATTTCCTCAAAAATAAATTTGACTGAAATACTGAAAGATTTCATTGAAGGATTCTGACATGGAGGATGTCTATAAAACCACATGTGGTTTTCTGTCTCTATTGTGTCATGTGTAGGATGTATAAATTCTACATGTGACTTCTCACTACAACTGAGTAATAGTATCTGGCACTAACGCATGTTAGCATTACTTTCCAGAGTCACTAACTCTTATTATTTTATTGTGGAATGAGAAAAGGACAGGATAGCTCCCATCTTTGGTCAGGACTGGTGACACCAGTAACAAAACACCTGTCTTTAACTAGGCTGGGTACCTATAATATGGGTGAAGAGGCATCCTGAGATTTTATTTTCCTACTTTCTGCTCTATGTTTTCAAAATATATTAAATATTAAAATAAAATATATGCTCTGATATATCATAGAGTCATAGAATAGTTTGGGTTGGAAGGGACCTTTAAAGTTCATCTAGTCCAACCCCTCTGCAATGAGCAGGAACATCTTCAACTGTATCAGGCTGCCCAGAGTCCCGTCCAACCTGACCTTGAACATTTCTAGGGGTGGGGCAACCTGTTCCAGTGTTTCATCACCCTCATTGTAAAACATTTCTTCCTTATATCTAGCCTGAATCTACCCTTTTTAGTTTAAAACCATTACCCCTTGTCCTATTGAAACAGGCCCTGCTAAACAGCTTGTTTAGCTTCTTATAAACCCCCTTTAAGTACTGAAAGGCTTCAATAAGGTCTCCCCACAGCTTTCTCTTGTCCAGGCTGAACAACCCCAACCCTCTCAACCTTTCCTCATGGAAGAGGTGCTTCAGCCCTCGGATCATTTTTGTGGCCCTCCCCTGGACCCGCTCCAACAGCTCTGTGTCCTTGCTGTGCCGGGGGCTCCAGAGCTGGACAGAGCACTCCAGGCGGGGCCTCACCAGAGCGGAGCAGAGGGGCAGAAGTGCCTCCCTCCACCTGTTGGTATGCATTGCAGAAGTAAAATTCATATATACCTTTTGCAGTATTTACAATATATTAATTGCACAGATGTATTTAATAATATAGTAGAGCTGTTGGTTCTACCTTAATGGCGCTATTAAAGACTATATACACTTACATACATTCACTATTTTGCAAGCAATCTGTAGAGCATCTGAAGGCCTTTAATACCTATCATAAAAATTAATAATAAAGTATATAGAGGATAAGCTACCGTGCAAATTGCAGAGCAAAATTATGAATATGTATTTTAAATGAAATAGCTTACATGTATGTTAATGGTGTTATATTCTGTGGACGGTGTCTACTTGGACTTTAGTAAGGCCTTTGACACTGTCTCCCACAGCATTCTCCTGGAGAAGCTGGCGGCTCACAGCTTGGACATGTGCACTCTGCGCTGGGTTAAAAACTGTCTGGACAGCCGAGCCCAGAGAGTGGTGGTGAATGGAGTCAAATCCAGTTGGCGGCCGGTCACGAGTGGTGTTCCCCAGGGCTCAGTGTTGAGGCCGGTCCTGTTCAATATCTTCATTGATGATCTGGATCATCAATCAACGCTACAGGCTTGGGGAGGAGTGGCTGGAGAGCTGCCTGGAGGAAAAGGACCTGGGGGTGTTGGTTGGCAGCCGGCTGAACATGAGCCAGCAGTGTGCTCAGGCGGCCAAGAAGGCCAACGGCATCCTGGCTTGTATCAGCAATAGTGTGGCCAGCAGGAGCAGGAAGGTGATCGTGCCCCTGTACTTGGCACTGTTGAGGCCACACCTCGAGTACTGTGTGCAGTTTTGGGCCCCTCACTGCAAGAAGGACATCGAGGTGCTGGAGCGTGTCCAAAGAAGGGCAACAAAGTTGGTGAAGGGTCTGGAGAGCAAGTCTTATGAGGACCGGCTGAGGGAGGTTCGGTTGTTTAGTCTGGAGAAGAGGAGGCTGAGGGGAGACCTTATGGCTCTCTACAACTACCTGAAAGGAGGTTGTAGCAAGGCGGGGGTCAGACTCTTCTCCCTAGTAAAAAGTGATAGGACGAAAGGAAATGGCCTCAAGCTGCATCAGGGGAAGTTTAGATTGGATATTAGGAAAAACTTCTTCACCGAAAGGGTTGTCAGGCATTGGAACAGGCTGTCCACGGAAGTGCTTGAGTCTCCATCCCTAGAGGTATTTAAAAGAAGGGTAGATGTGGTGCTTGAGGATATGGTTTAGTGGTGGACTCGGCAGTGATAGGTTAGGGGTTGGACTCAATGATCTTAAGGGTCTTTTACAACCTTAACAATTCTATGATTCACTTAACAATTTATTGAAAAGATGCATTTAATGTTAGATAACCTGATGGGTTAAAGCAATAGCTTTTCACATCAGAAGACTGAAGTCAAATTTGATTTTGGCTGTGGGTGGGTTGGGTTTCAGTAGGTTCCACTTCTTAATGAAACTTTCAAGTAGCAAAACTATGATAGTTTGTCATGATTCATAAGAATTAGTCTTTCCTGCACAGCAGGAATCCAGGAAAAGTGTGTCTGAGGCCATGGAAGAGGATGCGATGGGAAAGCTAAACTGCAAAACTACTATCTGACCTATTTTGCCTTTAATGTTATTAAGGAAATAAAAAGTAATTCACTGAGTTGCTGCTATGAGTATTATTCTAGAGCCAGTAATGGACTGGTGATAACAGATGGACCTTTTTATCATTAACTGAAAGACCAGGGGATGTGATTGTCTGTAATTACATACACATCTTGCTGTTCTGCACCATGAAGAGATCCCAAGCCAACCCCAGGGTAGCTAGATCCAGCACTTTTACATACACGTACTCTTGTGTAGATTCATGTGTCCATTCTGGGATGTAAAGCTATACTCTGTCCACACCATCTCTGCTTGGCTTTGGACTGTGCTGTTCAACACAACCTGCCTGATTAGTGCCTTTGCAGGAATTTCTTCTACAGGGCTGAAATGCATCACTGTACACCCGTGGTGACTGCAGAAGCTAATTTAACTTGTTTCTTTAGAAAACAGGAAGATAAAAAAGGTTTACATTCATAAACAAGCAACAGCTTTCAATCTGTAACTATGCTTTTCACTGTCTTAACACTAACCTTTTCCTTCACATTAGTTTTTTGCATCAATCTTTCAGTGCATGATCGCAGAAAGTCATTGTGGACCTAGCATTGCCATAGCTGTGGTATGAAACATCCTATTAATGCTTAGGGATACAGTCCTGCCCCTGGATCCCCAAAGTCAAGCTAACCAGCCTCTTGCCTACAGAACAAGAACGGTATCTGCTTGAAGTTTGAATCAGCAGAGTAGCTGAGACCAACTCACATGCACAGAAGCTGATTGATGAAGCATGATGCATCCCTTAATTAAGCAGAAGCTACTAATAAAAATGAACTTACTGAATGATTTGTGTGATTCTTGCAAGGTAGCCATATGTGCTGTGCACTGGTAGAGGGAAATGGTGGTATGCAGATGATGCTGGGAAACTACAAAAGAGGAAACTTGTTAGAAGAGGCAATTTGGGTGCTGTCACTATTCAGGGCAGTCTGTAATTGATGCCCTCCTCACTTATCCTTGCTTCTGTGATAAGTCATCCTCTCCTCCCCCCTCTGTACCCTTTCAGCTTTAGTCCTTGCCGTTGCTGCTGCTCCCACTTCTTTAGCTGTGACTGTAGCATTTGGGGGGATAAACTTCCTTGAATCTGTTCCCTTTTCTGTGAGCTATAAATATGTGTTTGCCTCAGAAAACCTTCACAGTAGTCGGGGTCTGGATGCCTCTTCCTGTGCTTCTCTACACTTCACCACAGCATTTTCCCAGGGAGCTGGAATAGGGGTACACTTGGTGGGTGGGATTAGGAGGAGGCTCCTGGAAGTCATTCTCTTTACTGTTGGCCAGCTGCAGTTGCTTTCCTAAGTATGCTGTTCTTCTCTTGAAGATCCAAACTAGTTTTAGTAAGTTGGTACAACCTTGTAGGATTACATTCCCAACCAATCAACTAAGTAACAGCCTAGAGGTCAGGATGTTGGGAAAATGTGGCAACACTTTCCCGGTTACTGTCCATGCTCTGCAGGAGTTCCTGTTGCAAGCCGGAGACATGAGCACAGAATTTAAAGGAAGAACCCTCTAGCTCCCCACTCCGAATGTCTGAGAATTAAAACATTGCTTCCAGATGTACATTCCTTTAACAGTCTGAAGAAAATGGACTCTTTAACCTCATTTGCTTGGGGGACACGATAATGTCTTCATGCGAATAAACGTTCTTTTTCTGCAATTGTCCACAGTGAAAAACAGCAAAGAAATCCCTTCTTCAATATATTCAGTCAACTTTCATTAAAACCAAGCTGGAAATGAGTGGTTAGGCAAGAGTTCTGTAGGAACAGGGCATGAATTTAGCACAAATCAACAAAGTCAAACCTTAGAAAAGAAGCATGCCTCCTACCAGGATACCTAAGAGGAATGTTGTCCATAATACAAGTGATGCAGCCCTTTCATTCTGCTGAGCATAGTTGAGGGCAGCTACAATGTTCAGTTTCCATTGCCACTTTTGAGAGAGGTGTAATCCTAATAAAGTGAAACCAAATGATCAGAAGTCTAAATGGGAAGAAATTGAAAGAACAGGGATTGCTTGGTCTAAGGGTGAAAAATACCAGGGAAACATGAGTCATCTTCCTATATGTAAAAGGCGTGTGTTAAAAGAATGAAAGGAACAAACTTTTCTCCATGCCCTTGCTTAACATAACAAAAAATATTAAGTTTAAATTGGAGCAATGGTGATTCAGACTTAAAAATTAGGAAGAACTTTCAAACAACAAGCATAGTTAAACACCAGAATAGATTGCCTAGGGATGTTTTGGAATCTCTGTGATTGGAGCTTTATGAGAACAGGTTAGACAAACATCTGTCAGAAATGATTTAGGTACAGTTGATCTTGCCTTGGGGTAGAGGGATGAACTAGACGACCTCTAAAGGTTCCTTTCAACCCTCTTTCCTATGATTCTATAAAAAACACAGAAAATGATTGCATGTAGAATTGAGTTTGCCACCTTTTAGTAAATATCATTGTTTCTGCTTTTGTCTTGTTCACTTTGCAGCTCAGCCACGCTGAAGATTCCAGGTTTCAACAGGAATCTTAAAAAGCTGTTTGATGCCAAAGAGTGCTCTGGTTCTTTTACACTGTTACATTTAATAGGGGTTTCTAATTAATCTTCTCTGTGTATTACACTATATCCAGCCATCAATGCTAATAAGATCTTTGCTTAGTTTAAAGACTGTCTCAAAGTTTTCCTTTGGAAAGTGAGACCATCTGGCCTCTCTACCTCACTAGGATTAGATTCTGGTTAAAGTGTACTCCATCTGTTTCAAAGATTCATGTACATATTACAGAGAGATGTGTGTTGGGGCAAAACTAAGGAGGGTTTTCATTGCCAAGATAGCTGAAAAAGAGTCAAATCTGTCTAGAGAATCTCTTTGATATTCTCAAGGCAAAAAATAAACAAATTTCTTTTTCAAAATGTTCTCAACATCTCGTCAGAGAAGGGTTGTTTATTGCTTCCCATTGTGTGAGGTGAAGTCTTCCACTGAGGATATACCTCAATCCTGAACATATTTAGTGAAAAATATTGAAATGGTAATCCCCTTTTTACACTGGGGTTCCCAAGAAAGATTCCTCTGCCTACCCTCGGTATTGCAGAGGAGTCCCAAAGAGAGGTGTAATACTGGGAGCTATCGAATTGTGCTGCTGGCAGGCAGTATGTCAGTGCAGAACAAGCCCACGTATTTGAATGCAGTTTGTGAGCTAGGGTGAGCTCGGTCCCACCTGCTTGTTCATTCATTCATAACTGCTCAGCACCCCACATATGGTGTCTGGCACCTCCTTGACTTTATTATATAAGCACATCAAACACCTTAATTTACTAAACAAAGTACAGTATGTTTTGCAGCTGTGATTATAAGGTGACTTTTTAAAGTGGCCATAATCCAGAGGATTAGGTTTCCCAGTCTTCTTCCCTTCCTCTGTACTTGGAGCGAGCTTGTGGCTGAAGCCCCTGTGATCTGGGTTCTTTCCAGCCATAGCACACACTTCCTTTTAGCCTCTGCCCTCATTCTATTACTTAAAGAAGACATAAAGCAGTTATGGGGCAGTCACACCCAATCACCTAACCGGCAACAGATGCTTATTTTATCGTTTTAGGCTCATTCCCATCTTTCTGTCTGGTTTGGGTTGGATGATATTAAAAAGATTCTATGAATTACTGTCCATATGAAATTTTGGGTCAGTCATAGATTTCTATCCATCACTGGGTGAAGATCCAGGATGAACAGAATGTTTTCCATAACATTTTGATCAGAACAACTTGTAAGGTTTCACTGCTATTGAATTTAAATCCTACTTCTGATTTGAACTTGAACCACAAACTATACATTAACATTTAATAGGAATATAATTTTTCCAGACCTTTTTTATTCAGATTTGTTTGCCATGGTCAATAGAATGTATGCATGGAAAAATACCGCATCCTTTTGGGTTGACTGAAACCTACAGAGATGAAAGATGTGCAAAAAAGCTTTGAACATTAAAACCGCTTCATTAAAAATTAGCCTGGGTAAGTGGAATTTCTTCCTCTTTTTTAATGTGTCCTGGTTCTGTTCATATGTTGTTTAAAAAACAAACAAAACAAAACAAAACAAAAACAAAAAAGGAGGAGAGTTTTGAAAGAGATAGGTATGATGATTGGGCTCCTGGATGTAAAGAGCCATTAGCTGCAACTTAGCTTCCTTAGCGTAGCCATTTAGAACTTCGAGTAGATAACAGTGACTTTCATTGATACTGGCAGATTTATGGGCCCATCATTAAAAAAGAGCGAAGTGGCCTTGATCAATGTTTTCAATGGATGAGGTACATACTTGCTTTCCATCAATATCAGACATGCACCACTACTTTTCCTGCCTTTTATTTTCTTGAGAAAAGATATAAATTGTGGCCAAAGGGAAGACGAGCTCTTTTTTTGAGGCTCCCTGCTATAGTTTTCAACAGAACACAGATCCGCACAAAAATTTGCTCTGCTCCCCACCTTCCTCTTTTCTGACAGGTTCCTCTTCAGTTCCCTAAATAAAGGTGTAGATTATTTGGGAGCCAATAGTGCTATTTTGTATTTTGGAAAAAATCAACATAATCATTTTCTTTGACACACAAAAATACAGATTGTATCTGTCTTAGAGTCCATCACTGAGTAACAAATACAAGCAGGCTTCATTATCAGAAGGGTCATCACTAGGATCACAAGGATGAATAGATTATTTTCAGGTTCTAACTCCAGTTGATGACATAGAAACAACTTTTCACTTTCCGTAACGTTGTTCAGGGATACTTTTTAAAGTCAGCTCTGTCAAAAATAAAGAAGTGTAAGAATATCCAATTTTCCAAACACTTTGAGCAACCCATCTAAAGCTTGATGACAGAGACCTATAAAACATATACCTCCTACCTCTGACCTTCCAGGAGTGGTTCAAAGGAAGTGGTAGCAAACAGCTTCTGAATAGCCCCAGTAAACCAAGGGAGCTGGTTGGGATAGGCCCACAGCTGGGATCCTGTCCAGGGTTAACCCCCACTGCTCTTCTGAGTCACTTCTCAGCTGGCAATTTATTTCCCCCTTCAGCTTGGTGCCCCATCTCTGTCCCACTTCCAAAGCGGATGTACCTTCTGCACTAAGTTGCTTGGGAGCCACATATAATGCCAGGATCTTACATTGCTCTCTTCTGAATTAAACTATTGCACTGTCTCTTGCACAAGCTGTGTCTGGCAGATAGGTTTCTAATGCCTATTGAAATATGGGGCTATGCTATCTACACTGTTCTATGTATTTTAGAGCACAAATTTACTTCCATCTGTATTTTAGAGTACAAAATCATCTGTACAGAGGTTGAGAAGAACTGAAGAGATACGTATATGAAGCAACTAAGTAGTGAATGGTCCCCATAGTCCTATTTTGTCGGTGCACTGGTGTCCTCTGAATGACATTTCAGGCTATATCTTTTCATTTTGCTTTTCAGTTACTTGTAAGTGCTCTTAAAACCAGGCATGTTCAGATTTGGAGTAAGGCAAATAGTCTGAAAGCACTGTCATTTTCTACTCAGGAACCTGTTGGACATTACCAGGAGAACATTTCTGTGATTTTTAACCTGTCTTGCAAAGCCATTTTTTCTAGTTATAAAAATTTGACTACTTTTAAAGTCCTTTCACCCTTTTTAATTACTTTCTCTTGTCAGAGAAGATGACTCAGTTGCTTCTAGGATTATTCACTTACAAATACTGCGTAGAAAGTGCCAAGACCTATCCCGCTAGTCCTTGCTTCTAACTTCTAGATAGCAACAAAATACTTAATATTTTAATTGATTTGCTAATTCTGTGTGACAACCTGAGTAACAGATGTATCAGGTGAATGTGTTCTTGCTGTGAAGAGCCAGTTTGTCAACATATTTTGAGAAAACAGCATGTCCAGATTCCTTTTATCAGTGTAAAAACTGGGGCAGCCTACTAGTTTTCAAGCTCAGCAGAAGGTTAGTAGTGACTTGTTCAAGGTGAATCTTCTCTCACCTATCACTTTAGCCTTTGTGACCTGAGAATTACGTTACTGAGAAAACATTACCTATATTCTAAACTACAAGTAATCTGGAATTTATGACTAGTTTAGATCAAACTGATATTATTCAGATCAATCTATCTTTATGTACACATAATGAGGAGCAAACCTGAGTCTTTAAAATTGCAGTTGTTTATATGAGCTTTTCATATTTATAGAATTTGAGATTCCTCAGAAAGACGAACTCTCAAGAATCATTGGTGCAGACACTCATTTTCTTCCTAAATGGACATGAAAACACAGGCTGCAGGAGTTTGAGAAAAATATATGAAAAGCAAAATTATAACCCTTAGTAAACATTCACAAGACTGAAACACAAGTTTCGGTTTTTCTAATTTCTTAAATTGTCAGAATAACTTTTTTACAATTTTTTGTTAAGAAAATCAGCTTTGAAAAAACTACCCTGAGTTTCTTTTCCAATTCTTTATATGTTATTAAAAGAAGCTATGATGAAAGAACACACTTTTCCAGCTTGAACACCTTCTGCTAGAGCGGCTTTGAAAATGTTTTGCATCTGAACTCCTTTACAATTTTGTCTGTATCAGTCAGATGTGTGAAGTGTGGAAGCAAAGACCAGTGAGAGGTGAGCGTGTCCTATCAAGATCTACTGATATTTGGAGCAATCTTTATTGAAGAAAAGCCAGACAAGTGGAAGAATATGATAGGAGATAGAAACAAAGATAGCTGAAAGAGCCAGATTTTACACACATCCCTCTGGGGGATCCCAGAAGATAATGTTGAGGGAGAGGTTTGCAAAAATTTCAGTACTCTGTGAACTCAAATAAATTGTGAGTTTACAAACCCTCACACATGCCTGCCCCTACTCATAGCGTCTAAAAACCTGCCACAAAAAGGCTACATTTGCACAATATGTGCCTTGTTGCCTTCTTCAGGACGAATGAGTAAACCTGCCAGAAACCTTTGCAGCCAGTGGAGGTCCTCTCCCAGTCCAGATGCAGTGAACTACCAGGTTTTTACTGAGCAGCAAATCACCTAGCACGTGTTAGCCCTAACAAAGCTATGAATTTCTATGTGCATGAATGTGGAACTATTGTGGCACTGTGAAGTTCCCAGCTGGCCATTAATATATATTTTTTTTCTCTTTTATCCCGAAAGAGATATAAATGAGATAAATACTGATGCAGCAAAAGCACCTTGTCCTTTTAGCTACACTTATACTAGAGGAGGAATCACCCAGTCTTCTCTGTAAAAATATATTATAAAAGAAGACCTGCACTTGGAAATCTTTCAAGCATCTTAAAGATTGCTATTACACTTGTTATGACATAGGTGATTTCATCTCAATGCATAGTAGCTGTGAAGAATTAAGTAAGTAGATGGATATATTTTACAAGAAATTAAATACACAATCACCGTTTTCACATTACTAGAATATGTTGGTGATTACATGGAAATAAAAACTTCAGAGCAACAGGAGCAACTATTCTTGTTTTTTAATAAGTAACATATCCTGTTATTGTAAATGGTCAGATCTCACCATTTGATTATGCATTTGTAAAGTATAAAAAGTCATCAAAACCCTTTCCTGATTCTTGGTGTTCAGCAACAGCTGTGAGATATATGACCATGAATAGAAATGAATGAGAGCTAAATCATGTGTTAATCATTTCCAGAACTAGGTCAAACATAAGCTCTCTCTTGACGCTTACAGACCCAGCTGTCTGTCACGGTCATCCTCTTCAGCTGTCATTAGGCTACAAGTGATGAACTAACAAGTTGCAGGAGCTGAGGTACCAAGCGTCTATGTGAGACGTGGTCTCAGAATTCCTGCCTTCTAAGGGGCAACAGTGAATTTCCAGTTTATTCCTTACCACAGAGATGTGTCTTTGAGTCACCGCGCTGTAGGTTAAGAGCGATTGCTATTACCGGCTTGCATAAAGCAGGGAATGACTCATGCCCTTGCCCGGAATAGTTCTTTCTCTTCCTTTTTCCTGTTTGAAGCCTGGATAAAATGTTCCCACTACTTGCATTATATGTCACTGGCTAGATTTCATAAGGAAGATTGTTTCTGTGGTTCTTCCAGTCACTACTTGCTTTGCGTGTTTGCCCCGCTTCTTAAACTTGTTGTACGGCCTTTTCCCTTTTTAACTAACTTCTTTTTCCTTTATATATGTACAGCAGTAGCAGCACAGAAGGGTCTCTGCTCTGAATAGGGCAGATGAACCTTCTTGTGAAACCATAACAATATCTATCCTCAAAACAGCCCCCCTCCCTCCCCCTCTAAAAAAATTTGATGGGCAGAAAGCTGGACAAGTTTTTAGACATATGGGGTCTAGTGCTCTTCTGTATCTAGTTTAATACTGGAACAACTAAGTACTTCAGTTACTGATTGTATTGATTGTATATGACTTTGGAAACAGAGCCTAGCAATATGGATAGTTTAAGAAATCACCTGGACTAAGGAGGACTTAAGGATGAAATTTAAGTTTTAGAAAATACATCTATCATTAAATATATTGATATATTCTGAATAAGATTAAGATATGAACTATTCAGTCAGACCAACATTTGCAAACTGTTCATGTTTATGGCACTGTCATATGTGGGTTCAGGGGACTGGGAAGAAATCAGAAAGACCTTTCTGTGTCAAAGAAATGTTTAGGTGTTGTTTAAAAGCCACACTGACTGCTTCAGAATACTCCATTTGCTCTGTTGTCTAGAGCAAAAGATTGATGGCAAACCAGGTCTCGCTTCATCTGCAGATGGCAACACTTTGTGGTGGAGGAAACAAAGGATCTTAAGAGGGAAAGAAATCTTACAGGCATAAATTTCTTAAAGATTTGAGCTTTTTACTCCCAGTTGGTCTTTAACTAGTTTCTGTCAAGGTTTTTTTATGCCACGATTAGCATAAACTAGAGGTTTCCTATGTTGCAGGGGAAATGGAACAAGTGGGAGGAAAAAAGCAAAGATCAAGCACAGACACAAAACCAAGAGGGTGAATGATTCCTCGCAGGTACACAGGAATCTCACCTCTCTGGCACACAGCTTTGGAAAATAGGAAAAATGAAGCCAGCCAATGTCTTCTGCAATAACAAGAGCCCCATGTCAGAGGCTGTTTGGTCAGCGTCTGAAACACAGCTGACTACGCATTCTCATTCAAAGCTACTAGGCATGTGTGAGATGATTATTGCTTCAGAAACATACAGCATGGGCAGTCTGTTTCATATTGTTTACATACGATGCATATTTTCTCCTCTTGGCAGTGATTCACTGGCCCAGATTTTGGTCAAAATACCAGTGAGGAGAAACAAGAATAATCTTACTCAAGGAAGAGGAGTTACCTTACGGGCACACTAAAAGAAAGTTTAACACCTATTTTGCTTATGTATAAGTGATCACAAATCTACAGTTCTACTTCCTTTTCTTTTTCTTTCTTTCTTTCTTTCTTTCTTTCTTTCTTTCTTTCTTTCTTTCTTTCTTTCTTTCTTTCTTTCTTTCTTTCTTTCTTTCTTTCTTTCTTTCTTTCTTTCTTTCTTTCTTTCTTTCTTTCTTTCTTTCTTTCTTTCTTTCTTTCTTTCTTTCTTTCTTTCTTTGTTTTCTTTTCTTTCTTTGTTTTCTTCCTTTTCTCTTACCACTGAGTAGCTCAGACTTTTCTAAATCTGAAAAAGCGACAATAAACTGGAAGAACAATTGTCAGTAGTAAATGATATGGTGGAAGTAAATTAAGCATGTGGACGAGGAATCACCACAACACCATACTATGAACTTAAAATGAAAAAGTGAAAAGGTAACCAAACCTGGCCTCACCTTCTTCTCACAATAATACACAAGAAGCATGTATTTCTAATTTATAAGCACTGTCCCTCTTCAAAAACACTGTGAGGTAAGCCTGCACAGGCTGCAATTGTAGGTGCCCCTTATTTGTGCCATGAGCAGAGATACAGAATGTGGAAGGTCGGTTTTTTGACTCTGTTGAATATCTTAACCCAGATTAAAAACAAACTTAACATTCATTAGACAGCATAAAGTAATTAAGAGTGAGAAAGAGGAGTCAGTTTGGGATAATTCTAATCTAGTTTATATGTGTTATTAGCTGTTATAATAGTCTGAACTTGCATTTGAGGATGTGATCATGTCACACATACAATAGCACAAGTGAATGAATTGTTATATATATATATAAAACTGTTATACACGTGGAGTCTCAATGTTTTTTCCTGAAGTGCCTGAGTGATTTATCTCAACAGATTTCTGCACTTAGGAATTTCTTAACCAAAAGATTCTCAAAGGAAGCAGTTTAATGCAAACTCTCAATATGTCACATTTTGGCAGTGATTGCTTAATGCAGCAGTGCGCTAATGAATTGCTCCACTGCATCCTCTGATCATGAATATGAATCGGAGTACTATAAACTGAACTCAATGTACTGATAAGTGACTGTATCTGATTGTGCCAGCATCCAGATGATTTTCTCGTTAATGAGCTGAACTATTAAAAGGTGGAAGAATACGAAGCCAAGCCAGCTTTGCACTGTTTGAGCTTCTTTGCTGACATTTTTTCTAGGCCCACCAGAAACCTTTATCAACTAGTAAAAGGAAATTCACTTTAAAAAAAGGTTTTACAAATGCAGTTAAACCAAATAAAAGCTTCAAGGCTCACATTCCATTTCTGATTACATGGACATGACTCCTTTGTGGTTGTAGTGTTTCTGTTTTAATGTGGGGCCATCCAGATTTTAAAATTAAGGGATTATGCACACCTTCTGATTTTCAGTCTCTGCTACTCTGAGTATAGGAGCCTATGGCTGCCAATAAAAGATAGAGCTCCTCATCCTCCTAACAAAATCTGCTCTGAAGAACTAAATAGAGGCCTGCAGATTTATGAAAGGCATCTTGCAAACCCATCCTTTGGAATAACACAAAACTGTTAGAAATATTTAATTTCTATTCTTTCAGTGTCTTCTTCAATGTCACGCACTGGTATGTCAAACTCCATTATTGTTTACAAGCATCACCATCTTACTTTGAAGTTTATATATGGCCACATCTCAGCTGGACATAATGAGGCATCTAGATCAGTTGCAGGGCCCCTAAATGTTCTAGACCTCTCCTCCTATAGAAATGTGTAGCGTGGCTTATTTTGAAAAAAAAAAACCAAAAAAAGAGCTGTTTCCTGAAAGCTACAGCATCACATTTGGACCAGAAAAGTGTAGAGTAAATCGGTGGTCAACACTATTATGGCAATTCTGCCTCTAGAGGGCATTACAAGCTAAATGTTTTCTCTGGCAAGTGTTGAGAACATCTTGGATCAGCCCAGAAGACAGTTCTTAAATTACCTAAATTAAGATATTTTCTGTGTTTACAACATCAGCTATGTAGGAGTCAAACAAAATTATCGGGCAACAACAATGAAAAATCCTTAATCCCCTGAGAAACATCAGATAGTTTTGGTTAGAAAAGATGTCACCAGACATTTTCTAATATCCCTGAAACTCCTCATAATGTGAAATGTTGTGAACAACTTTCAGCACATTGCTGTTCCAATTTAATGACTCTGCCTGCATCCTTTTTATGAGTGCTGTGATCCCTAGTGGTGGTTAAACCTGGAGATCATTGGTCATTAGCATAGAGGCTTTGAATCCTCAGCACCTGGCATGTAGACCAGCCTCTTCAGCCACACAGTATGAAAAAGGCCAAGAGAAATTCTGTTCCTCTGTATATGTAGACCAAATTAGTCCTGATCACAAAGAATATTCATTTTTCTGTGGATGAAAAGCAGGGATTGTGCATGTCTTGCTGCATGCTGATGGCCATATTTTGTTATTGCAGAAAACAGCAACCAGGTCACTTTGGTACAGTTTGGCTATATATGTTTTACTATTCACATTTGTTCAACTACAATTGACTTAAAAACATTTGATGGGGCAATTAGAGTAATTGCGGTTGTTTTTCTGAAGTCTGATACACAGCTTCTTGTATTTTTCTATTTTTTTGGCATCACAGTGTTTCTTTTTGATTTTTAGATATTGCTGTGAGTAGTTCACTAAATGTCACAGTGAACTACAATTCTAAGAGGCTACACATCTTCCAGACTGATCAAGATCCGTGATTCCCTTTCAAATTTTCAGAGTGTTCCTTTCCCAGTGCCTCTATCTAGACCTGTTCTGCGTTGTTAAGACTTTGTACTGTAAGAATAGATTGTAACATCCCCTATAAACCAGAAAAACCTTCTTTAAAGTATTGGAATGTTATAAAACAACAAACTTATTAGTGAGGAAAATGTACAAGAAATAAAATATTAAAAATACATTACTGAAATATATTACAAGAAGTAATTTAATAATTAAAAGTGATATGGTAAATGTATCAATAAGAAAGATAAACAGGAGTAAAGTAAAATCACGCAATCACTTAATGTTTGCATTGATAGACTGGTTACATAATGATACTATCGAAATTCTTACTGTCTTGTTGACTATAATATTGCAGTGAATAAAAATATCAACATTTTATCTTTAACTGGCCCTACATAAAATCTCTAAGTTTCCTCTGTGCAAACATTTTGATTTTAAGAGAGCAAAACAAAACTTTCTTTGCCAGACAGGCACATTCACTCGCTCGCCACAGAGGGTTACCAAATGGGAGTGGTGGTCTATCCCAGACTCACAGCAAGTAGGTCCACCCCAAGGCTAAAATTTATCTTTTATCCCCATTGCTACATACTGCGGAGTTGCTAGCATTCACCTCCACAATATTTTTTGAATTGTTCATGATGTCCAATTCCTCTACATAATAAAAAACAAGGTGTCCTACTTGCTGAAGGTATCCCAAGACTGGGATTACCCAGTTTATTACTAGCTGTTCCTTTTAGCATTGGGGATTTTCTCTATCAATCAGTCTCATCCATATGTAGAAAAAATGTAGGGGCATGTTCTTTAGCCCATGCTTGCAAAGGTGCCTGGGCTGTGCAGCATCTGGATAGGAGTGTTTATATGCAGTTTAAGAGAGCAATAAAAATAAGAAGTCTCTACATAATGGAAGAATTGGTAAAGGTCTCACTATAATAATTATCAATGGTTTGTATAAATGTACTTCATGAGACATAAAAGGATTCTGGGATTATAGTTTGGCCACACAAAATAAGTCGGATGTTATATGCTGACAAATGTCATAAATTCTATGTGAACTCCAGTTAAAGGAAAGTATTGGTTTCTCTATGATATATAATTGGCCAAAGGACCCCGAAACTCAAACCTAGCAGGTAATATGGTTGCTAATTTATGAATTTTGTGGGTGTTAATTTATCTAATAAAATGAACAGACCTGGTTTTGTGTAAGAAGGTTTCTGGGAAGTAGTTAGATGCTTTAGAAATGAAAGGGGTTTTTTTCTTTTAAAAGGAGGAAAAGTGTGTATGTATCAAACAAAATTAAACATAGAAGTGTTAGTTTTAACCTCCATCTGTGTGCCAGAGCCTTGCCTATGGGCACTACCACCAGTGCGGGGCCAGTCTGCGTGGTAGGCTTTGCTTTGTTCTCGGGTCAGAGATACTGAAAGGAAGAAAGAGAAAGAAAGATTAATCTGATAAAGGCATTGCTGTTTCTAATCGGACTGATGGGAAATTGTGGTATGAAGTTAAAGAGGCACCACAGGGCGAATTACTGTGATGAACTACCTTAAAGCTGAAGCAATCAAATAGATAGCTCTCACATATAAAAATTACTGTGGCATCTTTATTCATCAACAGTTTTGCACAAGTGTCTCATGTTCAATCCCTTCCATGAACAACTAAAGCACTCTGATACATTTGATCAGATTAACTCTTATCAGGGAGACTCAGCCACTAAGGTGGCTGCTTCTCACTTCCCAGAGTTAATTTTTCATTGCCATGAAGAAGGATAAACTTTTCAAAGCTTGAAAATGACAAACTCCAAAAAGTAAGAACACTACAGCGTGGTGCCTGCACTCGTAATCTACTGTAATGGAATTGAAAGTGCTTTTATTCTTGTCTACGACAGCAGTAAAACTTCTTCACATAGGCTGACAGCTGAAAACCTGTAGAAGTGAAATTTGTGATGCTTAGTTCAGAAAGTATTCATACAAACAGACATCTTTTGGGGGTTGCCTCCACATTTGTAGAGGACAAAAGAATCACACAAGAAAATTCATTATTAAAAAGCCTACCATTGGGTAACTGGTTTCAATATTATAAATTGATATATTTGATTCAAATATAGTCAAATAATATGAAAAGCAAACATGGTATCCTAGAGAATTCAGCATAAAACTCCTGTAAAAATTCACTCACATAACTTTAAGAATTAATTTATGATTTGCTCTTAATAAATGCTGAAGTCTTCCCATGATGCTGATTTCTTTGAGCCTTTTGAAGTTAATACGCTCTGAAGACAATATTTTGCAGGACTGCATGCCAGTGAACACAGCAAACGAAGATCGGTTTTGTGTGATCAAATGTGTTGTTCTTTGCCAAGCATCACAGGATTATGTTCCACATACCAGTCTGCTTAACACAGGACTAGATGTAAATAACACATCTGTTGATAATGAAATTTCAGTGGATACAGAAAAACTGATCTAAAAATAAGGTGTATATGTTGTTAGAACTTTACTTTTCAACACTGATGTCATATCACCCACAGATTAGCTAAAAGGGTTTTAAGTAGTATCTTCCATGTAAATAGCCTATTCTGTCCTTCTGAAGAGATGGATCAGTATCCAAAAAGGATGTATGCTAACGCTGAACATGATAAACAGCAGTCATGAACCAGATACATTTATAGCTGTGAGAAAAAAACAACAGATGTAACTTTTAAACTTTTTTTTTCTTTGTTTAGTGTTAACCTCACTTATAAATATGTAATACATACAATGTGATTCCAAGTCATTTACTTGATTACTCTGGCTTTGTATCCTAATGGATTTACATTGAATAAAATATAGAATTTTCAGAAATCATTTTGCTAAGATACAACTTTTTTTTTTCAGCAAAACCACAAATTATTCTTTTTAATTAGTGTTGGAAACTGTATTGCTTAAAGATCAAGCAAAATCAGTTAACGCTACTTCAGACACAGTATACATCACTTTACAGCAAGAGTACTTTATGGGACACTCAGTCAACATACTGCTGCGTATTTGCTGAAGTACATTTATTGATTACTTATCAGGTGTCTTGCATTGTGTAGTTTACAGGACAATTACACTATTTGCCCAGTTCTGGAATAAGTTTTTCCGAACTTTTCGAAGAGAACAATCGATGGTAACACTGTTTGAAAGTCCTAAGGAAATAAGAGAGACAATAAAAGCGTTAAGTTTTACTTCCATGGTTTAATTTTTTTTTTAAAAGGTATTTTAGAGCTCTGTATATATTGCCTTCCAGTTAAATTTCATTATATTAATTAGAATGTAAATTATGCAGAATAACTTATATGAAACATGTATTATTATATGTACATTACTTTGAAGAAGAGCATAACAATTAAATTATGTCATTGCAAGCAAACATGTATTTCAAACCTGAAGTAACTATAGGCACTGCAAAAATTTCCTGGTACTAAACGTAGATTTTATAGTCTTCCGCAAATCATGGTATACAAAATTATATTCTCATCCTTGACAACCAAGTAAGTTAAAGACAGCAAGATATCCCTGCAATATTTTAACTTTTCTACTTTGTTTAACGTTAAAATATGGAAAATTGTAAAAAATTGAATATATATTAAATAAGTATTAGTGGCAACAAATTGATTAGGAGTTCTGGCATGAAAAAATACAAGAGGGGTGATTCTTGAAGACTTTTCCAGGAAAAGTTCTTGGTTATTACATTCAATTTTTTAAAATGGAAATGCTTAAAAAATTAAATTGAGCAAGAGAAATGTAAGTGAACCTGTGCCTTAAAAGTACAATGTTAATACAGCCAACAACAATAAAGTAAAATAAGCTAAGCATTCTAAACAGTATTTTGATTTAGATACTACTAACAAATGCTCATGGTAAATTACTAGCAAGTCCGTGGTGTTCAAGATCAAGGTCTTAAACCATTCTTAATAAAATTATTTTCTTTGGCCCTGAAATACTGGGAATAGTATCAGCAATACAAAATATTTGTTTTGCATTAAGATTGCTTCCCCTTTCTGAAAGTAACATGCCACAGATGAATTATCAGCTTTCCAGGATTTGATGGTCAATTTTTAAGAAAGAAGTTGGTCCGAACACTTCCTACTGTTTTCTATTGTCAACGTGATGCTCTGTGAAAGTGCACAGAAATGCAATGTCTTCATAAAATGTTGAGGCTGTGAGTGAATGAAAGCTAAATTTTTTACCTTTTAAATACATTTCACAACTTGAAAGGTTTGGTTTTCTCTGAAAAACAGAACAAAACCCTTTTTTTTTTTTTTTTGGAAAAAAAGACATGAAGCAGAATTTTCATTCCTTGGATAATTTAGATTTGACTACTTCACAGACCACAGTTCAGCTGAATCTCCGTATACAGAGAGAGCAACTATGACTTCTGGTAAGCTTCGTGCAAACACTGACATGACCCACCTGAGTTTCACCTGCACTGTGTGCAGTGCACTGTCAGACTGTGACCATATCATTTCTTACATCTCATACTTAAAGTTATTTGGTATGATTCCTCCAACATTCTGGTGCATAAATCTTAAAATAGCAAGGTAAACGTATACGTTCAAAATGAAACACTCCCTGTGTTGTGCCCAGGCAAGTGCTGCCCCGTTATTATCAGTTCACAAGATTTAGTTGTTAATGTTTCTCTGTGCCTTGTACCACCCAGTTTCTTACCCAACAGAAACAGCCTATTTGCATATTTTCATATTATATTTTAAGAATGGCAGAGTATCTTAATTTTTGTTGTGTCTTTGGCATCACAAGCACATTCTTACTGCAGGAAAAGTTGTCCTATATAATTATTATAATAAATACCATTATAACTCCAGCAAAACTGCAAATAGTTTCCTTCTAAAGTGAGGCTAGTTATTTTTAATTCAGTAAATTCACCAGGCTAATATTGTTCATGGGAATGAAAAAAAACCCTGCTTTTGTTGCCAAGAAAGCAAACAGATAATAGAGCTATAATTTAGGATTACGCAGTAATTCAGATCAGAATACAGTATCCTTTATTTTGAAAACTGGAAGTATATTTTTAATTTACATGCAGGACAGTTAGGTACAGTTTAACAAAAAAAGCAGTGAACTTGGGGTGAGACAGGGAAACCAGTAAAAGGTGTACACCCCCCACATCAGTAAAATCAGGAATGGTAAGTCTGAGCATTGAAGAAGTCTTCATTTGCTGGAGCAGACGGCTTTTGCTATTAGGATGCCTGGCCAAACAAAAACAATTGGCTGCCAAAATTAGCTCCTTGGGACGATTTAGGAGCCTTTGAAGTGAACAGTTTTTTGAGCTGGAACTAAGCCCAGGTCCAGCTTCAAACTCAAATCAAAATGACAAAGAGGAAATTTTCTGTGCCACACGCCCCCTCAGTGTAAGATTACTTTGGGTTGGCAGCTGTACTGTTTATCTTGTTATTTAAAGCTATTTCACTAGATACTCACAACTGAGCATTTAAACAACTGGCTCCGATTATGACGACAACAGTTATGTCTGACCACATTTAGGAAACATCACACAGTCCGATGGATAAATAGAAGTGTTGCTGGCTTTACAGATACACTAATTAAAGAAGTTTAGAATGTGTACTAGGTAAATGTTGCACAGTATGTGTATAAAATATAAATATCTTTTCAGGAAAACAACCCCAGCTATTTCTGTATTTGAAGATAAATGTTTTCATCAGGTTTCAACAGTGTGAGAACGTAAGGCCTGAAAATATCACTTGGCCTTGCAAGATCTGCCTCACAGCGCTGGAGAGGGTCTATCCCACTGCAGCATAAAGGGGAAGGAATTGGAAGCCATGTTCTCATATCTATCTAACTTGATGGTGAAATGTAGGTTCAAATCGTGCAGTGAAGCACTGCAATGCGCTGCTGGTTGATTCTGGTAGCCTGCCAGGATTATCTTGAATTTAAGCTGATTGGTACAAAGCACAGAAATTATGAAGTTACGCAGATAATCCCTCTGAATCTGCAAGAACAAAAGTTGCAAGTGGAGAAAAACAGGCTTCTTCAAAATTATTTTCACTGTCAGTCCCTCATTGTTGGTAGCTGGAATAAATTAGCTTACAAAGATGAATTCCCACATATTGGTGAGATTGACCTTACAGTTTTGCAGTCTCAGGATTGTAGGGGCATGGAGCTGAGCTTTATGGAGTTTTTCTGTAATACATTGTTAAATCATGCCATATAATTCTCAGCATGAGACCTGTAATTCTCAGGACTGAGACCTATTTTTAAATTCCCAAATGAAGTTAATATAACACTTCCTTTTTAAACTTGTCAAGCTTTGACTCCTCTCACTCTAGTAAATTGTAAGTGACTCAAGTTCAACTGACAGGGCTTAATAAGACCTATGGACCCTTTCAATATATTTGACTACTTGACTGTCATGTGCACTCATCAGTTCTAAACAATGGAGTCAAAAAAGGTGACATAAAGCCACCAAAGATTTGTCTCAATCAGCACACTGATGTAATAGATTAGACTTGCCAAATGCTCACATAGTTTATTTCTGGAATGGTATTATTAAAGCAAATTCTAAAGAGATTTTACATCTGAGTATACAGACATACATAAATATAGATCATGTACAAATAACATTGGCAAACCAACGAGACCTTGTAAACCTACATATCAGCTTGAAGTTTTTTGAAAATGTGTTCCCTCATATTCTATTGATAAATTTGCATTAACAGTGTTTCTTTCAAAATAATTTTGAGAGTACTGTACAATTTCCTGTAATATAAAAATGCACTTTGGAATGAGATAGGAATTACAATGAAGTATCTCCTTGGACATTTAATGAGATAGGAGTCGGTACCAAAGCAAGAATAGGCAAACAGCAGTAGCATATCTACTCCCAGATTTTAAGGCCAGAAAGTACCATTATGACCATTTATTCTCAGCTCCTGCATACACGCTTTGGGTAATTTCCTACAGCAAATCTATCAAGTCTGTTATAATTATGAAGCTGTTAAACACATGATAAACTTGGAACAATAAGCTTACGATAAACTTATGATACCTGATTTACAGCTTTGCATAGTCTGTCTCTGTAATTACAAAATTTCATTTTGTTGCGTAGAGATTTGGTTGCATAAATGGAGATCAAAGTTGCATTAGGTTGTATGAATGCAGGTTTCCTTCATACGTTAGAAGTAGCATGTGAAGATGTTTTGAAGATAAATTGTATAACCTCTCTAATGAAAAGCATTCTACCTATAGTGGTGATTCAGAGCACCAGGTCATCTTCTGAGCCAGTCTAACAATACTGAAGACACCGTATAATTGCATAGTGTCAACCAAGACACTATGTGCTATGCAAAAAGTAAACCAAGCCATGAAAGATTTGGATCTCAGAAAAACATTTTGGTAGTGCTGGAATTATATCTGTTGAGAAGAATCAATGGCAGAAGGAATAACTGAAAAGTGGGCACAGCTGCCTGAATCCTAATTCTATCTTCATATTCTTGAATAGTAAAAACAGGGAACAAAATTCACTTTTCTGTAGCTTGAAATCAACACAGACCCCAAGACTTTAGAGGATGCAATGAGAAATTCTGCATAAATGTCCATGCAGTAGTTACAACCTTAGCGTAAAGTAGGCCCGCTTAGCAATCTTGCTTTCCCCACAAGGCTGGGACACAGCTCATGTGCACACCTCATTTGAAAACCAGGCAGTACTGCCAAGTGCCAGTGTACGGCCATAGTCCACAGCCCCCTCTGTTTAATATTAAGTGGTCATATTTAAGTATTCCCTATGATCCTAATGCTTGTAATAGTAAAATCAGAGTTCTAAATGGAGCTGTCATAGTAAGTCTCCTGACCTATTAATAGCCACGGAGGTCTCTAACAGGGAAGCAAACCAGAAATGGCAAGCTGTTATACAAGTAAAATGTTGATCCAGCTAACTTTTATTCTTAGTAAATTTATCAATACTGGTTAACAATACTTCCAACTAGTACAGGGCCTTCTGACAAGACAAAATGAGTGTAACAACCCATTCTGTCAATACAACACAAATGTCATTTCAAGTGCTCAAAACCCACTAAGCTACCCTAAAAAAGATTGATTTATCTGCTCCAGTGTTTCTTTGGGGCAAACTTTTCTCACAACTGAAACCAATTAGTGGGCCTGGCACTTGTAGTGCAGAATGTAGGTCAGCATCAAGTAATAAAAAAGTATTGACTTTTCTCTGTCTGTAAGCAGCATGAAAGGGGTGCCATGGCCTTGTCGTATATGAAAAGAGCTCCATTAATTTCACTTATTTCAACCAGGGCTGTCAAATACTAATGCTTCTATTGCACTTTTCACACAAAGTACATTGACACCAATCCCGGCCCCAGTGAAACAAGTTTACAATATTTCAGTTAGTGGAAGGGGGAGGGACTATAATTTTTAATTCCCTGTTGTACATTTAGTCTCTTTAAGCAGCGCTGCTCATAAGACCTATGGAGAGATATGAGCTGGGACATTAATAATGGCTACACATGTCTTCCCATGGGCAACAGAACCTATTTCTTGGGCATAGCTTCAACAGCTAATTAGCCATAAAGTTCAGGACACAGTTGTTTGGCGTAACTCTGTTTTTGTGGCTGGTGGGCACAGACTGCCAATTTTGCTTTCCGCTGTGGAGAAATATCCAAAAATGAGGAATAGGTCTTTTGTGACTTAAGGCTATAAAATTGAAAAGCTAATGTGTTAAACAATTGGGTCAACTAGCCCCTTCAAATAAGAGATAATAACAAAAGCCTGGATCATGCCTTAGGGACTGGATCTTACTGTGTCAATGCAGAGGTATTGACTTCCAGGGAAAAGCATGCCTAATCGGAGTTCCCTGCGCTACAGTGGACAAGTGACCACTGTTTTGATGAAAAGGGTGGAATTACACCTCTCCCTATTCAGCTTGCCAGCGCAATGCAGAGGAGGAGAACTAGAAGCCATCATCTATCTCCTCCTTTGACTGCCTACTACTGCTGCCAATTCTAAACCCTCCAAATTTTGTTCTTTTGGGGTAAGTGCAATGAAAAAAACCCTGTGTTTCCATGAAGATTTTATGAGCTTTTCCATATTGTGAATCGACACAGCAGTGGTCAAACTGACCTAAAACATTATGATCCTGTTTCCTCTACTCTCTGCAATTTCCCTCCTGAACTGCCTGAATTTTTTTTATTTTTTTGCAAGTGAAGTTTATGGTTCTTTTTGACAAGCTTGAGGGCTCTGAGTGTGCTGCCTAACTCATTCCCTAATTACCTCCTGCAAATGCAAACACCATCAACAACAATAAAACTCTTTGATTTAAAAAGACTGGGTGACTATGGTAGAAAGCAATTTCCTACTTGCTTTAATGACTTCATAAGTGCAAGTCTTACCCTTTGAATCAACTTGCTATTAGATGTTAAAATAAAATTATATTGTATAGCCATCATAAAAGGCAACTTTATAACTTTCTGTGTTACGCTTACATCAGGCACGGTTTTTTCTCCTTGTTAGTTTTAGTCTTTTATTGACATTATCATAATGTGTTGTAAAAAAAAATCAGGAAATTATGTTCACAGTAGGAAATCTAACAGCACTATTTTAATCTCCTATCTTCCAAACAGAAAGAGAAAACATTAATTGCTATTTAATTTATGTAAAAAACATTTCATTATCATTACACTTAAATTTTCATGGAGATTTATAACTATCACTGACTCTTACACATTTCATCTTTTGGAATTATAAACGAGGAAGCCACACACAAACAGTGCTTGCTAGAAATGATGAAAGATTTCTAATCTGAAAAACCACTGATCTGATAATCACATAGGTTTGTATACTTCCTGCATGACATGTCCGGTACGGGCAGCCCAGCGGTCTGTGCTCCTCTATGGCATCCTAACATGGAAATTGTAACTCTTCCTCCCTTTCTCTAATATTCTGAGAAGGAAGTGTTCTGCTGCTAATCTGTGAAGTTTGTTTTCTTAGCTCAACAGCTAAATTGTGCTAATTTGTGCTTTGGAGATAACTGGAGATAACTGGCTAACACAAGCCAAGCTCTAAAACTTCTTGTCCTCATCTGTGCAAGGTGGGAGAGGATGTGTTCTAGCCTTGAAAAGAGCTTATTTTTGCTCCTGCATGGTTAGAAGCAGTTTGGACAAAGGAACAAAAGCGTATCCCACTGTACCCTTCCATAGCTGCACAAATTAAGCTATGACATGATAGAAAAGAATGATGTTTTTGCAAATGCAATGCAATAGTTTGAGCCATTGTACAAGGAAAGCACAAATATTTCTAAACGAATAAGATATTTTGCAATATGTGTGTTCATTAAGGATTACAAATGTTTCAACCCTTACAGTGCTTTTTAAGAGGCAAAGGCAAATTTCCTCTTGGATTTGATGGAAGTTTTGTGCAAGGAAGGACAAAGGAAAAAAAGGGAAGGATTTGGTCCAGTGAATTACTTTTTCTCATAAGTATTGCCTGGGACCTGAAACTAGCCTGTCCTTTTTGTCATGTGTAATATAACCAGAAATGAAGATTTGTGGTCCAAATTTGCATTTGTTACATTTACTTAGTACCCTGCAGTCATTTTGGTTGCCCAAGGGGAAGGAAGGGTGGAATTCCCAGCTGTACCCTCTGAGCTCATTTATTCCATTTGTTGATGATCTGCAAGCCAGACACTGTCTGGTCCTTCCTCCCAAACATATACTAGCTTTGCAATGCTTTAAAAGAAATACATTCTCTGTTATAAATAACTGTTCAGATATTTATGTCTATAAAGCTAATCTACAATAATCTGCTGAAGAAGAATAAAATCACCTATATGTAGACATTTTGACGTATTCAGAGCTAGTATCAATATTAAAGTATCGTTTGCCACACAGAAAGTTTCACTGCATGCTGTACCATACTTTAGTCAATGTTATGAAACAACATCACTCAAATTATGTTCCAAAAGTCTGTATTTGAACCAAAATTGCCAAAGATAATATTCTATTTTTTCAACTAATGTAGCTTTTTTTTAACGAGTAAATTAAATTAAGAATCCAATGCGAATTTCTCTGCGAGCTATTTCATACTTGGATACCCTTGAACTTTACTGAATCTGGGCTAGAAAACAAATGTGCAGTTGAAATAGTTCAGTAGGTATTCAGAATCCCAAGAGGTGTTTATTTGCTATCGTCATGCAAATGTCATTCTTGCAGGGTATTATAACAAAATATTTTTAAAGAGGGGACTAGATGTTCATCTTAATTTAAGATGTATAAATAACATTGTCAAGTATGAAAAGCATGAAAACTCTTTTATGAAGTTATTAAATCTGAGGTGGAACTATGCCTAACACTACATTCCTGTGTACAGAAAAATATAGAGTCTTAAAAACATCTGATGAAAAAGTAGAGGACATATTTTTGTTATAGTGCTTGTATTTTTAAACCAACCTGTTATCCTGTCCATCACACTCACTCTGCTAGCAACAGGACTGTATTAGAAAATAACGCACTTAGGAATAAGTATCTTGACTTATGTCATTTATAAGCTGCCCCTTTCATTGTCTAATCTGTTCAACCACAACATTCTCTTTCCAGCTGAAAATAAGCCAATGCCAAGTGTTGACTGCCAAGACAAACTCAGAACCACTTTTAACCTGCTGGACTAAAGCCAGAAAATGTTTAACCTGCCAAGATCAAGTTGCAACTATCTCTACCTTGCCAAAATCATGCCACTAGGATTTAAGGAGAAAAAATTCTGACTTGAAATCCTCAAGTGAAAATATTTTTTACCTTATCAGGTTAAGCTGTATCTGCTTGAAAAAATGTTCTATTTATTTAGAATCAATTAAAAAAAAAAAAGAGCATGGTGATTGCACTATATTTGGCATATGCAGCAAAAACTACTCCAGTTAGATTTCATTGGCTTTGACATTGTTCTGGATGATGCTTTCAAACCTGATGGCATTCTGTGATGAAATGACTAGACATGGTGCCTAGCTGAGCTTTAGCAAGGCTTTCAACACAATCTCCCAGAGAATCCTCTTAACCAAGTTGGTAAATTATAGTCTGGATGCACAGACTAATAGATGTAATAACTGTCTGGAGTATTGGGTTCAAAGGGTAGCAATGAATGGTTTATACTCTAACTGGAACCTGGGTACAAATGTATTTCCTCAGGTGCTATCTTGGGACCCATCTTGTTTAATATCTTCATCGGTGACCTGGAGGTGGAGGTGGAATGCACTCTCATCGAGTTCATGGACAACAGCAAACTAATGGGTGCCATTGATACACCTGAGGGCTATCATTCAGAGTGATGTAGACAGGTTAGAGGAATAGCCTGGCAGAACCTCACAAAACACATTATGGAGAAATGCACCGGGCACAGACTTATCTCAGGACCAAAGCAGGCTGGAGGCTGACAGGCTGGGTAGCAGCTCTGCAGAAGAGGACCTGGGGCTCCTGGTGGGCAACTAGCTAAACATGTCAGCGATGTGCCCTAGCAGTGATGGAAGCCGAAGAGAAAAACAGCATTCTGCTTTGTAAATCTAAGCTACCTTTAGCAGAGGTTGAAATGATCAAACAGGAAAAGGCCTTTCTTATTTTGCAGGCAGCTTACTTTGGAGATCAGCTAACACTAGAAAAACTACTCATTTCCTATCCAGTGTTCACAAATATTCACACTAATGAATAAAACTGGAACAATATCTCTTTTGCCAATACCTATTGTTATTTTTTTCTGTCTGCATTTATTAATATATGATAACATATCTTCTTTGTGTGTCATGTTTTTCTTCATTTTCCAATGGCCCTTTCTCCTGTGTAAACCCACTAGTTCTTTGATACAGTTCAGGAATAGCATAAGGAACGAGGATTATCCACTCAGGTGCCACAGATTTGTTTTGGCATTGACATGAAGCTAGTTCTGTCAAACTGCTGCTGATTAAGAAACTTCAGGGAGAGGAACAGCTGATATTTATAGCCAAACATTATTTCAGATTCAACAGTCTTCAGAAAAATGAATTGGATTACACATACACAGCACATATTTTAAAAATAGATTGTTGAACACTTCAAAAACTAAAATCATGCTGTCTTGGTTCTGATACGAATGCATGCTATATATACTAAATGTAACAAGTTGTGCAAACATATTCTGTGGTAGTACATAAGCAAAACTTTACTACATTTTTCAGCTGGACAACTTCCAAACTAAATTCTACACTCCGTTGTCCATGTTGAGGAAAGAATTTAGCCTCAAACTTTCTTTAACATCTGTTTAATGCTTATGCAGAACTTTCAATGTATAGCTGAGTACTATTATATCTCACAAATGAACAGGAACTAGGAATTTTTACAATGTTTTATATGCTAATTTATTCATTGACAGTGTAGTAGCAATATAAGCTATACTGTAAAGTTTCCCATACTTCTCAGAGGACTTTGGATTTGACCTGCAGTGTTGAAATTCTTTAAATAGCAACACATTTTGGTCTTCTTTCTGCCAAAGGCTTGGCATTTGCAAAAAACTACAAATCATGCCAAACGCTTTGAGTGATATATGTAGGACCACAATCCACTAGGAAATAAGCTAAGACCAACTCATTCATTTCATTTAGGTCCTTCAGTGGGATTTGAACCATCCAGCCCACAAACCATGTCTCATGAGATTGCAGTATACATCTAGCCCACAGTAATAATGATTCATATACATATATGTGTATATGCTTTATTACTACCTTTAGCTGGATTAAAAGCAATATATCAAATTTTATATTTCTGCTTCTTTTATTAGCTTTCTACCACTTGATCAGCTGATAGAGGCGATAATGAAATGTTTTTTTATAAACTGGAGTTTGTAAGTCCTATCCTGAGAATGTAATATTTCAAAAAATAGCCTAAGCTTTGGGGAAAAAACCAATTACAGAAACAGCATTAAAAATGCCAAGCAGTGGGCAGAAGCAATTCTGGATCAGTTTAAAAAAGTGATTGATGAAACTCTAATCTGAGCTGAAGGAACAGTTTCACGACAAGCTGTGACCATTCCACACACTTCATTAGCTGCCATAATTAGCCTGGTGTTTCAATTTGTTAGAACTGGTGGGGACAATTTTACTCAGAATGCAAACATCAAAAAACAGGGTGCCTCAGACTTCAGAAGAGGCTGATGAGAAGCTTTTCTAGTCTCTGTTAACTAAAAGATTAATTACAGCTGATGGGAGGCTGTACTCTGATTGTCACTCTGTCTATGTGCATTACTTTTAGCATTAGAAGAAAGACATGGTTGACACTACACTGCTCAATCAAGCAGCTTCGCATAAGAGTACAAAGTCTGTTAATATGCAATGTACTTATTGTTTCTCTCTTCCCCCCCCATAAGTTATACTTTAAAAGAGCAGGGTATTCAGTTGTTAATGATAAGCACTTACTACTTATGCCATCATTCCTTCATACAACTACGGTGAGAGATCCTAACACGTCTCAAAGGTACTGGCTGGGAATATTATTAGTTCCTATTATGACAGTCAAAATGTAAATTCCTACTCAAATAGTCTCATTATGGGAAACAAAATCAATGCAGTTGTGAAACAGATACTGTGGACATCACAGCCTTTGTATCTTATCCCCCTTCCTATTGATGAGACGTGCTCTGTACATCAACTCAAAGCTTGTAAGGTTATTTAAATGGAAGCGAAGTCTGAATCTGAAGTGCAAAGGTTATTCCTGAATAATTCCATGACTCTCATTCTAGAATATTAACAGAGCATAATACACCTACTCATAAATAACTCCTCATGTGGATGTGCCTTTCAGTTTCCCTACGTATTTTATGCTGAGATCAACAAAAACTATAAGAGAAGGAAGAATATAGTTTCTTATCTCTATCATGGTGGAACATCCTTTTAACATGAGTTTATAAATTGCATGTTGAAACCAGGTCTTCATCGCATTAAATGAATAAACTCTGAAATGTGTTCCAAAGTGAATATCATATCACTATTTAAAATGGAGCAAACAAGTTCAGAGTTGATTCACAATATAAATTTTAAAGCAAAAAGCAGTAGCTACTTATGTCAAACCATTAAGACAACAAGCAGTCTGTATTACTTACCATTTCTCATTCACTCCAACACAAAGTTACCTTTTACTGTGATTTTGCCTATTCAGGGAATGTAGGTTACTCTAAAATCCATTTTACTGCACTGAAGTCCTACTGCTCTAAGAATAATCTACTTTTGTTTTCTGGAGAGATCATCAAAACAACAGAAACCTGCAGCCTCTCTCAGCTTGGGCAGATACCTGGTATAACCTCTCAGAATCCATCCATAACTGCTACATGTATTAATAACACCACAAATAATATAACCTTTCAATTATAATGGGGCAGTGTGACAAAGTATGTCATTCAGGCATCATTTTAAGATGCAGTGTTCTGTAGTCCTAAGTGTATCTGCTGCACGAAGTCACCAGAACATGTGCTTCCAGTCTTAGACTTCAATTACAAACCCACTAGCAATGTGCATTTAAAGATAGAACATTCTTTCTAAATAGCATTTGTCTACATATTGATTTTATTCATTACGGGCCACAACCTTATCTGAAGCAAATTCGCCTAGCTCCATGGATATATCTCAATTATGCTAGGTGCTAAGGATCGGTTCTCATACCTGCAATCCTCAACATTTGGATGGACCATGTAATTCTTGGAGGATTGGTAAAGCCTTCTGTCACTTTCATGTCAACTCTATTTAACCAGCACAAAAAAGGTCTAGGTGAGAATTGTCAAATAGTAAGTAGCTTGCTTTTGCAGATATGTTCTATAAAGACTTTTAAGTTACTCCAAAATACAGCCTTTTTAATTCAATATTGTGACAAATTGAATTGAGTTGAAATACATTATGTTTGGCAGATATATAAACAAATCTACTTAATTCCAAGAATGCCGAACAGCCCATCCAAATCTGTCATCAAAAGGCAAGGCCAACCACTTCCCAGTTCAGTGTGAGGACTTTAAATTCCAACAAACAAAATAATGTCCAAATAATGAACACCTAAAACCAATATAAACGAACCAAATTAGGTGTAACTTCAAACTGTACTGTTCCCAGCTCAACTGATTTTTTACATTAAAAGCTCTGCCACAAGTTACTGTAACGTACTCTAAGCACATATCGAAGGAATTGGTCAAGGTACTCTATTTCTGAAGTGTTTCTGATTAAACTGTTTAAGCAATATTTACAATGGAAATTGTTTCGACAGTTAAAACAGACATGTATGTCCCTCAGAGAAATATTGGTTAAAGTTAGCTCTTACTAACAAACAAGACTTCCTTTTACACCACTAACGTACAAGTTACATTATTAAATGAGGAAGGTAGGCAAAGCAAGACATTTATCATCCAACAGACAAATGACACAGGATTGCTAGTTAGACAGTATAATAAGTACCATCTAATTTTCTCTTTCGAATCAATTTATTCTTCAAAGCCTTGGATCATCATCAAGGGACTGCATTTTCCCAATGAGAAATTACAGCACTGAAAATCAGGTTTTATAAAATATTCAACTAGTTGCCAACAAACCCTTACAAATAACCACTAGAATGGATATGATTAGAAGAGTGGTGACAGTATCTTTTCTTATGCAAATAAATGGTTTGACTCTTCTCAGGCACTGCTTTGTAGTATTCCCTCAAAATCAGACCCTGTAACTCATCAGTAACCTTCACCAGAAAGTTTTTTCCAGCCTTGCTTTTCAGCCTTCCAGTTACCCACAGATTCTTTTCTGCATTTAGTTAGAAAACGGTAGCCAGGAATGCATTTTGCATATTTTCATTTGCTTCACAGTATTTATCTTTCCTTCTAAGAAAATAATTTGAAAGATCACCAATAGTTAATAATCATTTGCATTACATATATCAAGACTAGCATTTTTCAAAAGCAGCCCCACAGTGGTGACCCTAAGCTTTTTCTCAAAAGAAACAATCTACAGTTCAAGAGATTTTCCAATGGAAGCCCTGAAAGTGATATTCGTAACAAAATGTATTGCTGTAAATATGACACAATCATTCAGTAAAGAACCTGACCTACTCTTGCTTTTTTAAATACGTTTACTTCTCAACAGCACATTATGACATTTACTACAAAATGCAAAGAATTCATAAGTAGGAGTTGCAAAAGTGACTTTAAGTCACTCTTTGTTACCCAGTTTCAGACATCACTTGCCTATTAAGCTGGTCTGTGATACTAAATTGGGCAACACCACTCTTTTTTTGTGCTACCTAACTAGGCTGCCGAATGCCTGAGCTGCAAGGAGTAATGGTGCTGTGGGAATCACCCTATGTGGAGGCAGGGAGTTACTCAAGTTGATTTTCACATGAGGATACAGCAGCGTTCTGACTCACAATGGTTGTTCTGAGAGCAGGAAATATGTGTTACAGGGTACAAAAGATAGACTTTTCATTAATAGCATCAATGTATTGTTGTAGGACCAGATCCTTGGGTTTAACTGATTTGGTTTGGTGCAGGACTCAGGACTGGAAGAAAAGTGACAGCAGCCTTATCTTGGAAACAGGCAGTTGATAACTCAAACTAAGGGTCCATTTGGAGCATCTGAATAGATACATCAAGTCATGCCAGCAGTAATAATCATACAGGAGCCATGCCATTGGCCAGGGACTACTGGAGTGCAACACACTTTGGCAACAACCCTTATTATCCCTGACATGGCTCATGAGGAAACCGGTAGTGTAACAAGCAAACTCTTCAGATCATCTAATAATTCCCCTACAATAGAGTCACTTCTGGCTGCCACATTATGTCAGCTCTGTGTTGCCTAGAAAAACACATTGTAGTTGAATTGGGGAAGTCGGAATCCAATATTCAAAATACGTGCTAGCTCTTCTCATTGTACATTAGTAACTCCTGTCACAAAGCGTACTAGTAAATATGGCCTTAAAAGTTTTAAAACATGCAATAAGACCAATAGTACAGATGCACATTCATTAGCCAATATCACACTGTATTAGAAAATATTCCTGTGTGATCTTTTTTCCTAATTAAAATGAAAAGAAAACAAGCAAATCCCTTTAAAAAAAAAATTGTCACAGTCACAATCTGAGGGAGAAAATGTTTAAAGCTTCACATATACATTACACCTACCTCCAGTCCAATCACTGCAGGGATAGGAAAAATGGAATTAACACGAAATTTAAATAAATTTCAGTATAGTCAGGGATGGAAAAGCATGAATAGTGTGTCAGACAATTCTGCCACATAATGACATCATCCACTAAACACAAGATTGTTGTATGTTGTTGGTCCCACAAGGGATGAAACTAATTTTCAAACAGAACAAATCACTCCCCCTCTCTCCCGCTCTATTTTTCCCTTGTAGTAACACTATACAGAGATAAATTTGCTGTGGAACCACAGGACACAGTGGTCTTAGAATAATGTGGAACAAAATGCGTTGGCTGTGCCAGGTAGAAGAGTCACACTCACTTTCTAAGGCACTGAGATTTTCAGACCATATTAGGTTCTCCCTGTAGACCTCTTCCACATATGTGGAAATCAGAGCCCTACCTGATAACATGATTCCACTTGGGCCTTAATGTGAGCAACAATGAAAACCGTGGAGGCTATTGAACTTTCAGAGGCAGCAGACTATATAAAATAGGATTAATTCCTTGGACACACAGGGGGTTCTCTTTTTCATCATAGAAAGGTCAAACTCGGTGAAGTCATATGAGAGCAATTATGCAGTTGAGACATTCATAGAGATTTGATCCTTACAATCTTCTTTTTGGTAGAAAGCAAGTCAAAGATCAAGAACTTCTTCCATAGTCTGTATCTCTGTTATGCCAGATAGGAAATTTCTGCCAGTTCTTGGACAAAGAGCCAAATTTACACCTGTAAATCAATGAAACTCTGTACTTTGCATTATACTTATGTCATAGCATTCTTTATATAAACTCTGACTTAAAATACATACACACACTGGTGTTTGTCTGTTAAGTATGTCATAATTTAATTAAATATTTCTGCAACTTCTTTCAAACTGCGCTGAAGGCGATCACTGTCCAACAGAATCTACTGAAGCTGTTGATTCTGCCTTTATCTACACTGGCTGAATTTGAGCCTGTAATTCTCTGCCTCTGGTGACAAAGGTGGAAGCAATATAAATTATATAAGGAACAACTATTTCCTCCTCTAATGGCTACACAATGCAGTGTGAAAGTGCCAGTAGTGTTGACTACAGCCCAATTTCTACTGCTCCACCAAAAATAGAATTGCGCTGGTAGTGAATTACAAGGGCTGTTTTTCCTAGCCTAGGCAAGGCCATGACAATCAGAAATATTTGAACTTGATATTTGATTAATGCTGTCAGTACTCCATAAGTGATTTCCACACAACAACATCAAATTATTTAATTATTTCTTGTTATTAATGAAATGAAACAATTCAAAACAAACCATGAGAATGACTGTTTTGCAGGAAGCTCATAATCATCAATTCATACATGTAGAAATCTTCCTAAAATTATATCAAGCTGGCCCGTTGAACTTGAAAGGCATATTTTATCCCAATCAATGCATAAAAGTAAAATTATCCATAACTAAGGCATGTTTCTCTGCTGTACAGTTCAGCTGTAATGATCCCCACACACTGCACTTGCACATCAATTATGATAATCATAATCACGGTCGTTAAGCTGAATGTTCATTATTATCAGGATGCTGGTGACAGCAGATTCAATCATCGGGTGCAATGGGCAGGCAGTCACAGTCCCACCCAAGTTTCTGCAGACAGCGTTGTGCCACATTAAATCTATGATGTGTTCCACATCCCACTCCATTCCAAAAGCTGTAGACGGTAAAGGTCAACTTTATGTTCTGTGCAATATGCTTAGGTTCTCTAAATTAATTCTTTGCAGTACTGGGTATTTTTATGCTTTGTAGATAATAAAATTCTGTTTAGGGCCAAAATGCCTGCGCAAATAATGAAACAGCGATGCAGTTGTACTGTAATTCACCTATAATAAGGCATCAGAGGAAAGAATCTATCAGGAAGGAACATCTTAAAATGTCACTTCCTGAATTTTGAAAATAAGAAAACATTAAATGCTGTCATTAAAGTCAGTTTTCTAAAATGCATATGCAAACTAATTCCAATACCGATTAAAGGCTGTAAGCTATCATTTCTGCCTCAGTAAATACGAACATATGTGAGTGTTTTGACAACTGAAAGATTATAGTTAGTGTATTTGTTCCCTTGACTGTCTAGCTGCATTGGAACCTATCATCGTAGATGAAATTCATAGTAACGGGTAAATATTTTATATTGATACTTCTTACATAAATTCTATTAAAGGCATTCCAAAGTATTAAGTTTAATATCGTACGTCTAAAAATATGCAAGCGTTTTTATAGTCATTTACAACTAAGTTAACTAGATTAATTTTCACTAGAGGTATAGCATTTCCATTTCTTGTTTATTTTTAATGAAGAATTAGAATACAACAGTTTCTCCATTAACTCAGAAACTTCTTTGAAATGTAAACAGAATGAGATAAAATTTTTCAGATTATAACTAGATGAAAAGAACTATTAACTTTTCCTCACATAGATATGGTAATTATTATGTTTAGAGGAAGTCTATGTTAATACCCTTTCATTTTCCAGAAGAAATACAACATGGTGTCCTGGTTTCAGCTGGGATAGAGTTAATTTCCTTTGTAGTAGCTAGTATGGGGCTATGTTTTGGATTTTTGCTGGAAACAGTGGTGATAATGTGGAGATGCTTTAGTTGTTGCTAAGTAGTGCTTACACTGGTCAAGGACTTTTTCAGCTCCCCGTGCTCTGCCGGGCGCACAAGAAGCTGGGAGGGGGCACAGCCAGGACAGCTGACCCAAACTGACCAATGGGATATTCCATACCATATGACGTCATGCTCAGTATATAAAGGTGGGGGAAGAAGAAGGAAGGGGGGGACATTTGGAGTGATGGTGTTTGTCTTCCCAAATAACCATTACACATGATGGAGCCCTGCTTTCCTGGAGATGGCTGAACACCTGCCTGCCCGTGGAAAGCAGTGAATAAATTCCTTGTTTTGTTTTGCTTCCAAAGTGCGCAGCTTTTGCTTTACCTATTAAACTGTCTTTATCTCAACCCAAGAGTTGCCTCACTTTTACTCTTCTGATTCTCTCCCCCATCCCACCAGGCGGGAGTGAGCAAGAGGCTGAGTGGTGCTTGGGTGCTGACTGGGGCTAAACCACGAGACACGGCAATATTTTTCATTGTTGTTCATTTTGCTTCTTAAGTAATTATATAATTTACGTACTAATCTTTTTGTGACTTGAATTAAAATGCATACTTACAAACACATGAAAACCTCAGGAAAATACAACTAGGATATGCTCATGAACATACACAGGGAAACTTTTTTATATGAGGTTAAAAAAAAAAAGCCAGCTAATATCAAATAATACCTCTGCAGCATCACTGATTCACTGACTGCTGAACTCCTTGGAAGATCTTACACAGTAGTTTGTCTTAATGGCAATGATAAGAGAAACTTCTCTAGTATAATACTATCAGAAGGTGAATATACATCATGGCTGGGTTATGTTCGGGTTGTAAAAGAAGTTGCATCCACAAAAATATCACCTTATGGGAAACTCAAAGGATGGTTGTATTTAGCAGGCAAAGTGTTAAGCAAAAAACTGATTTCTGTTTGGTAATATTTTGACACGTGCCCCTTAGTCTTGTGATTCATGAGAACAGGATAATTTTGTTCATAGCACTGATACATACAAAGTTTTAATACAGTTTAGAAATAAGAAAGTGAGAGAGAGTTCTTTCAAATTTAACAGTTATGAAAGTATGACCTCACACCCGCCTATAGGACCTTTTCCATTAAAATATGGTGAGGAGGTGGAGCTGGGGAGGTGTGTGGGGGAGTTGGGTTCTGATAATAATGACCCATTAAAGCAGCAGGTAGGTCATAAACAGCTCTTTTCTCCTTTTATCTCTGTGTTTGGGTAAGCAGCTCCTAACTGAAGCTTCATATTGATTTAGAATTGGGGTTGGAAGGCTGTATGACATGTTGGGTTAATGTATACAGCTATTCACCTCGAGAGATATAGGTTGAAATCTTTCCAAGATCACAAGTAAAGTGAGTTTAGTTGTTTCAGCTAAGCCCATAGTTTATATGATATTATATATGTGTGATATGATAAACAATGTAAATATCTTTACGTTGTTTGATATCATCATCTGAGCCTGATCAAGAACTGCAAAGGACTGGAAAGGAAGAGTCTTTACAGGACAAGATAAGTACCACCAGTAAGACTTTTAGATCTTTTTTATACGTTATAATTATGCTATGGGACTTCAGCCAGTCATATCCTCCACTCATTGCTTTTGAAAGACAAATTCAGATCTTTTTGTTTGAATGTTGATCTTTGTACCTTTATTTGCAATGAAATTTCATTAATGCATGTTAAAATACCAAGATTTTAGTGTAAGCTCATTTTTAAACCTCAAAGTTTTGAGAAAGAGTTATTTTTTAAAAATATTACTTCTCAAGCTAAGATTCCTTGAAACATGTTTTAAATTTACAAAGGTTATGTTGCTTTCAGGAAAATAAGTAATCATATCTTATAAACTCCCAGAATTGTTTAGGTTGGAAGACACCTCTTGAGATCATCTAGTCCAACCCACTACTCAGCTAGAGCAGGTTGCCCAGGACCATGTCTGGTTGGGTTTGTAATATCTCCAAGGATGCAGGCTCCACATCTCTTTGGGCAACCTGTGCCAGTGCTCTGTCACCTCTCATGTTCAGACTGAATTTCATGCATTTCAGTTTGTGTCCACTGCCTTTTGTCCTGTCACTGGACACTACCGAGTCTGAGAGGAGTCTGGCTCCCTCTTCTTCATTCCCTCCTCTCAGGTGCTTATACATATTCATAACATCTCCCCAGAGCCTTCTCTTCTCCAGACTGAAGAGTTCCAGCTCTCTCAGCCTCTCTCCTATAAAAGATGCTCCAGTCCTTAACTGTTTTTGTGGCTCTGTGCTGCACTCTCTACAAAGTCCATTATCTTTCTTGTACTGGGAAATTTTAATGTGATTATGATAGAAGTACACAAACTCTTGTTAGAACATGTTCTGAGGAAAATTATCTCTTGTAGCACTACAAAACCAGAAATTTGAGATGATCCTGGCAAAGCAGGCAGTTTAATGAGATTATCTTAAAATAAAAACAGCTATTCACTAATTTTTAGAATTTTCCAAAGAATGTAAGCAGTAAAATATTTTGGTTTTAAACAGGTTTTGCCTTAATTTTCTGAAGGTTTATCTTAATGTGCAAGAGTAAATATGCAACCTCTCTTAAATCAGAAAAGGCAATACAGATAGAACAAAACTCTGCAAAACTTATATAACCAAAGCTGTAAAGCTGTACTTAATCAGGCTTTAAAGTCCTTATCTTGTAGGTTGGACAGGTGTTGAATTTCCTCAAATTGAACTTACTGGAAAGACAGTTGAGGACCTGACATATCACATCAGCTCTAACAGTGTGATTTAATAACATGCTAGAAAGATTCACATTGGATTCCATGATCCCTAGATCTGGTCCAAATTCACTTAGTTCTAACACAATAACAGCCTAAAAAAGTAAACCATTCTTTAATTCTTGCAGTTACTTACCTTGTCTGCTACCCACTTCTTAGGCTGTACTTCTCGGAAGTGTTTAATTCCGTAAGTTTCTTGGCCATATTTGCCTGACCTATGAATTGATGGGTCATACTTCTCATTTTTGTGATATGAAGAAAATGGCAGAAATCTGAAATTCCAGAATATTTAAAAATCAGTTATGCTGTACTCTAAAAGCCACAGGATTGGTGTAAATCATAGATACCAACACAACAGGAGGTGACATGAACACATGTTCCTGCTATTTTCCCACACCTTCTTAATGTTCCCCCTCAGTATTGTGAGAAGATTACTGCAATTTCTCCTATAGCTGCTTTTAAATTAGGTTTGGAGCAAATAGATATAGTGTTTCAACAGGATAAAATGAAGACTTTCTGTATGAAGATATTACTTGGTTCACTTGCATTACTAGATTATTACTTTGGCTGGATCTGCGCTACCAACTGGTGTGATGTGAAGAATAAGCAGGGTTCAGTTTACTGGGATCTGCATGTTGACACCTCAGGTGTTAGCAGGCAGTGTAGCCTGTGCCAGCTGTCTGTGGCAGGCACGCACCATGCACAAGTATAGAGCTCACTTCTGAAGAACTTGGAGGCACTTTACAAGTCACATAGGCCCCCAACACATAACCTCAACCTGATCACTCCATCAGGATGGAAATATTTCAAGCATGCCAGCAATATAAGCATAAACCAAGGCAAACTTGCACCATAAAGAATCTTCCCTGTACCTTAAACTAGGTATGCATCCTTCGATATCCATTAATCAAAGCTAAATAAACCATATTCTCATTTCGCAGAATACAAAGTTATACAAATAGTACTCTTGACTTTCACGTATTGGCAGACCACAAAGCAAATAATTTATTTCTTCTGATTTTACGGATTGTGTGCTTTACTCTCAAGTTATAATTACATCCTCATTAGCAATCTTTTGCAGCCTGATTCTTTCACTTTTGGTCATACTGATGGTGGACTCCATGCTTACATACTCCCTCACACTGAACAGTGAAGCCCCAGCTGTCTGCTTTGGGCATGGAAGAGGTTTTCGGATGGATGTCCCTAACTCTCATGGACAGCTACAGGTTTTTTGGGTAGGTTCCACAGCAAACTGTATGGAGGAAGGTGAAAAATATCTTGTATAGAAAGGATCTGCAAGAGACTCTACAAAGATGTCTTAGTTTCATCTGTTTCAGTTTGCAAGGGAGACATGAGAGCAAACAAGTAGATTTAATATAAAGTAAAACCTTGTGAATTAAGCTTATCATTGCTGGTATTCTGAAAAGGCAACATGCATTTTTTTTATTCTACAAGTGCAATAAAGATTATTATACAGTAAAATTAGAAATATAAGCTTCAGAAGTTTAAAACATCACTTCAGCTACCATGAAAACAGGTGTGGTTAATTAAAACCTATTCCTAGATGAAAGCTTTTCAGAATCCAGAGCCCCTATAAGAGTTAGACAGTCAAACAAGTTTTTTTTTGTAAAGATGGGGATTAAAATACCTCTCTCTGTCTCTCAGCTGATATACAATGGGAAAATTATTTATTTGGACTAACTGAACTGATCCATCAGCAACTGTTTGAGTGTTTGTTTTCTTAAATTACATTTTTTTCCACTTCATAAAAAGAAACTATTTTAGAATCTTGCCAGCTATATCAATTTATCTATCAAGTACCACAAACAAATGTCATGTAAAGTTAGTGAAAGAAAAACACTGAGTTAGCAGACTTTTAAATTATACAAAGCTATAGTAGCATGTGTATACTCATGGGAAAGGACACTCTCACATAAGACAGATTATGGTACTTGTAATGCTAATTTGCACATGGGATGGACATCACACACACACAAAAATTAATGTGGCCCCAGTGTCCCAGAGAATACATTGAAGGTGCTGTGAGCCGGCTGCTCCACTTGCAGTTTTTATCACTTCTGAATTGCATTTTAATAGTACATTTTTCTTTTGTTCAGACATGAAAGAAAATTGGCTTTCTCAGGGGATTGGATAGCTGAGAAGACAAGGCTAGCAGTTTAGGGATTTGCCCATATATGCATAGAATTTAGTTGAGCCATAGCATTCATAATTTAATATGAATACTATGTCTGTAAAATTTATACACCAAAAGGCAAAAAAAATCTTGAGGAAAGTAGAAGATAAAGTAAATGATTATAGTTCTCCCTATAAAATTTCCTACATACAGGTTTTGATTTTACTGTGGATCAGCTCATCTTTGTCTTTTTGGCAAACAAATACTCAGAGTAATCTATGTCCTACCATGATTCCAAACAACAACAACAAAAAACAACGTATACTGTAACACTTTAAGACACAACTAACAGTATGTTCTACATGTAGTTTAGCACAAAGGTGGTCTTCTGCGTTCTGCTGCATAACTCCTATAAGAACATTAACTGGAGTATGTGCCATACAGCCTGCAATGTATGTCTATAGTTGAATAAAACAATATTAAAGTAACACTGAATTCTTGAGGAAGAACATTGAAAAATAAAAAATATTGAAATGAAAGAACATTAAAAATATGACAGGGTATAATGGTGTAAAGTAGAAACTTTCTTTTTTTCCTCTGTCTATAGTTCTGCCAGGTGGACAGATCCTTATTGAGATAATGATCTAACTACAAGAATCATATGCTTACAAATTCAATGTCTGTTTAAAGAAAGAATTTTCATTACTCTATGTGAATAAGTAATTAAAAAGAACATTAAAACAATTTTTTGTGTTAAGTAGGGTAACCAATTTAATGGGAGTCATACAAAAGCCATTATACCCCCACAACCAATAATCATAGTAAAAAGCAATAGCACTACAAAACACTGTAGTAATGGCATTGTGTTCTATAGCTTTCTATATACACCTGACACAGCTTTTCCCCAAATTAATGACAGTATGTGCTCTGAATGTGACAGAAGAGAGTGATGGAAGGAGAGGAAAATTAAATTCGGAGAATGGTATGATGCCATTCTCAACTGCACAAGTTTAGACCTCAATAGTTTTTTTCCACAAAAGCTGACTCACAGGATTCTAACATCTGTGTTTCAGCTTTTCCTTGTGATTTAAGTGTAAATTCAGAAATTCTTAAAGGTTTTCAGTAAATATGACATAGACAGAAGTAGTAGGATCAAGGAAGAATTAAATTCCATATTGATCTTATATTGTGCCATAAAACATACTTAGTATAAGATGAGCCTTTCCAAAAGTTGATGATTTAATGGGAGGTGAACTTTCCCTACAGAAATAAATTTAAAAATGAATTTTTTCGTTTCATTTCACCCACCACAAAAGACAGAATGAGAGATATGCCAAAGAATACATTCAAGACAGGGACAAAGAGTTGGAACAAAAAATCAGAAACTATCTCAGGTTCTACAAATAGCAGTATTACACATACACAACCTTAGGGAGTACTGGGACCAAAGCTGGCAGTGTCACTGGTAATGAAGGCCAGCTGCACTGTTGCCAGGACCGTGCTATGTTGAACCTAATTAGCGTAAAAAGACCTAGAAGCCTTGACTTCATAGCCAGTCCTGGACCTGACAGCTGCTAGTGGCATGTATTTGAATTTCAGGAGATACTCTAGATATTTGCTGTTAACAAAAATAAAAATTGCTTTCTCTTTTCCTTCAACTCATCCCGTCCTGTACCTCCCTGCTACTTAGTTTCATGTCTCTAATCCTTCTTTTACCCGCATTTTTACTCCCTCATGACCTTTCTTCCTGCATCTCCTCATCCACCATTTCTTCCTTCCATTCTCTCTTTTACTGTGAAATCTCTCACTGTTGTGACAGGAGAAGGAAGAAGCCTTTTAGATACTGAAGACTTTCCAGCTGGATCAACCAAGATGATAGAAGCAGCAGTAGGCACTGGTGTTTATGGCACTGTGAGAGGCTAGAGAAGCAGCACAAAACAAGAAGACTCATCAGGTCCATCATTTACTGCTGGGTGGCAGCATCCCAGTGCTTTATGGTACCTACTAACAGGACACAGTTCAGAGGCATTCACTTCTTCTTGAATTTAAATGGCAGCAAAAATCCAGAGTGGTCCTTTAGCATGTTCTCTGGATCTGCCCGAGAGACAAAATCCCAGTAGTCTAGCAGTGCAAGCATGTAATCCTGATACCAGAAATGCTTCAAACTTTACCCAGGCTTCTGAGAAAGAACTGGCAGTAGATCTACTGCCAGATTGCCGTATATGCTACACTACCAGACACATAAGAAATACTAAAACTAGAGAACTAAAAGGAATATTCTGCTTACATGTTTTTTCAGACTTTCATCATATTTCTATGTACTGTACATTTTTGAAATTTAGTAAAAATACTGCCAAAATCTTAACTCTAGATGTGTGATAGTGTTGTTCAATTTTTATCTAAAGTGGTTCTATGCAATAGCAATTCAATTCTTTGTTGTCTTGATCGAATTTAAATAAAACAATTTTATCTCACTTTGAAGAAAACCATGACCTATAAGTTCCAAACAAACTATGCTTCTCTGTCAGGAAGCTGTAAATCTTTAATGTTTTTTATTTTTCTTTAAATAAAACAGGAAATTAATTTTAAGCTTTCAAATTTGGGTTATACCTGAAGTAATTTCTTCATAAAATCCAAAAGTGTCTATCTTATCACTCAGGGAACAAAGGAAGAAGCACAGTGGTTTTCCATAGCAAAACAACTACAGCAGGGGAGCCATTATTTAGTTCATAATGAGTGCGTATTAAAACCAAAGTGTTATTTATAAAAATAAAGACAGACTGTTTTACCTAACATATCTAGTCAGATTACCTTTAGTGCAGTATTTTCATCCATAAGAAAGTTATTTCGGGTGCTTTATTACACATTGCCTACAGTAATATACTAAATACATACTTTTTCAATCAATTATCAATCACTTTTATCCTAACATTGGTAAATCTAAGAATCACCTGGCTGTTTTTGTTTAACCCCTGTCTGGGATAATGTAAAGTGGCAAAGAAAAGCATAGTCTAGTTCTTGTAGGAAATAAAAGAGATCTCTTCTGCAGCAAATTCCGGAACTTCTTAATTATACACAGACTTATTATCTGCATCCCCAGTGTTATAAAGTACCAGAACTTCATTAGAAAAATTAAGATGGAAAAATGAAGGCGCTACTTTGTAAATTTCCAGTGGAAATTAGCTGGAAGAAGCAGAGGAATACTGGATCAAAAGAGGGTAATCATGCTTAACTGTGCCCTAGAGCACCCGCATGTATAATACGATTTGCACAGTAACTACCTCTCCTATTACTGCTTGTTTGGAGTATTCTGTGTTAATGGGGTTAGCTAATTTAGTATTTTAACTTAAAAAGACTCTGCTGATTAATAAATGTTGCACACTGTGCTAGTAATTAAAATAAATGGAAGAGTTACAAATAGAAGTTGAATTGTTAAGAAAACATTATCTGAAAATATATGATAATCCCTGTTTATCATAATACAATAACAGTCCAGAAAATATGCAAATTGCTGAAGTTGCAAAGCATATGAACAACTAAGTATAATTTGAAAAAAGTTTTCAGATGTGTTTTATTTGTATGACACTGAATGTAGCAGCCATTTCCACTGCAGCTAAGTCAGAAATAGAAGAAAAGATCTTATAAATGTAGAATTTATAAGATTTTAAAAAAATATTAAATCTTATCAAAGTGACTTGCTTTTTAAATTTTATTACCATTAATACCAGGCAGCTCATAACACTGATGATCTCCAAGTATAGAGCTTATTTAGATCATTCACTTCTCTGTAAGTGTACCTTTCGTGGGCATCACTGTGTAGCATGGAAGCACCTAAGCTGGTTCTAAAGGAAAGCATTTTCTTGCTGAGAATAAGGCCACGAGGAGCTTGGTGCTGCAACGATCGCACAGCATGTCAGAGGCAGGGTGCTCAAACATTGCACTTTGCTGCACACGAGAGAACCAGTGCGTTCAGGACTAGCTTGGCTGCCTCCAGTACAGCACTGAGCACGGACGTAGCCAGAAGCTGAGGTGACTAGCCTGATGTCACACTAGAAGACTACAATAAATCAGGAAGCCTCAACCTTACACTACTGCTGGTATATCCCTATTCTATCACCACATTGCAACTCATTCTGATCTATGTTGATTTTATAAAGATGTTTAATAGTGTACTTTGAAGCATGAGGCCTATTACATGAGACAGATTTCAGTGAAGTTAATGAAAGTAATTTACATTTTTTCGCTGGAAAATTAGGCCGGCATGCAGCTGCATGCAACTGAGTAAAGAACTTTTCATGCTTAGTGATCTAAATCTGCTGGATCCAGCAGTTGGTGTCTCAAACTAGACACTAGTTTATTAAGTGGCCATCCCAAAGGAGTCCAATTGTCATTCCTATCCAAGTGGAGGGGAAAACACTTCATTTGTATGAAAAATAGCACAATAAGGCAATAACAGCTTCAGTTACACGAGAAAAAGGATTCCTTATTAGGCTATTACCCAGTTGCTCCTTCATTACAAAATAGGAAAATCCAGCAGTTTCTTTAAGTAAGCACATTCTCTCTGGCTTTCATTTGTACTGCTTCCACCCGCCTCAAACTCTCCCATAGCTTTTTCAATTATTTCTGCATTTTATAAGAAGCAAAAACTTTCTCAGAGCTTGAAACACTTAGAAAAAACGTATTACCACTTTAAAGAACCCTGATTATCAGAGGTGAGTGGGAATTCTGAGTGTTGTTGGAAATTGCAGGTATGCACCGACAATTTTTCTATCTTAAGAGATATCACACAATACTCACTCTGGAAATATACAGATCAAGGATTAAGTTTGCAGATTTATGCAAACACAAACTTTCTTAACAAATGCCACACACTTCCACTGTTCATTCCCTCCTTATTTTCTAAAACAGAAGAATAATCAGCATAGGAAGCACTACCAGGAAAAAATACAGTCCCACAGTACACAATTACATAGAAAGAGACAGAAATTTGTCAATTCATAATAGACAGTGCTGAGAAAAAACTACTGTAGAACCTAAGTAACCCTTTGCTGACTCCTCCCTGGAGACTGGCATCCCACACAGCAGCTGCAGCATTACTACTGAGCGTTAGTCCTGATGATGACCTGCAACTCTGTCATCACCTTTTTTTTCAAGGTTACAGATGTGACCCTTGCATGGTTGGTTGAATATGAAGCACAAACGGAATGATTACTGCCTGAAAATGTATAATACGCTATGCATTTAGCGTGCGTGAAGCTGAGAATCATTGGTGTTAGGACATTGCCTCTGTGCATTAAGGATGGCACTAAATGCTTCTTTACCCATAAGGTAAATAGAGAACCCTGATCAATTAATATCTGTCCAAGCTCGAGACTTCAAATTTAAACTATACAGACCAAAGCTTCACAATTCGCTCACTGAAGAGAGCCAGTGAAATATTTATTACCAGATCTGACCTTCTGAAACTGTTGACACAGTGATGCCTGGGGAAAAACCCCATCAAATAAAGACTGGGCAATATAGTCATGCTTATAATGAAAGATATCATCCATCCTCACCAGGAATGCATCCGTCAAAACTTATTCAGTAAAAAGAACACTTTAAATGAGAGGTAGAACATTAATCATGACCTAGTATTGTTTGGGGTTTTTTTTTTTTACATTTCACTGGAGGAAGCTAGAAATAAAAGTTAAAACCAAAACCAGGCCCAAAGTTAAGCTGAGGTGTGAAAGTTAAGCTGCTTCCTCCTTACCCCAATATATGAAAGAATACAGAGAGGAATAGAAAACTGAAGTTCGTTTTTACTTGTAACTTAACTCAGTTATGGTTTTGGTACAAAAGGAATGGAAAGTACTATATCTGATTTTGGGACCAAATATAAAAAACTAACATTGCCTAAAAGTGGAAAAGTAGCCAAACTAATAGATTCTTTTTTTTTCAAAACTGTTTTTGAGTAGAATTTCCATTTAAAGTCACTGCTAATATTAAATCAGGGAAAATGTGAGGAAAATGATCCAATAATAAAAACATAAAAGCCAAACCATGCAAATGTAATTGATTCTAGCATTCTTAAGCCCCAGTCCTGAAGCTGATAAGTGGCAACATGGAGCTGATAGAAGAGCTTGAAACAGATCAAAGATAGCAAAGGATTGTGTCCCAGTGAATCAGTGGATCACAGGCTGCTCATGAGGAAAAGTGATTCTTTTCTGTCCTGAATTCCGCTATTGAAGTGCCAAAGGATTGCCAAGAGCAGTGAATTCAGGGGATAAGTTGAGAAAACATCAGTTTTTTCTAGTTAACTACAAAGCCAGAGCAGGTGACTTAACAGGCTTTTATTATAATTGGACAAAAGAGTTCCATTATGATAAGAAAAGGTTTGGAAATATTTTGGCAATAGCCTTAAATCTTTTGGGACAGAAGCCTTAAATGTTTTGGGATGGATTATGTCTGTATTTGGGATTGTGTGGAAAAGAACTGGCCTGTCTGACACTACTACAGATGCTACGGCTTAGGAAACCAAACTGCTTCAAAGACGATTACACTTTTTGCATCATGTTCTAACAGGTGCAACATATGCTCCCTTCACTTCCAGGTGAGCTTTGGTAGTCTACTGGGAGAGAAAGCAAGTCTTATTGGCATGCAACACCATTTTTCCTCCCATAGTCTGTAAGCTCCCTGAATATGAAGACTGAAACTATTTTTTCTTTAGCAAGGTGCATGTGGCAAAACAGAATTTGCATTTGTTTTCTTATTTCCTGTTAAACCCCTCTGTTGCATCACATATTATTATTATTATTATTACAAGTTCTCCTACAGATTCATAGATATGGATGGCATGTGTCACACAATTACAAGATAGGTTCTCTGCCCTGAACAGTTTATAATCTAAGGACACAGAATTTAGAAGTATGTACATAGAATCTTTGCTAGTAAGCTGTCAGGTTTGACATTTCATTTTGTCAGGCATGAAAGGTTTCTGAAAGCAACGGAATAAAGAAAACATTCTCACAACAATACAAGAAAAAACAAAGAACTTACTCATTGTCATGTATACGGTTTCTCCATTCCTCCCTTTTCATTTCCTCTCTGGCCTTCTCTAGTGGTGAATTGATTGATGCTGCCACTCGCAAGGTTGGTTCCAAAGGCTTGTAGCGCTGCCGCAATACTTCAGCAGTATCGCGGAAAGGCCCCTGAAAGGTAGAGGATAATGTAAGTGTTTTATTGTGGAGTTACAGTTCTTTTCTTTCCTTCTTTTATTCATGACACATCACTGATGAAAGAGGACATAGAATGTCTGGGAAGTGTAGCAAGACTTTTCTTCCAAAATAATTAAAGCAGTTTATTTTGATAGAGAGTTACAGATAACACAAAGATTGGTAACACACTCTAAAGCTCCAAAGAGAGAATGAGAAATGTGCACGCAAGATTTATTTTACTAATAAATATTTATTATTTTAAAACAATACATTGTTAGAACTGATTAGGAAAACTTAGGTTTTCCTTAGAAAAAATATTGGTGAAATAAAACCTGATATGCAAGTATTAACTGTATCTAGATTCTGCTTAAGCAGAAAGCTTGTAATTTCCTTTTATAGGATAAATAATGTTTTACCTTAAAGAACAAGCTTTTTAAAATTTAACTGTAAAGTTATCTGGAAGGGAACTTAATAAATTACTTAAGATATAATTCTTCTAATACAATTCAAACTAATGACTTCATTTTTGCGTTTTTGAAAAGTCTAATTCTACATTAATTTATCGTTCTCAAAAAGAAAGCTCATCATTCTTTCACAAGTCTCTCTATATACATGTATAGATCTTTCTTCTAGAGTATATTCTTTAATAACTGATTATATCAGCATCTATTAGTTAACAATGCAAATAAATAACAGCAGGAGTCTGTGCAAACTGACATACTTTATGTCTTGCTTTTAGTACTAACCAGTAAAAACTTACCTGGAGTATAATTTGTGCCATATTACACTCAGGACAGCTTAGTGGCAAGTCTGGATTTAGAAGTGTTGCTAATTAATTTTTATTTTATTTTCATCATTGTTGATCCTGCAATGAACTAGTGAAACCTTCTGAAACCATGAACAGACAAAGAATCCTAATCACAGCCTTTATTCTTAAAGATATTCTTCTTTAAATAGGTTATCGCTAACAAGTCACAGCTGGAGTTACTGCAAGCACTGAGTGAAGACTGTGGGGCTAATAAAAAGAAATGATTCACGCCTCATTTATGTTCACTTATGTTTTACATTAATAGAAACCAATAATAGGAACCAGTTACCATAAAAGTCATGGACCGTAAATAACACAAATGGCAAATAAGTATCATCTAGTACTTTTCACAGCTGGACAGGAGGATTGCTATATTTGAAAGTAGTTAATGGATTTTTACTGGAACTTTACTTTTTAAAGGCACAGAACCATGATTTGGAGATCTTTTTAAAGGTCCTAGTAAGCAAGTGAGAGTAGTATTTACACTTCTTGCAGGTGTTTTGTTGCTTCTACTTTCTAAGTCTGCATAAATAAAATACATTCATTTAATATGACCTCAGTAAGTCTTTAAAAACAGAATGAAAAGTGTTAACACTTGTAAGAGAATAATCAATACTAGAAGAGGTCATTAGAATTAGTAAGCAATGGTCTAGTAATATACAATCAGGTGACCAAGTTATAAAAAAAGTTTAAAAGTCAATAAAAAATTAATACTCTGTATTGCAATATGTTTGCATGAAGTGGATATGGAGCAAAGAAGAAATGTACTACTGTCAAATAATATCAAGATAAATACATTTGCTTTTAGAAAATAGTCTTTCAGAATATTGTATTTTTTCTTCATTGTAAAATATTGACTCACATTCCATCAGTGTAAGAGTCAAATCAGGTATCCAACGGATTTTTTTCCATCTGTAATTTCCAAGACCTTCTAACTCTTTCTCAATCCATAGTTCAAATGAAATTAATAGAGACCAACTACTAATGGAAGGAGGGGAGAAAGACTGTAACTAAACAAAGGTTTCTCAAACAAGGCTGTGTCATCTGTCACTAATGAAAGTGGGATACGTATGTTAGAATGTTACGATAGTTCTAAACATTCCCTGCCGATTTTTCCATTCCTCTGAATCATGTATTTGAAGACACTTACCTAACAATAGGGACCTAAGGAATATATCTAAGATGATAAGACCTCTAAAAAATCCGTTTACCTATGCCCATTTTACAAGTTTAATTTTAACTTTTGTGGAATCTTGTGGTAGAATGGTGCTTACAAATGTTTTCAAATTGGCAGTGCCTGCAAGCATTTCAGGCATCCAGATTCAAAAAGGGGATCTTCCTGGGGAGGTCAGGCTAGGAAAGTAAGGGAGGGAGTCAACCAACCATTTTCACCCAGAATGCAACTCACAAAACTCTGTGTTCTATCTTCAGAATTTGTACTGAGTAGCACAAATCTCGCTACCGACTGGTCTGCCAGATAAAGGTTAGCATATCGGCGTTCTTAGTATTTTACCATAAAATCAGAAACTCATTTAAGAATTATGATCTACATTAAATCGCATGTTCTTCACCATGCCCATTCCAGGAAAGCTAACAGCATGCAAAAAAATCCCCTAAAAATGGCAACATGCTTTCTGTTATTAATGCCTTTTAATGAACAGATGACTAATTTTAGTATTATCTGTGTTTCCATCAAACTGCAATTCTAGTAAACTCAGTAATATAAATGATAGATCTGACTGATGTATAAGCATCATTAACACTTTTCTTTTAAATACACTATCTTATACACACAGAGCTTACCTATAAAATGCTAAATACCCATTTCCCTAAGCGAAAGCTGATAGATCAGCTGATTAATTAAAAATTAGCTGAGCTATTTTTTTTCTTTTAAACTTATTTAATTGACATTCTCATATAAAATATCCAACCCTATGGGCAATACAAATACAAATATGGGCAATACAAATTTCAGATACCTGAAAGAACAGTGAAGTAACAAGTGACTCACATGGGGCCTGATAGATGTTAGAAAAAAGAAGCTTGGTGCCAAAAAGTGTTGCCGCAGAGAACTAGGACACAAGTATATCTAGTAATTAAATTCCTTATTGTCACACCGGACAACTTTCAGGATGATGCGTTCTGATGGGTTTTCATTTCCTACTGTTTCATCAGCTCAAACCAGTGTCCTTTTCTTAGGCATACAACCCTAAATTGTCAAAGTGTTGTGCAGGGATTTAGCCGTGTGACTCCCATTAACATCAATAAGAGTCGCGCAGTTAAATCCACGCTCTGTGCTTTGAAAATTTACCCCACAGCGTACATCCCAGGGTGCTGAAAGGATTAAAGTATTATATAGTAAATTCCCTCTTTGAGGTGCAGAAAATAAACAGAACTCTTCTGGTTTGTTCCAAAAGGCTATCTGTGCACGACTGCTGTGCATGCGTCTGAACTTAGAAAGGTCTATAAAATACTAGAAATCCAAAGAGAAGCTTGTAAGATACTTTGTATTCAGTCAAGCAGTTTTGCAAGAGCAACTTAACAATGGAAAACCTCTGAGGTCCCTCTTTATTTAAAAGTATGACTCCTAAACCATGTCCCCCAGGCAAAATCTTCCCCTCTATCCTGAGAGACTGTGCATTTAGTCACATCACACTGAAGGACCATCATAGCCCCTTTGGGCCCAGAAGGTAAAGCTATAATGTCATGTTTATCTCAACTCCAAACTTCCTGATCACCCAAACTGTTTGTTGGCCCGCACTTTGTCTCAATTCTAATGAGTCAATGAGTTCATTCAATGAGGAAGCTCAAGCAGTCAAGGTAGGGAGAACAGAAGCAGTGAAGGACAAAGGTGGAGAATTGCCCTGAAGTTGGTGCTTACTGTTATAAGCAGCGTGGTTCTCTGTGTGGCTCACCTCTCCTTCTCCAGAGGTATTCTGGCAGGCCTGCATCTTCTCCTCATGCTCTAACCAAATTGCCTCTGCCTTCATGTCCCACCACTGATACAGACTCGTCCTGCTATGGACAAGTCAGTCATTACAGAAAGACGAGAAAAGCCTCTTCTGCGTGGGTTAGCCCATATGCCCACAGCTGGCCCTACTGAAGAGCAATGTGAATGCAATCAATAAACTACTGGTGAATTGTGGCAGATGGCATGCATACACATTGTTTGAACCCAGCAGTAGTTCAAACTTAAGACTGTTCAGATCTCCTCTACCAAGGGCTGTAATAATATAGTGAAAATAACCATATTGACTCAGAGGAGTAAAATACCAATAAAGATATATTATACTTTGTTTATTGCTCACTACTGTTATTTAATTTCTGTAGCTAAATGACAGCTTCAGTGACAGTTACTGGGAAGGACGCTTTAGAAGCATTTGCTTTCTAAGCAAACTACAGAAGAGAAAATTTAAATATAGGACAGAGTACAAAAGAAAAAAAAGCATAAGATGTTCTGAAGACGTGGTCATTCGAAATCAAGCCAGCACTGAAAGTGTATGTGTGAGGTCAGTAGAAGGCTCAGTAGATTGGGTGAACTGAAAAATTCTTCAGAATAGAGGGAAAGACAGAATACTTCTAACCCAAAAGTACCTGTATCAGGCATATACTGGCAAAAGCTACATGACATTGTACTGTCATCAAGTGAGGAACATAAAGGTCTCAAAAGTCTATCTGTGGTGTACCTTGGGCATATTCCCAGCAGGTTTTGATAATAAGGTGGCAAAGGCTGTTTTGCCATCTTGTGGGATGTTCATTCTGATGCATTAACTTAGAGATCTCCATTACCTTATAGAAGAGGAAAAAAAAGCTATCAGCAACATATGTTGATGTCAACTGAAATTAAAATTGAGACCATGACAGTTAAGAATGGGAGCTGGGTAACTTGGCCGTGATGCAGAACAAAATGTAGAAGTTTTTGTAATTAAAGCTGACACACAGCTAGTGGACACAAAAGAACAGGAACTATTCTATACTGAGGGGATGTATCTTGGCCTTCATATGGAAAACAATTGCAAAAAGAGGAAAAAGTTATCACAACTGGTTAATTTGTCCTATAACCTTTCATTTCTCCTATTCTTTTTACTGATTTAAAATTGGAAATTAAAAATTCTACCGCTAATGAATCATAATATTGATATTCAATTATGTCAGGCCTTCCCTTTCAAATACCAGAATTGACATTTTTTCTCCCAAAACCAAAAGTAAACACTTCTCTGTTTTTACATACCACCTAGGTTTCTTTTTCTCTGAGACAAATCTGTTCCAAAGACTTTATATCCTGAATGCAAGCACCAGATCTATATATAAAAAATAAATCCACTAAAGGGATTTTTGGACTTGATGATCCAACTCAACATAGTCTATGATGATCTATTATAAAAGATATGAACAAAAGCTGCCTCAGACACAGAAAAATGTTACCTGAGGCTTCTGTCTGCCAATAGGTGGCAGAGGCTGTTCTGTGGAGAAAGTCGGAGGCCTTGTACAAGTTGGCCAGTCATAGAGCTCACAGGCAAAGGGATTCTTAATTTGCTGCCGTCTGTGGCTCAATGGCTTTGACTTCTGTAGGAGCAGTTCCATTGGATCCGGGGATTTTCTGAATGGTGAATTGTAGATGCCTGCAATCTGAGCAGAAGATGAGGTTATCTTTGACTTTAACTAACTTAGAATTCATTCTTGTACTTATTCTATAAATCAAACGAATTTAAAAAACCTAGATAATAAACAGTTCTACACAAAGTTTCTGACAACTACTGACACGGGATAGATCTATAGTTTAAATACATCTCTGGGCATTGTATTACAGGTACAAAAGGGGCTAAATAAGACAATGTAATGTATAATCTGGGTTTCAGCCCTTCAGATGAGGGCAATTTTCATTTTATGGAAGGAAGAGCTTCCTGTATCTGAAACCCATGTTTTCTTTCAGTAACGTTCAATCTTTCAACTTCCACAGCAGTAGTCAAAGAAATGTGACAGTTTTCCCTTAAAAAATAATTAAAAGTGTACAAATTTGCATCTAGTTTTAAGGGCAAACTGTTATAGTTGTTTAGAAATTTAAAGTTTAATTTAAATTCCAATTTAAATTCCTATACTTGATAGGAACAGAAAGATATTATTCATTATTTCCAAACACATACTTAAAGAATAAAATAAATGCTTGTGCAAGGGATGACATAACTCTTGTCCCTTTAAACTCTGTGTTAGCTAACTTACAATGTGCAGTAAAACAGTGGCAACTGCAGCATCTTTAAAGGTAAAACTGAGTGATTAATTAAGGGGAAATAAAAAAAAAAAAATGGAATATGAAAAATACCAAAAAGCAGTAATGGCTTTTTTCCAACAAAATGTTCACAATAAATGCCTTTAGCTATTCAAATGTATTTAATATGTTTTAATATGAAAAACTAAAACAAAAAAAAAAACAGAATAAAAATTTCTGAACTGTAAATGAAACGGAAAGATTCATTCCTCACTGAATTTGAAACATGGTTTTTTCAGGATACATCATTAATTGCATCACTAGTGTGATCTAATGTAACAATTATTAATATAAAGCATACATTTCAAATTCTGAACTAGTTACCTATGTCATTAACAATCTCTGAATATCTGGCAGGTCTAAATTATGTGACAGACTGTTCCCAAATAATTCCTATATAGGGATTCTATCAGCTGTATATAAACATTTCTCAAATACACATATGTCAGTTTACCACATTAATTATGAGCCGTTAAACATTAGATTTCCCATACCATATTGCACAAAGCCATTAAATATCTTATAAAACAGATGATATATGCTTAAAATACACCTGGCAAAAATTAATTTAAAGATACTGTATTGCTTTAAGGTTGATTATATTTTTTACAACAGTATACTCAGAGTATTCTTAAGACTTTCAAAGTAGATTTGCTTAGTTAAAATATATTGTCTTTTGCTTTTATCATCATTTCAACTGGTAAGAAGTATTGAATAAAAATGGTAGGGTAAGAAATCAGTTTCATGATGTGGAAAAAGGTAAGGAAAAGGGTAAATGTTTAAAAACTTGCATTTCTCCTTTGTAACACTACTGAGAACCCATGAGAAAACTAAGTAGAGCATCAGCCTCCCCATAAAGTATTAATCTCTTGGGGCTGAGAGGATTGAATACTTCCCAATTAGCTCTAATGCATTTTTCATTAACAATCCCTACTGGGAAATTCCAATTTCTTGTGTCAAAACAGTTAAATAAAGCCAGTATAAAACTTACTGTTTAATTGACAAAAATATTCAGAGGTGGTAGCTTATTCAAAATATTTTGGGGCCATTCAAATTTTTATGGGCTATATTCTTCAACCCCGTAAGTGATCTGTCCCTAATGACAATTTATTTTGGCCCTCTGTTGTACGTTCCCCCCTTAGTGCAAACCCTATAAACTATTCCACTACACTACCAGTCTAAATGTGTAATGGCAAAGCAGACATGAATAGAGATAAGTGGTAGAAACATATGTATGCCAAACAACTACTGGTTTTTCCTTCAGCTCTTCAGGATGCCAAACTAAAATGGCAGGGATCCATGCTTCAAACAGCAGGCAAGCAGAATCACTGCAGTGAATAAGAAATCGCAGGTCCATCTGTATGATCCGTAAAATGCAGCTGCATCTAAAAAGTTCGGTTCTACAAGACTGGCTCTTACTCACGTAAACGTCTCATAAAGTTACAGATTCTCCTAAAACTGTTACTATTTTTGGAGCATTTCAGACATTGCCCTATTGCAATTTTCATATCAGCCCAGTACATTTTTCCTTGCAAACATTCAGTGACCTCTAAGTGCTACACGAACATAAGTTCCATATGTTGTCTCAGGCTTTATTGCACTGTTCCACAGTTACTGAATGCATTTACACTATATACTTGTTGCACAAGTTCTCTCAAATATAAAGTGCCACAGTCAAGGTCTTCCCTATAAATTACATTCCATTAGTCCTACCATGGCCATTGGACGTGCCTACCTTCTGATCAATTAATCCTTGCCTTCACTCTGCTGATAAAAGTAAAATACAAACATGGTTGCCTGTGACTACCTTCTTTTCACATTTCACTAAACTGCTCATTGTATTGTTACTTTATCCTTCCACCCATTCCTACACCATCTATGCTCAGCTGTTGTATCCTACCTAACATGGAGACTGTGCATTCTAGCCATGCCGTGTGTCTGCAGAGGTCCGTAGCTAGTGGAAGAGATACTGCTTTCTCACAGTACATCTATGAAGCACATATTTTATAGAAAACCATAATGTCACTGAAAATGTGAACGTTTTCCAGAAGAAAAGCATCTCCACAGGTGTCACCGAGAATCAGGGTGATCTGGAATGAACCGCTATGGCGTAGTAACGACTCTGAAGTTGGCAGGCATGGATGTGTTGATCAGCAGCAAATCTTGATCAAGGCTGCATCTGCCCAAAATTTACACCCCTTTTTAAGCCTTTTCTTAAAATAAGAAATTTTTTTTTAAAAAAAGCTGAAAAGCAAATTGTGTACAAAATTTTAAAAACAAGAAATTTAATCATTTCAATCTACATAGCACAGGTTTGGTTTTTTGGGGGGGGGTTTTGTTTCCTCAGAGTGGAAAAATAACCTTAAATAATCTTAAATAATTTAAACTTTTTACTTCTGAAGAATTAGAGGCCAAAATAGCTTCAAAATCATGAGCTGTCTGGGCTCTAAGAAATGGCGCTGCTTCTGTTAGTCATACTTACAGCAAGTAATAGCTCCATGAGTATAATGGCTTTCTGAAACTGCATTTTGCAATACTCACTGAGATACTATGTATATTCTACTCGACATTTCTTTGATTAAATGTTTGGCAGTAGTAAAACCTAGAGTTCATAAAGGGTTCAAACACTGTGAAATGCTGCTGAATATCTCAAGGTGCACAAATAGGATTGGCTGTTAGCCCTTTTAATGACACCAAAATTAGCCATAGTAGATGTGGGAATCCATTGGTTCAGTGTCTTTTGATGTATTATTGCGGAAAAGGTGTCTTAACAAAGAGAGATCTTTTGTTGTTCCTTTTTTACATACTATCAAGTTAAACACATACAGATAGTGTACCAACTATGAAAATGGATTTGGAGTTTTAGTGAAGTCAGTTCAACACTTCAAAAGTTGTTGTTTCTTCTACAGTAAAAACCATTTGATCTGGGTCAAAATTGATTATGAAATGCGTTTTTAAGTAATAACTTTTCAAGCAATCCTTGCTAATAACTTTACATTTTAATTATATATGTTCAAGTATTCAACCATACAGATAGCAAAGCATTCAGCAGAGTTACTATCTAGATAGATAAAATTAATACTGATTTACTCTAAATTTCCCCAAGGTTTGTGGTAAGGTTTTAGGCCTAGATTTAAAATGGGCAAAGTTTGGTGGGAGAGACAAGGGGACGAGTTTGATTCTACTTTCCAGTTGAGACCAATCGCTGGCAAAATTGCTTCTCTTCACTTTTAAATATCTCTGCAAATCAGAACCTTATTTTTGTAATTTTTTGCACATGTGCTGTGCACTGATGGATGCCCTATTCACTCTATCCTCTGCAGGGAGTTGGCAGCCTGCAGAAATCTAAGAATCTGGAAGATCAAAGCCTTTGGTACTTAATAAATTTGCATATCTTCCTGAGACCAGTACAATGTGTTAAAAGCATTACTTCATCTTCTCCCTCCTTTAATACTGTATTCTCGCAACTACAAAACCATTGTAGTTAATACTGCTTTTTCAGTCCTAGAAAAGCACCTGTCTTGAGATATTACCTTATACTTTGAATCCAATATTTCCACCACCTTTAGTCCAAAATAAAATATGCTACCCTGCAAAATATGATAGGTTACAAAAAGTACTTCTTGTCTGCAGGGGGAATGACGCATTCTTCTGTACCTGTGTTCTTCACGACTAAGAAGTGCCTCTGTCAAAGCCAGCTTTCTGGGACTTCATTTCCAGGAACAATTTTCTAAAGTGACAAACACTATGGGGAAATCTGTGCTAACTGTTAAAAAACCTACAACTGAGTTATTTGCAGTACTGTCATGCTAACTTTCACCTCAATAAGACCAAAGAAATCTCAGGAGAGGACTCTGCTAATAGCTTCTTACTGACCTCCTTGCATCAGGCCCTTCTGGTGAATGGTGGCCCAGTGGTGAATATGGCAAATGAGGTGTGAAAGCACAGATATTTTCTTTTTTAAGACTATGGTTCTGACTCGTCAGGGAAAATAAAAAAAAAAAAAAAAGAGAGAAATTAGTTATACAATAGATATATTTTTCCCCTAGAATTCTCTGCCTCAGACCTTCCATCATGGAAACCCAAGCATGACCTGGAATATTAATTGTGTCAGGTCAAGCATACTGGCAAATGTACCATTTGTTACCCAGTCATCCTTAGCATTACATTAATATTTTGAATCATTTTGCATTTCTAACACTCTATCATTTAGTTTCCTCCCAATCATTTTCTTATCTTTCTAATTAATGATGGCATATAAAAAGGAGAAAAATATAATAAGAAAACAAATATTAATTTAATGAACATTAGCAAAGAAAATATTTGCTGGTTTTCTTTATATTCTGTACTGCTTTCACTTCTAATTCTGTATTTAGTCTGTGCTGTAGAATATCCATTTTTGTCTTTTCCTGTTTATCATTTCTGTATGGAAAGAAAGACTTAACTGTTTTTTCCCAGAACACAACAAACAAATTATTAAGGACCTTCCCTTAAAAGCTGAACTATGAAGGAAGGGAGCAGCAAAAGAAATAGGAAGAAGGAAAAAAGAAAGGAAAGAAAAAGGTGCAGGTAGAAAGAGAAAGACAAGGCTGAGTTGGTTATGCTGGATAGTTCTTCAGAAAAGATCGGTGATCCCAAGTGGTATAATAAAATACGAACAGTTTTAGATGCTGCAATTTTTATTTATGAATGAATGGTTTTGTATTCTTCGTTCTTATTTCTTGGCTGAGCTTTTAAAATCTACATATAAAATTCCAAACAAAATATGCCCTAACAGATACAGTGTAGCTATTGCACTGCAAATAATTACACACAGGCAAAGTTAAAAATTGATGAAGTTGAGCTGAAGATAAAATATAAGGATGAAGTCAATAGAAAGTGCATCCTCACATCTATAAAATATTCTTACTGTAATTTAATTATAACAAAGGTGTGATCTGTTTTAATCACGTTACCATGTCAACTCTGAAGTCTGAAATAATCAATATATTGTAAATATAAATGTTTCTTTTAACAGTCATTTAATCTTTACAAAAATAGCTTTGAGGGAGGAAGCCTTTGCAAGTGATTGTCACAGTAAGAACCTAAATAAAGTCCTACTTTCTCACTCTGGTCCTTTAATAATGAGTTAAACAAGAAGGAAATGACTTCAACAAAATAGGGATTTAACTTGAAAATCCGTTTTTGCTCCGTTGTAATCTGTAAAAACTCTAAGCAAGCTGAGAGGAGAGGTAAGAGATCTTTAAAAGCCATAAAAGTAAAAGCATGAAGGAGAGCTGTGAATGAAATATTTGCTAGAGATGGGATTGCTGAATCAACACTGACCAGTGCACTTCATCATAATTATCAGGACATACTACTGCCAGGGGATTTATAAAAATCCCACTCAGCAAATAATTGCCCTGCTGTTAGGAGATAGTCGGAGTGTTAACACACTGTCACAGTCCAGCGTTTAGTAAGATATTCAACATTCAATTACTCTTGCTGAGAACTAAAAGGAAACATGATCGTTTCTCAGCTACTGCAGTTATGCTTCCACATGAATTCCAGTGAATAATCTTGTTAATCCCCAGATATACTTTCTCTAGGAGGTAAAAGAAATACCTTTCTTAAAACATTAATGACTCACAAGGAAAAAAATCCATGTTTGTATGATGCTACAACCATGTCTGTAAAATAAAAGGAATTTAAAACTTGTAAATAACTAGTTTATTGCAGCCTGTCAGAATATTCCGTATGTAGTGATAATAAAAGGACAGGATTTTTAATATGAAATTTACTGGGGAAAGAACCATCTATAAAAATTCTACAAATACTGCTCTAGCAACAAATATAATAAAACTATGTCCATGAACTCAAATTTAAAACATAAAAATATTTAAGCCACATTAGAATGCATTCTACTAGGAATAATCTGTTCTTTTTTTAACTAATATGAACATATTTTTATATTAACAATTAAGAAATTTGGTGTAAACTTTATTCAGATATTGGAAAAATACCATAGTGTGGTTCAACATTCCAATTTGAGATAAAATTTCCTTGCCATGGCTGACAGCAGGAAAAACGTCACCCAGTTTATAAATATAGGTTCAGTTTTCAGTGAGCTAATGCTACTCCTTAGGCCTGATACTGTAATCCTTATAAAAATATACTCTCAGGAGTTTAATCTAAATTAGAATTGGAGGACCTAGCCTGTTATTGTATCTAAGGTATTTTAGCTTTGTTTGAGATACTGCTTTTATGCAGAGACTGAAGAATTCATAAATGAGTGATGAGTAGCGTATATTCTTTCAAGTGGGATTAATTACCTGTCTTCTGCTTAATATATATTCTGTTTAAACAGAGTAATAGAAGCATTAATTATTGCTGTTCTGTCTTCAGATTTTAAAGCTTGTTTCAGTCCTTTTCATCTGTGAAATATTTGCTTGATATCAAAATAATAGTGTGATCATGTTTTAAATGTACATTTATGAGTAAAGCAGGTTGCAATTGTATGGACTATACAATGAGGTGTTAAGGAAATGTTCAAGTCCAGTATCCTGGCCACAGACCATAAAATCAACCTCTAAACCTGCACAGGTGCTAAGTTCAATTGCAGAAAAAAAAACTGTAGTTGAGTCTCCAAAGAGGTACGAACTGCTTGGGTATTTAGGCAACAAGAGAAAAGAGAAACAAACTCTTAGTTTAATGCATGGATGATTGTGGCACAATATCCAAAACAGAGCAACCCAGCAAATGCAGAGACAACCCAAAAATGTATCCACCTTTCATTGATTCTCTCTCTGAGGCTTACACTGTCAAATCTAATTCTTATGCAGGCTCTTGATGGCTTGACTAGATCAGGGATAATAACTTGAATGAGTGAGTGATGGCACGGGAAACAATACTTTTATGATAAAGTAACAAAACAGAGACAGAGCATTCAAAGTTCTCTTACTGACTTCTCATTTGACTCTAGCTGATTTCAAAACAAGCAGAAAAACACATTTTAACTTCCTTAATTACTTTGTGTTAAAAATAGGAATAGGAAATCCCATTACTGCTATCAATTTTTCTTTAAGAACTGCAGGGGTGAGTATGGGATCATGTAGAAATTCTAGGAAGCTCTGAAAATCAACCTGTTTCTATAACCACCCAGTATAAATGGGAATTGAAGAGCTTAGTCTGAAGAATAATCTCTGAAGGTGATTTTATTCTTCCATGTCTCAATAACTGCATGTGAAAATATAAATACTATTTCCTTACGTCACAGGGTTGTTTGGAGGCTAAAATTATTTATGTTTGTGAGAAGTTTTCAGAGCCTTAAAACATTTATTTAAATATGTGAGAATATTTACATATTTATAATTAAAATGTCATCTACTGTCAATGTCAAAATGGAAAATATTAGCTTTGTAAGAAAAAAATCAACTCAAAATTCACTCCTTTTCTCACTGGATTGAGAAAAATCCTTGTAATTATACCATTTAGTATCTCTGAATTTGTAACACAAGGAGGTACCTACAATAATATATCAGAAGACAGGAGAAGCTCTTCTTAACAGAAAAGACATGGAAACCATACAGAAACTTTCATTGTTAATCAAATAATTACTAAATACAGAATTCATTCACTTCTCCAAGTAAACATATATGCAGTTAAAAAATGTAACATTTCATTGCTTTTCATTGTTCCTTATGTCTGTTGCATTGTGCTTACATGTGAATCTTCCCTCGTGGGCATATATTCAGACAGATTTATTCAACAATTTGCTGTAGTAAAACTATAGGATTAGACAATGACTAAAAATTTGAGAAGTGGCAGTATGTTTAACAAAGCAGTCTTCAATGAGACCAAGAAAAAATTAGGGGAAGGTTTAATGAATGGTCATAGTATTGTATAGACGAAAGAATGAAGGAGAGGGAACAGAGCCATGTTAGTCAGATTAGTAAGGGTAGCCAGAAATCAGTAGAAAAGGATGATGTAATAAGAAGAAATAAAAAGATGAAGATTTTATTAAAAGATTATTGAAATAGAAACACTGGAAGCAAAGAAAACATGTAAAATAAAGGTAAAGAAAACAATAGATGGGGAAGATAAACAGTTTTCCTCATGTCCATTGCAGGACAGACACAATTCCCAAATTAACAGTATATATTAGATACTAAACAAAAGCATAGAATATTGAATGAACTGTGCAAGTTGATGAAAGAACTTTACCATTATAATATTCAGTTGCCTAAGAGCTGAAAAACAAAAGAAGTGGTGTGTACATCACTCATCTTGAAGACTCATTAAAGCAAGGATACCATCAGTGCCACTTCTTAATCAACAGGAGAGGTTTGCTGTTGAGAAATGTACAGCATTTTATCTTCATGAATTCTCCCATGCCATTTCTAACCTCCTTCTTCTTATGCACTTATCTCTTATTTAGCATGTACTTCTCCTGATATAATAGTTTCAAAACTTACTTGAGCAAGACCATACATCACATCAAACTTGTATAAACACCACATGGACTACTAGTCATCAACCAAATTTACCCCAGTAACAATTTCAGCAATGTCAGTGGAGTTCCACTCTCTGCAAGTGTGTGAATGTCGCTCTCTGTGTGAGCTATTTAGTTGATATTTGCACTACATTGTAATTTCCTTGCAACATAGATTCTTTCTTAAATGTGTGTACCACATCATACACAAAGCCAACATTCAATATATAACTCTTACCAGTTTTCTGACCCTGCAGCAATCCAACCCTTTTGCCACCCCAAATGACAGTAATACACAAAATGTGGTCATGTTTTTCTAAGATCTCAGCATGTACACTTTTGATAGATCACACAGCTTGTCCTTTAAACTCTGCCATTAATCCTACCCACAGGAGTTGAGAAGAATTTTGTTGTCTAGAAAAAACTCCACACAAATAGAGATTATGCAATTCAGATACCGAAAAAGATGGTTTAAGGACCAGGACCTTCTAGCTAGTGGATTTTTAAATGACTAATGCTAGATGCAGAGATGCTAAATGTTGTAATACATGGTAGATACAGAGATGCCACTGTGATATAATAACATATGTTTAGTATGTGTGACATGGCTGGTAACAAGCTATTTGGAAGAAGGTCTGAGAAATACTGCCATGTCTACATGGATATACCTTTAAACAACCGAGCTTGTAGAGGATCAATCACAAAACAGTACTCAAAATTTACATCCTGTTGTGTGTTAAGCTCTTTCTAATGACAGATGATTTTTCAGTGAAAACTCTTTCTCATTTCTTTGCACAGTTATCTGGTTATCAAACAAACTGAAATTATTTTATAAGCAGCCTTTAGGAAAAATAGAGTTTGCAATACTGTCACAGAACATGCTTTAAATTATTAAATTTGTTCTATATTTAAGTTCATTCACTCACTATCTTTAAAAAATAGGGTATGATATCTTGTTTTCTGGGAAGTGTGTCAAAGGGACAAATTGTTGATTTCTGTTGGAAGCGTTTTCACTTACCACTTGTGCTAGAATGAGACTTATAAGAAGAGTGAATGGGAGAGAAGTATTTTTGACTGACACTGGGGAGAAATACATCTGAAATGGTGCATAGCCATCTATTTCTTATAGGAGGTGGGTTATGGTGTCAGCAGATATCACTTCCCCATCCTCTTCACACTGCTCCCTAACCTACGGAGTTACCCTTTTCTGGGCATGAAGATCACCACGCTTGCCATTTTAGTTTTGGCTTTGATTGTACTCGACTTTTCTATGGAGACAACCACCCCTTCTTAGAGAAAAAGAAAGGCTGATTAAAAAGGATATAGGCAAAACTGGAAAATCTATGGAGGTTGTAAGCTTTGTAACTAAATGATTTTGGCAGAGTATGCACCAGATAGATTCTGGATGTATACGTGGACTTCCAGTACTTGTCACCTTTTTCATCACCATGATACTGTGTTACGTAGCAGAATGATAGTCCCGACTGTTCCCAAGATGAGTAATCTCAAAGGGTAAGAGCTGGACTCAAATTCTAAGAGAACTAAAGAATTTTGATTTTGTGTGTGTGCAAATCACTTAAAGGTCATTTTTGGAATTCAGACCTAGTGGAACTAACCTTCTAGACATAAACATTTTTATTTGTTCAAGTACAACATCTTCCTGAATCACAAATAACTCAGTTTCTGGCTGCTTTCGGTTTACTGTACTTTGTCCTTCTTTTTGACAGAAACATTAAGCAACATTAACTGAGATTCCTTTCAAGTGAACTGAGATTGTGTGTATAGTGCCCCATGAGGCACAAGAGTTGAATGATTTTCCTGTGAATAGACTGATACATCTGGCTTCCAATGTGGAAGTGAATACATGAAGAAGTCTTGCTGATCAAACGTACCAGTCACAAGTATTGTAGGAAGGATTTCATGTAAATTGAGAATCCTTTGGAAATAATATTTTATAAAAACAGTACACTGTAGCATGAAGTGCTTTATATACTAATGCTATTTAAATGTAGCTGCAAGCCTGCCTGAGAGCTAGGAAAGCTCATTGTCTCATCTTTAATTTAAATGGGATTTTTTATGGTACAAGCTTTGGAAAGTACTCAGAAATACCTGACTTCTTGGCAGAGAAGTGATGAGGGGATATTAAACACCCATGGATGGGTGGGGATGTTCAGTGATTGGGGCACCTATATTAAAAAAAAATAACCATTTTAGTTCATCTTCAGGAAGAATTAGTACTTATAATGAATGATAATTTCATCCCCTGAATGTTTTAGAGACAGGATAATAAAATTACAACAGTACAGAGGGAGGAAATAAAATGCAAAAGGTAAGAGCTAATTCATTCTTCATGCTAGCTCAGTCCTTGGCCTTTCCTGAACAGACACTGCCAATAGTAACAAATTACGTATAATCATTTTGTGATGTGGACTGTTCACTCGGGACTAAGCTCAAATGACCAAACTTGCAGCCTTGTCTCTTAAACTGTGGATCTGAAGATCAAAGGCCAAAGCTCTATCCACTGAGTCCTCACCTTTATAAGAATAAAACTGCCAGGTGTTCAGAGAGAGAGTGGGTGTCAAACAGTGTCATTTTAAACCAATTGTTTTTCAAGTTCTTACAGGACAGCACATTAGGTTAGGAGCATATTAATCAGTCGTGCCTTCTGAATATTCATTAGACTGCTCCAGGAAGGATTTTGGGGTTTTTTTTTTTCTTCCTCACTTCGAACATTTACGGCAGCTGTAAGTGGAGTAACTTCAATAGAATTAACTCCCGGTTTCCAGTAGTGTAAAAAGGAATCACACACAGTCAGTGTAATGTTCGTGAATTACCATCTCTGTTGACAGGAAAAATGTAATTAAAAAATACCTTAGCATTGAACAGAATTTGAATTTAAAATATTTTACTCTATGAACTGACAAACATGAAATAATGACTGATACAAAAGTGATATAAATTTAAGTTCTACAATAACTACAAAAAATCAAAATGAAACAGGTCTGAAAAACAGAAGCTGAAAAGTTACCTTGGGGCATGTTTTTGCTACCTTTATACACAAAATCCCTAATCCAGAGTCCACAGAAGTTTGCTAACTGCTCCCGTTACCCTAAAGTGGAATTGCTATTGGAGTATGGGTGTTACGCAGAGAGAGTAAGAACAGAAAACCTCTGTTCTCATTGCTGAAATTAGAACTTTTCACTGGTACTCACTTAATGCTAACATTTCCTTTCTCTGCACAGAACATTATTCTTACATTTGTGGGTTTTTAAAATTGTTTTCTATAGTGCCAAGCTATTAAAGAGTTATTGTCTCACATGTTTATGTCTCCCTAGCAAGGGTTATCTCAGTCAAGATGAGTTCCATGAAAAATACTTCCTTATGTTATAGCACCAGCTATCATATCCCCACAGTAATCCTTTCCAGTGCATTAGTTCAATGGGAGTAAATATGGGCAAATACCAGCCACATGTCTAAACACATTAGCCTTGACTCAACTGAGAGACAGTGACACACTCGAGCAGGCACTGAACACCGAATGAACTACTGCAATCTAAAAAGATAACTCGTGTCTTGTTACTGGCAGTTACTAAAAGAAATGTCATAAATTTTGTAACTTTTATAACAAAAGGGACCTACTACTACACATGGGTTTTGGACTTTTCTTGCAGCTCTAAATTACCTGGGAGCTTATGAGCATTATCTGTTCACAAACTGCCAAAGGATATCAAGAGAAATCACCACCCTACTAAAGAAGCCTGGAAAGTGACAGACTGTACTGTTGCTCAGAGTTGAGCAGGCAATCCGCAGAATGTCACCAAAATGTGAGGAAAGAATAAGGCACTTTGCGGTTGCATATTCTCCTGTCATGGAATGCCAGAGACAGCATACGCTGTGAAATGAGCATGCTGCAGAACAATGCTGCAAGAAGGAGAGAACTTGGTCTTCCAAGGAAGCAGAATTTGACAGCTAGTTACAGTTGTGGGCCTAGATCCCTTATCACACTCTCTCTGTTTAGGTTATTCCTTCTCTGAGTTATGAAGAGAGGCCAGAATTGGAGCAATACAGAGGCAAAAAGCGAGCACCTTAATAATCTAAAATGGAAAGCTCTACAACAAAATACTACAAGTTCTTCAACCAACAATTGATGGAAACTGGGAGAGTATTCTTGGCACGTTATTATATTGCCCCATTGCCCCATTTTATTGCTCTTCCCTAGGCACACGCTGTTGGCCACTGTCAAAGACAGGACGCTGGGCTAGAGGAGTCTTCAGCCTGACTCAGTTAGATCTGCTAATTGATCAGGGCCCAACAGAAAGAAGATTCTGCACATAAATCAAGAGCAGGCATACACACACTGCATGATTAATTTTTCTTAACGTCTCAGTCGTTAAAGTATTCAGATAGATAGAATGGAAGATCGCACAGAAACTGGGACCAGTATTAGCTCATCTAATCTAAGCATGAATTATAATAGAGCAGGAAGTCCAGGATTGGAAACAAGGCTGGGACTCAGTCTACCAGCCAGAGCAATGATAAGCTTAAGTGATGCATGTATAACATCACAGTCTCAATAATGTTAAAGTAAGTTTTGCAATGATGTGTTAAAGCTTTTGTAGACGTACCACAAGAACTTTGGAATCTCTTGCAATAATCAACCAGTAGGTGGAGCAAACGACACAACTTATCACATGGTAAGAAGGGCATGGACTTGACTGTTGGTGTTTTTTTCATAATTATAGGAATCATGTAGGAGAAATTTCCTTCAAACAAAAGAAGGTCATGTGTGTAAGATGTTACTTGACTAGTTATTGATACTACTGGCATAGTATCATAAATGTCATAACCATGATATTTTAAAGCTCATGCTTTATTTCTCCAGATATTATTTGGCAACTAACTTTATTTAAATCAAATAAAAATTAACTTTCTTTTTTCAAGCCCACTCTTATGCCTAGATATATGTTTACATTTGTGTTGTATGGATATTACTGGTACTACAGGAAAAAAATATGTAGCTGTTTTTTAGAAAAGCAAAAAACTTTTGAAGTTGTCAGGATGCATAACATTGTGCTTTCACAGAAAGATGGTGAATAATTATATTATTAATATAAATTATTAAAATATATTATTCATATCAGCAAATTATCAATACTTTTGGCAATTATGGATTATGCAAATATCTTAACGAGTTTAACTTTCTTTTCTTTAAACTTCTTTGTTAAATATTAACATTCTTTTATTCAAATGAACTGCTTAGTTCTTATGTGGATTAAAATGTTTGCGTAAATGCAATGTATTTCTACAAGTAGCAATGGGAAAGAGTCATATTTGGCAAGTTTCTATGGCAAAAAACAGTCAAGTGTTTCCAAAAAAAATATAGGAAAATTGTAAAGTATAGTATAATACTATACTTTTTTTATCATCCAGTGATTTCCCTGACCACCAGTTTCATAGCAATGGTACTCAATACACACACCTTCACCCCCAAAAGGTGGGGAACTGCAGACAGAACAACTTAAAAGTAGGTACCTATACTAAAAGTAGTATTGTGATCAATGGAGCAGAGTCTGGATGGAAGCCTGCCACTAGTGGTGTTACCCAGGAGTCTGTGCTGGGTCCAGTCCTCTTCAACATATTCGTCAATGACCTGGATGATGGGATAGAGTGTAACCTCAGCAAGTTCACTGATGATACCGACCTGGGAGGAGCGGCTGATACACCAGAAGGCTGTGCTGCCATTCGGTGAGACTTGGACAGGCTGGAGACCTGGGCCAAGGGGAACCTGATGAAATTCAACAAGAGCAAGTGCAAGGTCCTGCACCTGGGAAGGAACAACCCCACGCACCAGTACGAGCTGGGGGCTGAACTACTGGAAGGCGGCTCTGTTGAGAAGGACCTGGGAGTGCTGGTGGACAACAAGCTAACCATGAGCCAACAATGTGCCCTTGTGGCCAAGAAGGCCAACAGCATCCTGGGATGCATTAAAAGGAGTGTGGCCAGCAGATCAAGAGAGATTATCCTCCACCTCTACTCTGCCCTGGTGAGACCACATCTGGAGTACTGTGTCCAGTTTTGGGCCCCCCAGTTTAAGAAGGCTGTGGAACTGCTTGAGCAAGTCCAGCAGAGAGCTATCAAGATGATCAGGGGACAGGAGCATCTCCCTTATGAGGAAAGGCTGAAAGACCTGGGTTTGTTCAGCCTGGAGAAGAGAGGACTGAGGGGGCATTTCTCAATATGTATAAATATCTAAAGGGTGGGTGTCCGGATGATGGGACTAGGCTCTTTTCAATAGTGCCCAATGACAGGACAAGGGGCAATGGGCTCAAGCTGGAACACAGGAGGTTCCACCTCAATATGAGAAAAAACTTCTTTCCTGTGAGGGTGCCAGAGCAGTGGAACAGGCTGCCCAGGGAGGCTGTGGAGTCTCATTCCCTGGAGACATTCAAAACCCGCCTGGATGCGTCCCTGTGCCCCCTGCTCTAGGTGTCCCTGCTCAAGCAGGGGGGTTGGACAAGATGATTTCCGGAGGTCCCTTCCAACCTCTACCATTCTGTGATTCTGTGATTCTGTAAACCTATACAACATTTTGCAGACAGATCAAACTCCTTGTTCCTCATTTTAAAGCATGCACACACTTATTCTGCCCTTATTTTGAGCTGACCGGAAGCTGTGTAACTGCATTAATTCTTGAGCTAATATACTGTGGCTTTCAACAGGGCTAATCAGTTTGGGTTCAATCCCATGTTATAGCTCCAGATTGGCTTGGCAAGAAATCAAAGCAAGCTCACGTCTGTCTACATAAGACTATGTGTATATACCTGGTATGAGTAACAACAAATAATGCATACTAATGCAGAGTTTGATATCCATTTCTTTCACTTTTTTTTCTTTATAAAGGTAATGGTTTATGGAAGAAATAAATGCTTGAATAGCAAGTTTATTCATGAAGAAGACAAAACACGTTGACTTCATCATAGGCCATGCTATTATATACATACTAGGCACCTCTGTAGATTCATGACACCAGCATTCTTGAGTTTTAGATTTTGAAATGTAAAATAATGCTAGCAATTAGGAATGCACACAACCTTTCATATATATATATATATATATATATATATATGAAATCTGTAGAATAAGAAGTGCAAATTCTGCAACCAATAAAGGATTCATAGACTTCAAGACCAGAAAGGATCACTGTATCATCTGCTACATTGTGCAATGCTGGAATGTTTGATCATCTGCCTGTTTAACCTGTAACACGCTTCTGAGATGGGTTTCTAGGCTTCAGCTTGTAGGGAGTGGAAAATGGAAGTTGTCACGCATTTCTTTACTAAAATTGAGGAGCAGAAACTCCTTAATTCCTTTTGGTCAATAAGTAAACACCCTTTTCTCATTCTGTAGTAAAACAAAAAGATTCAGAACTATAGGATCTATTTGAAACAATTATTGCAAATACGGATTTTGTAATGCTGTCCAGATAACCTGCCTGAACATCTGCAGCCTTGATGCATGAAGTGGGTGAGCTCCGTCATTGCACCTTACTATGCATGGCAGCAAGGGGAGGATATTGTAGCAAACTTTAACAGATCATCTCTACAACTCATTGGGCTTTAGTTAATACATGACTCTACAGTAAGTCCAGCTCATCAACTTCCTGTTTTCATTTGCTATGTCCCCTGCTTACAAATTATGTTTTTTCCTTAACTCACTGAAAAGTGTTGACTTTTGCTGCTTGGTTCTACTGAGATGTGAATGGACCTTGCTCAGTAATCCAATTAACTATCCTTCGAAGACAGCAAGACGTAACTCTAGTCAGGTCAGAAGACCAGGCATATAGAGAATAAAATGTTAGGCACAGAGCATCAAACTAGTAAATTCTGCACTGAAATAAATTGCCCTGTATCTTAGCAAGATATCAAATTCTATAATTATATGCAATTGTGGAATCAAACTTTGATTGCAATAAGTAGTTTACTTCATATATATCTTTATTGGTTTTCAGGTTGTCTGCAGGTATTGCATTGATTTACACTCATTCACATTTCAAAATACTACACGCAAAAGAAGATGGTTCTTGGAGCACAGTTCTGTGATAAAAGGAAAAATTCTGTGAGCTCTGAGTACCAGTATTCACAAACCATCTCAGCAAGCAAAACCAAGCATATTTTTGTTCTGCAAAACACTGCTAGCTAAATTCTAATTCTGTAAAATTAGAAACCCAAATTCATCAGAAGATGATAGTTACTGCTGCCCTCTACCAGGTGGATGGCTGAAATAAGGCACTAGCCATTCCTTAAAAATGTGTTACAGTCTGCTAAGCCAGTATCAACAGAAGTGAACTAAGTTTACTAAAATCTTTTCAGACCACAGGTCACTCAATGTCTCTAACCAGACAATTTTTGTACTCCAGGTAAACATATTATTGTTTATGCATTTGTTCATATAAATTGTTCTGTTCAGAACAAGAATTCCCAATTTTCTACAGTTTACAACAATATAAAACCACTGTACAGATTATTCTTACTATTCTAGATCTACATCTGGACAAATCAATTATTGTGACCTAAATTCAGTTAACTAGTTCCCCACTCTAAAACCACTCAGAAAACTTTTAATGCTATTTTTTACTAATATTTTACCTTGCTATGTTTTGGCAAATAAAATTACTCAAATTTGATTTACAAATTGAGTTTTTGTAACTGATATACAGTAAACTAAACTCTATTTCTATTAATTGGATAGATCACAAATGATTCCCAAACGGACGGAAAGATTAAATATTCTGTCACTAAGTGTCATGCTATTTTTCCTGTGTCCTTTAGGATTAACAGTTCTTACACACAGATTATAATTAACAACCTATGAAAAGCAAGCACTTAGTTCATACTAGCATACCCTGATTGCATGTTAATTCCTTATTCATATGAAGAACAACCAGTCACCAAACACCTATGGACACAAAATCTTTTTTGGTTTTTGGGGGTATTTGTTTGTTCATTTGTTTTTTACAAAAGTTCACAAAAGGGGACTAAAAAAGGCAAACCCACAAGCTTTACCAACCATATGAATTTTGTATAAGATATATCTACTGCCATATTCACCTGTCTGTAAAGCAGCTTACATAAGAAAGCTTGAAAAAATATACCACTTTTATCAATACAAAACAAATTAATCAGTAAATATTTAAAATTTATGAGACATTTCTCTGTGAAAACAATCACACTAAATAAGCTGATTCAGGCAGTTCTAGGAAAAGCTTTAGCTGAAAACCTGCATTTACAATCTATCCTAAAAACAAGCAGAACACAGCACCAATCCAAGCATTAGCTCAATTAAAAAAAAAGGAAAAAAAATTAAATCTCTTCTCAGCTTAATAACTTGTTAGTTCTTGACAAGTGCAACAACACAACAATAAGCCAGTCAAAATGAGTTTTTAAAGCGAGGTTATGCCCTTCGTGTTGTGTTATCACAGTGGCAGATCAAACTGCTGACTTGGACTCTTTCTGCCAGCAGTGCTGATGCTGCCTCTATGAAGCTGCTGTCACAGAATAGTCATGGTACCTGCTCTTGCCTATAGAAAAGCACTAAATTGAACTCGAAGTAGTGTCTTTGTGATATCTTTTCAACAAGTCATGTCCCATTCAGCCTGCTAGTTTATCTCTGTCAGGCTGGGGGCCCAAGTGGTTTGCATGAGCTGTCAGGGACAGGTATACCAACCTGTTCAGTGCTAAGAAGGTAATGCATCTTTCGGGCTTGGTATTTCTTTTCCTTTTCTTTCTTTTCTAGGTATTTCTTTTTCTCTTCATTTTTCTTCATTTCTGCATACTCTTGGAGTTCCTTCCTGGAATAAAATGATTCTGCTAATTATATTACAACAATAAAAGACGTGCTCATGTTTTATTTTACTTTAACCCTTTTATAGCTTCAGAGTGTTCTGCTATTATGTATTAGCAGTACACTGACACCACTGGAATGCACAATTACAGTTCATTCAGTGCCACAGCAGCAGGATTCTACATGGTTATATCTGTGAAGAAATAGGACTCAAATGATAAAAGCTATGAACCGTATATTAGTTCATACTGCTTACTCCTTTGAAGATATGTCAACCTACATATTTTTATAGCTTGATAAAATAGCATTCATACATGTCTTTTTTTTTCTGTCTTTAAGAGTCATTTTAGTTTTAATTTCTCTAAGCAGAAGTTGTTATAATTTAGTGATTTTCCTTGAAATGGTTTCAAAGTAAAAGTTGTTCACTTATGTTTCAGCTAGTGCCTTGCAACACCTCCTTCTGATCTGCAAACAGGGGAGACCTCACAGAATATGAGACGATAGTAGGCACAGGAGAAGAGTTGACATTCACTCTCAGATCCTTGAGCCTTTTGTAAAGTTGAGAATGTAGGCATAGAGAAGAAATGGATGTAAACCTTTTATGTGTGCAATGTCCTTAGGAGGAGTTTCCATAGCATTAGGCTTCTTGCACAGGTCACTTTCTAGTCTGGTCTGATAGAAATGGTACAGGCCACCAAAAGAAACAGGGATGCAAGTGCCTCATGAGACACTGCATCACAGAGGTTTGCAAACACATCGTGTCATCTAAATGGGTGTGTCTCTATTCAATACATCATAGAAAATTCTTCCATTGTAGAAGAAATAAGGAACTGTATCTTACACAAGCTCTCAAAGAATGGAGAAAACTCATGGTTTTAACTGAACTTTTAGAGGAAAATTTTAACGAAAAATTGGGGTAGATTTCCCTCTCAATGGCTTTTTTCATAAAGCCAGGCTTGTCATAAATTATGCAAACAGTGGAGTGAATTAATGTTCTATAAGAAATGAAATTCTGTGCTATTGTGCACAGTGCACGTGTATGGAATTTTTTTGACCCAGTTAAAAAAGGTTAGTTTGATTAACATTTCTTATTTTTGTTACTAAGAAATGGGTAGTTCAAATTAACCTGTGTGCCAAAGACACCAAGCATATTCAGTCAAGCATTTAGATTGTTTAAAAGTTAATTAAGTGAGTAAATTCTAGTCTTTATTTTTTAAGCATGTATGTATATGATAAAATACAAAGCAAAAAAAAATATACTATTCACATCTCTGGATAATTCAAATATTCCAGCAAAACAAATTATTTAGAGAGATCCACATTAATAGTCTCAGTTGTTTCAATGAGTATGAAATAAGACACTCTAGGACAAGGGTCATATCCTGTCAAAATATGCACATGAATAAGTTTGCTGATATGAATAATCCCATGGGAAAGTCATATTGCTCCTGAAAGTGTTTTTAAGATTGTGACACAGACTTATTCTTAATATTTTAATTATCATGGTGTTAAATTAGTTCATCAAAATATGTGAACGAGCAATAATTTCTTTATAAATATGAACACTGTGAAATTACAATCTCAAATCCAAGTTGCAGTGTAGAACTTTTATTTGTTTCATGCTACCTTTCAAGTTTTTATCAACTAAAATAAGTAAAATACTAAGTAATTAAACAAGGTTTATTTCAAATGTAAAAGAAAAAAAATAGAATTAAAAAGAAATAAATTAAGTACCAGAAAAGATGTATAGGTCTCTTTCAATCTCTGGAAATATTTTTTGTTGCAGTTTACTGTTAAAGGCTGCTAATACAATATTTCATACAAGGTTACTTATGAAGCACACTGACGTTTAAAAATCACCATGCTATGCTTTTGCAGCAGTGTAATTTTTTTCCAACATAAGATTAAATTGCAAAATAAATGAATTACTTAGAGTGGCATGGCCCCCATTTTGCCACCCTTCTCTTGAAAATTGCTTATTAATATGAAAAAAGAAGTTGGAAAATAGCCTGTTTTACTTTATGTATAGCGTTTCGGGGCCTCAAAGCCTGCAGAGCCGGACTAGCTGCACATTTTAGATTGTGTTGGCAAACGGGGACGATGACCTTTCTGACCTGCATCTCAAGGCTATTATTAATCGCTAAGTAACCTGGTAAAGCCAAACAAATTTGTTTCCATTGAAAGGATCTCTATCTGTGTCTGAGAATTTGTGCTGTACCAAACAAACCTCATTAACTGTGTCCATTTTTGACAAAGAACTAGGAGTTGGAGAGATTGGCGACCTTTCTTTGTCCTTAAGGTAAAGATTTCAGAGTCACTGTATGTAGGTACATAAGCATTTTTACTTGGAAACTCTGTTCTGTATCATTCAATCATAAACAAATGAATAAATAGACAATGAATCAACTTTGTTCTTTTATTTTATGCCACTTTACCTTCAATATCAGACTGTATGATCCATGTTTTACATATTTAATACCATTTCTTGTTCCTTTTTGATTACAAAATCCTTTATTCAGCTTCAGTACTGCTATCAGTAACTAATGAAATGTCTGTCAACATATCACTACAGTTTATTCATGTTCTTATATACTCAAGTACTTCTTCCCGAGAGTGGATATGAAAGCTTTGTTATTTAGAACACAACTGGTGATGAAACCCCCCAAATAATGATAACAATATAAATTTGTATTACAGATATAATGATAATGGGATGCAAAATGTTTCCCATTGTCATTAATCTGAATTTAACAGATTATTTTGAATGAGTGATTAATAATCATTATTTGCTGAAATTAAATGAAGTCTAAAATACTTGTTGAAGTTCAATGGAATTCGTGATCTTTTTAGACAGTACTACCGTCCACATTATCATGATCCTTCGTGATTATCACATGCCCTCATTAATCCTGCACCATAATCCTTTTAAAAGTTTGAGGGTTTTTAAGAAGTTACAAATAATTTTCAACATACTTTTGCAGCCTGTACGTTTTGTCAGTTGTTCTAAAATATTTCTATCATGCATTATACTGCTCTGTACAGTTGTACAGAACATGGAGACAATTCTGTCTCAGGGATAATAGATGCCAAGATGATTCTCTCCTGAGAGGCAGTACAAAATAAGGGGTATGTAGTAGTGCAAACATTGCTTGACTGGAAAGCATAGATGTTTTGGCATAAATATAGATTTATTCTAAAGCTATTTGAACCTGAAACTTTCATCTCTTTTACCATACTTTCAAAAATTTGAATAGGAGCAACAAAAGCAGAGAATCTAAAAGTAGTTGGATATGAATATATTATTTCACACACAAGCAGATTAATACTAACATGTTATGCATTTTGCAGGGGGGTTGACTGTTAGCATACAGAAAAATGTGTATAAGCATAAGTGATACTAAAGACATAGACTTCCAAATAGAGTTAGGTTTCCAGATAGCTTACACATAAATGTGTTTATTGAAAAGTTTCATGATCATGACCTTCTACATGTACGCCTTCCCAGAGAAAATAAATGCAAATTCCATTAAAGTCAATTGAAAATTCATTGAAATTAAATGATCTTTGGATTAAACCCCTACACTTACTGTCAGCCTCTTCTTTGTTCACACAGATCTTAGGTTCCTTGAGCAACAGTAAGCAATCTTTTCTTGGGACTATATGATATTATGAATACTAGCTCTGATGCATGATACTCTGTGGGCTCTGGACCAAATTTGCTTAAGGATGAACTTTTCATGGTTCAGTGTGAAGTGGGAGAATTGAATGTGGGCAAATTGTTTGGTCTGCATTTTTAAAGCTTCACCAAATCTGGGGGGAGAAAGAGAGTCCTGTAAGTGCAAAACATGGTTAGGTTAATTAATAATCTTGTTCTATTTTTATAAATTATCTGTCTGTTGCATGCCTCATAGCTGGAATAGTACTGCTTATTAAGCTGTTATAACTGAAAAAACAGGTAATATTTTTAGCACATAATCTTATAATTATCTTAAAGCATATCTCAGTATATTAACAGCATCTCCTGTATCTTCCTGCAAACCTGGCTTCCCATATAAGTTTAGTCCAATCAGAGTTTCTCCCATACAGATTTTTATGAAATATCTTTGTAGAGGAAATACATGTAAGTTTTGACAACTGTGGTGTCTTATCATGATCTGAAAGTTGTTCAACAAATCAGAAGAATTATCAGTGTTTATTGGCAAAAGTCTAGGATGCATTCTTTTGTTAAAAAAATGAATATACTGGGTAACACAAAGTGTGTTTTCCTTGTCATAGGGAACATTTTGTGTAATTTAAAATAGTCATAGCATTATCAATGTATGTGCTCAAAGCCCACCATTAAAAATGATTTTGTGTAACAAATCGGTGAAGTAGCTATTGATTTGTTAATGATAAAATTATTTGGTTTATATAGTTTGAAAATAAAACATTTTAATTTGACAAGGTAACTTATTGTTATTCTGATACTTCATTATGCAGTAGGCAGTGGTGTTGGTTCCAGCTATGAGATGCAAATTCGGTTGACAGTGCTCCTGCTGTCTGTATAAAGGTTAAAAATACACATATAATATTGTTCCTGGCACTTTTGGAAAGGTCTTCAAGTGATGATTTCAGCAATATACAGATATTCATAATTCTGCATAGAACTGCATCATTTTACAAATTCACACTGACCTACATTTATTGAACTTTATCAAACTATTGCATTCTGTTTGCATTTTCCCTGGCATTCTGTGGTCCTTTGACCGGATAACCATAAAATTATAATATTAGCTAAAGTAAAGGGCATCTGAGAAAATCAATAATTAGTATAGCTGCCTAGAGTACCCAGAAAGAGTATGAAGTTATTGTGATTTTAAACAGTTCAGAACCCAAATCATAAAATTCCTGCAACATAGGCAGTAGGCAACCTTAGCATAAAAGGAGATAACCTAAATCGATTTTACCTTCCTGACTATATATCATCCTCCCTGCTCAAGTAGAGAATATGGAAGTGAAAATTAAATTAGCAGGACAATACTTTTGGTACACCACTGCATGCCACTTGATTTCACATTACATTGGTCTAGGTGAGAATGGAATATAACCTGCCATGATAATATCATTTGACTTAATCTATTGTATTTGGGAAAAAATGAAATATATGTATAGACTAGCCTAGGATGTAAAAATAGTTTAGAGAGCTCTGTACTTTAAAGGCAAAGTTTTGACAGAACACACATACTGCATACTTACGTTAGCTATTTACCATCAGGCAGCTTGATCATCCTCAACATTTTTCTGATTTTTTTAATTAACCTGATCAGATTTGCTGAGCAGAATAGAGCAACTCTGCAACCCCCTTTCTCCTCTCTACCGTGATGTATACACCTGTGTGTATCCTGACAGAATCCCTTGACCAAAATATTTGACCTCAAGTTGCAGTGAAACAGATGCTCAAAGAGGCAGTCAATTATTAGTGGGATGAGGTATCTCACTGCCTAGAAGACCTACCACAAATGGGTGTCCAAAATTCCTACTAATTTTAAATATGAACATTTACATCAATCTATTTGACAACTTGATCGTGACACTCTCTTCAAAATTTGGAGGAATGATACTGCTCTGTCATTGCAGTGCAGTGAACAGGAAGCTAATATGACTCCTTAGGATGAAAAAATTAAAATAAATAAAGCTAATATGAAGACACGCAAAAACATCCTATAGTTTCTATTATTATGAATTTTACACAAAGAAACCCAAAACACCTTAAAATCCCATTATAATTTGTGGATAGTATAACATGCTCTGCCCATCTTTCCTTAATCACATAGTGTACACTGCCAATGGAATTAAGTGACATACCAGCTCAACTGTCAAGGTCCACAATGTGATCAATATACTATGTAGGAAATGTGATGAGCATAGCGGTGAAGGGCATACAGTGAATGAATAGCTTGTGCAGATCAGGAGATCAGGACACAGCATGTACCAGACGATAGGAAAGAACAGAATGATGTATCCTTCTTATCCTTCCAATTTCCACTGCTGCACAGTTACTCAAGAGAGTGCAACAGCTTTTCAAAATACTGATTACAGAGCCAGTTTATAACTAAGAGGTGAGTATTTTCCCTTATCCATTATGCAGAATATCTAATTAATGTTTTCATAATGACTCATACAGAATTTTTCCTCACACCTTTTAAAACCTACTTTTGGTAATATATAATCTTTTCAAATTGTTCTGTTTTCTGCAAACTTATTGCTCCAAATGTTTTTCCGTTGTGTGTATAAATCCTTACATTGAATTTACTTCATACTCATTGGCAGCACAAAATGCTGTGAAGCAAACAAAAATTCTTGTAAAAGGTCTGATTTAAATGATGATGTTTTATTAGCTTAACTACTTTAATTTTAGTGTAAAACCCACCCATTATGGATAAGCGCAACTACAACACTGAAGCTTCTGTTGGCTGAGGAACTGGATCCAGGTATACTGGTTCAACTTTACATTCAGGTCTATAACAATAAAGCTAACCATAGCAGGAAAAATGTTTCCACTCTATGCCTGTTTGCTATTGACCCCTTCATGAAGAACCAGCCTGACTGATTAGCTTAAACAGTGAAATCAGTATTTGGGGGTAAAGAATGGATCTGACCCAGAATGGATAATGGAGCTCTAACACAAAAAATTCTGATAGCAGTTTAGCAGCAGTGGTCATTTCTAGCACAGTGTCAGAGCTAAGCTGCTAAGACAGCAGTCATGTTCTTGATTTTTCCAGCAACACAAAAAAAGAGGATGTCTAACCACAGCCAAAAACCATTGAAAGTCTTCTAGTGAATGTCATATGAAAGTATCTGTTATCTTTTGGTACTGCAATTCCCAGAAGACCATATATGCTACCATCTGCACAGTAATAACTAGAGGAAAACACACTGCTATGTTTTGCTACAGTTAAGCTGTTCCCAGGACTAGAATGAACTAATTTAAGCTAACTGTTATCTCTCTGCTGCAGTGCAGGACAATGTAGACATATCTGTATTCCTTTTACTTTAATATATGGTATTTGGCAACACTTACAATATTCAACATTGTGATTTAGAAAGCAAACATGACGTTGTAACTTCTAAAGGTCATCAGCTAAGTTGATTTTCCTTCTCAGGGTATTACGAAACAATTTGACCAAGGTCTATTGCCTGAGTCACATTTTTCATTTTAATGTCATATAAAAGTCTGCATATGTTTGCCCATGAAATGGTACATTTTGTTCACATTAAACAGCTTTTACACTGGCAAGGCAGAGAGAGCTTGTATGTATTGTCCCATTACGTATGGCAGAGCAGTAATGCCAAATCTCACGACTTCATAGTGATTTTCATAGTACCCAATGGTTTTCTCAAATTCCATATTCATGGAACAGTATTACCCCTTGAGCATCTATGATGTCATTTTTAATGAAGCATAAACCATTATGAAAGACATAGCAAATGAGTATATTTTTATAGAGCAAATGCAATTATTTTGGGAGAGATCTGACACATTTTTAAATACTGCAGTGCTGTTTGTAAGTATGTGATTTCACAGCAGTGGCTAATTACTGAATTGAAATTATCAGCTAGATCCCAGTTTTCATAACTGCTAGGAAACCTCACCTCTTATTGTCCTGAAAACATTGAAGTAATCAACACAGAAAAAAATCAGGCAATGTTTAGCATGGCATGCAAGAAATTACACTCAGAATTAAAGTCTATTTTCTGAAATCTGGGGTCTACAATATAAAGCAGACTACATTTAATTATATATTTAGGCATCCAATTATTCATGCCTAAAGACTATGCTGTCTCTACCTAAGCACATAATTTTCCGATCTGAGTACTAGATCCCTTCTTGAGTAGCTAAGCACAATGCTAGATGGTGGCAAGGCCTCCTACCACCAAGTACAAACAAGTAGGCTATGAGTGCTCCATCATTTTGGGCACCATGCAGCTGAAAGATCAAATTTGTTTGTCAGATGAGGCTGTAAACATTTTGCCATCAGCTTGTTAATTGGACAAGAAAAGAATAGCCTACTTGGAGAAAAGAGTTGGAAAATGTTGCTTTTTTGAAATACTTTGCTGTGTTGATTTGGTTTGAAGGCAGTAGGAACTGTGAAGTTCACGGTAAAACACTGGAATTTAGTTTCACTGTCAAGAATAAACAACTTAATGGATTTGTTTAATTATCCCTACAAGGTGAAGAGTCTGAAGAATTTGAAAGGGGGATAATAATAAGTAAAAGTTTCACACAGTTTAAAAAATATCATGCTCCCAGCATGAAGGAACTATGGCTTTTAAAGGGGGTATTCTGAGTAGCATTCATAGAGATGAAGAAGCTCTTTTACGATACTGTGATGAAAAAGTATATAAATCGATGCATAAGCTGACAATACATCAGAAGTAAAACAAAATTTTTTTATATCTTATGCACCATAACCAAGGTCTGATGCTGACAGTATTTTAAAGGATGTTTGAAAGCCTATCCAAAATGGTCACAAAAATTATTTTAAGCAGAGAGACAACATCTTGCAATGACCTCCATTTTTATGATTAGCACAAAGAATACTAAAAGGTGCCTATATTAATATATGGTTTCTGGATATTAATGGAGTTTTCAGTCTAGTAGAGGAGGGTATAACAAGAAGCAGTGATTCAAAGATAAAATGAAACTATTTCAATGAGGAAATATGGGACATACTTTGAACACCAAAGGTAATTAACTCCTGGAGCAGAATAAAAAGGGCATTTCCTATCTTTTGATGTTCTTAAATCAAGACTAGATTGTTCAGCCAAAGCTTAATGGGCTTTTTATAGATATTGGGTTTTTTTATAGATACTGTTACAAATTTGTTTTTTATAGATACTGTTATAAATTTGTTATTGATAGATACGACACTGGTGATCTGAAGTCAGACTAGACCATCTGATTCAGAATAACATTATTTTGAGCAACACTAGAACAAAAAAAACCACACTACTTTTTGTTATCCCTCATTACTTTTCTAGACTGTAAAAACAGAAAAGAATTAGGTTTTCCATTTTCTTTTCTGAGTAAGTACGTAAGAGAACTAACTCTTCTTAGGCAACAGAAGAATCTATACTGATCTAGACAATCCAAAAACAATTAACTGAGACTAATTTTTTAATATCCCTTTTTAATTTCAGACTTTTTTTATAAACAAATTAAAGAGTGATTATGAGAGACTGTGTACTGCTTTGCTTCTCATGCAATTCTATGATACTTCATGTGATATTACAGGATATACCAATATACCAAGGAAAGGACCATAATTTTCCACCATAAAAACCATCTGAAATATCGAAGAAAGATTAATAAGCCTTCATATCCTCAGTCAAAAATCAGATCACAGACTTGCAAAATGCGATTCATAGATATAACACTTCTAATAACAAAACACAACTGTGGTGTGGCTCTTTTTAAAGGTCATCACCAAGGTAGTCTCTATTTCTCCCAGGTAAATGGGAAATGAGAAAGGCAGTCTAGCCTCAGAAGCCTTCCATAGGGTAAGGTTGTGCTAAAGAAAAGCTTACTTAGTTTGATCTTCCTTAATATTCCTATTATCTCTGAGCATTTTGTTAAATTGTGAGGTATACTACTTATTTAATAAGGAGTTATGAAGTAAGTGAGCAGCCAATGGCAGTTTTCTAGTTGCACTCGGACACAGTATCTTACATAATGACAAAAAAACCTAATGGTGTTAAATCACATGGACTGTTGTGCATTAATTGCATCTTTTGATTTTCTTCTGTTTCTTTGGAGAACTCAAAAATAAGCTACATCCCAGCATGTACTGGAAATGCAGATGTACTCACCTATGAGCTGGAATATTTGGATAGCATAGAGCAAGGTTAGTTACAAAATCATTTGTATATAAACTGCTTTTGAAAACAAAAGAAATATCTAATTTTCTAATGCAAAACATAAATTCATGCATTTCAATTTTATGCTTCATTATTAAACTCAAAATTGCACACCAAAACTAAACATCACCTTGTTTTAATGAAAAAAGAAGTGCTTTAGGTGAGTTGAGTAAATGGCACATAAAATTTGTCATACTTCTAATGACCTAAACAGCTGAAATTACTAGTTCTCCTAAAGGCACATGAAAAATATTTATATCATTTTTCATGAGTCTTTAGTCTCCAAGTGGTAAAGCTCTTCCCTGATAACCTAGTATAGCCTGTATATAGATGGCCTGTCATGTCTCTACAATTAGATAAAACCAGAACTGCTATAATTTAATCAGTTACAACCTGAAAATTATATTTTGAAAATCAAGTTTATTAATATGTAATCTTTAGGTAATCATATTTATCCTCCTAATTTACACAATATTTATGATACTCTACATGTCCTTGAAATAGGGAACAGGGACACTACACTATGAAAAAGTGGCCTAGCTGCTGGAGTTCATAAATTTTGTTCAGCTTTGGATGAGTTCAAAGAATTGCCATGTAAGAAAAGCCTTACAGAGGGAATTTATCTGATTATGGCAGTAATAATTACCCAGCTGTTTACTGCAGATAGAGAAATAATTCATGTAGGCAATAGGCCGTGGTGGCAATGACACTCCGCATTTAGTAAATATGCAAACTGTTCACTTCTAATTAACCAAGCTAGAGGATGCCCTTATTAAATGTATAAACTAAAAGTGCCTTCCTGACAAGTGATGAATTGTTACATTGCACAAACTCTTGCCACAGAATTACTGGAGTGAACTTGGGGCTTAACTTCATTAAGAGATCTTGTGGGATAGTTAAATGAGGATGGACAGCATAACAAGACCTACCTGACAGTCAATGATATGTTAGAGCTTAATGAAACTGTACCTCTTCCCCTTTTCTACTTATTTTACAGTGAAGATCCTTATTCAGATAAAATATAAGACTGTGAATTCTGTCTATATAAGACAATACAAAATGCTAAGATTAGTGAGTCTTTGTCCACCAAAAATGTTTTATGAGCTGTCAGTAATTCCATCAGACCTATCTCAAAATAAAAAAATCTATCCAGACACTACAGTGCCTTCAAAGCTCGCAAGTATAAAACTATTGTTATTCTACAATACTATGTTGTCACAACTGTTTTATTCTACCTTCACCAAAAGTAATCAGCCACCCCACAGACTATTTGGTCAAATGAGTGAATGCAAGGATCTCAAATTTCTTTCTACACTCTCAGATTAAAAATTTTCCTTTGGATACAAGTGAAATAAAGGTGAATGTTTAATCTGTTAGTCCTAATGGTGTGCATAGTGCTATGCAAAACTATGTAAGAAAATATAGCCTTTATATTTTTACAGACTAGAATCTAACCTGTTACTTATGTTACTTATGTTGTTCATGTTTACCTGAAAAACTTGATATATATTACACAGGGCTAGCTAAAAACATGGTGAGACTGCTTTTACCACTTGCTCAAGAGAGACCTGAATAGAATCAGGCACGAGGTATGTCTAGCTGAACCTGCATTGGAAATTCACCATACTGTGTAATCATAATGGTTCCTACCTTAACCTTTCTGCATTCAGGAAATACTTTCCTATGGAGTTAAAATAGGGCATTGTCCACTCTATCTATAGCCTTAGCCAGTTCGTTTCAATTTCATGATCAAACTAAAAAGACAAAAAGTCCATCTAAAGTGTCTTGTTTTGCAAAATGCATTATTAAAAGCCTATAGCTATATAAGCATATATTCTGTTAAAAGCATATATGTAAATTAAACTGTGTTAATATGTATAAAGGTAGGCAAAGAGAAGACCTAAAAATAGACTGACTTGTCAAAGAGGAGTTTTAGGTTCTGAATACATGAAGAAAGCTGGATTTATGGACAACACGTTCAAGAAGGAATAACCATCACAAAATACATGACTGTAGAGAATATTTTAACTAGATGCGAGTCTCTTTAAAATTTATTATTTTAAAGCTTTTCTCTGGTCTATCTCCCACTGAAGTTAATATGAGCATCTTAATATTGTTTAGTGGAAACTAGGTCAAATCACAGAGAAGAATCCAATCACTTATTTTTTATATCTTACTCATCCTGACAACATCAGGTTTGTAGCTATGGAAGTACTCTGGGATCCTAAGTGATTACAGTTCTAAGTTTCCTACAACATGTAGCAGTTACACCGAAAATCCTCTGGAAAAGGCATAGATGTCTCAATTTATGTGCCCTATTACTCAAAATTAATATTTAAATAAAACAAAGTGTATTTGGCACTTGTCTCTATTTCTATGGCTCCCAAAGAAAGCTGACAAGATAAGTTCACATTCAGAAAATTCTAATTACAGGTAAATAAGTTAAGAAGCAGAATGTATTTCCCCTAGAAATCTTTGAAGGCAAGGAAATGAAGATGGGTTGAAGATAAATTAGTTAATTAAACATCAAGTAAAAGACAACATTACAAAAATGAGTTTTTTATTGTTGCAAGAATTCCAAGGAGCTGTCTGAAAGGCTTTGGCACTAATTGAAAATAGACTACAGAATCAATTGCTTCTGCAGTCAATGAGGAGGAACATTTTAATTGAATTATAAGACAATATATACATTCTTCAAAACACTTTGACACTTGAGAAAATGGCCGGCACCTGGACTTATCTTTATCAGAAAGGAACAGACAGATGGAGGCTGAGCAAGTTCTCCTCATGTTACTATGACAACAGATTATTTCTTTCAAGCCCTCTTCATGGAAAATAGCAATACCTCAAAAGTTTTAAGAAGCAAAGTGCTTGCCATGTGAAAAGTAAATAGACCTCAGTAATGGTCTAGTAATCAAAAATAAGCTAGGTACTCTTACTTTTTTCAGTACTAGATGTTCAGGCATATTTGCAGAAAAGTTAAACATTGGCTTAGATCACCAGCAACATGTACAAGTACTGTATTTCACTGTTCATTAAGATTACAAAAATTAGACTGCACAAAGGATTTGTGAATATACATATTCCAAGGAAATTATTTTTACCACTTTGCATTATCTATTTCCCTGACATTTCTTGAAGACCAAAAAGCTTTAATAATGACTGTGATACTAAATCTGCTGATAGAACAGCTAGTCAAACATGGATGAAAGTCACAGTCTTCAGGGCCACTCTCAAGGCTTTTTCACTACTGAAGCCAACAACAATGGAAAGGACAATTTGGTGTCAATCCAATAAAGTGTGTGAAATTCATGATTTATAATCATAACAATGTTTACATACACTATCATGCTTGCTAAAGCTAGACTCAGGTCTTAGTTTGCTGCCTTCAGGTCAGCGTTTATTCAATAGCCAAGAAAACTAAACTACCTGCCTTGATTGCACATGAACACCAACGCCAGTCCTTTGCCATTGTTCTGTTAGTTTTCTGATACTGCCATCTTACTGAGTCCTGTGCCTCGGGAAAAGTTTAAATCGTACCATTTATCAGTAAATGGAGCACTGCACCCCAAAATCTTATCTCCAGTTGCACACCTGACATACAGCAAAGTTGCTTTACTGTATTTTAAAGGCCAGCACATGGACAATCTTAGTCAAAGAACTGCAAGTTAATCATACGGTTGGGCAACTGACATCACCCATAAATTCTTCTGATATAATGGCACCAGCATGCTAATTTATGTGAAGTGATGTCCATTTACTTATCATGGACTGGAAACTTTCACATAAAACAAAATTCTAATGCATTATATGGAGTTATAGCCTATGCTAATTGCTTTTGGCATATTTCCCCTTCTAACCATTTTGCCAGCTCTTATAGATGTTAAACGCAGCTTTAGGAATGCTTCAAAACAAGGTATTTTCCCTTAAAATTGAATACATTAACGTAAGCGAGAAGTAATGGAATTTATTTTAATGCATGCATTTATATATGCAACTACCCAACTAATCCACATGTGCTGGTATTTATTTAAATACAAATGGATGCTATAGATGAAGATTTATTACTAAAATCTGAATAGCAAAATTTTGTAAAATAAATTTTTAAGAACATATTTCCTACTTGGTTGGTTTAGAACTTCCTAAATCTGGTAGGAAAAACAGAATTCAGGACTAATGAACCCATTTCACAGTCACACTGAAGCTTAACTCCACAAATGTAAAGAGAAATCCAAGTATGTCCTTATGTAGGCAGAGTTCGGGGTTCAAATTAATTCTTTTGCTATCTGTCAAGGAATTCTTCAAATCACTTCTCAATGTAACTACTAGGGACTCTACTGGGGACACCAGCAGCCATTACACCTATTGGTTCTGCAGCAGTAGGAAGTAATAGGAATGCTGGAGGAAAACCCACCCACTCTTCAGCCAGCCTGGGAGCTAAAGCTGGCAGTTATCTTCAGTTCATACAAAAACAGTGCCTTAAGTTAGGATAAGCAGTCTGTTAAGTGAGTGCAAACTCACACATAATATGACTATCATTATTTAATTATATTTTAGGTCAATTTCTGTTAAATCAATTTCTGTTAAACTTAATTACATCCCTCTATGGCTTTAAACTGGGGCAGCTTCTATTAAGTTTATTTTCTCCTGGGCTTTTCACAGTAAAGACAAATGATAAAGGTCTGGCTACTAAATGAGGGCTGCTATTAAATAAGGACGGCTTGTATTAAAGCTGAAAGGTAAAGATGTGGCTACTGGTTGAGAAAACCTCATAGTAAAGGAAGTGTCTTGTATTTTAAAAAAAAGAGGGTGAAGGAGGAGAGAGAAACAAACTTTGTTCAAGAACTTTTATACTCTTATATGAAAATAACAGAATGTCCAGTTTCATGGCAACTTCCTCTGAAGTTTGTCTTAGATACAAGTGAGGCATAATTTGATACAGGTTCCTCCTTAATGAAAGAGGAGAAAAACAAGTACAGTCCCTGGTTCTGGAGACCAAGAGGTAAAAACATATCTCAGAAGGACTTGTAATGTGATTTCAGATAGCCGTTGATAAATAAAAATTCTGTCAGTATTATTCTAGAAGACTGAGAACAATATATTTTGGTTCTGTTTAGAATTGCATCATAATTCCAGAAAGAATAGAGTTTAAACAAACTTTTGAAATTATAAACTTCTAGTGTGTACTTTGTTGGATTGTTTGTTGGGGGATTGGGGGGGGACAGGAGGAAGGGGGTTACACTGCTCTGTTCTACTGTGGTTCTGTCGCTATTTGTGGAGAACTTGGTTCTTTACTAGCACTGGCACAGCACTAATGCATATTTTCTGATTAACACTGACTATAGGTATAAGACAAATAAGAAAAAACGCATTACTTCATGTATCATGTTGTGTTGTTTTGTGGTGTTCTAGAGATGTGAAACACTCAAAGCCAGACTAATCTGAGTGCACAAGTGTGATAGTCGCTCTGTCCACCAACATGTAAATTTCCATAATACTGATGCTGGAATAAAACCCAGCCATTTCATAAATGTGCTCCTTCAATTTCAGACAATTCCTGGTGTTTTTTAAAATTAACAACTGCAAGAATTTTGTATACACAAAATGTTTATGAACAATGAGGTTATACCCTTCCACATGTGATGGGATGGCTGATGAAATATGCAGAGATTCTCGTCTCCACCTTGTTCAGTATTCCTCGTAAGAAACACAGTGGGCCACCTTGGGCCAAAGTAGTTGGCAGCAACTTAGCCCAATGACAGGAAAAATCTGTTTGGCTGAGGGCCTACACCTGATCTTCACTAAACATCTGTTAGATTTCATAAGAGAATGTTGGAGATAATATACATATTATTTTCCAAATGTAGCCCAGTAAAGAGATTACTGCAGTGATTCTTGATTGTACTTGAGAACTGATGAATTTTTACAACTGAAATGATAAGATCCATTTGACCAAATTTGCTCAAAAATTTATTTTTTAACTTTTTTTCATCTGAAAGATTAAATTTTTAACCTGAAAGACATACATTTCTGTGAACTCCAGAAGACAGAACTCAAATTAGCAGAATATCACTATATCAGTTGCCAGGTAAGAGCTCACACATACCAACTTTGATACATTTTGATGCTCCTGAAGTCATACTGCTCACCCTACTTGTTAAAGAAAAACAGCACAAAAGTATTTCTCGATTAAAATACCTCCCCAATGCATAGGCTTTATGGCTTTTAATGACCTGGAACAAATACTAGGGAATTTGATGAACATGCCAAGTACTGAGAGACAAATATTTTTGTAGTCCTCCAAACTTAGATGTACCCAGCAGAGACCTGCTGTGGGTGGGGGGAAATAAAATGCAAAGTTCCCATCAATCTGTGTTCAGTACAGCAAGAATACCACTTGCTATCTTGTTTTGTTCACACACATCAAAGGTCAATCTAACTGACATGTTATAAGCCTTGTTCCAGGTTTAGTGAGGGAATGGAGAGGAGTGATAGAACTATTCTGAACAGAGAATCAGGGCGTGTCTTTGCAGTTTATCCAGTCATACTAATTTCAGACCAGAAAAGTTACGCCTTCATTTACATTCCAAGATTTGGTCCAGTCTTCCTAGGACTCTACCTTTGCAAGAAGAGAACATATTTCAAGGATTTCAGAACAAGAAGGTACAGTTGAAGAGATGACATTTTTTAAGTCTGGTTTTGTTGACTTATGATCTAACTTTCTACATAGATTACATTTAAATGAATAGCAATGAGAGATTAGAGATAGGTGGTTATCAGTATGCTCTATTACAGGTAGCAATGTAATGCATGGGTTATAATGCTATGACAAAGAGGATGTAGCATCAGCTATAATTGTGGAAAAATAATATAAATTAACGAGCAGCATCCAAAAAAGTTGAATAATTCTTTTTTTCATACATAACTTGCATCTGCTGTTTTCTGTAACAGTCTTTTGGCTGATTTGTCTTTGCCATGTGACCTAGATGAGTCTCCCAGAAATACTTTTTCACTAGACTCCCTTATATTTCTGTGCTTCAGAAAGCAAAGATTTGTCTTAGGCTTTCTGGACAGCAAAAACTGGATGGATTTTGTCCAACATTGCTTCATTTACAATGAGAAAGTAACGATCATGGCCACACACTATTTTGCCTCTTTGTTTCTGCTGTTATCTGGAGATACAGTCATGGATCAGAACATCAAATGTGCTCGAGGGAAATAATTACCTCTGCTTTAGAGAGCTTTCAACTTGAGTACAGGGGAAGACAAGGGACAGATAGCAGAAATAGGGTAGGAACATATAGCAACAACAGTTCTAGCCAGAAACCTAATAGGTGAATTAATCTTTTCCGTAACTATGAAAGGTCTGTTTCACTATGTCACACCAATACCTTTCACAATTAATATTCATAGCATGGCTCATACATGTAACTTAGATCCAAATCCGCACTTTCAGTCATTGTCAATAATCACGTTTCAAAAAAATTATTAAAAGAAATTTTTTTTAGCTGGTATATACTGGGGGAAAAAAAATCTAGTTCAACAAACCATATTTAGGACACAATAATGTATGAGCATTGAGGATAGATGAAGAGCCAAATTTGGTTTTATTAAGCGGGTATAAACCCAGAGTACATCTAATTAATTCTGGATTCATAACAGTGTAAATGAGAACAGAATGTGGCACAACATGCACACGCTTAGGATAAAGGGAAGGACAACTGATATATATATATATATGTGTATATATAGATAGATATTTGATAATGGAGAGGTTCCTACACTCAGAGAAATAGTTTAATAAGTGCCATAAACTTTTTACAAATAAAAGAAGAGGAAATGAATGCTTTACCACATGGAATTTTTATCTTTACCTGACAATCTCATTATTTATGGAAATGGCTTCCAGATATTTCTTCAGTGCATAATAATTATGGATATATTTCCGAACATAATAGCCTCGCCATCTTTTCTGAATCTAGAGGAAATAAATATTTGCTTAGTATATTTCAAATCAAAAGTTTGTATGTATATCAAATATCTGTTGTGTTTCCAAAATAATATTGTTTCCTTAAAAGCGATATCAAGTAGAAGAGCTGGTATGTTTCAATGAAGAAAATTAGGGTGGGACACAACATTGTAGTTAAACGGTGATATGAATTGACTATTAAATGCCAACATTAAAAAAATAATATCAAGTTTTAAACCACTGTTTATATTGGGGTGTAGCATTGAAAAGAAGTGTCTGCTACTGCCAGTGGGATTGATCTATGTAAGAATGGTAAAAAACAGACAACAGAGCTGTGCCTTTTCTCAGGTACAACATGCATTCCCTACTGAGTCACCACCTCACCGATATCTTCTGCTACACTCTCACCTTTGTGCTCTGGGTATAATCTAAGCTGAATAGGAGCCCTCCCAGTAACTCATTGAATCAGGCCTTCTGGAAACATCATTTACAAATTGCAGTTCTTTCAACTCCAGTGTAAGATGATTCATGTCTATTTGTTGCACATTAATTATAATCTTCTCACAAAATCCTATTCCTCCTGCATAACAGGTAATGATTAAACTGGAAAAGGAAGACTATTTATCTGTAGCTAGTCCTAAAGATGTATTAAGAACAGAAATCAGGTAGCATCCTCCACCAGAAAGGATTCATATTTTGGCATATTTTTTAAAAAAGAGAGAAAATAAAAAGGCTTAGTCTAGCCTGACTTTCCTCAAGAAAGCAGTTTCAACAAAGCAGTTTAAACCTTCTCTGATACTTAAAAATTCTAATAATGATGTTTCTGAAATTATTACAGATTTACTGGCGATATGTTCTGTGGGAAGGGAAAGCAAGTATTAATTAGGTAAAAAATTATCAGTATTGCCATTTGGTTCACCATATTTATCCCTGTGCCATGACATGTACAGGCAGAAGATGTAACTTGCTCTGTTCAGTCATGCTGAAGGCTGCTATCACTCATTTTCTTTCCCAAAAGAGGTCAGTGTATTCTAGATCAATACACCTGAAAAATAGATTAAGGATCTTTTCCTCTGTTCTCAGTGTCTAGATCATCTTTCTTTACATTATTCCACCCCTGAACTTATCTTCCTTCCTTGCTTGTATTTTGTCTCCTTTTTTTCTCAATATATTTCTAAATTAATCTCCAAATTTCTACCTTCTAGACTGCATTATCTTCACTCCTGCTCCAGCTTCCATCTCTTTGACCTTTACAGCTTTGAAGTCTTAAGAGACATAACAGCTGAAAGGCAGAATCTATATTAAAAAAGCAAGAAGACTAAGGTTTTACAATCCAGAAGCAACTCTAAGGTAAGAAGCTACTCACCTTCACTCAGTGCAATTAAGAGAAAAACATTGTAGTTTGCCAAGAGCTCTCCTTTTCCTTTGGGTCTCTGGCTACCAGATTTTTCAAGAACTTAAATTCTTCAGTGTACCTACAGAGAAAGCTTTTCTTGTTTCCCTTTACCCCAGCATTTCTCTTTAAAGAACCAAGGTATGACTTGGTAAGTGGAGTGCAATCCATGTGTTTGTGTTGCTTTGTTGTTTTTTTCTTACCCTATCTCTTATTCCAAAGCAGCATGTAGAAAAAGGGAAAAAGTGTGTCATGTTTTGTTGTGTTTGATTCAGGAGGAAGGCAAGGGAAAAAAATCTGCCTGTTGCTCCCCACTGTCAATCAACCTCTGCATGCAGTGACTTCAGAGGCTGTACCATCAAGTCTTAGGAGTGCTCTTCAGTAACAGGAAAAATTCTCTCTATTCCATCCAGTTCCATTGCAGTCCAATTCTGTACCACTGTAACAACTGACAGAATTTATTGCAATTTTTCACCTCCTGCTGTTTCCTGAGCTGAAAACAGTAACACGCTGGAACCATTTATAAGCAGACTAACTAAGGCAGGTTGCATATTTTTATACTTTGTCTTTGGTACCACTTTGCAATCACAAAAGCCAAAACACTTTAAAGTTAAAACTTGCATTCACTCTCAACTGATGGCACCTTGTGGTACAGCTGTAATTATCTCTTTACGTGAGATTTAACAAGAGAATAAGGAAAGCTTTCAGTAATTCTTTGAGTGATGTGGCACCAAGAAAATAAAATGATGCACTAAAGCTGTTAGGAATAAGAGGATATTCACTTTTAGTGTTAGTATGCTCTTCTATTTCCCCTTAGAGCATCACCCTGTATTTTCCTCTCTTCTCAAGTAAGACTCGAACTAATTTAAAAAGTCAGTATTTTCTTTTACTAATGTGGTGTTGTTTGTTCAGGATTTTTTTTAATAAAAAGGGTTTGGACCTCTAGACATTACTATAATATGAATAAATAATAGTTATGTCAGCAGCTGAACACGGAAACAAGAAGGGTTAAGCACTAGGCGTGCTTCTTTGCACTAGATGATAGTAAATTTCATAGTCTTTGCAACTCCACTTTCTCATACACAAGCTTATTGGGTTAAAAGGGGATAGAGAAAGAGTAAAGAATGAGTATGCCTTCAGAGATCTGGGATTAAGCAAAACCCTTTGCATGTGAATAAGGATCTTAGCTTTGTTTTTCTGTTTGGCTTCAAAATTTCTCAACAAGAGCAATTTGGCTCCCATATAGCTGTGTGCTCATTAATGCAGGATTATGGTCCCTTTGAAACTCTTTCTGACAGTCTTCACCTCACAGTTATAAATGCAGAACTGGATATTTGTGGGTTAAAGGATCAAAACTCAAAATGGAAGACAAAAGACTCAAATTGTATAAAGCTATAATTGTCTCCAATAGCCTCAGTGTACCAATTAAATGCTGCATTCTACATTTATTTACACCACTTTGTTCAGAATGACCTCACTGATTTCAACTGAATGAAACATAAGTAAGAAAAACTGCATTATGCCTCAAATTATCTTATTCTAGATTTCTGTTTCCCTGACGTTGCATGTCAGAGATCACAAAACTGAAGACTAATCTTTTTGGAAAAGAACATTTTATACAATGCTTCTGATGATGTTCATATTTTCAGTGTGAAAGTTCTAAATGTTTGTTTTTGTAAGAAAGTACAACGTGTTACAACTATATTTCTTTTTAATTCCAAGGTGAATGTTCAAAAAATTCTTGGAAAAGAAGAGACAAGTGTATATGCCCTTCAAAGTAATTAGCAAGTTTCAACAGTGATTGGTACAAAACAATTATTGTCATTGATCAGCACTGAACAGATAATTTTAAACAAAGTCATTGTGTGCTCAGCAGATTACAGCTTGTTAACGGGCAAGTTCTAAATGACCTCTTAAGCTAGTCAAATCAATGATGCATATTCCTCATTAAGTAACATCAAAATGTAAGTGGTCTTATAAATAATGTTTATTTTAAGCACTAAAACAAATGGCAAAACCTTGATATATCAAAAGCCATCTGCTCATGGAAATATTTTTTTTTCATAGGACTACTTTTGTTGCTGAAAATTTATAGCAACCTTAAATCTTTTAAGAGAGGGAATCATATTCTGACCTAGTACTCAAAACTGAAATTGATTAAAACAAGTTCTCTGATTTAATTTTAAAAGGTGAAACTGATAATTCTCATTACAACTAAATGCAATCCAGGGAGACAGAGATGTAGATTGACTTCGAAACTATGAGCACGTGTACGCCCTCAATGGTACTTCAATTGCCAAAATCAAAAGTGCCTTTCTAATAAACTGAAATAAATATTTTAATATCACGAGGCAAAACTAAGTGGTTAAATAGAAAAACATACACAGTTATTGTCATATTTTCAGAACACTGAAGTATATTAATTATGAATCAAGCTCACAATGTGTGAATGCAAGGAACTGTTGGCTTAGGAAACCTAAAGTCTGACCACATATTTGTGCAGAAACTCTGTTGTCCTGGACCTTGGTTAGTTCTTCAAAAAACAGGTGGCAGCAAAAAACCCCAACATTTGGTGTTTCAGAATGGTAGCAATTGAAATCTGCTCTGCAGATATGGATGTGCAAGATTTAGACAGAGGAGAATTGGATTCTGACATTTGCAACTAAATAAAGACCTGTTCTATTGTTTCCTACTGATTCAAATTTCCATTAAAGAAAAGGACACGACTGAAAAGATAGTACTTTGAAGATTTATATCACCTAATGATTCAACATTATATTTCCATTACAAATGAATGGGAACACATTCAATTTCTTTTAAAAATGAAAGACCAAACGCAAAACTCCATTTCACTAGAATACATAATTACCTCTGAAATTTGGTCTTCAAAGGCCTTCTAAAAGCACACAGCCAACTTTTAAGAGCTGGCTTGCATCTTGTGTTTCCTCACTGATTTCAGCCACATGAGTACACAACATTAATCCACTATGGAATACTTTCAACCTAGCTAGCTAAGGAATAAACTAAAACAAACAAACAAACAAACAAACAAGTGCATTTCTGAGGAATTATGTTGCTGTTAAACACCTTCAGCTCTCTAGCACACACCAAATGTAAGATTCTATTTTGTGCCTTTCAGAGAACCAGCACCAAGTCAAAAACCTGATGGGAACACGTCTTGAGTCTGAGTTATTCTGGATCCAGAAAGGCCACAAAATTAAAATTGGGAATATTCCTACTTTACAGGAGTTTCCTTGGGTTGCTCTCCATCCCCAGCACATTCCTACATTTGGTAGAATTCAAAAGGTAAGATGTCTTGCCAAAAAAGATATAGACCTTTATTTAAAGTAAAGCAGATTTATTCCACGAAATAACAGAATTAAGTAAGATGAAAAGATTTTATCCCAAGAATTATCTCATGTCCTTCCTCTGTTTGTTTTACATATTTGTTCAAGTGCAGTTCCAAATTTCAGGAAAAAATGCTAATTTCTAGTTAAATATATTTTGCCATTTCCCCCATAACAAACTTCATTTGCTGTATATTTATTGAAGTTCAGAGGCTGTTTATACTCTCTTAATCTAGCAAAACTCACTCATAATATCATCAGTGAGATCAGTGCAGTTCCACCTCTATGTTTAGGCAATTAAATTGTCCTGTACTCTCTGAGTAACCCTTTTGAGATTCAATGTATAAAATGTCATGTACTAACAAAAAAAAAAAAAAAAAAAAAATAGCACAGCCACATCAACAAACATAAAAGTTCTACACTTTGTCAGAACTGGAAATATATGACTACATTTGTAGTACTACTTGCAGATAGAACGTTTGGGGTTTTATCAGTATTGTATATAGTAAGGTACAATGAACATTTAAATGGGGCAAGACACAAGCAGATGCCTTAAATTCAGCTACAGTTTTCAAATACAACCCAGACTACAGAGTGTAACTTTAATTTTTAACTATGTACTATTTCCTGCTGTTGCCATCAGCATATCAATCAAGTGTATATTATTCTGGTTTGCTCATTTTATCAAAAGCAAATTCGGAGCACAATTGACTTTTCATTTGTTTAACAAGTGAAGAAATATTTACCCTGACAGCCATTTCATTGTAGAAATTCATCTTCATAATAAAATATGCTGTCTGTGAATCAAGGAAAAAAAAGATGGCATATATTTCAGTTACACAAAGACAGTGCTCCTATTTTTACATATAAAAGATAAGAATCTTTATACATAATACATAATAAGAGTTCTAGACTTAGAGAGAATAAAATCAAACTTTGTATTGAAGAGATAGGCTTCCTAATACATAATGCAGGCTTAACCAGAAAAATCTATGGTAGTCAAACTAGGAGCTAATGGAGATATATGATCATAAAATGCTCTCCGCTGAGTTTGATAATCAATGGTGCTCTACTGAGAGTAGAATAACAAAGTAGAAATATTCACAAGTGCTGGTGACACGTAGTATTGTATGATTTATTCACTGGGGTTCTTTTAGCCAAAACTCACAGAAACATAAAAGGAATTCATATTTCAAGACGTCTGGTTTAATGAAAAATTCAAAGAAATGCTGTCTTCAGTCGAAATCGTTCAAGGATACGGACGCAGTGATGGAGCAAAATTGTGCCTTCCAACCATCTGTACTAAATGTTATGTACTTAGCTGCCTCCCGAGTAATCCTTGGGAATTTTGTTTCATTTAATATTCATTTTAACATCATAAAATCATAAATACAATGATACCATGTTACAGTGAATCCCCTGATATAGAAAACATTTCCTGAAGTCCTGGTTTCCTTCCAATAAAGTAGAATTCCTCTCATAGTGAACGAATCCCCTATTATACTAAGCAATCACTTGGCAGCATAGGTTATTTTAATGGATACATCACTTTAAACTAAGCTTTCACATCTGTTCCGCCCTCTAATTACAAATGCAAAATGAACATAATTCACAATTGTATCATAAAAAGTAAAATATAAGTACTTTGAATGCAAGAGTATGTCCTTTATTTAGCACAACATGCAGCTTTTATGTGTTTCTCATGTTTTAGACACAAATCAAAGGCAAAAGTGCTTTCCCCTGATATAGTGATTTTCTCCCCCATGGCAAACAGGAATTCACTATAAAAGGGTTTCACTGTAATTAGTGTTATTTGAATTGCCTAGTCTGATCCAAAGCAAATTGTCTGTGGAGAGCAGCAGGACTGGATTATTTATCAACAGTCTGGGCAATTAAGAAACAGTTGGCTGCAATATGTTATTTACAAATGAACACAATGATGCTACTTCATTTTAAATTCTCTTTCTTCATTACATTAAGCAAGGCATAATTCCTGCAGTTTAATTAAGGTGCATTTTAAATGCTCGCTTTAATATCATACCAATCTACTAATAATGGAAGCAGTAGAAAAGATATTTCTTACATGAAAGAAAAATACAGGACTGCTAAATTTCAAAAAGTTTCACGTATATGTGTGGATGTATACACACAAACGTATACATACATACATTTGAGGGAATCTCTGCCCAAAGGTATCAATTAGAATAGATAGGGGACTCTGCCTCCCCTTTTGTCTCCATAAATGTTTTCTGAGTGATAGTGAGTGAAGATAGCTAATATTGGAATGAAATAACCATTGCCAAGTCTAGAGTATATATGTAAACTGTTTGATTAAATTGATACAATTTCGTTTTGCAGTTCATCTTTTCTTTCTTTGGAAGGGAATCCAGGAGTTGCTGCACCACCAAATAGATAAGTACATTTTCAATGGAAATTCCTAAGCGTAAAAATGATCATCTGATTTCTGTCGTCAATGATTAAACTAAAGAAACCCACAACTTTTTGTTTATTCTTCTCATATTTGAAGGCTGCAAGCACTTAGGTCCGAATCCACCCTACTTCACTGAAGAACCTAAACAGGAGACCTAACTTTGTTATGCTCTTTATATCATCAATACCAAAAGACAGTGGGACCACTTTCCCTCTGAGCTCAGCAAAGTACTGAAGAGCTCTGCAACTGCATCTGTGTCTACTATTTACAGAGCCAGTCAATGGCAATTAGGGTCCTAACTCGCATACCTCACTTAGGTGTGATGAATCCAGGTCTTACCCTATCACTACTTAACAAGGTCACACGCAAATAAAAGGAAATTACACATTCCTGCTTTTACTCAACATTGTTCTAAATCCCAAGTCAGCCAAATGCAGAATTGCCTCATATACTGTCTTACAACCTTATCCTTGCACCAAAAGCCAAAGCCTGTGTCACCATCTAGGTGACATTTGCAAATGGATTTGCCCTCTGTTTTCTGATTCTGATTAGAGTAATATGTACTAGTTCCGCTATTACAAGCTATGAAGAATATGTTCATCCCTATTCACAAAAGCATAGCCATCATTTAGTGCTTCAACCCAAGTGTATATTTATGTGCCTTCCTAGTAAACAAAAGATTCTTTCCTGAACTGGGGGCTCCTTGTCCAGAATACTCCTTTCTTATGCTTAAGTGCAGTTTCCTGCATTTCAGCTTGTGCCCATTGCATTGCCCTTCATCCTTTCACTGGGTGCCAATTCAATGGTGGCACTGCAAGGTTGACTCTCCGGGAAAAATTATCTTGCCACCTCACTGACATGCACCACCTCCAGTTCCGGACCATGACATCTTTGTATCTGTCTCTGATGTTAATATACAGGTCTCCCTACTAGTTCACTTTAAGTCTATGATTCCAAAATATATCTGAAACCTGTTTTCTATAAACCATGCACTACTTTCTCCTTTTCTGTTTAAAAACATGTTTGGGGATCACCCACAAATGTGATTTGATCCTGATGGGTTTTTCTTTTTCTTTAATCATTTAACACAAACTGACAAATTCAAAGGAGAACCAGAAATTTGTCTGACAGTAGATTGAGAGAAGGAACCAACACATGGTCTGAGCTGGGAACAAGCACTTTTTTTTAATATAGCAAATAGGCACTTGGGTAATTCTGGTTAGACTGGGTCTATTTAAAACAGGTTACTGAGTTGAAGCTAAATATTTAGGGTGGTGTCAAACTACACCACATAAAATATTCACTTTTTTCAACTGCATCTCCTTCCAAAGTGAGCTGAAAATATGGCCATCATGCATGCTGACTTCATATAAAAATGAAGTGTTACAAGACCATTTGCCTTAACAAGTGATTTCTTGACTTTGAGAAATATTGTAAAAAGAAAAAGTGATGTACAGTTTGATTCATGTTCTCGTGTTTGCCTGGTTTTAAACTTCATCATTTCATGCAGATCATGCAAGACATTCAGAATCCAGTACGACCAATGTAACTAAGTTTTTAAGAAAACTATAGGGCCACAGTTCTTAATCTTAGCTTGAGATTAATATTAGGAAACAAAGCTTTATACCAAAGCACCTATATTTAGGATATTGAAAGGCACATAACTTTAGTCATGCGAACACCATCAATAGTTTTTTTTCTACTTAATGTATCAAAGGAAGAGGCACTAGAGGAGTAACAAATGAAACAGTAGTAGTGATGCACATATGGACAGCCAATCTGATGAGCCTCAGCCTTTGTTATTTTCCGCATCAGTACCACTCACATTTCACAATTTTGAATATAATCATTAAAATGATTTATTGTCAAGTAATCATGGGTATTTTCTGCATATGCTTTGCCTTGTTTGCTGGCAGCAGATACCAATCCGATCATTATCAGCAGACAAATTTTAAAGTGACCATTTTTTTTTAATATACTTAAGGAACTATCACGTCAAATGTATCATTGTGTTTCATAATCAGGAGTCATTATAACACTTATTAACAAGAGTTCAATGCAAACATTAACTCATCCTTTAAATTAAAATTTATGTTAAGCTGCTGAGAAAATTTTTGTTTCTTTGTAAAATATTCCTAATTCGGCCATTGATCGAGTAAAGATAGTATAACAATGAATGTAGGGAATGAATTTGAACTTTATACTCAAGTCCACCCCAAACATATAATATTGAATATAGCAGTCTAAAGGGAGAAGAAGGTTCCTTTTTATCTGCTACTTGCATGGCTTTCAGGTTGGCTTCCAATCAGGCTGTCCTATTTCGTCCTTTCCAATCAAAGAGACAGCAAGCACAAAATGAAGCATTTGAGGGAAAAAAATGGTTTTCTACGCTGATTGCTGTGCAATTCATAAGCTTGCTGATGAGATTCTGTTTCTCTGGAGCCCTGGCTAATATTGGATAAGTACTGGTATCCTGAATTCATGGTCTGATTTAGAATGTGTGTACTAAATGTGGGCTTGCACAATTTTTGTCCTACATTATTCCACAGGCTTCAGACTTGGCAAGGACTTGTCATTTATGCCTCCTTGAAGAACAACATATGAGCTAGGCTTTATTGGTTAAAACCTTTTTCTATTTTTACTTTTATTTTCAGAAATATATTTCAACAATGGAAAGCTGAGGGGGTTTTATGATGCTAGCTATCTCGGCTTGGTTGTTTCAGGAAATCTGTGCCAATTTTAAATACTTTATCTTTAAATGTAACTGTCAGTATTTTTTAAGAAAAGAGGGCAAAAGAAGAAAGAATTAATAAAGAGATGAGGTAAAAGACCTCCAATTTCATAGATGCATGGAACAATTGAGGTTGGCAGGGACCTCTGGAGCTCCAAACCATTGCTCAAAGCAGGATCAATTAGAGCAAACTGTGCTAGGGCCTTGATCAGTTGGGTTTTGAATACCACCAAGGATGAAGACTCCACAAGCACAGCTTGCATTCTCTGTGCAACCCATTCCAGCATTTGATCACCCTCACAGTAAAAAAGTTCTTTCATATCTTTGAGTGGAATTTCCTGTATTTAAGTCTGTGCCCGCTGCCTCTCATCCTGTCCCTGGGCACCAATTCCAAATGCTGTTGCAGGCTGGCTCTCTGGGATGGATTATCTTGCCATCTCACCTACAGGGCACCACTCAGATCAGTGCAATGGACAGTAGCCATGGTGGTGGTATGTTCATTTTGCATCTTATCTGGGCACCACTGTTTTTACAGCCTTTATTTACAAAAATCAGTCTCTGAAGTGACATAATTCTGTTTAAAATAGGAAACTGATCACTATCTACAAAGAAATTAGCATTTGGCCATGGGATCGCCAAAAGATTGCTCCTTACAATTTGGGGGAATTAAAAAATGTGTAAAATGGCCACCATCAGATGTTTGTCCTGCTTAAGGCCTCTTAAAGACCCAATGACCAGATACCAAAACCTGACATGGTTCTTATTCTCATCTTGAAATACACAGAAACACATAAATCACCTTGTTTCTGAAGTGAAATTCACTGCTCTACAATGTTCTAACTGTGAAAAAATGTAGAACTTGAGGGGACTTCATGAGATGACTTCACCTAAAACATTACCTAAAGCATATCTAAGCCATCCATGATAAACATCTGTCTAACCTGCTCTTAAAAACCTGCAGCAGAGTGAGTTCCTCAACATCTTTTGGCAGTTGTGTCAACATTTCACATGAAGTTGATTTATTCCTTCCCTTTTCCCAGTGGCTGCACAGATCCTTTCTTTTCATTAAAAAAAATGTAACATACATTAACATCACCATATTTCTCTTCTTCTACAGAAGCTTTTCTAGATCAAAAAAAAAGCTTCCCTAAACTCAGGGACAATATTCAGCTGAATTCCCGCATTTTTTTTAAAAGCAGAACCCAATCTAACCATGCATCTATGTGTCCTGTATTTAAAAATTAGTGTTTTAAAAGGTAGGCTGAAAACCGTAGCCTGAAAGGATGACTCATATTTTATTACTTAAGCCAGGTAAGCTGGAAGCGATAAAACCTATAATTAGATTACTGATAGAATTGGGGGAAAACAGTCAAGATTCTAGGCACACAAGCTCTTCTACTTGAAAACATAGTTTAGTAAGAGGTATGGACTTTAGCCTGTACTATATGACTTATTATGGTTCAGGATTTTTTTGCTTTTTCTTGACTTGTCTGTTTGGACTGAAACACAATTTAACAAAACGAATTAAGAATAAATGACTAACAAGTTTAAATCTTTTGCAAAGTATTAACATAAATTGATAAATTAGTGAAGTACACTAAATATTAAAAACTTGATTGCTTTATGTTAAAGGCAAATTAGTTTCTTCTTAATCACCTAAACCTGTTAAGAGAGGCTTTAGCTTGTGTACTATCATACATTTTTGCTATCTTCAAGTCCGTCAGGGGAATTAGATTGACTGTGATCTCCTGTGTGCCTTAAGGCAAAACCTCAAATACTTCAAGGTTCATTAAGTAAGAAATTTAAACCACTAAAACATAGAACAGCAATGTATAGACACATTGGCTTATTTTATTTTCATAATTAAAAGTTCTGCCAGGAAAAAAAGCATCTTGAAAAGCTCCAATCCTGCAATTAGCGTCGTGCGGCCAGGCTTCTGCATGAGCAGATCTCACTGCTGGTTTGGGGGCTAATACTCCAGAGCTGCAAACACTTAAATACTGACTTAACTTGACCATTATGAGTAGCCTTACTGAAATTAATGGTGCTTTTCACGATAGTCAAGTTAAGTATGCGTCTGTCTCTATAAAGGATCATGTTTCAGCTTTTTAATTTCAAGACGAGTGAATTAATTACCTCATATGTATTCTATAAATAACCAAACAAAATTTTTAAAACTTCTTTTTTACCTCCACCATTTTTCTGAAGCACCTTCGACTTTGATAACCTCTCCACCACTTCTGTATAAAAATCGCCGTTTTGTTCAGGTATCTGAAATGATAGATAAAAACAAACTAATGATTATTCTGAGACTTTACAATACTACTTTATTTGTACCTAATATTAAAATGACGTATAGTGTATTATCCATACTTATTCCAAACAGATGGCTACTGCAAGCATACTTTATACATATGTATGTATGCATACATACATGTGCACACACACACACACACACTTATAAACCAATATATACATACAAACATACTTTGCTTTTGGAAAAAATGGGTTACTGCAAACTTATCTATATACTACTTCAATTATCATTACAAAAGTTTAATGAAATAGCATTACAAATGTAGTCTGCATGAGAGATGATTGTATTTTCATGGGGGGTTTTAACCAGCATATCTGACCAGTTCAGAATTTTTTCAGGGACATGCAACATTTTCACAGCTTTGCAGTTTTTAAGTATTCGACAAAACCGACAGATATCTGGAATTTTTAGACTACTTTTTCACTCTTATAAAATTATGCCTAGCTTAACTATAAGTAAATTTTTATTCTGCCCTTATTATATATACTTTATTATTTTACTAAAAATTCTATAATCTCGCATAAATTTTGCAGAAAAAAAAGTAATCATTACTTTGGGACTGCCTACAAAAAGCTATATAGGGGAGCATTCATACCACCTAACTATGGACATCAAATTTAGAAGCCATGCAGTACAGCTAGACTCACTCAGTGGAGGCAGCCTTATTCAGCAGGTAATTCAAAGGACCTAAATATGAGGGTAATTCAGAACACTGGCTATACTGAGCCTGTGCTCCTAAGTCAGACACCACATCCATCTTTGGAAAGAGGACACTGAGCAGGATTACTCTGAACAGTTGCAGAGAAAATCCTCTTCACTTAGCTGATTTAGTTCTTACATGCTTGTTACAATAACATTGTTGTTCTTACATTGGTCATTACTAAATACAAAGGTACATTTGGAAGAATATTTTCCTCCAGAATAGATTGGCAAAGATGCTGGGGCATTCACTTTCTTCTGCAGCACGCTGTTGTCACTCATGTGCTGGAAACAGAGGGGCACTAACCAATCCTCTGTCTTTGTAGAGGCTTTTGATATTGATGGCATAGCTGATATTCCTTGGAGGGCTGAGATACCATTTTTGTTTGCCTGCCAAACACTTGCATGTGATGGCAGCATCCTCTGACAACACACTTGAACCAGCCCTGTTAAAAAGATTACCATTGCTTTTTTTAACAAGTGCACATAAAGGCTGTAGCCTATTTTTTTGTGAGGGAAATACTGGCTATTAAGTGATTAATGTTATTTAACCTAATAATTCTTCAGGTTTGATCCAGTATGTCTGCATGATACAAAATTACTGGCTACAGGCAAGAGGTCAAACTAGAAGATGTAACAATCCCTATCCGTCAGAGCCTTAATTTTTATGAAGATACAGAAATTCAAGCATATGAGTTTGACCAACTGGGCTTATGATCATAAAAATGGAGAACAGTCTCCTGGGAGAAGCAACCAACCATAGTGTTTCAAAAAAATTTATATCAATGTCGATATGGCATTTTACAGAACAAAGTAATTGTACATGATCTCTTCCTTTATAAATAGAGAAAAATTATGTAAAGAAAGACTTTTTTTTTAAATGACCTTGTCAAATCCAGCAATAGAACTTAATTTTCTAGAGTAAGACTCCAGTTACCATACACTCCCTAGGCAATTTTTCTGTAATGTTCACAATAACAGAGATAAGAAAAGTCTCTGCAAACAGCATATTTGAGGGACATCTCTTTTTTTCCAATCATTCCAAGATTTCTTAAACAATACTGTGTATCTGTTCTGAAGGTGGATTATTTCCATGGTACTTATTCATCATGCCATTTTATTTTTGTGTTGTTCTGAAAATCAAAAATTATTATTTCTTACAGTGGCACAGCATATATTTAATTCTATTTAAAAGCAGAATAATGGTTTGGTTTTTGATTGGTTTCTTTTTTTTTCCAAAAAGCTCCCATTTCATTAAAATCAAGTAATACCATGAGAAATCAAGAAATATCATGAAAAAATCAAGATTGAAATACAAATTAAAATAGGCTTAATATACTACCTCAGATGGGCTCGGACCCTGCATCCTCGAAACCAGCTCTGGATTATGACAGCAGCTTTGTACTCTATTTTTATGTCTTCATATACAGATCTGAAAATATGAAGAGTAGTAATACCTGTCAGCATGGTAATTTAATACCAAAGGAGAAAAATTATTCTAAATATGTCTTACTGTTGCAGTTTGTGATCTTTTTCACCAGGGTTTTCACTCTTTAAATCTACATAGTTCAATAATAGTGCAGAATAATATAATCTACATTAGTTGCATATTATGAAGATAACAAAGAGAGAGAGTATGACAGCTTGTAGGTTGTAGATTATAAGGTCTGGGAGGGTGTACTTCTTATTCCCATACAATTCTGAATAACCATGTCAGCATGTCACGGACTTCTTCCATTGTAGGTGAAATACATGGATAATGCTTTAATGATAATTAGGCCTGAACTATAACAAAAAGCCTTTAGCTATGTTTAAAATTTTATATCTGCATGAATATTAAATAAATCAACTGTGGTCAATATTATAGTGATAAATATCAATTGAATTAATAAGAAGCATATACTAAGGGTGAGGTCTAGTTCAAATACATTTTTTTGTGACCAATAAATAAAATATTTTGTATTACCTGAACAGTGATAGCATCAATAATGGTGACAGATACACTCTTTGAATATTAGCTGATTTTACATGGTGAAAGTAGAGGATTTAGACCTTTTAGTGAGTTTCTTAAGAAGGAATTTAAAGAAGAGAAATATGAAGAAGACGACGTGACTGAAGGAAAGTGAGACACAAATGTAAGTTAAAACTACTATGAGTTAGAACAATGAAAGCAGAGGAAAGAAACTAGATGTGGAAATTTCCAAATTTTAGAAGGCCTGGAATGTCAGGATACAAAATCTTAGTGTGGCTTAAAAGGAAGTTGGGAATTGGAAACAAATGGTGTTAGTAATTTGGATAGATTCCGAAGGGATGATCATGGGAATCTTTTACATGGAATTATAGTAGTCAGTGCAACAGCTTACTGAGTCTTGACAAAACTTTTCACAACAGGAATTCAAAGATATGGATTTTGGAGAAAATGTAGAAATGAAACTGGCAGCATATTGGCATGTGCTGCAGACAGGCAAGGAGGGGAAAAAAGGAAACAAAAGATTTAGAAAATATGCTACGGTTGCAGCATTGATTAATATAGATGCTAGAGGAACTAATGAAAAAGGGTGGATACAGAGAAAGACGAAGAATTTGCTTTTAAGTTACATGAGTAGAAAGAGATCCTGGTGAGGCAACTGAAGATGCAACATAGATGCAGGTGGAGAATTGAAACTTCAAGTTGATTTTCAAGAAATATTAGCTGGTAAAGCTTTGTGTCAAACGACTTAATACAAGGAAAAGGCATGTGCACAAGTGGGAAAGAAGCACAAGTAAAAGGACCCCATCAGAAAGTCAGAACATAATTCCAAAAGACAGTCCTTGCTTGCCCTCTTTCTCTGACTGTCTATTAGGGGAATGGTCTTTGTGACAAGGCTAAAAGTCATGTAAGGAAAACCATGAATCTAAAAGAGATTAAAGAAATACATGAATCTGGAAGAGACTTTTCAGAGAGTTCAGGAAGAAATCATTACTATGGTGAGTTTCAATCCTGAGGGGTAGAACCCAGTTATGAGATCACCTCTAGATTTTACTTTTTTGTTTGTTTCAAAACGTCAACAACTGTCAAGTCTTTGAACTTAAAATTATATTTTCATTTGCATGGATTTTTCACTATCCCATTTTTATTAGGAACATATTTACCAAATAGTTTAATTGGTCACATCTGCCACAACAGAACAGTTAGGTTACTATTAGTTAGTTGTCTTAACTACTCGATATTAGGTAGTTCTCCTAACAAAGTGTTGTGTCAATATTAATTGCCTCAGTAAACACCAACAAGATTAATCTGATAAATTAGGATTATCTTTCTTATATTTCCTGAAAAACGAAACACAGAGTTACTACCAGAGACCAAGCAGCCTTAGCTCCATTCATTTTATATCATCTGGTGCATAATGTGCTCTCAAATCACATTAAGTGGGCACAAATTTTCATTGTCATCTGACATGCATCAGACCTGTCCAGTACCTGGAAACTGTGTAAGTCACACTTTTTTTACCTAAGACCACAAAATAAGTCCAAAGCAAAGATGGCATTTATGCTAGAGAGCTTCCCAGTTCCTTTCTTGTGCAGCTTCCTAGACTTCATAGGAAGCAGACACCTCCAGAATACTTCTACCTAGAAGTAAATGATTTTGATTAGACACTCAAGCTCAGCATCTGACATATCGATGTTACAGTAAATAAAATTAGGTTCTAGAATAAGTGATAAAATTGTTTAACACTTGAAATAAAAGAATGCACTAACAGATCTTTTATATTCTAGTGATTAACCTGACAGGATATTTCTCAAGGTGCAGGATTATGGCATTTTTGCATTGTGCCATCATTGGGCAAGTCCCTCCCTAGAAAGGTGCTTTCCCTAAAAATACACAGTCTGTTTAGGAGACCTCATACCTCTGACATAAAGAGAGTTCTGCATAAAGCATGGCAGGAACTTTATTAAGATCAGGTAAACCTGTCTAACCACAAGCAACAGGCAAGATACTACAGTCATCAACCTGCCGTAATTTTTAATGAAACAGGTATAGAGCCCTAAAACAGCAAATGCATTTTGAAAGATAAAGAAAGTTTTCTAATTTGGAGGTTTACGTTAAGGCACTTCAATTACTGTGTTCTTCCTGCAGCAGTAATTGCTAGCAAGAGTACTGTATTGGGTTTGCGTGGCAAGGTTTTGCTAGCGGGGGGTGCTACAGGGGTGGTTTCTGTCAGAAGCTGCTAGAAGCTTCCCCCATGTCCGATAGAGCCAGTGCCAGCCGGCTCCAAGTCAGACCCAAGTAAAGACCATGGTGAGGCAGGCTGTCCCCCTGCAGCCCATGGAGGTCCACAGTGGAACAGATATCCACTTGCAGCCTGTGGAGGACCCCACACTGGAGCCAGTGGATGCCCAAAGGAGGCTGTGACACTGTGGGAAGCCTGGCAGGACTTATAGACCCATGGAGAGAGGAGCTCATGCTGGAGCAGGTTTGCTGGCAGGAATTGTGACCCCATAGGGACCTGCAGTGGAGCAGTTTGTTCCTAAAGGACTGCACCCCATGGAAAGGACCCATGCTGCACAGTTTGTGAACTACAGCCCATAGGAAGGACTCATGTTGAAGTTCATGGAGGACTGTCTCCCACAAGAGGGACCCCAGGCTGGAGCAGGGGAAGAGTGTGAGGAGTCCTCCCCCTGAGGAGGAAGGAGTAGCAGAGACAACATGTGATGAACTGATCGCAACTCCCATTCCCCATCCCCCTCGCTGCTGGAGGGCAGGAGGCAGGGAAAATCATGAGTGAAGTTGAGCCTAGGAAGATGGGATGGGTGGGGGAAAGATGTTTTAAGATTTAGTTTTTATTTCTCATTATCCTGCTCTGATTTGATTGGCAATAAATGAAATCAATTTCCCCAAGTCTGTTTTGCCCATGACAGTAATTGGTGAGGGATCTCTCCCTGTCTTTATCTTGACCCACGAGCTTTTTGTTATACTTTTTCTCCCTTGTCCAGTTGATGGGGGGGAGTGATAGAGCTGCTTTAATGGGTACCTGGTGTCCAGCCATGGTCAACCCATCACAAGTACTTAGTTTTCACCAGTGTTGCTTTAAGTCAAGCTGCTCTGGAGGGTCTGTGTGCTCTAGGTCCACAACAGAATTCTGCTTTTAGGTCTTGATAGATAGGTCGAGAAAGAAATATTTTTATTTTGTCTTAAAGGGTGTTTGACACACATAGAACTAAATCCTTCAAGTCTTACCCTTGGAGGTATTCACAAACAGGGCAACTTATAAAAAAAAAAAAGTAAATACTTGTTAATCTATACTCTTCTGCACCTTCTGATGCTTCAGATCAACTCAGATTTTCTGGGGAATCTGGTATTTCATTGCAGAATACTGACTTTATAGAGTAGGTTACTGCTTTTTTTACAGTATCATGTATTTTTATCTGAATGCCCTCAAATTATTCGTGGATGAGTGACTGCACAGATGACACTGACTCATGTGTTCATGGCATCACAGATTTGGCTCTGTTACATTATGTAGGTAAAGCATACTTCTGAAAGGGAAATTAAAGCTGTCGTCTGACTTCAAAATACAAATGCTTCAAAAATACTTCAAAGACCACTGCATATTTGACACACTTTGGCTCAAAACTTACTTGTTACTAATTTAAATAAGGATCTACCAAAACCTCAAACTAAGATATTCTGATTTGTTTAGGATTTTACTGACAGCTGTGTTGAAGTAGTCCAAGATTTTCACCCTAAAGAACAAAGATCAGATTACTGATCAGCCCTTCAGTTGCTGAGCTGGACTGTTTAAAGCCTCTCATTTAAATTCTCAGCTGAAAATCTGAATTTCAAGAAGCTGATGGATTATAGCTTATTCTTAAAAGGGAAACAATTCATTTTTTGAAAGCTCTGCCAAAAAAACAAATCCCCAAACATCAAGCATGCTGCCCTCCAATGGATTTCCACGTCTGGCTCAGCTTGCTCTTTCTAACCTGAAAGCTGTGAAATACAAGCATAGCCTTCTGTATCTGATGCTCATTTAGTGAACTGCTGTGTGTACAACCACAACAGTACAAGCTAAAGTTCAGGGAAAGAACAGGAAAACACAACTCTATATGCAGGCGGGACCTGAATTTGGTGCAGCTTTTCGTGATGTTCGGGAGCTTTATTATTCATGCTAATAATGTTGTAATTAGATTCTAAACTAAATGATTAATTAATTAGTATAAAAAAGCCCTATCACTATGCTAAATATGCTTTTTTTAAAAAAAAATGTTTGAGCATTAGGATTACACATACAGCAGCAGCGACAATACAGTTGAATAAAAGGGTTTACAGGACAAATCTATGCAATATTAAAATAGGTCTTAAAACATTTCATTTCCTAAAATCTGATCTGGTGAAAGTTGGCCACCACCATCTTAGCAGTCAGAAAACTGGGCAGCACAAACTGTCCCATCTGGCAAAGAGAAGGGTAACAGGTGATCTGATCGATCAGCCTGCTGCTCTCAGCGTGGGATGTGTGGATCTTCAAGAAAATAAACATCTCCTTAACTTAGTAGAAAAATACAATGTCCCAGGTAATGGAAACTCAAGCCGCATAATCAAATTTAGAAACGAAGGTAAGTTTTAAATATTGCGGGTAATAAATATCAACTAGCTCAGAAGCTTGGGGGTTCTCTGTCAGTTAACTAAAAGGAAAAAAAAAAAAAAAGGTACTTTTCAACAGGATAAACTAAACGTCCACTAAAAGTTACAGATTTGAGCCACGACAACAGGAGCTCACGGCTTGCGTGCCACTCCGTGGGGTCAGTATGAGCAAGCCTCTGGGGAGAGCGGCGCCGCCGGAGAGCGGGCGGGAGCGGGGGGGAGGCAGGCTCCTGGGGCGGGACGGGGAGAGGCAGGCTCCCGGGGCGGGACGGGGAGAGGCAGGCTCCCGGGGCGGGACGGGGAGAGGCAGGCTCCCGGGGCGGGACGGGGGAAGGCAGGCGCCCGGGGAGGGACGGGGAGAGGCAGGCGCCCGGGGAGGGACGGGGAGAGGCAGGCGCCCGGGGAGGGACGGGGAGAGGCAGGCGCCCGGGGAGGGATGGGGGACCGAGCTCGCGAGGCTCAGCGCCCATCGGGAGTTTCCAGAGACTCCTTTCCCCTCAAAATAAGCAGTGGGCGGGGGATGAGCGGGACACCGACTGTTTTTAGTGCATAAACGGAACCCTTGAAGAAGCTGAGCTGCTGCCATCGGGTCTTCCTAGATCACTCTGGCAATATCTGGGGGCAGGAGGGAAGGGGAAGAGGATGCTGTCGGAAAGGGATTTAACGCTAAACCTTTATCAGCGGGAGGGCCACCATCTCGTTGCGGGGGGAGACTGGGGGCTGCCTGCCCCGCCATCCCACCCCAGCATGAGAAGGTGCGTCCCGCCACACCACCCGCACGACGCGGTTACCTGTTCCTACGGAAATACTCCTCCCGCAGCCCCGAGAGCCTCGCCTGAAGCCGGGCCAGGGCAGCCATCCTCCCTCCCCGCTTCCCGCCCTCCCGACGCCGCCACCATGGCAACGGGGCCGTACCACTCCGCTCGGGTGCGGGGTGGCCTCCCCACAGCAGCCCTGCCGGCAGGCAACGGCGAGGCACCGGCGGCAGCAGCAGCCCCATGGAGCGGGACCGGAACAGAAGCAGGGACACGGCGGAGGGCGCGGAAGGGGACGCGGCGGCCCTGCGCAGCGACCCGAAGAGAGAGGGGAAGAGACAAGATGGTCGCGCCCAGCTTCCTCCCGGTGCCGCAGCTGCTTCCGGGCTCTCATCATGGGGGACTGAGGAGCCGCGCCGGCCGCCCGCGCCCTCCCCTCCCGCCCGCGCCCGCCAGCCCCCGCCAGCCCCCCGCACCGCCGCCCCTGCCCCGGCCCTCCTTGGCACAGTCTCTGCGAAGCGGCGCCAGCCTCCCCGGGGAGCGGCCGGGGGAGGCGCCGGGTTCATGTTCCGGGTCGCTGAGCCTACCCCGACCCGAGCTCAGGCGACGAGGAAGAGCTGGTAAGCCCGGGCCCAGCAGGCGCGGCGGGCCGGGGGGCGCCGGGGCGCCCGCCCGAGGGTGGGAGGGGACACACGGCTCCGCCGCCCCCTGCCCTCTCCCGGAGGCGGTGCCGGTCTTTGGGGGAGGGGATGGGAAACACCGTCTCCGCGCCGCGTCTTGGGGTCTTGGAAGCGCGGGGGTGAGCGCTGCCCCGCCCCGGCCTGCCCTCCCCTCTGCTGCCGGCTGGGTGCGGGGAGAGATGTCGGTGCTCTTCTCTCCGAGGGGCTGGAGGCCCGGCAGATGCCACCGGCACGTCTCAACGGCTCGCCGCCTTTGTAAGCGAGCGGGGGGCTGTGGGAAGAAACTTCTCCTTGTTGCTCGAAAAAGGACAGCAGGCAAACGATAAATCAGCACTTTTGTCACAAGCTCGTTCAGTGTTTTGGTGCGTTTTTGGGTTTTTCTAATTGTGGTAGATACTCTAAGGCCTAAACCCTTTGCAGTGTGTGCTGCAGAGATAACCAGTCGGTGTGGTTGCTGCTCTGAAGCTTTTTTTGTTGTTGTTGTTGCGAACCAAGAATCAACAAGTGCAGCTGGAGCCAGCGAGCGGGGAAAGTATGGGTAGTTCTACTGCAATGTAGTGCACAGACTTACGGTTTTATGTAATTCCATATAGTAGCATTAGTGACCCCAAGGGCCATATTGTTTTTATTGTAGAACTGTGAAGAGGGGAAACTGAGTAACAGAATAGAAATAGGGAAAAGTGATTTTTGTTAAGAGCCTGTCCTAACCAACCAGTTGGGAAGCCTTTCATTTCCTTCGTGAAGTGTTAGGTATCTTGTGGTATGTTAGGTGTCAACTGATGTGTATTCACTTCTTGTTCATTTCACTTTTATTAAAGGAAGTAGAGAAGAGGTGGTGGGGTTTTGTTTGTGTGTGGTTTTCTTTTTCTTGAATGTTGATAATTTGAGGCCTTGGGGCTATGTTACGTATACAGACACCTGCTGATACAGTTCCCAGATCTGAAATAGATTTTTGTGTTTTGTTTTTCTTTGTTTTTTTTTTTTTTCTGGGGATGAGGAAGACAAGGAAGAGAAGGGCTTAGCACTTAGTTTTCTTACATGGGAAACTTCATTGCTCCTCCGCTTCTGCGGATACCACCACTTTTTTGTTCCTGTAGGTATTTTCATGGCTTCTTTACATTTTTCTAAATGAGAAAGTCTCAAAGAGGGATTTTATTTGCCCAGAATATATATCTTTGCTAGAAGAAGTTTGCTGGTATTGCTAGTCATGTGAATTTCCCTGGTGTAAATGTAACTTGGTGTAATTCAGAACGTTTCAGTGAATGAGGTATGCTCTGGTGGCAGAAGTATTTTTATTTCAGTATTAATGCTGCATATAGTAGAAACGCTGCCTAAGACATTCCAAACTTGTATCTGTACTCTGGGAAAGTTTTCATTACATACTTAACCTGTCACTTGTCTTTACATCTTACTATTTTGTGTCCACATAAAGTAATTTAGTTCCAGAGGGTTTAAAAATAGAGTTCAGCAACACAGGCTGTGGGAATGTGGCATATTCTTATGTAATTGTCATCAGACAGTAATGATTTTGCTTGTGCAAATACACTACCCAGAGGAATTCAGTACAGAGAGAATTATTGAGATCTTATCTATAGGACTGTTAGTTTAGCAGTTCTGAAGGAAGATCTATTAAAAATTTGACTACTCGTCAGTGCCATGGTCCCTATCTTATCCTTGTAAGCTATTTTAGAAGCTCTCCATTAAAGGAAACCCATTTGAGTGAAATGCAGAAAAATATTTTATGTCATCTGCTTGATGTAGAAAATCAAGAACTTGTGCTTTCTAAAAATATTAAGACTCTAAAGAAGTGAATAGACTCTGAACAGCCACAGAGTAAGTGTGTTCACTTTGGGTGGTAAAGCTCTTCTGAAGCTTAATGTTTTTCATTTATATTGTGAATACATGTGAAAATTTAGGAATCGTTTGCATTTTGTGTACTGGACACTGATTCTTTTGATAATGACTTTGGTGCTATAACGTATTACCATTGTACGATAGCTTATGTGATTCTGTACCTTGACAATTAATTAATGAAGTCATGCTTCTGAAAAGGGCAAGCATATCAGTGAATGGCAGCAGTGGGATTGCAAGAATTGCTACCTCTCATGATAAATTTCTCCAAATCTTATTTCTGGCTGACAAATTCATTTGTGTTAGCACCTTATTAAATGCAGTTCATGTCAGCATCTTTCTGACTGTATACTATTGCTCTGTACTGAACACTTTCTCACTGTTAAATATGGGTAGAGTTGATAGCATTTGTTGTTGTGCCTTCTGAGATAAACAGCGGTTGTAGGAAAGTCAGATGTTCTTATTGCAAGTTTGGCCCTAATTTTTGGGGGGATCAGTGATGTAATCAGCTAAAATTCCATCATTCCTCAAATACTAATAACTTCTTCCTGTATGCGACAAGTGTTAGGGAATTCAAAAACTTATCTAAAGAAGTTTCTCAAATACAGAGTTGGGACCTAGAATTAATGTGTAGTACATGATTGGGGGAATAAAATGTTGCTAGTAATGGTATACAAATAAACGTATGGGAGCTGAAATTTGATATAAAAAAAGAATTCATAGATATTTACAGCAAGTGTAGTAACTATGTCTTTAATTGTAGAACAATGACTTCGATAAATTTTCATTTGTTTTTAAACTCTCCCTATACTTTTGTTGTTTTGTGAAACTGATTTATAGACACACATAACTGACTGCAAAAAAGGAGAGTTGGCATACCTTGAAGATGAGAAATAGCCTGGGATTTCAGGTTTGTTCTTCCGTTTTCAGATATAGATGTGCTCCAGCGTAGTATCCTGACTTGTCTCGAGTCCTCAATTCTTGTAGCTGTTCACACTATCTTATATGAAACTCAGAATAGTTATGTTTTCTGACATTTAATTTCTGTAAGTTTCTGTTCTGACACTGTTACATTTTTGAATTTTATAATATGACAATTACATTTGTATTAAGTTTCTTTGGTCTGCATGTCAGATATACTCTGAATGTGTTGCCTGTGTGTTGGCTCTTAGTCTTTACAGGAAGCACTGGGCAGGACCCTCTGAAGTGGAGGAGTACGGGGATTCTCTGTAGCTCGATAGGCAGCTGTTATACCCTGCAGCAATGGTTGGTATGGGGTAGAGTGCGTTTTCATTGTTGTGTAGTTTTCTGTACCTGGTGTCCAGCAGACAGTGCCTAAGGACATAAATGGGTGTGGACATGCAACTGGATGCTTTGTGTCCTCCTTTTGGTGATGGCCATTTGATGACAGCGAGTTTAAATAACCTAGGCACAACGTCTGTCTCTGATGTATACCATAAGCTTCTCCATAACACAGGTTTATCAGTTATCCCCTCATCTACTGTAGTATCCTGCTAGCTATTTAGTACTTTCAACTAAGTAGTGTTGCTCTGTTTTGCTTTCCCCTTTGTGTATCCCAAGAACCATGACAGTTCTCTTTTTGTGAATCTGTTAAATCCAAATTTCAGTCACTTTCATCGATAAAGGAGAGGTCTTCAACACTTATGTTTCTAAGGCTTTGTGAAAATAACTTCTGAGGTGGAGAAATGGCTTTCAAACTTACAGTGTGAGTACAGCTGTGTTACAAGACATCAGAGAACCTGTACGGGAAAAGGTTGTAGAAAGTCAGGTTTTATAATCCTGGTGTTCAAGGAACTACTTGATTTTTTTTTTTTTCCCCTTGTGCTCTTACAAGCACTCACAAGGCAGGTTGTGAAGGCAGCAAAAATCATGGTTCTTTCAGAATTGATGAGACACAGATGCAGTGTAACTTTAGCTGCAATAAACCCTATATATATTTAACAGGAGAAGGTATAGAATTAGAAAGTAAATGTAAATGGCTGTCAGTTTAGTAAAAGATATTGCCTTTCCTTACAAGTTGTGCAACAAAATGAGCTTTCCTGTCAGTGTGTGTTTGTTAAATATTTTGTGAACAGTCAAAGCTCTACAATGTTACATGCTTTAGCAGGGTAGTGAACAGAAATGATACTTGATTTTCACTGAAAAAGCAAGTGCCTATTATTTCTGTTAGGAGTTTCAGTATGAATATTAATGCTGAACACAAGCTGCGTGAACTGTTTTGGAGTAGGTGAAAGCAGTTACACTGTTTCCTGCAACAGTACTTTTATGTGCTGCTTTGGTAAGGGTTAGAGAGGAACTGGGTCAGCCTTTGGTGAACTATGCTAGAATTGCTTCAGATAAATGTAAAGGTCAGTGTAGGCAAACTAGATTTTCTTATAGTAAAGTAGAATCTTCTCCTAGTAAAGACATTACAGTTTATTGCTAGCTGTGGGCTGTTGCTGTAACAGCATTTTTATAGCCTTATGTGAGTCATACTAAGCTATGGCTCAACTTAATATTTTATGTACCTCAATATGTTATTCTACATTCCTTATTATAACCTTTGAAATTTCTCACCTTACTGAATGCAATTGATACTAACTGGTGATGTCTTTAATATTTCTTGTAGTTATTTTTCAACCTATCTCAAATGCACACATTTTTGTTACAGTAACATCTGCAGTGATAATTAAAATTGCTTCATAGGTTTGGAATACAAGCTTGACAGCTGGCTGTGAGCAATGGACAAAGTTGCAAAACTGAGATTGATAAAAAATGCTGTAATAGCATTAACTATACTTGTTCTATCTAGTTGTTGTTGCCATTTTTTTTCTTCAATTATAGTAAGAGAAATGAGAGCTCCAATAAAATTAATCAAAAGAGATGTCTTTGGTTTTCAGGAGAAGGAGTTTCAATGTGGAACACTGGCATGTTGAATGTGCAATGTGAATAAAAAGCTGCAGTAATGCGTGTATTGTATCCTCAGTCTATTACAGAGGAGTTTCCAGTGTCCCAAATAGATCAAGTAATTCTCATAATCATCCTGAGGAAACGTGTTGTAGTAATTATAATATTAATTTGTCTGATCTGTCCAAGAAGTAATGTGATTAGGATACAATTATATTATATATGAGATCATGGCTGTAATTTTTAGGGTAAACAAGGTTGGCACCCTGTACAGATCTTAGTTCAGGAGTTGCAAGAGACCTGATACTCAGTAGAGAAGATTAATTGCAGAAGTGCATAAGATTCAAAGTTGTAGTCTGATGGAAAGTAAGTACGTTACTGCTCAGGGCCTTTTAAGAATCATGTTATCCCTTTACTTCAAAAACATTTAAGTGTGTTCCCTCTTCTTGAGTTGCAGATGGTGCCAGATCAAAAGATAAATTGACAGTATTTTGGGGGAATTCAAGGCAAGTTTAGATCAGATGTATAAATCCAAGCTGGTTATATTGTGTTTGATCTTGAAGTATTTCACAGAACTAAGGCAACTTTACCACCATACTTATGCCATTATCTGGAGTAAATTGGTATGTCCACTTTAGGAGTGACATTGATTTTAGTGATATGGTTATCCATATGGATTAGGGGTACTGAATTGGATTGAAATTAATCCTGGACTGTGGTGTAAGACATTAGTGTCCCTGTCTTTTCTTTCCCTTTTACTTTGTGCTGCAGGGCGGGTAGCAGAATGGGCTGCAAGAGAGTATATATGCTAGTTCATATTCTGGCATGTTAGCAGAAGCCTGTTTGTTTTTAAAGCTGAATGTAGGTATAAGCCTACTAGTTCAGTTTTTGGTGCACCTCTACTTCTGCCAGTTTGCTATTAATGTGAAAGCCTGTGACAGAAGGGCTGGGCAGGCAGCTGGATGGGAGTTGATGTCTCAGATTAACACAAATAATGTACTGGAATTTGAGTCTTATAGCTCCTGTATATTAGTGCAGAAGCATTAGAAAGCCCCTTAAATCTCAAGGGCATCTCACTTCTGATATGCGCATCTGCGAGGATAGCTGTCTTCATGGGTGTTTAACAATAAGGCTAAAGGGGCTAGTGCCCTCCCCATTGTGCAGTTATAGCTACTAAGAAAAGTGGGTTAATATATCTGTTTAAGCATCATGCATAGAAACCTTGTACAAATATACCTGGCCTTGCCTCTACTGGTGTCTGAAATTCCTACTGCACAAACAAAAAAACAAGCAAAAATCAGGCAACCCCCCCGCCACACCCCTCCCCCCCCAAATCCCTCCACAGTAATTGAAACTTTGAAAACTGAAAGAATGTTTTAAATCATTTGGATGCTACACATCTCTTGAAGTAAATTCTAGGTTAATTGGCTTCCACTTTCCTCTTTCGCTCTGAATTTTCAAAAAATTGTTGCTTCATTTGAATGCTTTTCCTACTGTATTGCTTCTCTTGCTTCTGAGAACTATTTTTGTGTGATTTTTGGAGGTTTTTATTCTTGTGAACCAAATGGATAAAGAAGGGTAACATTCTTCCAGAGCTGTCTCACCCCTTAGAAGATATGACGATTCTGCTCTGCTAAGGACAAAAGTAAATGTTAAGAGGGAGTAATAGGACTAGAGATTACAGCAGGGTAGAAAAGAGGTATGATAAATAAATGCTAGTGACAGTAGTTTCAGGAATTCAAAATGAGCTTGTGTTTCTACCACACTCTGTGCGTTTGGTGGTCTTGCAACTGAAATGTTTAAGACTTCTGAAAATGGTTTAAAAGGAGAATATATAATTTCTTTAGGTAAGATATTTCATTACGAGCTTGGATTTCTTCATAAACATGCTGTTCAGTTCCCCCATTAATGCTTAAAATTTGTGTACTTAATGGTTGTGACTGTCCATTCAGCCATCACTAGTAAGTACCTTTAAGATTGGAGTTTATGGTAAATCGGAGGGGGAACCTGTGCTCTATGTGTGTAGATTTTCTGTGTTTTATGTGTCCACATCTACAACTCCGCCAGTATGGGTAGAAAATCATTTATTCATTCCTCCATCAATTTATACTGGAAAACAAAGTGAAGTGTCTTGCCTTTAAACATCCTCTACATAATTTACTGATTGTCTTCCATATTTATCAGTTGGTGTAATGTAGTAAAGAGCATGAACATTATTCTCTGTGTTACCTCAATGAAAGGGGTCGTCTGATGCTTTGATGTGAGAATGATTGCTGTGTTTACAGAGAGGGTTCACAGCCTTCAGAGAAGGGTTAGAGTTCAGCAGCAATCATTTAATGTTTTCTCTTTTTTGTAATTATGTTCATGTGAATATGGGTGAACTTACCGAAGCACACTGAGTTAAAAACATGCTAAATGCTAGTGAAACTTGAGGAGGAAGGAGCAAAACTTTTAAAAGGATAAGGCCTTAATCAGACACTGTGTATGTTTAGGGATATTTTTCCTTACATGTAAGTGTGTGATTCTATAAATGTGAGTGCCTACATGTGGTGGGAAACTGCATTTAATACTCTAGAATTACCTGTAGCAGGGTATTCTCTCAACTTAATATCACTCCACTGAACCAATATTTTAAAAAAATCAAACAGATATCAGCCATCTGGAAAGACAGAATTAGTCACTGTTTGATAATATATGACTTTTTTTCAAAGAACTACTGTCTTAACTGCATTTTGGCATTTAGGTACCATCAAGACATAATTATCCTTAAAAATATTTTATCCTAATGACAACTCTTAAACAGAACTCCGTAACGTACTGTCAAGGAGGAATACTATGTATTTCCTTTCCCGTTCATATATTTAAAATGCGCTCCCTAACTGCAGTTAGAGTGAATGGTCTTTGATGTTCTGGCCATGCGGAATCCCTGAAAAACAGAAGTGTGATGAGGTGAGTTAAAACCAAACAATAATAGCAAGGTCAAAAACAACTGGGGGAAAAAACCACAGACCACTTTTCTTTCCAAGACAGAAATTTGGGAAGATACTTTTTAAAAGGAACGTATGCTTATGTGTTACAAATTGCATAGGACTGGTTGGCAAGGCTTTCTCTCTCAGCAGAAATAAAATAATCTTTATAGGATGGACATTAAGACTACCCTGACTAAAGTGAGTAAAATTAATTTGGCAGGTAAAATTGTTATCGAGTTTATGCTTAACATTTCAGATTCATATGTTGTCTTCCTCTGTGTTGTGTTTTTTCTTGAAATATATAGGCATTTCAGTAGGACTATGGAGGAGCTGGTTCACGATCTAGTCTCAGCACTGGAAGAAAGTTCAGAGCAAGCCAGAGGAGGTTTTGCTGATACTGGAGATCATTCTCGAAGTGTGTCTTGTCTTCTAAAGCGACAGGCAAGGAAAAGGAGGGGACGAAAAAGACGTTCATTTACCACCCATCATCCCTGGGAGACTGGTCACTGCTTAAGTGAGGGTTCTGATTCCAGTTTAGAAGAATCAAGCAAAGACTACAGGGAGAATCATGCTAATAAGAAAGACCACAGTGACTCTGATGACCAGTTGTTGGTTGCTAAACGTAGGCCTTCCTCAAACTTGAATAACATTAGAGGCAAAAGACCTCTGTGGCATGAACCAGATTTGGCTGTTGACAGTTTGGGAAACAGAACTTTGCGCAGGAGAAGAAAGGTAAAACGGATGGCAATAGATCTGCCATCAGAAGTCTCTAATGCACTGACAATCACTCAACAGCAGGATAACAGCAGAGATCAAGAAATGGACAATGACAATAAATCATATCAACACCAAGAGTTTGCTAAGAGCAAAGTGAAAAAAAGAAAAGTAGCTGCAGCTCGACAAGGACCGGAAATCTTAGATGAAGGAGTAGTTATAGAAAATGAAGAACTGAACCAAGCAAATAAGGACAAAATGGAGTATGAGGAGCAAAAAGGCTCAGATGAGAACATGAGTGACAGGTTATTCTTTCTCTTCCTTTTTACAGAAACTTTGGATAATATTTGCTTTTATTACTGTTGCTGGTATTGGGAGTCTTTGGATTTTTCTTTAATTCCAGAGTTAAAATGCTAGCATCAATAGCATCTGTTTTAACAACTTAGTCTTAATCTTTTTTTTTAAAGTCTACTATTTTTAATATATATGAGTTCTTAGGTTAAGGAATTCAGCATTAAATAGAGAATCATGTAGCAGAGGAGTATCGGAGAAAAGTTTATTGAAATAATACATTCTAATTGTTTCAAGATTAAGAAATGCAGAATATACAAATTATATGTTTTTTTCCTGGGTATTTCAACTGGTGACAGTTCTGAGACAAAAATTAAGGTTTTCTTCCAATTTCTAGACATTGGTGTTTTGGTTGTTATCTCTATTCATCAGAAAGGTTGTCAGTGTTTAGAGTCACCATTTAGACAGTATGTTCTTATGTGTCATGGGCATAAAAAGTCTGCAGGTTGCCAAGGATATACATCACTTATGAAATGCAAAAACCAATTTACAGTTCAGAAACACCTGAGCTTACCATTAGAAAAATGGGGGAATGATGACCCTTTGGCAGTATACCTCATCCATCCATTCCAGACAGCAGTCATACTACAATGGTAATTGTTTCCAAAGTACTGTTTTGACAACACAGTAAGGTGTAAGTCATTTTTCCACTGTACTGCAGGGCCTGGTAAGCTTGATTATGTTTATCCCACGTGTCTGGTTCTGAATGCAGGACTGTCAACAAGAAAGACTCATATTAAAATACATAATTTTGGTCAGTTGCTTGTCAGCACTAGTGTCCCTGGGTTTTTTTTGTAGGCATTTTATCTATAAGCTGTTAAGACTCTTCCTTACTGGAGAGGTAGACTTTTGATGCAGAGAATACCCAGGGGTTTTGACCAGAGCAGACAGATTGGTTACTGTAATAACAGCAGTATTGGTAAGTAACTAATTCCAGTTACTAATGTCTTAACTACTAGAGCAGAAACAGTCCTCCAGGGCAGCTGGAGCTGGAGGACTGCCTCCAGGAGGCAGTCTGAAGTTTAACTTCAGACATCTCATTTCGGCATGCAAGACAGGAGTGTGTGTTGTCAGGAAGCCTTTAGAAATGACACTGGGACTCTGTTCCCCCAAGTTCGGTACCTAAAGAGAGAGAGTTAAAAATTTCCTTAGAGCTAGGAACCATTGCATATTTTATCATCTGCCATATTCTTGTCACTTTTTTATTTATAAAAGATTTTGTTACGCTACAAGGGTAACAGTTCTCCAACTCAAAAATTCTGTAGCTAATTTCTAGATGGAGAAAGTGTGATTAATACAATAATCCTCTTGTAGACTTCCCAAACTGTGCTACTTCCAGGTCAGTCTGAATATATTTTTATTTTTTCACCAAAGAAATGTTATTGATTTAAAAACTAATCTTCCTCTTCAAAATGGTTTGTTTTCTTACACCAAATGCTATCATTTTTCAAATCGTACTTCAAATCTGTGTCTTCGGCCCCAATAAATGGCCTTTAAAACCATTCTCGTCTTCATAGTGTTTTCTGCTCAGGCACGTGGTTGAGTGGTGGTCTGTCATTCTACCAAATTTCCTACAGTGGTCATCTATACCAAAAGGCTTGGAAACCACTGAATTGGAGAACTTGCATTCCGTAATGTAATTAGAAGTCCACCATATAAGCCTCTTGGGTGCATACAGTATCTGAATATTTTGTACATGAACAATTTTAACTGGTTTTAAACTAGCTTTACTTAACTGCAATAGTGCCTCTATTGTTTGGGATCATTTAGCCAGAAGAATCAGAAACAACTACCAAACTCTGTTCCAAAGAATATGTTCTCAAAGTAAAAGCTGAGATTTTAAACGGGAACATGAGTTTTGTGAGATTGCACAAGATATGGAGAGATAACAAAGCATCTTGAGTAAGACTCAGGCTTCAGCAACACTTGTTGGAAGAAGAAAAACAGAAAGTATACAAAGCTTCTCTAACTTTTACATTTTTGTGCACGCAGTTTATTCAAAAAGGATTTTTTTTAGAAGCTCAGTTTTTAAAAACAAAAGACAATAATGTTTAATGGGAGTCAAATTGCTTGGATCTAAAACTGGTGAGACGTTTTCAGTAGATACATGAAATTAAAATAATGTACATATTTAAAGTGCACATTAAAAATGCTAAGTGACACTTCTTTTGTAGTCTTTTATCTGCGTGTGTTCAAAAACCAAACACAACAATAACCCTTTAAGTGCAGTATTCAGCTCTAGTAGTAGGGGTCTTCAAGCTCTTAAAATGTCAGCTTCTAAATAATCCTGATGATGAATTCCTGTGAGGTTGATTTTGAGCATTACAAATGAGATGTTCATGATCAGAGCCTGCCATTTGTTCATTCTCCCTTATCCTCAATGCTTAGCTTCTTGGCCAGTTTCAGCCAAATTTGCCAGTGCATGGAGTTCTGGATGATATTTAATTCCTGCAAACTTTGGTGATTGTTTGCATTTTAAGTGACTAAAGATGAGAAATCTCAATTGCCCCTTTGAAAGAGAGCAGCGGTGAAATGAAGACATTTAATAACGCCAGAGATGCGACCCACCAGCCTGCCAGTCAGTGCAAGTCAGTGGCTGCTCAGTTCTTGGAGACAGGCTTTGTTAGTGAATGAAGTTCAAGAGTCTCATATGAAACCAAGGTATGAGATGGTTTACTAGTAATAGTAACTAATAATAAAACTTATTTCTTCTTTGTTTCCACAAATGTATAAATAAAGCTGTGAAAGCATTTTGGATGGCAGAGCCATTCCTTCCAAGTTTTTGCTTGCGTATCCTGTTCTATAGGACTAAAAAGAATCTGTGGCTTTTTTCTTTTTCATGGAAGTCTTGCTGGGAGCAGAATTCTCATTCCAAAGCAAAGGAATTAGCAATATACCGTGCAAAATTATATTAAAACTGGAAATAAATTCTATCATAACAACTTTCTTGTACTTGGGTATTATGGTATTAATTCCAGAGGTTTTGAATTTATTCAGTGAAGTGACTGCCATGTAGCAATTATCTCAGCTGTAATCCCTACCCTAGTTGACTGTGGTCTGAGGAGAATGAACACTGTGGCTGCCATGGATATACCAGTGTTATGGTCTGATTTTTTTTAAAACACAAACATTATTATGTGTAATTTCAAAAATTTCAAGTGGTTGTGTTTTCATGAACTGGCTAGTCCTTCAGCAAGATTTATTGCACAATTAAAATAACATTTGAAAAAAGGAAGGGTACTGTTCTCAAAATTGGATATTTTGGTGAGGAAAGTGGCTGAAGTACTAGGGTTGAAAGGATTTCCTAACTTTCATTTTTAAAAAGTACAATTAAATAATAAATGGATAGGAAGAATCTATGCAAAGGGCATGGTTTTTCTTTAATATGTGTGATGTAAAATTGTGCACAATGACATGTAAGACAGTAAAGCCATCTATGTTGTAAGTAACGTGAGGATGGGATGCTTGCTAAAAGGAGTTACTAGGATTTGCACTGCTAGGAAGTTCAAGTTTTGGTCTCCCTGATGAAAGAGGGTTCTATTCTCATTGCATGCCTGTCATCTTTCTTCTGCTTAGGGCAGTTGTGCAAGTGCTTAAGTCTGTTCTGATTATATTATGTATAAAAGATGGTATAAGTATTGCTTATACAGTAAAAATATGGATAAGCAGAAGTATTGGCAAAGGTTAAGAAAACTTAATCTTCAAACACAGAGATCTGTGTGTGTATATATTTCTTTAAAAAAAAATCACTGCTTTCTGTCCCTGATACCATATTGTGTTTCAAATCCTCCTGAAGGAAGATACAAAAACCAAATATATGCTTATAATTAAACACAAATTGGACTAATTTTATGTAACTCATATTACCAGCTTTAAAAAAATGGAGGCTTATTTTTGTGAAAGATTAACATTTAAAAGGAAATCATTTTCCAAAGATCACTAGTTATTTAGGAACAAAAGTAAAACTAATTTATTAGTAGAGAGTAACTAAAAATATTTGAAACCAATTATCCATTTAATATTAATAAGTATAGAAAGGTAAACAGATCTCAAGTTCTTATAGCTTGTATGGAACATTGAGAGTAGCTGTAGTATTTATAACCTGTACTTGAATTTGTGTGGTGAACTGAAGAGAGTTTTTCTTTTTAAATTGTTGTATGTCTCACTGTAAGGAAAATGTGATCAAATTTTGGTGAGAATATTACTTCCTTAGCAGAGCTACTCTATTGTCAAAAAATGAAATAAATGGCTTACAAAATCCTTTTCTATGAAACTCACCAAATTGTGATCTGTGTTATTAAAAGACAATTCTGTTTTACTACTTACAGATACGTGGAATATCGTTTTTAACAATGTGTATGCAGCAAAGAACAAAATAGTTTACCTATTAATGTCTTTCAATTTAGAGAGGTGTGTGTGCATGTTGTATACACACCTTCTAATTTTAAGGCCATGATGGAAGCCACAGAAAAGTAAACTCTACCTTCCTTTTTTTGTTGATGATGTGATCATTGATCATACTTACTTTCTTCAGGGTGACCTTTATTTTGATTTAATTGGCTGCCTTTGTTATAAACTTTTTTCTTTCTTCCCAAGTAGTATGTCGTGAAACCTTAAGCTGTGTCTTTTCCAGAACACTTGCAAATGATGTTTAGAAAGGTAATTTGATTTTCAGACTTTTATATTTCATGTGCTGAAGGAAGGCTTAGGCTGCTTTTGATTGAGACTTTTCCTATTTTATTGAGCAGTGGTGTTCCAGGATCAAGCTGAATTGCACAGCATAAGAAGGAAGCAGTGAGCATTTGATGGAAGCGGATAATAAAATGCATCAATTGTGTCAGCACCTCGTTGCAGTCACATCTGGCTTACTGTCAGGGTACCATTAGATTCCCGTGGTTTTATGTGCCAAAAATAATATGCTTTGTAGTTAATGGAACTAGGATATTTGCAGTTTGATTAAAAAAAAAATCATCCTATTTTCTTTCCGATATTTGTTGGGCTTAAGTTCAATTTGAGCACAGCCTTGTCTCCTTAAAATTTTACGACTGAAAGATCAATTGTTCTTTTGATGTGTTTCTTTCTTTCTCTTATTACAGTGAATCCAGCAGTCTGAGCAGCAGCGATGCTGGTTTGTTTACCAATGATGAGGGAAGACAAGGTATTGAAACAATCTTTCCCTTCTCCACCCCTCAAACCACATCAGTTGAAATTCTGTAAGCGTTACAAGTTATTCCGTAGGTTAATTACTATATTTCAGTTGCTATTAGTATTTTAATGAGTGGAAGTATAGCTTTCTTTATGGATTTTTTTTGAAATGTTACCAGAGGGTATCCTGAATCTGTGACTTAGTCAAAAGCTGTGTTGAGAAGCAGTCTCAGTATACATAATCTTTTGAAGATGCTCAAGTTGCAAGTTTATTATATTACAAAGTTTTAATTCTTCCACTGCTCCAATTTTCAGACAGGACACACTGATCATAGCACTGCTTCTCAAGCTATTTTTTGAGGTCCCATTTTTCTTTTCTTCCAAATTGATATGGCAGAATTTTATAGTTCTTTTTCATTCAGTAGTTTGTTTGAAAAGTAGTTTCAAAGAAATTACTTCTTCAGCAGTCTAAGATTGAGATTAGAGGATGTATGCTGTTTAAAATCTCTCCCCTCTGAAAATTTTTTTCTTTAATCTAAAATGCAATGAAGATTCCAAATTTTCCTTCAGTATGCATGATGCTCTCACGTGTTCTTATGTGATAAAACTATGGAGGATGGAAGTATAACTTTTCTTTTCCTTCAGCTTTAGTGTTTATTGCCATCTTTAAGTGCAACGCATTTACCTGTATTATGCTAGCATCTTAGTGCCCAGTTTATGGACTAGGAAATCACTGGGTTTGACAGTATACAAAAATGAGGCAAAATAGTCTCTCGGGTCATTAAGACTTGCTTTTCTGTTGGTGATTTTAAGTTAATGGTAGTGGAGGCTATTTTCTTATGCATTTTGCCACAGACTGCTTGAGTGTGTGCAAGAAAACTCCTGGCCCATTCCACAGATCTAAGTTAAAGGGATGTTCTCTCTTTTTTTTTCTCTCGTGTCTAATGGTTTCTTTCTCTAATTCAGCCTCTTCTGGTTTTGGTGTTTTTTAATCTTCCATTGTAGTGTTACAGTAAGGAGATGATTTTTCAGATTTAGAACAGCAGTGTTACCCTTCTTGCTCAACAGTAACTTGTGCTTGAAGTAACTTGAAGAATTTAGGCTCTCTGAAAGTTTAGATCAATCTTTTAACTTCCAGTGAAAAGTGTTTCAGTGAGACACGAAAAAAGATTTGCTATTACTCCTATAGGACTTCCTGTTTTGACTTGCAATTTTTAAAACTTTCGTCCTCTCTATTTGTAATGTGACCTACCACAATTCATAATTACATACATTTTTGAAGTATTCCTCCAATATATATATGTATCAATATTTTTATCCTTATAGCCTGAACTAAATTATTTAAATCTTGAACAATATGGTTGAAAAAGTCTCAGTTACTTTCTGTTTATCTTATCTATTTTGTGGGAGGAGAAAAGGGGAGGGATTGGTGAACAACAGTGTTCTTTCAGTGGTGTGGTGTTACCTTTTTTAGTGTTGGTTCTTTACTGTAGAACGGTAATTCTTATTTTTCTGTCTGATGTTTGAACCTTGATTGAGTTTGATTGTAATTTTCAAGCAGGAAGCGTTAGACCTGAGATAGTATTCTGAAATATAAATAAAAAGAACAACAGTTAAACTTGAGAGGGATATTGTCAGGACAAAAGATTATTTTTTTTCAATCCCTACTTTGAACTAGCTATTTTGTGGGCATGAACAGAAGGCCGTTAGCTTCACACTGCTTCTCAGACATTCTTAGATGTGCATTAAAGCTTTGGTTTTGTGAAGCCTCTTCCATGAAAGTATTACCAGAGATCCTACCGCAAAACAAAAATTGTTTATTTTCTAGCAATACTTATTCTCCCCCACAAAGAAAATGCAAGTAATTTTCATCTTTGTACTCCTCTTATAAAGTAAGATGAGGTTATTTTATCTCTGTAAATTACTTTATAGCTGAGCTGAGACACACATAAAATTAAAAAGAGTGAAGGAGGGAGAAAATAAATCTGATTAAAGGAAAAGCCTAGGTGAGAGAAACAAAGCTGGAAGAGGACAGGATGAAAATACGTTAAGGGAAGAACTGCCTGATCTTGTTGTCCGTTTTTAAAAGCTAAACTGATTCCTGTCTTCCCAGTGTTCCTCGTCCAGGATATATGTTCAGAATATCAGCATCTTGACCTCATTTGTAGTTCAAATTTTCTGCACTTCTGACTTCAGGTTTCCGCTAAGTCAAGTGGAGAACCAGAGATTGATTAATGCTGCCTGGTGAAATACTTGGTTTAAATGATGTGCCTGCCATCATTCAGAAGTTCGGGTAGCAGAGGACAAGAGGATCCTGTTCTCCAGGGCAAGATTTGTTCATTTTGTGTCTCTGAGATTAAGAACCGAATCTCATTTATTGCAGACAAATACTTTTTATAAAACCCTAATTAATTTCAAAAGCATAGTCATCCTATGAGACAGACATTCTAGAATAGAATGTGATCTAAAGCAACAATTTCTTTGAGCAGTTGGCCAGTCAGTTAAATAGTTGGGTGTTTATTTCTGAACTTTGGAGTGCCTGACCTTGCAACTTCTAATATTTTCCAAAATTGTTTCAGAAAGGAAACAGAAATAAATTCTACTACAGTAACTGTATTCTTATGTGCACAGGCCCTCAGAAAAGTTTCAACTTCTATAATTTGATTCAAGATGTACCGGGGTAGCTGTAATTGGGGGTAGTAGTGGGTTAATTGCTAATATATTTTAAATGCTATCAATTGCTATGATAAAAGAAAACTGCTGAGACTTGAAAATCCTGTGTTCAACTTCTAATATGTGGTGTGCCATCTAACACATTTTTAAAAACCTTTATACCGTTTTCCTTTCCAGCCTGCCTCTGTTCCAGTCTCATAGCTTTTTTGTTTTGTTTTGTTCCCATGAAGTCCTCATCTGAGCCTAGCCACGCTTGTCCTCCTTTTCTAAGTTATCCAGGTGCTTAATGTTAGGTCATGTGAGAGGGCAAAAGCAGCTTTCTTGCTGTGCTCTATTCCACAATCATATTACCTTCTGGCAGAAGTAATTGGTACTCAGTGTTTTGCAGTCCCAATGTGGCAAATGTTTTTCTTCTGTGAAACATTGCATACCCTGTACAGTTAGCCAGCAAAAGCTTAAAGGTCATGGAAAATGCTCAGTGCAGGTACAGTCAGTGATGAAGATAGCTGCTAACTATTAACTGCTAACTATTAATAAACCACAAGTGAATTCTTATGGCTTGTATTTTTTTCAGAGTTTTGTATATTAGTGAATTTTGGGGTCAGGTTTCATATAGTTAGCAAAAACCCAAAATCCTATGCAAGTATCAAGCCCTTGAGTATGGAGGTGGGAGAGCCTGCCAACAAAGTGAAATATCCAAGCAGTGGCTGGAGCTTATGTTCCAGAAATCCTTGTGACTTTCCTTTTTCGTCCTACTCTTTCCTGTGTTCCTAATAGCATTCTCATAAATGGCCCTTCTGCAATTATTAACAATTAATTAATTAATGCTAAGCAATGTTATGCCCAGCGTAGAAAACTTTTGCAAGAGGAGTTTCAAAACAAAAGGTCTAATCTTACATTGCAATATATAATACCACTCTATGATAAGCCTAGCTAGTAGGATCACCTGCAGTTTCAAGGCACTTTACAGGTGCGCTTTACAAAGGCACTTTATAAGTTAAAAGGCACTTTCTAAGTTAGGTTTCCAACACAATGTTAGCAAAATTGTGTCATTATTCAAACACTAATTATTGCTGTTTTGGGGGGGGAAAAAGTCAAATTGCAAGTATATTCTTTAATGAATTTTATAGTGTGGGTATGGCAAATAAAACATTATATTCTGCATTCCTGGTTCATCTGCACCTACTAGTACACTTGGGGGAATTCGAAGTTTGACTTAAGACCTCTTAAATCATGACGTGCAGCACTTGAAATGTCCTTTAAGATCTAAGCAAGTAGGAAGGAAAATTATATTAATAAAGTGTTAAACAGTTAAAATAGGAGAAGGTCAGGGAATGTCAGAGTTCCACTGTGGATGTGGCTAAGCTTTTAAAGATAGCTGTTCATTACTTTATGATTAAATATATTTTCATTACTGTGTCCTTTATGAAGATGACCCACTGCAGATTCAGTGTATGAGAATTCCATCCTTTTGTCTTCTCTAGCAAGATACTAATTTGGACCTTGTAAAGCGTCTCAGTAGCTGCAGGTGTTGGGGTGCCGTTCTCCATATATAAAAGAAATGGAATGTGCAATGCTAAGTGTAATCACACCAGTTTTGAACTGTTATGGCTCATTAGTTTATAGTCTTTACAGGTGAAAAAGAACTAATGTTAAGTTGTTCCTTATGACCCGAATAGTTGAAATCCTAAATATTGCATGCAGATCACAATGTTAGAGGTGAACATAAAGCTGAGATCACATGATATTCTTGGTCCCATTTTTTTTAACAGCACACCTGTACAGTCCTACTCAAGAGCAGGGTGTGATATTACATGGGATGGTGGGGGTGGGAGGAGGCCTTCATGTGAAGTTTTCAAGTGTGAATCAGAGTTAGCCGCTTAAATTGAATGGCGCCCTGCTATCCCTTTTGCCCAGGTGGCTCTGTAGAGCCCAAAGAGCAAGATGCACTGTGCCTCTGCGGATGGGTAACTTAAGCTTCTGCTGCCCTGAAATTCCTTGTATGTGTTATAGTTAATCTTCTGATGTCTCCAAATGATTATTAAAGCTGTTAGCAGTGGTTTTTTTACATAGAAAGAAGTATACTGGTCATAGAAATGAGACTAGCATTGCAGGGCATTTTACAGTCCACGTGCTATTGGTCTCTGTGTGCAAGTTGGTAGGTAACAGATCAGCACAGTACCAAGACGTGTTCCTTGAAGCATACCCACAAACAAGTTTGTTGTATTTTAAATATGTGGCTAGCAGAATGCATGGGTTCAGAGATTAGTTTTTGGAGATGTGGAGGTGGTTTTGGCATTCCTGTAGCTTGGAAGAATATGATAATTTGCTGTAGTCTTGTGCTGAATAGAGGTTCAGCAGCCCTAAGAGGAAATGATGGAGTAATGAATCTTTCAGACTATTTTGAAGACAAAAATGCTGCTTTGAATTTTTAATTCTCATAAGTTCATGTTTGCTATGGATACTGTGTTGCCGTTCAAGAGCTGCAAATTAAGTAGGTTAAAATGCGAGTATTTTGTTACCAAACTCTTGAGCTGGGTGGGGGCCTTTGTGTTATATTGTTTATACTTATGAGGTTGGGAATTGATTAAATGCAGTGGTTTTCCCTGCATTCCTTTTTCAAAATGGCATTCCTTTAGGGTGGAGCAACTGGAAAACAAAATGCCTGTGGGTGCTCTCAGCTGCATAAAAATAGTATGAATATGTTTATGCTTGCCTCAATGTGCTAATATGATTGAAAATAGTCAAAGGATTCAGACTTGCTTAGAGCGCACAGACAAGCAAGCTAAAAGCCAGGTATACCTAGATTCTCCTGTCATATGGGAAAAGCCTACAAGGCTCAGATCTTAAGTCCTTTATTCCACCTTTGGTGGTAAGCAACAGTACTTAGGGCAGCATAGAATAGCATAACAGGTAAGATGTCTTAATGGATAGATGCTTACCATAGTAATATTCTTATTGCACAGAAAGGAAAAGTCATTTTTGTATTTTTCCCCAAGGAACTGTTTTTGGGCATATAGCGAGGATACTAGTTTCCTTCTGTAGCCACTATTTGCCTTATCCTGCAGTCCACCAACCCAGTCTTAAATTCTAGGTCTTTTTCCAAGACTGCATTGCATACCTCATACAGACTTCTGTCCTTGAGCTGATGGTGAAACCCAGTTTCAGAATTTACTGCCTAATTTAATAGCTGAGTTATGTGGAACAAGACTACTTCTGAGTTCCTGATAGTATTTCTTATTAGTCAAGGTATCTAGAGCTCTCATTTTATGACAAAATATTCAGAAAAACTTATCCTCGTAAGAGTTTGGAAAATCTAAATAGGAGAGTTCAAACTTAATTCCGAAACACAGGTCAGTCTATTGAAAGGGTGTGATTCTCCCTCCACTACCACCACTGTTTCTGTTCAGTACTCTTAGACATCCTGCAAAGAAACCATACCTGTCTGTAACAAAATGAGGATAGAATTAATGGTGAAACCCTCTGTGAAATGTCATAGCTATGAATGAGGATTAGAATTAGCAGGGAGAGTCATCTGAAATGCACCAGGAATGTAAAGAAACTTAAATCTTATTTGGACATATGCATGTCCTTCCACCTCTATGTTCTCCTTCCTCCACCTAAACGTTTGTTCTCTAGCCTCTGCTGACTTTGCTGATAGTAGTGATTATCACATTTCACCTACAAGTGACCAGTGAGGGGCCTTAATTATTCTATGTTTTCTTGAATTACTTGATGAATGTTTACAGCCACTTTCACTTGTGCTTGGTCTTGAAGCATTCTTTTAATTGCAACAATTTATTTGGAGAAAGTGTGTTGAATTTTATTTTTCTTCAGATTTTGGCTTGGCTTTTTTGTTGTTTGTATTTTTCCCATTTGGAGCTTGAGTGACAATGAAATTTTACATGAATGTTTGTTGTTCTTGAAAATTGTGTCTTATAAATCTTGCATTTGTGTCTTTGTTAAAAATTGAAATGTCAGAAGTAGTGAGGCATGGTTTGGATAATTTGAAGTAGAATTACAATATAAAGCACATCCTTTTGAAATCTAACTTTTGGGAGTAACAAAGGAAACTTGCCATGTCTTATGAAGATATTTTCTGATCTTCTGTAAGCTACCTGGTTTGTATAAAAGAACATATTTTAAAACAAACATAGCAATTTATTTTCAGTTGCCAGTGTGTTTGAGCTAAGTTTAAGATTATAGTTTCAGTTTTGTCTTACTTTTGACTTTAAATCCAGATATTTTAATACTACGTCTATGAGTACTGTCAGTAAAAATGACCAGCTTTGTGGTATAATGCAGTATAATTCTCAATCACATGATACTGTCAGTTTTCATTTAAAATCAACTTTTTCAAAACTTATTTCTAAATGAACTTAATCAGATTAACTTAATTTAGTCACATCTGTTCATGATTGTTTCCCCTTTTACTAGCCATACAAATCATGAAATTAAGCTAATTATATACCATTATCAGCTGCAAAGAACTAGTTTCACAGTTTTATACCTTTTAATTCCCTGCAGGAGATTAAGGCTTGTTTTTTGTTAATATGTAAAGTGCAGTAACTTAAATGGATTTCCCTGCAGTTATTGCCAAAGGATTAACTAGTTTATTATTGTTTTTCACTATTGAAATTAAATTGGTTTTAAAACATTACATTTTATGTGGTTTCATTGATAGCAATGCTTGTCACGCTGTTGAGAAACATTTTTCCAAATAGAACTGCGATATACGAGTAATTGTTACACAGCTATAAAGCAAAAGAAATAATTGTCCTGTCAGAGTGTTTATTGATAGTAACATTAGATTTTTATCTTCTCTGCTCCTCCCTCTCTTTTGGGGGTTTGGGGGATACTGCCCTCATGCAGGTGATGATGAGCAGAGTGATTGGTTTCATGAAAATGAACCTGGTGGAGCATGTGGAATTACGGGGGTCATTCCATGGTGGGAACAAGAAGACTCTACAGAACTGGAGAGAGAATTGCCTGATCAAGTCTTTGAAAGTATCTTAACTGGTACTTTCCCTCTTATGTCCCATTCAGGGAGGAGAGGTAAGTAACAATCAAGCAAATGCAAACTGTGGAATCGCTTGGGTACAGTAGAAAGATCTCTGTGGATTATATAAAATGTTGACAAGATCTTGGAGTTGCCAGTTTGTTTCCTTGAGCTATTTCATTTTTTAAGATATTGTTAGAGAGAAATAATTAAAAGTCAGTTATTATAAAAGTCAGAAAGTATAAAACTTGGCTCATTTTGATAGCCTACTCTTTTATTTGTTGTCTCAAGGTTTGCATTGAGAATTATTAAGCGTTACTTAAAGGAAGTCTTTATATTCCATTTTGTTCATAGCTTCTGTGATAATGTTTAGATTTCTGTAGTTCATTAATTCAGAGGCTGGGAAGACCAGTGTGAACATCTGCTTTGCTTTCTTTATGGTCAGGCTGTACTGTCTGTGGAGAAGAGGGAAGGGTTCCTTTAGAGTGAGGATTGAGGTTATAATTTAGAAAATTCCTTTTTTCTTAAATAATTTAGACAACTGTGGATCCAGTGTATCCAGTTGTAAGTTGTACTAGTACAGCTAGGAACCCACTCTTGAGATCAAAGTTGTCAGACATCAGCTTGCTGCCAAAAATACTTGTTCTAGCTTCCCTCTGCCACAAGGATCTCCTTTCACATTCAAATACACATCTTTTATGTGAGCAGTGGTCAAATCACTTTTAAACTACTCTGCACACTGGATGCATTGAATTCTTTTGAGGCTTATTCTCCAGATGCTTGGAATTGTTTCTGAGGACTTGGTCTGTGCATATTCACCAGATTGTAACATTTTCTACTACTAATGAAGTTGTAAGCGATGCAAAAATTACTTTGCTACTGTAGTTCAGTATGCTCTGCTTATGCAGCCAACTGCATAGAACTAGGATGGCAGTAAGAATATCTGCAGTAATGTTCATTTTCATGACAACTTAGCCTTTCTCTCACTTTTCCCCTTCTGTGCTCTTTGTTTCTACCAGTACAATGTTTGACAATAGTAAGATGTTTTTGTTTAACTGAAGTCAGATTAATGGATTGGTATGTTATGGTGAATTTTGTTGGTTATATGGCATAGGAAATATTCTTAAATCAATTCGAACTCCTCTTTTGTAGGTTTCCAGGGTAGATTTAGTCATCTTCATGGAATGCCAGCAAGAAACATAAAAAAGGCTTCAGGGAACCAGAATGCATTGGTAGGTGCTTTTATTATTGCAACCTAATGTGCACTGTTCTTAGAAGTTTGGGGTTTTTTTAAAAAAAACACATTTCTCTCATGCTTGTTTCCTAATGTTGTCGATGGGTAATGGAATGGTAAGACTGCAGTGCCACTGTTGCCTGATATTGTTTGTTTGCTTTTTTTAATAGTTAGACTCTTCCCACTGCAATTCTATTGTAACAGGCTATTTGTGTGTACTTGAATGGCAGAAACAGTCTGAGACTCTTTCTCAGTACTGATTTTTGAACTGAGTGAAGGAAAAGGTTGGGGGGGCATTATTTAACTTTTTCAGCATGTATCTTGTGTATATGAAAACATGTTTCTCTCCTCTTACAATGAAAATCAAACGAGTTATTTAAAGTTTTTCTGATACTGAAAGCATTCTAGGATGGATTATGGTACAATTCTGATTTTGGGTGGTGTTTTTTTTTTACTCTCCCAAAAGTCTGCTTTGAAAAAATGTCTCCTTTATTCTGTTTTGCTTGGTTGAATTCTGTGCGGTCAGGGGAAAAAGTGTATACAAAAAATGAAAAACAAGTTAGTGATGCACCTGTCATCGACATCATGCATTCCTTTGCACTCAGTCTGTTCCAACAGCATATGAGATGTTTGAATCGTTTTTGTGCCTTCAGCTCTAGGAGTAACATTTATAAGTGAAGAAAAAAGATCCAACTGTACTTTCATTTTTGTACAATCTAATAATTGGATTTCCACATAGCTTTTTCCTAAAATAAGACTCTAATGAGTTTTTAAGAATTTGTTCTTTGGAGGAGAGCATGAAGAGAAAGACTTGACTTTTTAAGCTAAAATGTATTCACTGTAGTGCAGTCTATTCCTTTCTTATCAGAATAGTGTTTGGAAGAGGAGGAGGATGTGGAAGACACCTTAGCAGTGTGTAATAAACATATCCCAGCATGATAAATACTGCAACATCTATGTTGTTTATTATTTGAGAACATTAAATTAGGCAAACAAAAATTTGAAAAAAACAAAAAAGGTGCTTCTGAGAAAAGTAAGAGCTGTTATATGTGGAGAGAATAGAAAGGAACTGTTAGAAATTTAACTTGTTTTGAAGAGGGAAGGTTTTTATAATTGAAGTCCCTGCCCAATAATTGCCATTTGGAGCTGAATAAGACGCTTTAAAACCTTGGCCTGTGATCTCTGCTGTTAGTGGTCATGAATTAGATGAATGCTATCTAGTTCTCGGTTTCCTATCTACCTATTTTTATTTTTGGTTCAGTGCTTGCTTGAGCATATCTGGGATTTGTAGCCCATTTTCTAGGCTTATTGCAATTTCACTCTGGTATTTTATAGGAGCTATTATAACTGATAGGTTAGCTTCATGGTATTGATGATACATGGCTTAACTACCCTAAAAACTGCCTTTTCCTCTAAATTGTAAAAAGGTGATTAAATTTCAATTGATGAAGATATATTGTGAATGCGTACATATAATAAAAAATCCTAATGTTTATTTTCTGCTACGCTTTCTGGATTGTCCTTAGGAGCCCATTTTGTCTTCCAGTCATGATATCTCATAGTAGTTCCCTTTATAACAAAAATGCAAGCCAATCTTCTAAAGAGTGATAATTCAGTTACCTCCAGTTATTAAATATATCATTTACATAGTGTTGTGAAACAAGGTTGAATTGATCATACCTTCTCAGCCACTGTGTTTGGCCAGGAGTGCATATATAGAATGGATGTGCAGTTGGCTCTTCACATGCAGTTTCCTGACCTTCTTAATGACTATTTATGTTTGTGGGCACTTCTGCTGCATCTGTCTTTGCAAATGTAGCTACATAACCCAGAGCTCATGTGCTTCTTTTTGTCAGTGATTGCTTCTTGAAGAAAATCTTTTCTAGATACTCCAATTCAATGACAAAAAAAGTCATTTAATACCTGTGACATCTGATAACACAGAACAAGAAGTAATTACTGCTATTAGGTGGTAACGGTGAAGAAGAGCAAGAATGCTTTTAGAAAGATTAATAACCTGAGGAAAGAACACTGCAGACTCAACTTGTGAAACAGAGTTGTGGTGTGACTTAATTCTTTCTTTTCTAACAGCGAGGCATCTGTATCACTGCTTTTACAGACTTTAAAAGGAAACAAAGTAAAAAATGTAGTTTCCTACTGAGATATATATTACCTGAAAGGTGCACATAATATATTGTATTTAGTCTAAGGATATGTAGTTTGTAACTGAGCATACAGTTAGCCCTTTGCATACAGCCAATGTGTGTTTAAACTTTTTTGGAAAGGTTTAGTTGAAGGTTCACAATTATAACAGCTAGTAAAGCCTTGAAGAGATTACTGGTTTAGGGAAGGCAGAATGAATAGTTGTGATAATATCTTGATATATTGTCATCCTCCATCAAAAAGTGTTTAATGCCCAGCTGTTTGGGTGTGTTCTTGTAAGAGAAACATTAGGCTAAGAATGATTATTACTTGCTGTATACCAAGGAAGCTGCTAGCGTAAGTAATTTTCATACCACAGTTTCTAGAAGCAGTGGGAGCTGAGAATCAGAGGAAGAATGCTGCTCTTTATGGACCAGTTAGTGAATTCTAGTTTGAAGTAGCCACAGCTGGCACTCAGATTCTGTCCAGATGCTCTTCCTACATTTCATTGATGAGTTGCTTAATTTGAACAAACTCACAGGTCTGTCTTTCATCAAGCATACTGCCTTCGAGTCAAAATACTTTTCTGATGATTGTACAACAGTGGACAAGAAAGAGAGAAGTAAAAACCTAGCATGCAAATGCTGTGAAAGTCCTTGCTTAATCCAATGTGCAAGTTGAATGAGTTGTCATACAATAGATGGTAACTGAAAAAGCTGAGCAAGAACATGAAAAAAATATTAATCACAAGTGGCTTATATCCTTTGGATTGTCCAGTTTATTTAAGATAGGCACTTTTTAATGGAATCTGTAATTTAATGGTTTGTCAGGCATATATTCTGGCATACAATTATAATGCTGGCATTTCATTTCTTCATTGCTTTGTTTTCTGGCAGCATCATTTGTTGTAGAACTTTATTTGAGAAAAATATAAAAACGTGGCTTTTCTAATATACTGCAGTTTTGATCCCACCTATGTCAAGCTGCTGGTAGGAACTTTGTAATTCTAATCAGAAACATATGATATATGTACTTTCATACTATAGCAGTATTTAATGTACTCTTTCAGTAAGGCATATTGCATGAAATCTTACTGTGCTTGGCTGAATTCTGCAGTTATATGACCTGATCAACTATTCCCAACCCCCACATTCTTTTATGTTAGGCAAAAGTTCTACAACTTAGTGGTAGTGTTCAATGAATGAAATGCTGATTTCTTAGAAGGAACACTTTTTTTTTGTCTGGTCTTTTTTTCTGTATGTGTTCATAGACTTGCATGTCATTTTGTGTAGTACTATATCTCTGTCCTTTCCAGCAAATTAGACGTGAAACTTTGTTTAGCAGAATAAAATCAGAAACCTAACTTTAAATACATCGGAAATGTTGAAGGTTCATTTCTGTGATGTAGAATACTAGATAAACTCTACCTTCGATGATTAAGACCACCATCTTTCTCTCAGATAGATTCCTGGAGAGATCGCAGAAGCCCTAATTAAAGAAAACAAGAGTTAATAATTATAGTGAAAACAGAGCATGACTGCTTTTTAGTTTCTTTCAAAATGTTTTGCCCAACTTACTTAGTAACTGAAAATTTTTGATGTTATTCACAACTCTTCCTTACAAATAAGTGAAGGTTTTAAAAATCAGTGCTGCTGTCTTGGCTGTTCCTTTTGTGTTTCTAGATACCATTCCTTTCCCTGGGACAGGGAAAGACATTTGTTGGGTTTTGTTTCAGGACTTCTGCATTATCCCTTCCTGCCTGGATTCCCTGTCAGGTCTGGAAGGTGGGAAGTGATTTCAATGGGCTAAGTGCAGAAAACATGACCAATAAAAATGATGCTCTCTCTCAATTCTGCCATTTTTTCCACCCATCACCTTTATGTCATGGTCTTTGATTTCATGATATTAAAACCAGACTATTTTAAGTCTTGCACTCCTAGGATTGGTTTTTCTTTTTGCATAGCTATACTATTGAGCTTGACTATAAATAGCTGTAACTATTCAAAAAGTACATAAAGACTGAAAGCTACATTTGAGACACCTGTTCTCTGAAGGTTTCTGGGTGTGTCTATCAAGTCCTCTGACGCTTCCAAGATAGAAGAGGTTTTCTCAAAAAATTGTGGTCAGATAACTTGCTACTCTGTTGATGTGAGTAGAAAAGATATATTGAGCACTCCTGCTTTTTGTTAATTGCTTTCAAAATATAAAATCAAATAAAACTTCTCTGCTTCTAAGTTTTTTTCTAACTGAAGAAACAACCAGGTGTTTTCAAGAATTCTTTTCTTGTCAAAATATTTTGGCAACTGAGTGAAATGGTATTAGATAAGAAACCTTGTTACAGACTTGAGGAATGTCTCTTTAAAGATTAAGTTGGGTGGATTTTTGAGGTTTTTTGTTTGTTTTTTACAGTATTGGTCAGAAGCCTCTTTGTGGATGCTCTGCAACTTCTGGAAGCCAACAATTCTCAAGTTAAACTTGATTTGAGAATTCTTGAGTGATTGTGGTCTCTCCATCTGAGATGATGGAGAATTCTTTTACACTGGATGTGTTGCATACAGTCAGAACACAGTTCAGTTTCAGCTAGGTGTGTGAGATAACTTATCTGTGGGGTTTTAATTATTTTCTTCAGTTAATGACTTTTGGCATTTGGAGCAATAGTCTCTACGTCAAACTCTGGAAATGTGAGGAGTATCAGATGATGTCTGATAAGAAAACTAAACTCTTGTTGGATTCCAGACTTCCAGTCATTCAAGATCAGGGATATTAGGCATCTGTGTCTGATGAAGACATATCGAAACCTTACGCAACTAAAGCTGCAAATAAATTTTGTTTTAGGAGGGTAGGGGCTTTTGGTTTTTCTTGTAATGGGGGTTTTATTAAGATTTCCTGTCATCAAAAAGATTTTTCAGCTACTTAAAGCTGTGCTTTTCCTTTTATTTTCTTTAAAAATTTTTTTCCTTGTTTGTAATTGTCTTAAATTTATATCTGGTTATGTAAAATGTAGTGAATAACTCATGCTCTTTCAATCCTCACTTCAGTTAACTCAGTACCTTAGTTTTACAACATAAAGTAGAAGGAAAAACTTCCTCGAGGATTGGATGGTTTCCTGCACTGATGTGCTTCCTGCAGAGGTGGTTTTTCAGACAGAAAAATTCAGGTTATTAGCAGAGGAGGTGCTGCTGTGACAGCAGTTTACGTCCCACCTTTGATTCTTCCAGTCACTATTGGCAAAAATGCTACAATTTTCCCAAGGAATGAGTAAAATGGCACTCTTCTAGAATTCAGAATTTAGGTTAATATAGCTTTATTTTATGAGAGAACAAAAGGGGGGAAGCTTCTGTCAGACTTCAAAACCCCATTATAAACAATGTAGGCTTTAAAAATGTGATCTAAATATTGGAGTTGATGTTGATTTGTCTGATGTTCTTAATTTCATGTATCTAATTTTTTGGAGAATTTACTGTTCTTACACCTGCTATGTATTTTACATAGTAAGAGGTTCTTTTTTCTGCAAATCATTTTTCAAGTGCATTTTTGCTAAAGCTTTCACTTATACTGATGTGAGCTTAATATAATTTGTTCCACCTGCCATGGTAAGCACCTGATGGAAGAGTAAAAGCTGCTTAGTGACTTTAGTAATAGCTTAGCATACTTGCTCATGAAAAGAATCATAATTATACCAGTACCACATTTCATAGTAGGTCAGTATTTCCTGTCACTGGTGGTACCCATACTTAAGGCACAGTTAAATATTGTGTTTGTTCAAGGTAGAGTGGTAGAATTAGTAGATCAGTTTGGTCAGTATTGTTGTCGTTGTTACAAAGTATTTTGAATTCTACCTAACCTTTATGAGATCTGAGTAGTTTAATAAAGTCTGCCTTACTACATACGTTTGCTTTAACCGACAGTGATTTTTGTAACTGTCTTGTAACTGTCTAATGAAAATCTGTGATCATTTTGGTGTCATCAAACCAGTAAACAGGCAAAAATAATACCACAGCATTTCTGTCCCACTTGAAGCTGAGGTTCGATAGCCAAAAAGGAGTTAGAGGTAACTCAAGTACCAAATGTTTAGATTTCAACAAATCTCAGGTTCGTCAGTTTTGTTATTAGTTACATTACCTAAGTGTAAAACCCCTCTGCCATAATTAAAACAGAGAAATCTTCAGCTGGTTTGTAATTGTTGTATGGGCACTAACTGATGAAGGTGAGCATGTTTGTTTCATTCTATTCTTCTATATCACTTATAGTAAATTAAAGTGTGTAGTCTTGAATTGTGTCCTAGTTTCATTTTTATAAGATATATGCCTATCAAGAAAAAAAATAGTTTAACTGCATCAGGCAATTAATAGCTTGTAGAGGTAACAATTGTACTTTATCAACAAAATTAAGATCTCATAGGTATAACTACTGAAACATACTCTGCGCAACAGAGCTTACAATGGTTTTTTTTGGTGTGTTTCACCTGCTGTGATAATGAGAGGATACCTTTAAAATATCAAAGATTAACTTCTGTCTAGCTAAAGTGAATGTGGTGACTTAGTTTCCTTTCTTGGACTCTCACTTCAAGTATAGTGTCAAAACCAGCATCCTACTTCAGCGAAATAGTTGCCCTCCAGCATTAGTCTCAGAAATGCCAAACATGCTGCTTATTTTTTTTAAATGCATTTTGTGTTTTATTCATGGTGACAAGTGCTATGAACTGTTAGTCTGAGCAGTATTCCTTGTAATTCACCTTAACCCAACCACTCGAATGATAATCATCTACAATTACACCTAAGTTTACTTTTAAACCAGGGCAAATAGCATAATGATATCCCTTCTATTCTTTAGTTACTGCCTGTCTTGAAAACACATTTAATACAGTTTTACAGCACTCCTTACAGATAATAATGATTTTAAAAACCTCTGACTTCAAAATGTGAGGCAGCATAATTATTCCTCGTTTTCTGCTCCTTATCACAAAGAAATCCCCCTTTCTTGTGTCTGAATGCATGCAATGCTGATTTCGCAGACATTTGGAGTTCGCTTGTTTTGACTTCCTAGGTCCATATTGGTTCTTTTGATGTTTTATGTTTTAGTGCATTTCTGGAATTCCAAATGAAAAGAATTTGCCTTTAAATGTAACTTGTTTTACTATCTTTTCTGCAAAGAATTTCACTCGGTCATCTCTCCTACAAATTTCTTAAAGCCTCAATAGTGGTGTGTTGAAGAATTATAAAACAATGACAACTTGTATCCAGTGTCAGGTTAGGAGTTGTATTTCCTTGTATTCAACTTGAGGGGGGAATTGATCAATCTTATGTGTAATAGACAAGGAACACGTCCACTGATACCATGGCTTAGCTGATGAGCAACATCTCACTTATGCTGTAGTAACATCATAAATGTCAAGTAAATCATGACAGTAATTTCAGCTAACACACTGTTTAGCATTTTTTAACTGAAAGCACATACAAGATCAGGTACAACTCCTAAACGGCCGAAAGTTTCTTGCGAATTCAAACTGTAATAACTTACTCATGAGTAGGTTTTCCGCTCCATAGCAAACTTCGTCTCTTCGCCTAGAAGAGGTGGTGTGGGAGAATGAGGGCTACCAATAGACAGAACAAATTGAAAATAGTCCAGCTATTATTCTGGTTGCGTTTCATATGGGGGTCATCCATAGGGAAAACAACTTTCATAGCAGCAGTTTAGATATCTAATAGAAGAACTCTGCCTATCTGTAGAAGTGTAAATTAAGCCTATTAATAGTGGCCTTCTAGATTTGTACTGAGTTACACAATTTATATTCAGATGCACTTGTTTCTGTTCTCTAGCTCTGTTCTAGCTTTATGTAACGCACATGAAAAAAAATTCTTATCTGAAAAGTGATCAATACCATTTGCAGCTTATCTTTCAAATCATCAAGGCAAAGACTTGGAATTAAAATGTTATAATTTTGTTTCACTTATAACAAAAGTGAAAATAAAAACTGCAGCTCTTAAAATGTTGGGGTTTTTTTCTATATACAGTCTGAGTTCTTACAGCTTGTGCCCAGAGTAAAAGGCAGCTGTAAAAATAATGAATTAAACTGGATCTTTAGTGTCCTATCCAGCAATTTGTCATGGAGATGTATATATGAAGTAACTTCAAAATACAGCACAGAAAATAAGGTAGCAAACACATGATGCATTGTGTTGAAATTGAACAGCCCAAGAAAATTATCATGCTGCTTTTGTAATGTGAGATATAATACAGGAATGAAGAAGTACTCCTCTGCCACTGAGTTTGATTACTGTGGCGTTAGTCAGATGTAAAAAAAATGTTCTGTAACCTGTTAAAAATAACCAGAAAGAAACGGGTTGAACCACCATTGTTGTAGCCTAACTTGCTAGAACCTGACTGCAAAGTGACATGTTTGCTACCATTTTGTTTCTTGAAATAAGAAAATCAAATGTACATATTGAGAATGTAGTTTTGAGGGGGGAAGAAAGTACGCAAAATTTCTTAGGGACTGCCTCTTCTAATAGTTATCCTATGGTATTTACAAGTAAACGTGTGACTGAACGCAGAAAAGAGCCTTTTGTTTACAGAACTGTAGGCTTTAATGTGTTTCTGAGAGATCCTCGAATGAGTTGCAGAAGTGAATACTTCCTTAAATATCCAATATTAGAGACTGCAATGCTAACTTTAAATAAATGGTAATAAGCAATCCTAGAACGGAAAGGTTGTTTCCTGAAGGTAATCAGTAAATTAATAATGGTGTGGGTTTAGAGGTGAGTCACAGGAAAATTTGAAGCTGCTGTGTTTAGTGGTCTCTTGATGTTGTGGAAAACCCTACATATAATGTTAGGATGATCTCTTCAAAAGCATAGTAATCTTTTTTTGTGTGTACTTAAACCATTTGTCCCTTGTTTGACAGGTGATTTTAAAACCTGCATGCACAAGTATGACAAAAACTTTATTATTTTGCTGTTTCTCAGCCTTGCCTTAGCACTGCTGCAGATTATGGTTTTAAAGGTCAGTGGAGAAACTTCATCCTCAGTTCAGAGAACTGAAAATTGTCTATTTCCTTACTGCTACCTGATGGGCAAACTCTGCAACTGTCCTGCTACAATGTTTTTGGTTTTTTTAAACACTTGTAAAATTCACTCTGAAGAGCATTAGATAAAGTGTGCCCCATTTTCCCCTTCTCCCTGACACCCTGCAGTTGAGTTGCCTAATTCTAGAAGACTTGTTTTACAAAGACCTAAACAGATACATTTAGTAGGTTTACAGTAGACTGCATTTTTGTTCTCTAAACAATATAGTCAAAGTGCAGAAAAACCTTTTTCCTATTTTGTGTTATACTGTTATGCTTTGAAAAAGAAAGCATGCATATGGGGATTGAGATTTTGTTGCCATACAGCTTTCTCTCTTTTTTGTTCTTTTGAGTTTTTTAAAAATCTGGAATCTAATCATTGATGTAGATCTAAGGCGATTTAAGACCATTTGTAGTACCTAGAATAACTTTAAGAATATTGCCTGTTGGAAGTTACCATGCAGCAAAATATAGCACTTAAAAGATAGGAAGTGACTGCATAAAAATAAGGGGGGGTTTTGCATAAATAAAAGCGAGCATTTCAGTGTTAAGTTGACAATAATATTTTTTAAAATATATTGTTATCCTTTGTTCAGGAGAACAGAATAATTAACTATATTTGGTCAGATTATTGAGAATAAACTATGTATTAGTCACATCATATATAGTATTTAAGAACTCTGAAGGATTTATTAAAGTTTTTGTGCACAAACTGATATCTTTATAAAATTAATTCCCCTGTATCAGTGATGTATATGCATATTCTTTAGGGTTTAATGTTGTTTTTTTTGTTTCAGGAAAGCAACTTAATTTACTTAGGATGTTTTACTGAATCTTATATTAAATATTACTAGAATGTGGAAAATGTTTTTAAAATATTTGGGAGTTGATGGATTAGTATGCTTCAAAGGGAAACAAAACACTAAATATTTCTAATCCTGCATTATTTACCGCATGGGTGGTTAAATGCTACTTTAAGCCCCATAAAATTAAAAGGGAGAAATCTGCCAACTGTAGCAGGAATTGGATTTAGGAAGAGTGGTACAGAGCCAAAATATTGCTACAGAATTAAATGTCAAAAATCTTCTTTAATAGTAGATATATAGTTCACAGTGCCTGGTTATGATTAATACATTTAATCTAAATCACTGAAAGTTGCTCTCTCCTTTTCCATAAAATACAATAGGACACAAATCAGTTTTACTGTAGGTGGATAACAATTGGAAAATAATGCATCTTCCCGCCCAATAAATTGTCAGTTATACCTTTTAACTAAAATCGATTCATCTTTCCAAAATTTATTACAATTTCTAATAATAAATCTTTTCAAATGTTTATTCATTTGCTTTTTGATACATTTGTGCCACTTTTGCTATGGTCTAATGTTTTTTCTTTTGATTCATTGTAAATTAGAAAATCTATTTTGAGTCAATTTTCTAGTTAAGAAGTTAAAATCTATAACCTAGCCATTTTTTTTCATAGTCTCCTCTGCACATTTTAATACCCTTGAACTTAGATACAATCCAGTAAATTCTGATCAGAAGGTGATTAAAAGATTTTTCACTGTAACTTCTTGACTGAGGGCCAGATTCATAAAACAAGTACTTATGAGATTGTTAGCTGGTTTCTTCCTGCGCATCTCACTGATTCAAAGAGGAAGATTGAAACAGTTATAGCAAATGAGCAGATACATAGGTTTTGGCCAAAGATTTTTAGTACGGACGATCAGAATTGCCCTTTTGAATTAGAATCCAGCTGTGACCATACAGGGTATGATAGAAGCCTCCTTTTGTTGTCCCTTTATAGCAGCAAGACAATGATAGTACTGGAGATCACTAAAGCATGCTGTATGTTTCCCATTATTTGTGGTGTCTGTAATTACGCAATGCTAACCTCTTTAAGTTTGGTCATCTGCTATTTCACATGCTTAAAAGTAACACTTTTTTAAGAAGAAGAGATTGTAGAAGAAATTTTTCATCATTTTCTCTGATTGATCTGCTAATCTGCATTGTGAAATTGTGTTCACTGTTCAGCAGTTTCCTGCTCTGTATATAATAAAATGTGTCAGAGAGGGATAGTCTTAATTTTTTAAAAATCTACCAATAAGCATATTTCCTGTTCTGATCCAGTTAAATAATGTGATCTTTTAGTCAATTTTCTGACAAGAATTATGTATGAGAAACTTAATCCTGTGTGTAGCTGTATCAAATTTCTTAATGCGGAAATCTGTTTTGTTTATACTATAAATGTCAATGTTGGCAGAATAGAGAGAGGGTTAGAAAATGTTTCAAACATAACTATGAAGAAAATTACATTCATAATTTGAACCTGATCTAGAGTATCGCTTTACTGGTAAATTTGTGTAGCTAAAAGCATCTTGGGCTTTAAAGTGATTGATTTCAGAGTTAAAAAAATCATTTGTGTGGATGGATTGGAATTCATTAATTTTACTAATTACACAGTGAAGAAAACAGATGTTTTCTTAGGCAAAGATCAGGCTTTAATTGCAGGTCTTACCTGCTCATCTAAAAATAGTGTCAATATGTTCATGTCTCTCAAATTTCTTGTTTTTATATGGAAGTATGATTATTACACGTTTGTTAAGCCTTACTCTGTGTACAAATACAAGTCTAATACTCAAGAGTACTTAAGGAGTACATAGGTCATAATGCATGTATTAGGAAAATTCTTCAAAAGTAAGTCGGGTAAAGATTGCCTCTTTAAAATGCCCAAACCAATACTATCCAGTACTACTCTATTTTCAGTTATAACAGTGTGTTAGAAAAATAGTCAGAAAAATTTGCAACAAAGCTGTGTCCAGCAATTGTATGAATCTGTCCAGAGTGCCCTTAAGACTCTTATTCTGAGGTACGTACTCTGTCTGACTACAGCCTACATGAGAAAGGCAGAGCAAGTTACTGTAGAATTAGAGGAAGAACCGAACAGAGGTATCGTGTATGTTCATTTTGTCCTTCAGCAAATTGTTATAAATCTGTCTGTTTTGATTTCTTTAGATATGTATTTGTCACTGCCATGGGGCAGTGGAGACCACCTAACTGGTACTAATAATTGGCAAGATCCAGAAATTTCCTTTTGAAAGGAGCATTTACAACCAACAGCCTGAGGAGGCAAGATCCGTAGAAAAAGTAACTCTATTTTTACCACATTCTTCCATGCTTGGAAGAAGTGCGTAAGAGGAAAGAAGATAGCAAAGCATCAGTAAGCATGGTTGGTATAATGAGTATTTAGTGGACCAAACTGATGCAAGGCTGTAAATGAGCTCAGAAAAGTAACAATTGTCACATTTGAAAAAAACTTGATTAGTTTAACTTAACATTTGTTTTAACAAATCTTTCTGACTTCAAAATATAAGTTTCTGTTGTACTACCCTTCCTCAGACTTTACCGTTTGCCGTGATGATTTATTAATTTCAGAAAGTGCATGTGTTGCATGGAAGAGAATTCTCATGTCTCTTCAGTCCAAATGTGTCCAAAAGTAGAAAACTGTCCTATAGGGCGCATGTTGAGAGGTGCGAACAGTGAAGCAACACAAAATGAAAAAACATAAGCAAAGTCAATACAACCTGTTAGTAGCAAACTGTAGTGGTTGTCCAGATGTTCCATTACAGTATTCTCTTTCTTTTAGATGTTATGGGGCAGGGAAAGGTACTTTATAAAAAAGCAATATGCTTGGTTATTTTTTCCAGGGTTTTGGTCAGGGAGATTATTTTGCTTTTTTCCTTTTTTCCTGTGGAGGGAGATTTGTACATGCTTGGCTTATTTCACGGGAGTTACTGCTGTGGGTGGTATGGTCAGAGCTGTTGAGCAGTCTTAGAGCGCAGCAGACCTGAAACGCCTCATGAACATGGAAACCTTCAATAAGACTGCCTGCTTTTAGTTGTGATGATGTGTTGAGAGTTTGTGGGACCTTGGAGAAGTAGCTCCTTAATCATTTAGTAGTGTTTTAATGCTACATTAATAATATGAAACTGCTATTTTGTTAGATAGCATCCATTATAGCTGTAGTCTGCCAGTTTACCATGTAGTGATAATGAGAGTAGAAGATACTTTAATTTCAAAGAGAGCTGCTACCAAAATTATCCAAGATTATTGCAGACTCTTGATGTACTGTTTGTTACTGGTTCTTTGAGAGGAAATGGTGACCTTTCAGTTAATGTTGGGGTTTATGCCCATAAATTCTGGATTTCTTTTGGATGTGTTTCCTCTACAGTTCTTCCGTTAAATTAGTAAGGCAAAGAGACTTAAAATAATTGAACTGGGAACATTGCGCTGTGAAGAATGTGTTTGAATCAGTAGCTCTCTGTACTTATTGTGGCTAACTATTTTGATAGGATACTAACTATTATAATGATACCATTCAATTTTCAGTTATGCCTTTGTTGCTATGAAGATCAACTGTAGAAGTGTTATTCATGAAAGGAGATTGTCTTGCCTCCTTTGCATAGAGATGTTTAGGGAACAGGTGAAGGTTTAGACACTTTGCTTTGGAAGATAAGTAATACCCTTGAGGTATTGTCCACTATGCTGTCTGTGGCTTTCAAAGCGTGTTTCCAAGCACAGCTATTTCTTACACCTTCAGAAGAAAACAAACAGGCTGTCTTGTCTACCTTAACCTAAAGGGAGACAGAAGACTGCCTGGAGATTCAGGTACATCTGGTGTCCCCTTTATTTTGCGGTCTTGCTGGAGGAGCTGCAAGTGGCCAGCCATGCTGTCAGTGTACACATAGCCCAGAGGTCTCAAATGGCCTTGACTTGCGCAAAATAGATCGTTCCAGTAGGGTGTCAGAGCTGCTGGGCTGTTAAGAGAGCTAATCAAAGCAGACACAAACTCAAGTATAATACTGGTTATTAGAAACTCTGCTGGCATCAGACTAATTAAATGTAAACACCTAAAGCATTCATTTATTTCTTTATCAAAATTATCAAACTGGTGAAGTGCCCACAGCTGGGGAGAGGTGGGACTTTTTGACCTCACTTAACCTTTCTAGTATAACTAAGAGGATTTGTCTTGGCAGCCCCCTCTCCGAGGGGAGATCATTGAAACCATTAATGATCTATCCTTTGGCAAAATGCCTGGCACAAATTCTCTGAGCAGACTTTTTAAAGCTTTGTGTGCTTTCCTTAACCCACATCTTCTGACTCTGAGTGTTCTGAGGAAGCTGGTTGTTCTTGTCTGGGTTTGCACATTATTCTTAAAGTTTGTGAGGCTGTGTGCTTTGTATAGATCAGTCCTTTAGATCTGCATGTCCAATGTTGTTTAGTATCATCTAGACATTGTGTGGCCTGACAAAAAGTATTGCTTATTATTTTGAGCAGCAGCACCTATACACTTAAGAACTTGTCTGTGAAGAGCAGTTTGGAGAAGGCTGGCAAAACCCCAGGCACTTTAAGTCTTCTCTTGCAAGAATGATAATCCAGAACTGGAATTTCATTAATTCCCTCAGTGCCAATTGCACCTGGCCAAGGATCTCCTGAGAGTTTGGTAGGACCTCACCTACTGTGCAGCAATGGCTGGTTTGAAAGCTGTCAAACAAATGAGGTTAGATAGGCAGTTTTCTTTTGGCAGGTGTTACCATGAGTTTTTGTCACATGTAGCAGGACGGTAGGTTGTGGAGGGTTCAGATTGTGGAGAACCCTGTTGAGATTGTCCCAGTGTTTTGCCAGGTGCTTAGTTTTAATTTATTTAACCACTTCCAAGTGAAGCAGGTTGACCTAAGAACTATGAATTATACCTGTGTGTGTTTCCTCTTGCCAAGGGATGTTCTGGCCAGGTATTAATCAACTGGTGTGCTTTCCTGGCTGTGGACACCTCTGGATTCCATATGTATTTTTGTTTATGTTGGCAAGCACTGACTTGGTTTTGTGGACTGGAAAAATTCATGCTACTTCTAAGACTTCTAGATACCAAAGTGCATATGTTTACTGTATTAGATTTCACACAGTAGACTGAACATCCATTTTCAACAGGATGAAGGTTTAAAAAAAAATGCCTGTTTGCATGTTGACAATATATAAAATGCAGTTAGCAAATAAAATTCTTCTTGACCATCACAAAGAACTCTAGTGTCTTAAGGATTTATTTCTACTGCCACTTTACAAAATCCCTCAGTCACAGTAACCTTAGCTCCCCCTTGCCTTTTTTCTTACTCCAGTCTTTTCTTTGTTCCCAATGATACCCACAGTTCCCTTTTCATATCTCTTTAAACCTGCATACGTGCACACAATCCTCATAACTCATAACTGCCAATTTTAAAAGGGGCAGTATATGATGTGAATTGTTCCAGGCTCCATGCATGAGCTGGCTGAATTCGTGCTGATTTCTCCCCGGAGTGAGGGTGCTGATTTGGGTGTCTCTGCCCGTTCAGTGTCACAAATGCAAACTTATTTTTAGACACCTCTCCTTTTAAAGCCAGCTGAAATTTGCTAATGGGCTTAAAAGCTAGTGAGGGAGTGGTAGGAGGTCAAAAGTTGCAGATGATTATGCAGGTCTCCTTTTTCTCAGAAAACCAAGCTAAAAAATTATTTTGTGGAAGCACAAGTAGAACAATTACTTTTATGGAAAAAACAATACAATAGTAAACTTTCTTTACAGGAAGAAAGCTCTGGATTAGCATAAAGGAAATAGTTCTAAGTATATGTGTATATTTACTGAGTACTACAGTCCCAGGATAAACTTACCTATCGGTTTTTAAGGCTGGCTGCTTTCCTGCTTAGGGGTGTGGCATGGGCCAAAACACAGGTTCAAGTCAGGGAATGTTGATCAGTTAATTTATTGCCATTTAACAACATTTTGCTTACTGACCCTGGTGTTGAAAAATACAGACAATAAAATACTTAGACAAGCCTACTTCACCTTCCCTCCAGACACCTCTCTTCCCCATTTCTTGGTCTCCAGTCCCCTCGCTGCACATTACGCTCAGCCCTTTCAGTGGGATGATGGGAGGCACAGGAGATGGGAGTCAGTGTGTTGCACTTCTTGTTCTTTCGGTGCTCCTTTTTTCTCACCAAGTTGCTCTGGCACGGGTTGCCCCACCACGTGCAGTCCCTTTGGAGTCATACCTTCTCCTCAGTTTTGTCTCCAGTCCTTGCTCTGGTGGCTCATTTGCTTCGGCAGTTCTCCTGCTGTACTGTCTGCCCTGCCAGTCTGTCTTGTTTCTCACTTATGGCTATTCATGCATCTCTCTTGTCCCATTATCAGCTTTTGCATCTCCTCTGTTTAGCATTCATCCTCCTCTGGCATCTTCCTTCTCCATCTTCCTGTGTGTGTCTCCTGGTATTTGCATCCCATAAATATTCTTTTGCATAGGTGCCAGGGACTCCCCTGGTTCCATTTTGGTGCCTGGTGATTCTGTTTTGTTCATCACAGAGCCAGCTGGTACCAATACTGGCACAGAGCAGTCCCTGATCTCCTACACAGGTCATTCCTGCAGCCCCCATCCAGCTGCTAAAACCCTGCCAGCTCTGCCCAGTATGGGGTAGGTAGCCTTCGTTTGCTTTGGTGTATGTAGATGTTTACAGCAGTACAAAGAGAAACTTGAGAAAATTGAAAGGGGGAAAAGTTATGTTCAAAAGTGGGTTGGGGGGAGGTTATTAATCTGTCGCTAAGGTTACTTACACAAACTGTTTGCTTCAGTGAAATGCCTTGGAGAAGCTAAAATTAAAACTGAAAACCATGTATGTAACTGGTACAAAATCTCATGTGCCTGGATAACACCAATATGTAATATACATATACTAATACTAATCATACTTTAAAAAGGCAATGCAAATTACTTCTATGGTACCAGTTTGCTTCCTAAAAAGGAGAAAGCAAATAAATATCCAAGTGTAGTGGTTAGCTTTTCAAAAAGCTATGATTTCTCTTCAGTGTAGAAAGCTCTATAGTTTCAGTAAATATGCTCACTATACCTCGTGTGATTGTACATTATATAATTTTCCAGCAGTGGCTATATTGATACAAACTCATTCTTTACAGAGGAAAGAGTAAGTTTCTTTTGAGACTGTAATCCAAATTCACAGAGGCTAAGTTTCATCCAGTCAGAGCTTCATATTCTCTATTAGTTAGGTATCTCTGAACAATTAAAGCTAATAAAATATAAAGAACAGAGACTTGAGTAGAGTTTACACTCTGTAAATCTGGATTCACATGTCTGTGGGTTTTCTTATCCTTCTGTCTAACTGCTAATAATACCCTCCCTTCCATTTGCTCAGAATGCAGAAGAAAATACATGGCAAGTTGTAAAGAATGTGTGTAGGGTATGGATTATGAGCATGGAATCATGTAACTTTTTTATTAATTTTAACTGTATTCTTGTTAACTTCTATTATTATACTCTAGGACCAGCTTCCCAGTAATGTTTGAATGGACAGCAGTAAGCGCTAGTGAAGTTGTTTATGCAATACATCTGCTTTTAAGCTATTGATTTGTGGTGGTTTGAATTTACTGAAAATTACTCAGGTAGCATCTTGGAGAGAAGAGTGATACTGGAATACTGTCAGAAGAACCTTGAAATTGAGTTACAACTTTAATATTCAAACTAGGGCATGTATTGTTATTTGTAGTATATGTAAAATTACTTTATAGATTAAATTTAAAATCGGTGACGCAGAATAGGGTTTATAGTGCATGGGCTTTGAGAAGAGCAAGGGAAGATCTTTGATGTAGAGCATGTAGCAGAAAGATGCATATTTATTAAATAAAGGCATTTTAAAACGGGTGTATAGTAAAAGGAAAGGTTGTTCTTGCTGATGTGTCACTCAGATGATAGAGTCTGTGTTGCCAAAAACAAATGCAAAGTGTTTCTCTGTGCTTATTTTATTCAATTAGTGTTAATTTAGATTTCTTAAAACCAATTAAAATAATGAAATATTTCTCTTGTAAAGCAGTGGAGAACAGCCATGTCAAATCTTAGTGTTGAGGCTTTCATTTCTAGGAGTCTGATACTTTGTGCTGTGGTGTCAGTATCGCCTGTGTTTCTAGCGAGGTGCTGTGCTTTCTTCCTGTCCCTGGCATTCTGTCTGAATTGTCAGACTTGGTCAGTTAAGCCTCTCTCTACCTGATTTCCAAGTATGAATTCCAGAAACCACAGAGAATCTGGGTAGTGTTCCTTTGGGCTCAGTGAACATATGCATGTTAGCAGAGGCAAATGTTTGGAGAGGCACTGCCTAAAGTACCATCTTGCTGGCAGCAGCCTCCATCATGCTCTATTTCCTATCATGTAACCCATTGCAAGTAGGCGTACATTATGTGACCCCAGACCACTAAGCTCCGTATATCTGGTAAGAATGTTGAGTTCTGTGTTGTCCAAATATGAGCTAAAAATATGTTGCTTAATTGTGTTGTTTAAGACCAAAAAAAAAAGTCAAAGACAGAAACCCCTTCTGTGTTGCGTCAGTCCTACGTTGGACTACAACTTAGTATCACTGCAGAGTCAGGTCTGGAAGAAGAAACAGAGGAAAGGCCACCTGCCATACTGTTGTATATATTATTTCCTGGACTCTTATTTCCCACAAACATTTCATGGCATTTTCTCTTGGTGTCTTTTTTTTCTTCAACATTTTCATGGTGTTGGTTTTCTGGGTCTTTTTGTCAATATTCTTTACAATTGTAATTTGCTTCCTTCCCAGTATTGTTTGTACTGGTTTTGGTAGTAATTTCATTAAACCTATTTGCATTAGGCTTGCTGTGATAAAGCTGAGTACAGATTGCCATTAAAAAGTAGTAATAGCAGAGAGTGAAAAGCAACAACAGACATTGCTTGGCAATGCATCAGTCTGCACCCACCGAACACGACGTCATAGCTGCTTAGGAGCATTATGCGATCTGGGCTTCCAGATACCTATTTGACAGTCATCCCAGCAGCAGGAATTTATCTGGATTGCAAGGGATGGAGTATTGTAACCAGCAACCCTCTTCTGTTCAGAGAGGAAAATTCTTAAGATTTTGATTAAAAATCCTTGGCATCTTACCAGGAAAGGTCGGGTTTTTTCCACTACGCAAAGTACAGCAAAAACTTTGTTAGGAGATGGGCGTGTAGGCTGAGAGAAAGCTGGTTTTGAGGACAGAACCCAAATAATCAGGGAGGCGGTGCAGTTGCTTTCAACATACTTCTGATATTTTTCACTTCTAATGGCAAGAATATAAATGTTCTTTCCTAATTATTTAATCCTCTGTGACCTAAGATGTCACATAAGCAACCTTTTTAAAGAACAATTGTGATATGTTAAATACACTTCTTGCTGTCATGTTAAAGGATACCAGGTCAGCTTGCCGGGCAGTTACGGCAGTCTGAAATGCTAACACTTGATAACTATAATAGTATATTTTGGGGTTTGCATATTCCCATGGAGTTTAGAGGTGATTCTTAAAAACACCTTTTTATTTTATTATCCATAAACATTTTTCAGGAGCCATTTATGATTTTATATATTTTGGTTTTAGCTTCAGATAGGCGTTAGCTCTTAGAAATGAGCACATTACTGGTCAGCATTTACAGGAAATGGAGAGAAAGAGAAAAGAATGTTTTCTCACTCTGTGTAAGATACCAATTGCTGAAATCCATTTTGAATTATTTAGTATTGACTCTGGGTTTTCATGTTCTCTTACTGCATTTACAAGTAAAATAATAAGTCTTGTAGCATTCATCACAAATCTAGCGTAGCATCATGGTGAATGAACAGTTGGCCTTATTAGCACTAACTTGTTATGATCAAAGTTGTAGTCTAATTTCAAATTATTACAAACTTGATGAAATCATTTGCAGAAACAGCAGAAATTTTGGTTATATGCTAGGGTATAGCAAATAGGGCAAACACTAAGAAAAGCAGTAGCGCTGCCAAGAAAACTTTTAGTCTATACAAGTGGTATGTAATGAAGGCGACGACATTTTTTCTAAAATAAGCAGTTATAACTTTGTAAATGTAAAACTAATAATTTCATTGCTGAAATAATCTCTACAGTTTTTTCTTTAAGAATGGTTTATCTCCCTTTATCACAATTACCCTTTAGTGATGAAGAACACAAAGTGAGACTCATAAATAATTTTTATGGAATATATTAATTAACACTTCTTTAACTTCAGACCCTTTTAAGACTGTCCCAGCTTGCCGGCTGCTCCTCCTCAAATAATTACTATTTCAATACATAGCTAATAGATTCCTCCCTCATCCACTTTTATTAATGATTTCCTACCAAGCTTTTATTTCTGGATTTGCTAAGAGTATATTTTGCTGACTTAAAAAGAGAATTTAATTTTACCATAGTAGGTTTTTTCAATTAAAAAACCCTTTTTTTCTCTGTATGGCATACTTTAGTCCATGTTAAAATATGAAATTGAGATAACAGATTTTAGGTTTGTGTGTTTTTACTGGAAGGTTCTTAAAGTTACTACTTCTAAGACTGAAACTAGGAAAGGTGGCAAGGTAGTTTTAAAGTAGCACGGGGAGAATGTGTGGGGGCAGTATTATACCATAAAAAAGAAATGAGTCTTTACTTTTGAGACTTTTAGAGCTGCTTTTTAACTCTCTTTTCTCCTTCTGACATTTGTTGTACTGAAAACTGCCTGGGTCTGAACTTCGTAACAGTAGCAAGTAGGTGGAGGAGATTGCAAAACAGAAAAACACTGAGAGTTTTGATAATTTTTCCATATTGTCCTTTCTTCGACTTCGTTAGGTAAATTCAAGCCAATGGTAATAGGATTCATTTCAACATGTTCCAATTTTTAGCTAGTATATTTTTCAAAAAGGTTATTTTTTGTTGTTACTTGCATCTGAGCTCTGCATACCATCTTGTCTTATCTCATCAAAAATACCCAACAAGCACACCCCTGTGATTTGTATGTGCTAAGTGCATAGACTTACTGCTGCAGTTTGAACATTTTTAAATTAAAATATATCGCTTGTTCCAAATGTATTGATTTATACATCTCTTTGTCAATATTAAGTAGAGCAATTTTTCCAATAAGTTAAAAAAGATCTGGCAAGGCAGGTTACATTTAGTGGCTTGGTTTAAGTTTATATTTCTGCATGTCTCTTGTTTGTGTGTTCTTGCTCTTTTGCCCTTTATTCTGAATCACTGTTATAGGTATTTTTAATGACCCCTAAGTGAGAAAAGATGTAGCTAGTTGCACTGTGAATTCATACGAAGTTGCAGTCATTCAAATGTGACCTTTCTTAAGTTTTCTTTAAGTTTTTAATTCCTAACAAGTGCTTAAATATGAAAATCCTACCTAAGGTTTGGGGGTTTTTTTAATACCTAAAAAGTCTTAAAACGGGCTTCAGAGCTCTTAGATTAATAGTAGTGTAATACTAATGAATTCTCAGAATGACTGCATTTACTGTAAGTGCTCTTGAGTAAAATGGTACAGTTCTATCCTGGTTTTTTTGAGATAGCAATATAATTCCCTTTTGTCCACTTCTTGTTATCAGCCAGCTGCTTGTGCAATGGTCACTTGTTTTTACAATATGTGTACAAGAGTTACCGATGCAAATAGTCTTATGGTTTCTCTGTCTTTTCTGTTCTCTTGCACCTGAAGCTTAAACTACTTCATCTGTCGTAAGTAAGCAAATTAACAAGTGTGTAGTAGTTCATGGACTACAGGGGCATCCTGTAACTTACTTTGTTAAAACTTCTTTGTCCATATCTCTATCTGCTCAACCTATTCTGCTGATTGCTGATCTGAAGAGCAGCTGAGATAAAACTGGGCATAACATTTGCTAGTGGAACATCAGCCTGGCACAGATCAAGAAAATATTGTGGATTTGAGCCTTTTTTGTCTGTAAATATAGACTTAAATCATGCTTATTAAGTTCATATGAATCCTTCCAAATTCCAGGTAGCTCTACCTGGGGACTGACCAGTTACCTAAAAGCTGTGGTGGTGTTTTTAAATGCTGCCATTCCAGTTGCTTAAACTCTAGACAGTCACAAAGAGATTCTCTTTGGTAGTGATGGATACAGGTAAGGTGTTTGCCCTGCTGAAAAAGAAACTGGCAGTCATCTTCACTCTTAAGTTCAAAATTCCCTACTAATGTGGTCTGGCTAGTGTGTAACTATTGGTATTAAGCGTGCATGTTACTTAGATTTAAAAACAAATATGTATTTGAACACACTACTAATTTTTAATCTGAATACTTGCAGCAAGTTGAAAGAACAGGTTGTGGTAGCAGCTACTTTGTTTAAATGGAAATAGTGTTTTATCAGAGGGAATAAAAGGAAAAATTGTAGAAACATTTTCATTGACCATTGAAAATCTTCATTTGAGTGATGTTTGTCAGCAGAGTTGTGGAGAAACTTCTGGAAATTGTGTATGTAGTCTCTGTTCAGGGATAAGTTGTTAATGGTTGCCAGAGCCTCATAGCACTAGAAGATCTAAGCATGCTGTGAGGTCTGTGGAATTTGCTCTGTACACAGGCAAGAAAAATTACTTATATCAGAACTGCTTCATATCTGTAGAGACAATGTAACTTTGAAAAAAAAAGTCAACAGCTTTCTTCGTCTCTCCACAACACTTTAATTGAACTTCTAGTTATCTTCTCTTAGACTTCTTTTACGATAATGAATTGAAATACGTAACTAGAATTGTATAACCTCTTTCGTAAAGGTATATACTGTGGTGTTGGTACATCTATATTTTCCAGTATAATAAATCTGTTTTGTTAGGGAGAAAGGGGCGGGGGGGGGGTGTCTGTTATCCGTTGTCATTCCCTGGTGGAAAGCCAATTTCATCTTGCTTTTTTTTAAAACTGGGTTTTCTGTGGAAGTGAACTATCATAATTTTTCCGTTCTTTCCTGCTTCATTCCAATATCTTCAGAAATTCCTAGTTAATTTGACAGTCTGCTGAAATCTGATGGTCATTCAGATGTAAATGATTAGTAAATATCTTAAGTTTCTTAAAAAGAAGTAGCCAGGCTGAGATGACAAACCTAAATTTATTAACTCTATTGAGGAAAGGCTTGCAACATAAACTCAGAGAAACCCATGTGGGAGTAATCTTGTAAATGCTTCAACATTTGATCAGAGTTTGTGCCTTCATTAGACCTCAAAGTCAGTGAAGTGTCATGTGCAAAACCATAAGAAGCCAGGTGGAGTTGCTTGTTTTGTTTCCAGTTTCCTTTATCTCTGTCCAGAATGCATGATGAACAGGTAGAGATAGTTAGAATAGAAACTTCAGAAATACTGATTTTATTGATTTGCTGGCCAGTTCAGTTACATTTAGTAATTAGTATCCTCTGTTATCCTTAATTATTTTAGACAATGTTATTTATATTTCAGTTCATTATACCTGAAGCTTTTTTACTAATAGAAGCCATACTGGGTTTTTTGTTATGCGGCTAGATCTATGGCTGCAGTGACCTCTAATTTTAACTTTTGTCTAAATATTCTAAAAACATGTTGTGTTTTCCTATTTTATTAGTGTCTAAGGTTAAATTTCCCAAAGGCACTGATAAAAGATAATGCCAAGAATTTTCTTGGCAAATTTTCAAGAAGGCCAGGTCCCTTGAGTTCCAAGAATGATGGGTCAAGGAGGAAGCAGACATGTGCATTCTGGTAGCCCAGAATAAGAATTGGATCTCTGCTAGGTTTAGTCAAGTGAAGCATGGAACAGTAAAGGTAGTATACTAGTTCTTTGAATTTGGACTGTATGCGAAGTACACTTATATCTATCAGCACTAATAAGAATTAAATAAAAAGAAATAATTATTGCACATTCATGTTCTTACTGTCTTTTTTTATCCCTCACTTGGAATTCTCATTTCTGGAAATTCAGCAGTTTCATTCCTTCTAATTTCCTCTTACATGGTATTATGTCACCTGCTATCCTTAATGTTTGTTTGGACCAAAGAAGCAAACTGAATAGTACAGTTCTACCAAGTTGCTTGAATATGATAAGTTTCTTCCTTTGATTTGCATAGAGACAGAGTTCATGGTTCAGTACTGCTGGTCTTGGAAGAAAACCCCGTGTTATAGCTGTGTATTTCTGCAGGAATTTAATAATTTTGCTGGAAACAGATTATTTTTCTTATTTAAAAATGGTATTGAGGAGATCATAAGTGTATGATTCAAAACAGAATTTGACACAATCTGTCCAGCAGATCTGCCATATTTGTCAGTAGTATTAGCATCCTTGGTAAGAAGTACAAACAAATTTATATTACTTCATCACAGCTTCATTATTAGCTTCATCTACTCTGATTCACTTATGACCCTTATCTTATACAAAGGAAGTTGTATGCCTATGAATCTAGACTACGGGAGGAAATCATTTGCTACGTTTTTGTATGTTATTGTTCCATGTGGAAATAAACTCTTTACATGTTGAGTCTATGTTTAAAAAGAAATTAATGACGATTGTAGCTGATTGTAAAGCCAGGTTGCAGCCTGATAACTGTATCAGTCAAAATTATCAGTAAGAATTCCAGGTCTGCCCTTTTTCAATTTACCTGTAGTATTTAAAAAGGCTTACCAATAGGCTATGAAGCTAACTTAAATGTCAACAGTCCACTGACTTTGTGAGGACTGCTACATTTAACAGAAATTTTTATGGCTTTATTTATTACATAAAAATAGTTCTCAAGAACTAAGAAAAATACCTCAAACGTAATTTAATTGCATTACTTCCTGGCATTCAGATAACTGAGGCTGAAGTGAGTTGTCAAGTTAATGTCGTATACTCTTGCCATAGTTGGGCTCCACTTCAATGCTCTCTAGTTTTTGGCCTGGTTTTGTAATTGGCTGGAAGACTAATGTATATAACTGCTACTTCAGGACACGATCAGTTATAACACTGTATTCTGTATAGTATATTCTTTTCCCATCTGAGTTTTTTTCAGGCTTCCTTTAGGGGAAAAAAAAAACAGAACAGCAATGCTAGCTGTATACTCTGTCATCTGCTTAATCCTTATCCCCTTCGCATTGTCAATACCCATCTAATTCCACTTTAACAACAGTAATTGGCTGATGGAGTAGCAGATATAGATTTGTTTTCCTGATGACTCCTTGACTTTTTTCCTCTGGTAATACTAATAGAATTCCAAATCCTTACTGGTGTGATCATGTCATGAGCAGGTCAACAGTCATGTCAAGGTCCTATTGGAAACTTCATAGCCAACATCTTAATTTAGACTTAGCTATCTTTTTCTTTTGTATGTGCAATGTTCAAGTATCACACTCATTCCATTATAATGCAATTCGTTTGATGCAAAGGGAGGCAGTTCTGCATGTGAATTGTAGTTGGTTGCATACAAATTCAGTAAGCCTCTTGCCAGGTGTGATGCATTATCTGAGTTATATCTACAGCTTGAAAGAAACAGAATATTGCTTGTTTGCTAAGATTTTCAAAGTTACTTCAGTTTTTTCAATTAATGAGAATTGAGATGGTTATTTTGGGTTTCTAATATTTAAGGAAAACATGTCTGAAAACATGATATGTAAGGTCTCTGGGGCAGTGCAGTTGACCCAGTAGTTTCCTGCCATCAAAAGGAAAACACTTGCCTCATTGTTTCTTGCTTTCTTTAACTCTATTCTAGCTCTTAACCCCATCTCCCACTTGCTCCAGGCCATGTGGTTCCTCCCCTACATCTTGCCACAGCTCTGAGTTATAAGACCCATTTCTGAGCTGCCTCAGTTCACCAAAATAGGGGAAAAAAAACCCAGAGTTTTCTCTTGAGGTTGGCTTCCTGATCTTTTTAGTGAAGTGGAAGTGATCTAGAGAAGGTCAGAAACATCAGCTCTGACAGGAATGTGAAGCTGACAGCAGGATGGAAAGGGGGATGCTGGGTAGCCCCTTTTAGCAGTAGTGAGTCACTTAAGACTCTTTCCAGGTGGGATTTTACCTTTAGTTTTTTTGTTGTATAAAGTTAAAATTGAGGGGAAAAGGCTGTAGTTGTAAGAAGTCTGCCTACATTTCATAGGCTAATGATAGTCTTGCTCATCCCCATACAACTTTATTTTTTTCTATTATCTGAAGCTTCGTATTTGTTTTTGGCACCAGTGTGTATCCAGTCCAGAAAAGAGGAGTATGTCTTGTTGCATTTCATGGACTTGAAGCAACATTGCCTAAGTTTTTGGTATTGACTTCTGTAAGAACAGAGCAGACTACATATGCTCAAGCTGTCAGAAAAACCCGTAACAACTGATTAAACACCTTTTGTCTCTTAAAGCATGTCAGATTTAATTGAGTGGTTAAGAACTAGTTTTGGCAGAGACTTAATCTCACTTAGTCTTTTGGCTAACTGAATAGTACTCAATATTGAAAGGGTGCATGCAGTCTCTTGATAGAGATTTATGCACTTGACCAAGTGCTTAAATTTTACAGGGAAACATTTAAATTCAAGTGCTTTGGTAGTCCTACATCAGAAGCAATGCCTATCTTGGGAATTACCACTGTTAAATCAGCAAGGAATGTTAACCAGCCAGAGTCTACAACCTGGCTGACTGCCTTATCAAAGCTCCCTCTTTTTATTCTCTGTCCAAAACCTTCACTTCGTGAAGCTGTTGACCCATTAACACTGCTCTGTCTAATGTATTAGCTTGTCGTCTTAATGTTTCTGAATGAATGATAGATAGAAAGCAGAAAGAGGGAGGAATGAGAAGAAAACCAGCAAAACAGAGCATTTGCTGTTTAGCAGGGAAGTTATCATCAATGTTAGTTTTCTTACTGCCAAGCCATGTCAGTCTTTGACTTCCACTTTAAAGTATGGGTAGGTCCCAAAATTATTATGCTTTCTGAGCATCTAGCCTCTAAACTAACAAGAAAAGTAATAATATCATGTTATGCTAAATTCATATGTTGAAATATTTTAATTTGATAATGTTGTATGTGCAATAACAATACTTAATGTATAAACAAGTGGAACTTTAAATTTTTTTGTCTTTGCAGTAGAAGATATAATCTTGGCCCAGCAACATAATTCTTGTAAGCAGTATAAGTTTAGCTTTAATAGACCATTGCTGCCTCAAGGAAACATGCTGCCTTCCTAGTGTAGACATGCATAAACACAGTATAATAATAGAGTGTTATTACATGCATCATTTTATGTGTACAGTGAGTATATTATCTACTGGTTTAGAGGGAGTGGCTGAACTCAGTTACTCTGTTTAAGGAAGAATTTGAAATATTTTAGTTGAAATATTTCATTTTTCATAAACTTTCATGTATTTTTCAATGTTGCTGTTTCTGCATTAATAATGTATTACAATCTTGCTATTGATCAGATTGGATATGAATATGGCAACTAATGAGTAACAAAAATACCTTGAAATTACTTTTGCTATTAACCTGAAACTCAAAGCTGTCTTATCTAAAGAACCAAAATCTGGATGCGACTGTGGTACAGTTTTAATTGAAAAATGTTTTACTGACTGCTCTTGCCATCAGCATGCCAATCTCGTTTCAGTGTCCTATTTTGCCTGTCATTAATCATTTTATCTGGAAGACTGAAATACATTGTGGTTATCTAACTAGCTGAGAATTCAGATTTGAGGCACTGTCTTATTTCACTTCACCATGAGGACAGCTGAGCAATGGAAGAGGTTACACAGAAGGGTGTGCAGTCTCCATCTTTGGCAGTTTTCAAGCCCCAGCTGAATAACGTCTTGAGTAACCTGGTTTAACCTGAGATCTGAGGAGCAGGGCATTGGACTAGAGGTGTCCTGATGTGTCTTCCCATCTGAATTACTAATTTTTTCCAGCCAATGATCCCATCCTATAATCCTTTCATATTGTGAAGTACCACATCACAGCTCTCTAGTTAGGTTTTCTTTAATATACATTCAACTCCCTTGTTATATTAATTTTATCCAGCCAGTTGTCAGATGGACAAGAGAATGTAACTGGGTGTCCAAGGAAGTGACCAAAACAATTTTTAATACATATATATGTATTTCCTCATTAAAAGCAAGTCAATAAATTAATAAACATTTTTAAAGATTAGCCTTTGTTTTATTATAAAATGAACATCTTTCTGTCACTGTATTCTATGAAATATTTTTAATAGGCATGAGGTCCTTTAAAAAGTTATTATGAAATATTGTTTGAAATTATAAAATTAGTGAAAAAGCTTTTGACTTAATGTCAATAGTATAAAAATTTTAGAACTTTCCCTATGATAATTCATCTGAATTTATTTCCTAATGTTATTCTTTAAAGAAATGTATGCTTGGGTTTTTTCCTAATCTATATTAGATTTTATTGTGGTTGAGCTTGTAGGCTTTTGGATTCTATTTCCACCTTTCTTGTTCAAGGCAGAATAGGTTAATGCAGCAGTATCGCCTTTGTTTCGGTAAAGAACTTGAAACAATCTTCTATTGTAATCTTCCCTGACCAACACCCTGAAGGTTACCAATTTATTCAGTGTCTTGAGGAGAAGCTAAACAGAGCAGCTGAACTGGCTTAACAGTTTGCAGTCCGTAAAGGAGGAGAGGGTAAGATGATGCACATTCTGGGTTGATCCACCTAGTGGAATAGTTCAGTATTTCACTGAAACTACTCAACTTGAATTTGTCCACTTGCTTGCACCCTCTCAGCATTTCACATTTCAGTGGGTTGAATCAGCTCACTAAATCCAATAAATGTCACAGCTGGTGGAAGGTGCCAAGCGAACTAAAAGGAACATAGGAAAGGATGGGTTGTTAACACCATTTCCCCTCTCCAGTTGCAATATGCTGTTGTGTTCGCTTGAGCTGTTCTGCTACAAAAAATAAAAAAATTAAATTCCAGAGAAAGGCTTAGACCTAGCCTAGTCTAGAAAAGATAAAATCTTGAAAGAAAGGAAGCAAAAATATTGGCAGGTTTACTATTTTAATTGGAGGAGTTCATCAGTCACTTCTAACACTTTTGGAACTTGGGATTTTTGTTACTTGTGAATTAGCGTCACATACTTGTACTTGTTTTTTGTTGTTCTCACAAAGTAATAGGCACCTTCCAAATGTAAAAGACACTGTCCCTGCCACAAGGAGGTGAAAATATACGTGCAGAGGAGATTGAGGGAATTTGACTGTTGGCTGGTAAATAAGAATAAGCTGATTTTTTTTAATTAACTTGTCAGTATAAATCAGCTGGGTTTCCCATGGGCAGCATGGCAGATGAGGGTCTTCCAAAGGAAATTAGCTGGAGGAATGGTGAAAGCTGTACAGATGACTTCATGAAAAATGTTCTGCGCACAAGAGACAAGAAGTCAAAGAACTGCTAATGCTAGGAGCATTTAAAAAAAAAAATCAAACTATTGCAAAATCTGGTCTCTGTGACAAGGGAGAAGGAGATAGCATGAAACAAAATGGGAAAATGTGTGGGTGGCATAAAAATTGATGGAAAGCTTGAATTAGATTTTGTGATATTGGTGGTGGAATTCAAATAATCCTGTAATCTTTGATTCTGAAACCTGAACTTTTGCCTAAGGTGAGAATATCAGTCAAGGAGGAAGACTGGGACATCAGTATCACTGCCAGTCACAGTTTTGTAGGGTTATTAAAATAGGAACAAGGAAGAGGTGGTTTGGGTGTTTGTTGCTGTTTGGTTTGGGGTTTTTTGGTGTGGTGTTTTTTTTTTTTTTAGAACTATATTAGTATTAAACTGACCCTGAGACATCTGGGTGAGGTTTCAGGAAAGGAGTTGAGATCTGGGTTAGATGAAAGCGAACAAATTGAAGATAGGCACATTTGTGAACCATCAGCACAGATGTTATGAGCTGCAGAATCTCAGCTACCTCTCAGTTTTTCAGGTTGCAGAGCTAAATGTTCTAGAGTGTGGACCTAGCTTGCTGTAAAACCAGCACATGCCTTGAGTAGGTGCTGAAGGAGGACCCCCTCCATTTAATTCTGCTGCAACAGAAATCAGCTGAAAAACTGTTTAGAGAGAATTGGATGTCATTGAAATTATTACCCATTTCAGTCAGCCAGGGCCCAGGACCAATATGCTGAACACACACGAAGACTTATTTCTCCAAGGATTTCTGTGTAGGAAAAAGTTCCAGGCGAATGGGTGTTTAGAGTTCTCTGTCATAGTGAAAATTATTGTATGATGTGCACAGCCATGCTTTATTCATTGCATTGGAGATGGTGACAAAAAGCAGTGAAGGAGCTGGTTCTGGGAAAGTTGTTTCATAGGGTCTAACACTTAGGAATTTACTTTTGGAGCCTCCACTCTTAACTTAAGCACTTGTACAGACAGTGGGACTTCTAAGAGTGATCCAGAGCACTAATGTTAGTTGTACGTTTCAGGAATTTTCTTTCCCTTCTCCTACCGCCAATCTACCCCTAACAGATTTATCTATATTGGTAGAGGTTCCGCATTCTGTAAACATCTTGAGAAATGATATAAAATATAACGCTTGCGTATGTAAAACAGTACCATTGGTTTTACATATTAAGATACCAGCATGACTAAACCACTTTAATTTTGAATGTACTTTTTTAAGTTATTGTATTAAAAGGAACCTAAGTTTCTGTGAAGTTGAGTCTTTTATAGAGTGTGAGCTCACTTACTGGATTGCTTGAGCCTAAATTCTGTATTTCCGTCAAATTTCTTTCTGTGCTTTCATACTGTCACAACATTATTCTATTTTCAGACCTGATTTTTATGGTGGTACAATTAACAGACAGAGTATGCTGATACAAAGAGAGACATCTACTGGTTTTGACGCTAAGAATTAATTATGAAGTAAGACAGATTTGTGCTCAGGCTAGAATTAGCCTAGCAGTTCAAAATACAAGCAGTCACCTTGGAATCATGTAACAAAAAGTGACTCCCTTTCTCTTACTATAGGCTAAATACATCTTGTGAACTTTAGTTAGATAAATCATATGTGCATCAGTTCTACCTGTTATTCTATTTAATTAATTTGGAAAATAGTTGCTGCTTTCCTTTGACAAGCAGAGTTCATGTTTGTTAAATACTTCAAAAAAACTGGTTATGCTTTTTGAAGTGGTTTAGATTATCAGAGAGGTGGTTCATTCTTATAGAAAAGGGTGACATTCAGCACATCACTGGTAGACAATTTTAAATGAAGCAAACTTTCAAAAGAGTATCTATAATACGGTTTTTCAAACCCTTTAATTAGTTTTTGCATGGAATACCTTACACAAAGTGCTGGCATCATATTTTGCTCTTGTTCCTTGCAAGTGAACACCGTTTGAATGCCCTTAATACAACTTCCCTTATTTTATGGCAACAAAGACTCCTCCAAATATCTCACGCTAGTTAATACACAAAAACATTGTGTTAGCGTGTTAATCTTGAGCGCACAAAGAACTACTGGAGGGTAAGAGGAGGGCATCTGTTGGATAAGCTTTCAATATGATGGGAATGATAACAGACCTACAACTGATGCAAAAACCAGCTAATCTTTTACAGTATGTGAATAAAAGCAATGTATATCTTCTTTTCAAAATTTGTGTATTGATGCAAAGGGGGGTAGCCCTATATTTCCTAAGTAGACAAAGAGGGAACTTACTTTTGAGAATCCTGGCTGTTCTAAGCTGCTGCAATTTGTACTAGCTGCAGTGACCATTTTAAGTTTTTGGCCTACATGTTCTGGGTGGGTTATTTTTGTGATGGATTGTCACTGTGATGGACGATCCCTTACTACCTCCTCTATGTATTTGTCAGTACAGTAGTAGTCGTAGTAGTTTTTAGGTTTTTATAGCAGGAATTCTTGGGAAGATCAAGAAGTTATAAATCATCTTGGAGCTTTGCATAACTCATGAAAAAGCATATTTTCTTATGATGGAGTGGTTATGAGGAAAAAAAATGAAGATGCTGAGAAATCAGCTTTGGAAATCGGTAATTAATTTCTTCAATTCCTGCTGAATAGCATAGGACAGACAGTCCTCGTGCATTTTCTAGTTCCAGTGTAATTAAAATTCTGGTGCAGATCAGACCTTGCTTTAGAAGACAGGGATTTTTAAAGATTTAGAAAAGACTTCAAACTATTGATGTTGCTTTCAGAAGAGGGCTTAGAAATTGTGTACATTATAAAGATGACTAGGAATTAAAATATTTACAAAACAATGTAATAGTACACAAACACTTTCCTAGGCCATAAAGTATGATAATTTTCAGACATTTATGCTACCTTCTGCTTAGTCGGTAGTGAAACCACCAGCAGGTGCCTGTTGATTGTTCTTCAAACATACAAAAACTACATGTAGAGCTAGCTGATTACTGCCAGGAGGGGTATTCTCAGGTTTTGTACATGAATGTTTAGTACGTGCACTAAGGAGCTCTTCAGAGCTCTACTCAAACATTAACTATTCCTATAAGCTGGCAAGCAATAAGGTAGGACTAGAAGTTTCAAGTTAGCAGACACCCAAGTTTGTGGGAAGTTAGTTCTGGCCCCCAGTCCCTTGCTTACTATCTATTAAAAAGTTGCCTGCATTAAAAAAAAAAGAGAATAAAAAATCCTGTGTGTGCATGTTTTCTGAACATTGAAAAAGGCAGACATGACAAAAGTCTTTGGGTCTCAGTTTTATGCACAAACTGGTTCTATTTAATAACACTTCCGTTAAGCAATGTGTCTCATTTTAGTTACCAGTGCTCCTGAAGTTTCATTTGGACTTTAAGATACATGTATATTCATATTTTTTTCGTAAAAAGAAGGAAATTGGGGCTTTTGGTGTAAACTACAGGAATTAAATGAATGTGGAATGGAATCAGTTCCTTGCTCATTAAATCCAAAAGTACCTGCTGTATTATTATTTGGCTGTAAACCAAAAAAGAATGGTTTAGTTAAAACTGGGGGGAGGGAGGAAATCATTTAATCAAATTTATACAGCTTTCTGAAAGTTACTGGAACTAAAGTCGCTGGTGATGTAATGTATGAAGTCAAAGAGTATTTTGCTGTGCTGGGGAAAACTAATGGAAACATTCACTTGGGGTAAGACAAATGGTATTAAATGAGAAAACACACCATGAATTGCAAATGGAGCTGAGTTAATTTGTTGCTACAGTAGTGTTGCCCTACTGTTAAATGAAGGCTGTGTAATTATCTTGCTGGCAGAGATAATGTCAAAACCTCATTTCTCCTTACATGCCTCATTTTTACATGAGGGCTAATTGAGCTGCAAGGTGACAACTGATTATATATGGCTATCATCAGGTCCTTTTGCTCAATTTGCAAATAATGTTATCTTTTTTAAGTGATGATTTTTATCACATGTCAAATTAAGGCATTAAAAAAACTTTTTAAAGCTATTTTAGTAATTTGTAGCATTGCATTTCTGTCACCATTTTATTTATATTTTTCAGCATCAATTAATTCTTCCTCTAAGATTCCTGACATCCATTTACTTGCCATCCCTTTATTTAAAGCACAGACACATGTACTAGTCAGTATTTTGTGCCTCTTGATCATTGTGAATGAAAGGGCACTTTATCAACCCAAATATATTAAGTTTTCTTTAACTTTTCTGTTGGGTTTCTTGTTTATTGCAAACGCTGCTGAATAACTTTTGTTAATAAATACCTGATTTAACAAATACCTAGGTTTAAATCTTTTCCTTAGGCCCAAAGAATCCCAAGGATGCTGTGTCAAATAAAAGCACCATTACCGCTCTTTACCTGTTGGCTTCATGAATGCCAAGGGGCCACTTCACTTTGTCAGTGCAGAACTAAAGGCTCTGTTTGGCCTGATGCTTTTTCTTGGTCTGCTCGGTCTCTGCTTTACCCATGGATGCAGTGCAGTCTCTTTCCAAGATCTCTAAGGTTTTTTGACACTAGCAACATTCACAAAAACTAAAATATGAACAGTTCATTCTGCATTCCACTAATGTAAAGGAGCAACCTGGATTTCCATGTTCCTGCCCAAAAGCACTGAGCTACAGAAGAAATATGTGAGATGAGCCTTAAGAACATGTTTGGGAAAAGAGAACTGTCAAAATGTCTGGCACTAATCCTGAAAAAAAACCCCAGTTTTCACAGGTCGTCTTAAATTTCTTACCTTATTTGGGAATACTGTTCATAAAGTATATGCAATATATATATGACAAAGAATGTACTCTGAAATGATCTTAGTATATTGACTACACTTTCCCCTTGCAGATATACATTGTACTTACATGGAACCTGGAAAATTTGATAATCCTGTAATGACTGTCTTGTGTTTCAGAGTACTCAGACTCTTACCAGGGGGCTGATTGTAGTCTAAATGGTATTTCGTAACAAATTTAAAATACGAAAACATTTTAAATTGTAAAATGAAAAAATGGACAACTTGTGTTGCATTAAATACATTTCAAAAGTAAAACATCGTAACTTAAAACTGATTGAAGTTTAATAACGTGAGACCATCTTGTTTGCTAAACTGATACTTATTCAGGATTCAAAGCAAATACTTTCATTCTCAGGACTTTTATTAAACGTAAATATGTATTTTTACATTTTTTAAGTAGACTTACTACTACATCAGACATGATGTTCAGCCCTGACCTGGCTTTTAAACAAGAGAAATAATTGATGCAAGACTGTCTAAATAAACAGTTTCCAATTTTACTTTATGCTAGGCAATAACAGAAAAAAGCTTTGCTTTGAGATGAAAAACCTGAAAGGTGCTTTAGTATTTTCTTACACTGACACGCTTTTCCAGGCTATTTGTATCTTGTAGCACAGGAAGGATACTCGTCTTTATTGGAAACCTCATGACTGAGACCTTAAATCATTTTACTTTATTAGATAGTTCTGCATTTGGAAATTAAATTATGCTGCTTAAAAAAAGAAATTACTCCAAGACAATTCTCTGTCTCTGGCTTGTCTGACATCAGGGGAAGGGAAGAAATAAAAGAAAAAGAGAGATTCTCCTGGATGAAGGGAGTTACTTGAAAGTGAAATGTGCAAATCCATCAATGATATTTTAATAATGCTCGGTCACATGGAGTTCTGAATAATTTAATCATTTGGTATATGTTTGCACTTCGTATGAGACTTTGTTGGAAAATACCTTTTTAATGACTGACTTGAATCCTGAACTGTTTTTTTAATAACTTCAAAGTTCATGTGATAGTTCTATAAATCTGAGAGTGCGTAGTAAGTTTATGCTTATTAAATTCTTCATAAACATAACACAGTTCTCCCTCATGATATATAGCTAACATAAGAACTGAAGGGATACTGCAGGTCTAACAGTAGCAGAAAACTTCACCTTTTTTTATTGGGATTAGGCAGCATATGTAATGGTTAACCAGATCAGACTTACAGTTTATTTTTCAAAAGCTGCACCTTTTGAATGACTTCTAGGTAGAAGTATTTCTCCTGTGTTTAGTTACTACTTACTGTGAGGTCCTAGTTAACCCTCTTTACTGATGACCTTTGGCCCAGCTCACTTAATTTTTTTTCCTTCATCAAGCCACTTGACTCAAAGCTTGACTTGTTCCCTCCTGCCTTAAGCGACTGCCTGTAATGAACAGCAGAAACATTACTATTGGTTTCCATATATTGAGTTTTAGAGGTTTTAGAATATTGTGGACATTAGAGAAATTAGCCGGTTTTCTTAATAGTGTATCCTCTCTGATAATAGAAGATAAATCCATGCTTCACAAGATTTTCACTTTAGATAACAGTAATTGTTCTAATAGTGAAAAAAAAGTATTGAGAGTATTATAATAAACCAGAAAAAAATTTCAGTGAATGGAGGAGCTGATGAGGAACCAGTGTTGGTGTCTCAAGACAGCATTTATCTACTTGAATATTTACCAATAGTGAGGAAAATTTCAGCAGTGAGTAACCAGTTTCCACTTATTTTAAAATATTTTGCAGTAAGAAACCCATGGTAAAAGTGTATGATTCTTTGCCTGGAATTATTTTCTTAAGCCACTTTATTTTTGATTTGTTTAACATTAGCACATGGCGCATCATGTTTTGTAGTCTTAAGAAAGCCTGTCTGAAAAATACGCTCCCATTGTACTTAAGATAACGTTAATTCTTTAAAGATACATCAAATAAATATTAGATTACAAATACAGAAGTTACGACACCAACTCATTGGATTCTGAAGCAGGTATAAATTTTTATTATGTTGGTAAAGGATTAGAACTTCGGGGATGCTCTGAAGCATGTGTATACCATAACTACAAACAAAATCTGTCATTCCAAAATGTCTGAGATAATGGTTCTAAACATACCAGGAGTAACATCGGTAGTATTCGCTGCGGGTGCTCGTGGGGACTTGCGGAGCTTTGTGGATGTTGGGCTGCCCTAGATGGTGACCTCATAATTTCCAGAAGCAGGTGGAGGTGGCAATTATAGCTACGGCCACTATTTTGAACCTTCTGTAGTAGGTGATGAATTGTAAATGGCTAGACCCGGTGCACAACAATAAACTCAAATAAATCTTCAATGTGTAATAATGACAAGACTGAAAGACTGGCAGTTATAACAAGGCTGCTGTTGTCACCCACTTTACTGTAGCCTTGATATCCATCATTATCAGCTGGAGCTAGCTCAAGAGTCGGACAAGAAGGTCCGAAGAAGGATGAGTTGTTTGCGCTGAAGCGTCCAGTAGGTCCCATCTGGCAGAGAGTAAATGGGATTTTTTTTTGCCTGCTCACTGGCCAGAGCTGTCCATCATTTTGGGCAGATATCTGATCACTTCATGCTGTGGGACAATATGGCTTTGTGCTGTTTGGTACAGCCATGGCAATTAAAATAACTAAATTTTTCATTTATTTCAAGCTTCTGTTTTACCTTAGCCAAAGATGATTCTAAGAAGTGATCTTTACATTAACAGAACTTTTTATTTCTTTGAGTCAGGAAGTCAAGTTAGACCAGTCAATGCCATGTTACAGAAAACTTTAAGGTGGTACTGCAGAAAGATTTAGAAATACGTACACAGTGTAGTTTTTTTGTCTGTGTCTTCCCAGTAGCATGCATTAGAAAACCTGAAAATATCAAAACAACACAGAAATTGGCAAAAATGCAAGAACATCATAAATGCTACTATAGAAGTAGTAGGGTTGCTTAGCCCCTGGCAAGTCTCTTGTAATTACTATAAATCCTAATTGTCCTAATGTATCTTAAATTGATACTTTTCTTTGCTAAGTACAACTCTGCTGGGTTTACATCACATGTGTAGCTTTCAAATGTATTTATCAGACAAGCATGAAGGATTATTCCAAAAAATGTTGTACACCAGAAATAAAATGTGAAAACTAATTGCTGCTTAGTTTAAAATGGCAGCTTATCTAATATTCATTTGATCTTTAGACTGTTCAATGAGATCATAGGATTAATCAACATAACATGTTAATCAGCGAATCCCAGATTGCTTCCCCTCCCCCTTAGAGGTATAGGACTTCTTCAGCGGAACACAATTGAGTTTATTGGATATTAATTTATGAAGTCAATATAATTGCACTTTGTAAATTTGTTTTGTACTCGTGTTTTAAGATACTCAGTTGCAAGAAAAAAAATACACCAGATGTCATAATTTTAAAATGAAGGTGATTTTATTAGAGGTCAGCATTTTATATTGTCTAGATTGCAAGCTGCTTAGCAGCAGTTTCTTCTGAAAGCTGTTTTCTTTTACATTCAGAGTAGGTTCCTACAAAGCTTAATCCCAGCTTTAAAAGATTCAAAGTTGTGAAGTGATGCATTAGAGAGATGTAGAGCCAGGTGCTCTTTTAATTTTAAGAGTATTAAGTGCAATGGGAGAATATTTTTCTAGGTTGTATGTTCTTTTGTTCATATTTCAAAAGTGTTACATTTTATACATGCCTGAGCTGTATGGTGATAGTTGTTCTACAAACATTTTAATGTCTATGATGATTAAAAGTCTTCTGAGATTTCCCTCCTTCCATAATGCAGGTTCAATAGCTAATGTCCAGGCCACCTGATGTACCATCATTCATTTTTTCTTTATTTCATAATAAATCTTGAAGCCTGGAGGCATCAGACCCATGCAGATTTCTCTGCATTTTAGTGTCTTGATGGAATAACGACTTCCAAATTTAAAGTAGTGGCATATTGTATTTCATCTCTATAGACTTAACTCGAAACAGCAGTAGCCACATGAAAATATATGTCAAGAACACTGTTTTCTCATATTGGAATTTAGGCAATTTGTTTTCAGTCAGAGGGCTGTTTCTAACCTATTTTTGGAGCCCCTCTGTGGCCTGACCATACGTTCTAACATAATTTATGGTGGCACTGTAACATATGGACTTTTCATCATTGTCCAGCTGAAATCCTCTGTTGGACATGGATGCTACCCCCATAAACAAGCTCCCAAGGCAGGTATTTTAGAGTACGATTTAGTTTTGTGTAAGCTGAATTCATGAGTGTGTCTAGCATGGTGTCAGGGCTGTTCTGTGCTTTTTCTATTTAACAGTAGTAACGTATTTCTTGTGTGTTTTTATCTGCAAATTGTCAGATAAATTTGAAATTTTTTAACAAATAAACTGATTATCAGTGAGCAAGAGCATCATGAGACCCCAAAGCTTCAAGTTCTCATTGGGCTGGGCAATACAGAAATAGAAAGTAAAAGTAACCCTAGACCCAGAGAGCTTTACAGTTTTAAATACCTAGAACAGTAGAAGCAGGAAGCAGAAAGACCATCTCATAAGTAGTGATACTATGTGACTGAATATATATTGTGTTTGTAATGGGTATGTTTTACTTCTATTGCTTTTTGGTAGGATTGGGTTGGGTTTTGGATGTGAGAGCATGAATTGAAGGAGGAGGGAAGACAGCAAGGTACTAGTGTGGGAAAAACAAAGGACAGTAAAATAGAATGGGAAGAATTTGGAGACAAGTCACCGAATATAACTAAATTGAAAGAAATAAGAGAGAAAATTTTTTAAAGTGCTTTTGATTTTCTTCCCTGTAAGAACTGATATAGCGAATGGTGGGCAGCTGATACTGAGAATTTTGTAACAGTGACTGGGAACTGTGAGGTGATATAAATACTAATAGTTAAATAGTATTTATTACTGTCATCTAATATTCACCTTAAGAAAACTGTTTTTAAAAAAATATCTTTCCTGTGCTTCTTAAAGTCTGCGTCTGACCAAATTAAAGCACTGAGAGATACTAAATATAAGTTACACTTGAAGAAAGATAATAGTCTTCATTCCCTTTTTTTCTATTTAGTGTCTTTGTTTTCTATACGCTACTAAATCTTAATTGCACTATTTAGAAGATGAAGTATGGGGGGTTTTTTTATTAGCAGTATGTCTCCAAATAGTGGCTTATTTTCCTATTGACTAATGACTGACTCATTTACTACTAAGAGAACAGCAAGACTCAAAAGATGTAAATGCCTATAAACTACACTTCATTAAATATTTTGTTGGAAAAATAGAAATTTTTTTTTAAAAAAATGACTTGTTCCATTTCCTAGTGTCATATTCAGTGCATGTGTGGGTCATTGGGTGTTTCAGTTTCAGGCCAAAAAAGTCATACACACAAATGCACAGAATTAGCAAGTGCAGACATATGACTGAAACCCAGTTTTCCTTGCAGATCTTTGGCATTTGAGGTAGGATTGTAGGCAAGTTCCTTTCCTGACACAAAATTTAGATTTCAGAGCCTTCTCATGAGAAAGGTACCTAAAGCTGCATAGGCATCCTGGGAAACAATGCTGGTTGTGACAGCAGAAGCATCGTCTCGTCCTTCTACCAATTCGTAGTACCGAACAGGGTAAGTGCAAGCTCTAGGTTCATTGCCCATCTCTGCCAGCAAAGCTCTTTAACCCACATCCTGTCTCTCTCCCAACAGGCTCTGTAATGACTAGCTTATAGTGCTGTGTGCTGGCACTGTTCTCTTGCTGTTGATGTTGTGTCACTGAGCAGAATGGAAAGTAGGACTTGTGGGCAAGAAGGGAAGCAAGCAAGAACGAGACTGGGATTTCTCCAATAATGTGTCTGTTATAATGTGTGAATCTACACATAGGACTGTTCATACTTTATCCTTCATTAAAAAAATATTTTTTTCATAAATATTGCAGTTTTGCACACTATTTCAGGAGTTAGAAAGTGACTGTGTAGCTGCAAAAGAGCTGGCTTAGGGTCATGGAGGTGTGATACTTTGTGACGGGAAGAAATTCCCAAGTTCTTTTCCAACTAAACTTTGAGCATACTTCATATCTAATTTGAGAAAGAAAAGTAGTCTGAAGTAATACCTTTAAAGGAGTTTCAAGCTTTCCTATAGCTAGTGCTCTGATAACCCTGCACATTGTTCAGTTTGGTTATCTGGCTAGGTTTTCTCTTTTAAAAAACAAATGAAACAAACAAAAAAAACCCACAAATAAAAGAAGCTCCAGTAATACTCTATAATTAATTTTACATCAGAAATCTGAACTACAGTACTGTTTATTAATTGAATCAGTGAATGCACTTAGTTTGTGGTTTGTGATGAAGTTTTCTTGTTAATGCGGTGGAGTCAAGGTACTGCAGTGATGGGTTCTGAAAACCTGCGTGCAGAGCATCAGTATTAGCACAGTCAGCCCAGTACCAGTTGTACTAGCAAGTTTATCGCCTTTTGTACTGCAATTATGTTTCTCTCTTCTACAGATACAGTTCCCTGTTTTTTTTACAGAGCAGATCTTTTAGTGTGTAAAGAATTAGTACAAGAAAACCACATGAATTCATATTTTTTTTCATAGAAACCTATTGTTTAACAGAAATTGTGCTGGAAGCAGTTTCTGGCACGAGTCTGTTCTCAGCAGTACAAAATACATTTTAATCCAGTACCTTAAACACTCTCGCACTTCTGCTTGCAACAGTTATTTCCATTTTTTTCAAGAGTTCCCTGGTTGATCCTAATAACATAAAAAAAATTGTGCAGGGTTTTGAAACGTGATAACCATCACGCCAATCCAAGAATCTTCAAACAGATGTGCTCCGGCTTTATAAGTTTGTTTTGTTCCCATCGTGTTTATATTTAAAAAGCAAATAATTCTAACCAGAGAATAGACGGAATTGTTATGGTAGTACCTTGTTTGGCCCATTTTGTACAGATGTATTGCAGCTCAACTTAGTTTTTTCTTTAATATGGTAGAGCAAAAGTTCCTTTTATAATATGAGTGTCTCTACACCAGGAACTGTCTTGAAAATCTAAACTAGTTTCATTATAAAGCTCAGATTCTTAACTCAGATATCATTACTGATATTTTTAACTACATCACTGGTCTGTCATTTCTATTGTTTGTGTTTACAAACAGTTTGTTCTAGAGGAAAAACATTGCATCATTTAAATCTGATGTGAACTGGTTATTTGGATGTAATCCACAAGAAAAATTGTGAAAGACTCTGGAATCTCTTAAAATGGTCTTTCATCATGTCAAGCAAAGTTTTTAGAAAGCCTGTGTAATTACACATGATAATTGTATAATTGCACATTTTAATTATTATATTTCTTACTTAGCAAGTTATATGTATTTGCACTAATTATACTACCAAAACATTTCATTACTAAATTACAGTTGCATATTGGAGGGGAGGGGGCTTTAACCTGACAGCTGAAACCAACTTTGTAGCTGGCATTCTACATAGTGTTGTTTAAAATAAATGTATTTAACATAAAAATGGTGGTAGAATATTGTGGTGGTCTCAGCTAGAACAGAAATGACAAAATGGTTGTCTGACAGAAATAGTCATGATGATATAGCTGAAGACAAGATAGGGGTATACCAGCAGATGGAGTAGGAGAAAGAATTTAGTATTAATTGTTATAGCAAAGCACAGATAAAACCAGTTTTCATAGCAAGAAATTGTCCATAAGTAGTCTTTATCTCCACCTCACACAGTCCTTCATTCTCACCTCTAATATTGCAGTATGCCATCTGGGTTATCCTTTTTTTTTTTTGCTTTTTTAATATATGTGGCACTCCCTTATTTAATCACTGTGGAGAATGCTCCCAGCCTTTGTCATATCAGTCAATAGTGTGTGTCAGCTTTGACTTAGCTTTCGTTCTAAATCGTGTTATTTGGCTGTTTTGCTAAGAAACAGCCTTTCTTCTTCTGTCTTTTTACACAGTTTTAATCTTTTGCTCAGGCTCTCATCTTTCTGTATTTTCAGTTAGTTTCTTGTCTAGCCTTGACAAAATCATTCTTGCCTGTTTATATCCATTTAGAATGTGGTTACAAAGATTGTTTTGTTAGGGGTCTTTGCAGTATCATCCTCCTACTGCCTTCCCTGTCCCCATTTTTTTTTTTCAAACTTAAGGTGCTTCTCTTTTTCTTAAGATCCTTCTGAATTTGTTTTCGTAGCCAACAACCCAGTACAGCAAGGTATATTAGTTTAAAATGTGGTTGAAGATTCACACCTTGCTTTTGGGGAATGTGTATTTGGTGTGTCGTGGGATTTTTTGGTGAATTTTTTGGGGGTTTGCTTTTGGTTTTGTTTTTTTTTGTGTGTGTGTGCCATGTAGCTCTGCGTACAAGGTACTAAGATTACAATTTCAACTTGCTGCCTTTTGTTTCTTCAAGTACCCCAAATATTAATGCAGTCAAACTGTCACCTTAACACCAAAAGCAAAAGCAATTCCTCCAATATGATGATGTGGTCTTCAGTCATTCTTACTTGCTTATATTGTTACTTACCTTGTTTCAAAACCAGAAAGTCAGTACTTGGGTGTTTTTCTATAAAGCTCAAGGATCTCCATCGTTCAGGCCTCCCTATGCATTTTGCTCCAGTGTTCCATGATACTATCCCAGAAAAGTTGGGGTTTTTCTCTTCTTTAATCTAAATCTACCTTCTTGAAATCTTGAGTTTATTACCCTAATCGTAGATGACAATTTATGTTTTTCTTTATAGTAACTTTCTGTCTTTGAAGCCCTGTAGGTCATGCTTTCCCTCCAGCTTCTTCACTCAAAGCCAACAGTATGGTGTGTAAGTTAAGATGTGAGGAACCAAATTCCTATCACTACTGTTCAGTTGGTGTATCCCCAGAACCTGTCCTCTTCATGAGGTTATTGGTTGTTCTGTAGCAAGCAGCTTCTTCTGCTTTTCATAAGAAACAGCAGTGAAAGACTGGAGAAAGCCCTCACTGACAGCTTTACAAATGTCAGTCAATCCCCTTGAACAGAGTTTTGATAAACAAGATCAAGTTCTGAGGAGGGGAGATGAGAGGTTAACAAAATAATTCGGAATCACCAAAAACCAGCAGCCTCTTTCAAAAGCACAGCTTGAGAGCTGCGAAAACTGATCTGGCTATACCTGCCACAATAGCAACTTTTACATTGCCTGCATGCTAGCTGCTGTGCCTTACTGTTTGGTTGGGTTTTTTCCAGTTTTGCATTCTTAGCTTTTTGCTGTTTAGTATCTTTCTCAGACTCCTGTGGAGTGCTGCTAGGAATATGTCTATTGGAAGAAGATTCCCTGTATATAATTATTTCTGAAGATGATCAACTGTGATTTTAACTCATTATATATATACTAGGTGGTGTATTGATTTTTGACTAATGATAGATTTTAATAGACCTGTCATGCAGTATCAAGTCAGATTCTTTAGAGAATTCTTTAGGCTTAGAGGTACTTCATAAACCCTATATGATGCATTGCGTGTATTCCCCTGAAAACAGTGGCGGTATCTCTCTTGATGAGACTTAAGACGTTCTTCCAAGCATGCCAAGAGGATCACTGTCACGTACTCCATTTATTACAGAAGAGATGGTGTCTTGCACAAAAACCAAGCAATAAGCCTTACTTATTTTTCACAAACACCATTCAATATCAGTAATCAAATGCTTCTGTGTGATGGTGTGTTTACTTAGTTTATATAATTAACACCTAAGTGAATTTCAGTAAGGTAGAGTTTTGTTTAGTTGAAGAAATGTGTATGTGTTCTGTGAGAACAGGAGTTCTGTGAGACTTCGGAAAGTAAACAAATAATCAATTTTATTTATCTTGCAACTTCACTGAATAGATGCAGACAACTGATCTGCCCTGATGGTGGGATTCTCAGTTGCTATGTCCATGGATGAACTCTTCGTCTTTCCTGGGCAGTCATCGCTGACAGTTGCTTAGTCTTAGTTTTCATCAAGAAGTATTATTTCTGCAGTTCTTAAACTGTAGCCTGTATTTCCTGTACTTACATAATTGTATGTTTATGGAAGGTGTTCCCTGACACCAGTTCTTAAATGTCTCATTTTGTGAATATTGGAAAAGGAAGATGTTCTTACAGCTTTTAGTGCTTGGCTAGTTGTCTGATTATTGTCAAGGAAACTTTAAAATCAAGGAATTATTTTTTTAAAAATCAGTTGTTCAGTTGTTACCCTTTTGATCTTAAAAATTTCCTCATATGACTGCTGACATTTTAGTCTACTTCTAGGACTGTATTTTCCAGTTTTCAATTGGGATACCTTTTGTCTAGTGATCAGATTTTTTGTTCATAAGAGATGTGATATATTGTACTTCTAAATACATGCTTTCAGAAAAAGGAGTCTTCCTTTTTAAAAAAAGACACCAAGACACATGTACATGCTTTGTGCACAAACATTTTCATTTCTTCTTTTCTTTACAGTCGTATGAAGTAACGTACTAGTATGTGAAACAATAAAATTCTCAATATGAGATCTGTGTAAAATCACACGTTTTTATCAAGGCCCATGTTTTGTGGAGGACACAAATCCAAAGTAGAATATTAGAAAAACATGGGGAGACTCTTCAGAAACATTATACATTATAAATTAAAGCACAATCTATACATACTGTATAAACTATATAAAGAATCAAGCAATCATGTCTTTCAGTGTTATCTATTGCCATCATTCCCCATGCATTGAGGCTCTCACTATAGCTATTACTATAAAACGTTCCCTAAGTACATAAAGGCTCTAATCGTTAAGATTTTTATTACCAGCCACACATACAGAGCTGCAAATTGCCTTGTTTCAGATTTATTATGTATTACTCTAGAAATTCTATAAAGATCAAAAGAACTGATTACAATGTTGACCTTTGCATTAACTCATCTGAATTTAAATTCAAGTGTTTGATTTGGGAAAATAAGTCCATTTATCATAGGTCTGCTACTATGGGGATTGTGCAGCCCTGATTGGGAGTGCTGAGACCAAATTTATTTATTGAGCGTGGGCTTGAAAATTGTTTGTAGGACAAGAGGAACAAAAGTTTGACCTGCCATTGTGTTGCACCCAGGGAACAATGTGGCAGCTCCCCTTTTTGAATATCTAGCTGTTCTTGCTGAAGAACCAAAAGATATTCATAGTTTAAATATATGTAAGTACTTTGAAAATGGAAGCCAATGAGCCTTTTCTCACTATGAGATAATTAACTGTTAAATACAAATGTTACAGTCTAGCAGTATGGAAGAGGACATGCGGTGTTCGGGATCTTAACATTTCCTTTTTCAACTCTATTTGAAGTTTACTGTCCTGGAAACATAAATATTTTAGTGTACATTTTAGAACTGGCTCCTCAGCTAGTACAAGGATGGTAGCTTTATCAATTAATTAACTGTAGCTCATTTAATGCCCGTATTTATGCCAGCTGAAAACCTAGTCCCTTCAGAAAAGTAAATAAGGGTAAAAGAAATTGGAGCTACTAGAGCTGGAAGTAATGTATCCATACAGAGTCTTTATAGTAGTATTCACTTTGTTGTGAAATGCTGAAGGTGGGGGTTTTGTCAAATAAGTGCAACTGACACTTTAAAATGTCAGAATTGGCAGTTTCATGGGCTTAGGCTGATGTTTCAATGTGAGGGGGGCATAATTTTCTACTCAAGATATTTTCAGTCTGTTTTGGAATAAGTATGTTATTTAGTGTAAACTTAAGGTAATTAAATTCAGATAGAAAGCTAGCCTTTATCTGTTTGACACGTAGTGATAGCAGGTCTACAAATAGTGCACTGCAATACATAAAGCTGTATGTAAAACAAGACATTTGTCGTTTACATGCATCCATTCTTACTCTTAGCTTGGTAAATGCAGAAAAGCTACAGTGATGACGCACCCAGTACACTTTTTAATGCTTTGTTTGATTTTTAGTTTCGTCTTAAGGAAAATATCTATTATACTGAATTATTTCATCAGAAAATGGTTTGGTTGAAACTTGGCTATATTTGGAATGTGTTGATTTCACAACTATATTCCCAAATTATTCAATGAAAAGAAAAGTGGAGGTGAAATACCATTTCTGGTATGAAAGGCAGCTTGTCTCAACATATGGGTTGCAACATTTAGGACTAAAGGCACTCCATACAGCCAGCGGGAAGGGCAGCTTTTAGAACTGGCTGACAGGCCACACCCAAAGGGTGGTGGTAAATAGCTCTTTCTCAAACTGGCAACCTGTCACTAGTGGAGTCCCCCACGGATCGGTATTGGGCCCAGTGTTATTCAATATCTTTATAAGTGATCTGGATAACAGCATCAAGTGTAGCCTGATGAAGTTTGCTGACAACACCAAGTTGAGTGGGAAAGTAGACACTCCAGAAGGGAGAGCTGCTCTGCAGGGAGATCTGGATAGGCTGGAGGAGTGGGCCAGCCAGAGCCTTATGAAGTTCAACAAGAAGTGTAAGGTCTTGCACCTGGGAAAACATAATGCGGGAGTGCAGCACAGACTGGGATCCACCTCGCTGGAGAGCAGCTCTGTGGAAAGGGACCTGGGGCTCCTGGTGGACAGAAAGCTCAACATGAGCAAACAGTGTGCTGCAGCGGCCAAGAAGGCCAGCAGGATGCTGAGTTGCATCAAAAAGGGCATCGCCAGCAGAGAGAAAGAAGTCATCATCCCACTCTACTCAGCGCTTGTCAGGCCACACCTGGAGCACTGTGTACAGTTCTGGTCCCTGCTATACAAAAAGAATGTGGCCAGGCTGGAAGGAGTCCAGAGAAGGGGTCACCAGGATGATCAAAGGATTGGGAAGCCTGCCGTATGAGGATAGGCTGGGAGAACTGCATTTGTTCAGTCTTGAGAAAAGGAGGCTTAGAGGGGATCTCATCACCATGTACCAGTACTTAAGGGGTAGCTACAAAGAAGATGGAGACTCCCTTTTTACACAGTGTCACATGGAGAGGACAAGGGGGAATGGACACAAGTTGCTCTTGGGGAGATTCCAATTGGACACCAGAGGGAAATTTTTCACATTGAGGACAGTCAACCATTGGAATAATCTCCCCAGGGAAGTGGTTGACTCAGCCATGTTGGACGCCTTTAAGAGTCGTCTGGACTGGGTGCTGGGCCATCTTGTCTAGACTGTGCTCTTCCTAGAAAGGTTGGACTAGATAATCCCTGAGGTCCCTTCCAACCTGTGATTCTGTGAAAATAAAGTTAATATTTGCTCCACCCCTAAGGGACTACATACAGATATGTTTAGGACATGAAACAAGGTTTGATTTGGGAGCTTACTGTTCAATGGAGACATTTTAGTTTATGTCTCTGAGGCATGTGGCTATGAAATTAAATACTCTGTGGGAATGCAGTGGGTTGTTTTTTTTTTTGTATATTAAGAAAAATCCAGCTTCTAAGATGCTTCTATCATGCGTCAAGTGAAAATGACATTTAGAGTTCCTGGGACTGTCCACCTTCAAACATTTTAAAGATTACCCATCCTGTTGTTCTGCTATGTGTGGCATCTTTAAAACTTCTATGAGATGAATGTGAGTGATGATTCAGCAATAGATGTGGACTGTTTTAATGCATGAAAAGGGTGGCAGGTACATCCTGTCCTAATCAGCCTAAAGTTTTATGGGTTCTGAAGTCAGCAAACTTTCAAAACAATTGTGAAGGGTATTGTCTTCTCTCTGGTGTTTATTTCTTTTTTAGGTATCTAGTGAGAACCAAAGTGCTCCATGGCTGCAGCTTTAAGGAAATTAGTGGGTTTTTTTAATTTGGTTTTGCTAGGTCTTTTTAGTCTACCACACATTCTGTTACCTGCAGCACTATCTGCAGGTTCATGTTTTTGCTATGTGTGGAAATGTATTCCAAACTTGGGAGGAAAGAGCTCCATTTTATTAGGGGTAAGATTTTCAGCTCAGAAGTTGTGTAGTCATTTACTTAATGAGGACTCCTGATGAACTGTGAAAACTTAAACTTTGAGGGACTGCTTTTCCAGAATTGTATTAAACTGGGGGGTGATGGGGAACTAACTCCGACCCTAAATCTCCAGTTTCTTTACTGAGGTCCCATATTTGTAATATTTTAATTCGTTTCATCAGTAGTCATTTTGGAACCCTGCCATAGATCTCTCACAGTATTGTACCTGGTTTAAAAAATAAATATCTTTTAATAGAAACCCAAAGCATAAATAGTCTTTTGTGAGGATGCAAAAAAAAGGTGATTACTTTTGTGTAGATCAGAATGCTAAAGCACATTGGGAAGAGAATATTATTCGTACAGAGAAGATGTAGTGTCTTAGCTTTTGGTATGAAGGCATTCATTGGTTGACTCTGACATCCAGTATTGGACAGATGACCTCTGATTTAATAGTAAGCTGAACTGTTCCTTTTGAATGTGAACTGCTTCGATAACTTCCCAGAATTTTCTGTAAGTTTTCTTTGTTCAGCTGATTATTTTCCTCAGCACATGGTTATATGCAGGAAGAACTTGAAAATGTTCCCAAATATTTCATGGCATTTATGGCACCTTTTTAGTGAAAATCGATATCCTGCCAACAAAATTCCTCCTAATTAATATATCACTATATATTTATGAGGTTAGAAATAACAAAAAAAAAACAAACCTCAATATATATTTTGGTTTTTGCTACTTAAATATCTGTGGGCTGTAATGCCAATGGTTGTTTTCATATATTTTTCTTCTTGGCCACCCGCACAACTCAGTGTTATCAGGGGTATGGTATGTGCAAAAGCACTTTCTGCCAATATATAAAATTTCTTGAATGTTGCTATCGAATACAATTTCTTAAGAGACTCAGCCAAAGTTACAGGTGTGCTTGTTTGTATTTTGGTTTTCCATGACTTGAGCTGTTTATTTACTATAACCCTTCTTAAACTCACAGTTTCCAGTTAACTTTGGAATGCAATATTTACCTGTTGGTGTCCGGTTAATAACTAAATAGATGAGCTTTCTCTTGACAAGCGATTTTCATTTTTTCTAGAAGAAATCTGAGCATCTTATCAATAGTTGGGACCCTACCATGCTTTCTAGTGTTAAACCTGCCTGCAAACCAAACCAGGCCTAATAACGTGCTGAGTGCCCTCAATTCAGCCTCCATTCTGGTACCCTGTAAAGTCTTTAGGTATTTGGTAGTAAATGGAATGTTCCATCAGCATAGTAATGCTTCAGTAGCTAAATAAAAGGTACTGATCCTGAAAGTTGCATTTAGTAAACAAAACATCATAGATATGCATTGGCAGGAAAATAAATGCAAATTTAACAACTCACTTTGTAGACTGTGCCCAGGATCATACCACAACCAACTTGAATGGCAAGTAGTGGGTTCAGCAAGGCTTTGTGTTGGTGGCATTTACTCAGCCATCTTGGGGATGTGAGAGAAGATGAATTGGGTTGTATTAACCTGATGTCTTCAAGCCTTGAACAAAGCAGAATGATTCAAAGAATTCCCCAAGCACCATTTTTTAAAGGGATAGTCACTGTTATGTTTCAACGGCTTCCTAGTTTTAATCTTACTGTAGATTTCTGTGAAGGTGTGCTTTTCCAAATACTCTTTTTTTAGGGTAATCTTTACACACAGTACCTTCTGCTTACATTCTGGCTCATTTTCCTGTTCCTTCATTCCCAAACTAAAATCAAATATGTATTCCAGCATCCCATAGGAGAACACTTACTTTTTGTACTGGTAGCGAAAATACTTCCTTGACTGAACGTGAAGTTTGTATCTTGGCGACCAGCAGAGTGTACCACAAATAGTTTCTGAAACCTTGTGGACATGAAGAAATTTTAGTACCAAGGATGTCACTCGTAAATAGCTGGATGCAGTGTACTTCCGTGTCAGTACTCTCCTCCTTCCATCTCCTTGTCTTAGACGTTGTCTTAGTGAGTCATGTCATGCTCTTATACAAGGTGTAAGCTTTTAGTGCAATTTGTCTTTATTAGGAGCTAACTTAGCTCTAGGTGTTTCCAGAATAACATACCCATATACATGGAAAATGTCAGTATTTGATTCAAGTCAGGACCCAACAAACCAGTTACTCCTCCTGTCCTTATTTCTAGAGCAGTGCTTAGTAAGTAGAGGATAAGCTTTTGGTAGCCAAACGTTGCCTGTATATGGGTTTATCAGGAATTTCAGAAGTCCAAGGCAGCTGATGTTTTGCATAGGGACCAAAACCTATTTTCATGGGTCTGGCCAGAAAAGTAAAATTGATGCCACAAGAGACATTAGGGTAAAGTGAACTGTCTTTTCCCCATCTTAATCCCAGGAACAGAAGAGCCTGTAAATGAGAACGGTACCCTGATTTTAGTCTTGCAACAGAGGCAGCCATTGAGTCAGACACCTTTCCCTGCCTTCAGTCACACACAAACTTGTGTAGCCATTGGTTAAACTCTTTCCTGTATATAGTCTTAAACGTAAAGAGAGCAAAAGTTCTTCACGTGCTAAACACAACTTTCTGACAGAAACGCTGTTTGTAAAAGTAAGTTTAACTTGACAGCATAATTCCAGAAACTTCTAACTGTTCTAACAAGAGAGCATAAAACTTCCAAGTAAATATATGTTGTGTGCCATAGCAATGGTATTTTATCTTGCAGAGGAGTGGATAAGCAGACATAAGCAGCATTCTGCTCCTAAAAGCCAGGCTTTACCTTCCTTTATGAATTTGTGTTTGGGATAGCTATCATTTTAATGCTCTGCAAGTTTAAATTACTGTAAGGAACTATAGGCTCTCCCTTAAGAGTGTACTGTGATGTTTTCTATTATGGAGGGCTTGACATCATACAAAGAGAACCTTGGAGCACTCTTACTGATAAGGAGGGATTTGAGAGTAAGATAATACAGTTTACTCTTCAAATTGAAGTTAATGGTGACTTTGCGCAATCCATTCATGAGCTTTTCATGGATACATCTTTGGTATCTGCATTATGTTAGAAATTCTGAAATGCAATGCTACCTTATCCAAGTGTTGAAATCCCAGTGTGGGACTGCTATTAAGCCTAACAAGCTTGACAGTCTCTTCTAAAATGTATGAGTGGAATTCCCACTTTTGATTTTTTTTTTTCCTATTAGAACCTACTTGTTTCCATTTCTTCTGTAATAGAAGTCATGAATTATTTACATTTGATATTTGAGGACAAGATGATGGAAAAGCCTGAGAATGTCTTGCTAAGAAAAATTATATTTATTGTAATATATTTTAAAACATTTTTGATTTCTATGTCATTTTTCTTAGAGAAAAAAATAAAAAAGATACCTTAAGCCTCAATTTAGCTTGACCTTAAAAGTCTCTAATGAAAAGTTGATTTCTGAGCTTCCTGTTTGCTTCCCCTGGCATTTCCAATTTGAAACAATGGTTAGAGTTACACATTAGAAGTTCAGATGGCAGAGAAAGTGGCAGAAACAGGATTTCTAAAAACTACCAGTCATGTAAGCTTGCAGGGTAAAATATTTATGTACACGCAAGCTCAAAATAATTAAAAGTGTCATCCATGTACAATCCTGTCAGCAGTGAAACTGGCCAAGTTTATACCTGAAACTCCCCTGAAGCCTTTTTCCTGCTGTTTCACCACTCCTGTGAGTCCTTCAGGTGGGAATTTCACTTGAAATAAAGAAAAATTTTTTTGTGGGCACTAATTATTTAACTGTATCTAACCTAAAGGGCAAAAGGTCATGCTTTTATTTTAGCAGCCTAGCTGTGTAAATTTCATAAGGTATGTTATTGATCAAACCATATACATTTTGAAAGGTATTTTCTTCCAAATCTTACCAAACTGTAACCTTTTAAACCAGAATTTTGTGATAGCTGAATTATTTTCTTCATGGGGGAAACTCTGAGGGATGCTGCTGTCAGCATTTTCTTGTGCTCAGTCTTCCTATCGGCTCATTCTCCTGAAAATAGCTAAGGGTACTGTCCGGGTTTTGTTGTCCAGGCTGTAATAGAGCTCATTTGGTTCCCCTTTTGAGAACAAAAGGTGACAAGGTTTTCATGGAAATTAAGTTGACTGGTGCAAGATTTTAAGACCATGCAGAACCGTAGGTTCTAGATAGGAAGCCATTCTGCGGCTGACAGGGAGAGGAGAGTTATCTGAGCAGATCGGTTCTGCCCACCTCTGTTGGGGGTTGCTAATCCTAACTGCTTTCCCAGTCACTGGAAGTGCAGGGTATGGAAAAGATGGGACAGAAGAATGAGACCTCACTGTACTCCTGTCTGCTACAAGCCTTTTGTCAGTGAGATAAGACTGGGCTTTGGTGCAATGCAGGCAACGGGGCATGCTGTTTATTTGCAGTGGCTGGCCATTTGTTTTTCATTTAGTAATTTATTAAACGAAAATCCCTTTCCCTTTTGAAAATAAAAAGGTATTACTTGCAGTCTGTGTTCTAGTCAGTGTTTTTAATCTGTTTTCTGATAATAGTCAAAATCTAACTTTAACGTGTCTAAATATGTTTATGGCTGTATAGATTAATGGAACTGATGTTAGCATGTTTAAAATTAGTTTTAACATATAAGTAAAATGAAAAGACTAAAACAAATTATTTGCCTCAAAGTTCCATTTATATGGTGTATGTTTCAAGCTAATAAACATGGCTTACTGTGGGTCAGCATGTCATATCCCAGTGGTGTCTAGTGAGATGGAGGGTTATCTTATATGTCAGCTAGATAACCCTGTGAACAATTTTGAGCAGTGGAGATAATGGGACTGAATTCTGAAATGAGGTAGAACTCTGAAATGGGGCAGAATTCAGAACAGGAGCTGGAAATATCTGAGAGTACAGTGTCGTGTGTGAGCACCATACAGCTGCTTATGAAGGCAATTGCCTTTTGGCATCAGTCGTCGCTTATGTTTGACAATAATCCTTCTTCATAGGGTGCAATTAAACTGTGGGAGAATGGCTAATCAGGTACATATTCCTATAGAAAAGAAAGGTGAAGTGAAAAAAATACTTGCTAGTGGTGCTATCCTTTTTTATCTAAGGATTTTTTTTATTATAGATATTGCATGATAATCTAATAAGCATTTTTTGCCATGTTTTGGACAACATGGCAACTCTTCAAGTTGTGCTGTCCACAATTACTGTGTTGTTTAAACAGCAAGTAATTTTTCTAATGTTTCTCTCTTTTTCTTAATAAATATAAATTTTATGTACTTTGAGGAAATTGTAGATTATCGTTGTGGCAATAGATGCACTTTCATACTTCATTTTTTTATTATTCTATATTTAACTGGTTTTAATTTTATAAATAAGGAAAAGGTCAAATTTGCACATTTCTGAAAAGAACAGTTATGCAGTTTCATATCTTCTCAGATGACACAACAGGCTTTCTAACTGTGCATTGAAATCAGACCATCGATATCATAATTGAAGTAATTCAGTCTTCGTCCAAAATATATAACTGATACAAGCAATTATAAACTACTTGAGTTTTGGGTTTGTTTCCAGCATTAGAGCTGGCACAATATATCCTGCTGAATTCCATTATCACCTTTTGGAAAATGGACTTTTGCATGTATATATTTACAGCCTATATTTTGCCAAATCTTAGGAGCGCTGGTGTTAAAGGTATTTTCTTCCCCACATCTATTGTATCACTCGTCTTGTGCTTGCCTTTTATTTTTAGCCATAGCATAAGTGAATTATCCAGTACTGACAAGCATATTCTATTAGCATTTCTTCATACACTTGATAATCACAGTTGTAACTCATAGCAAAAGCTTAGTGACTTCTGTAGCCTTTGGTCAGCCAGTAGAGGCCACTCATAGCTTGCTACTGAAGCTGGGCAGTGATTTGAAAATGGGGATTTTGTTGTGTGCATGGGTTTTCAGTACCCTCTGAGTAAGTTTACGCTGCCATGAACTGTCATAGTATGACTTGTACCTGCAAAGGGTTCTGAGTAATTCTGGTTAGAGATGTAAATGCATTTAATATTGATGTTTTTCTGTTTCCTATAAGTCCTGTGGCAGTAGGAATAAAAATCACTTTCAGTAGTACACTTAAAGCAGTCTTAAAGCAAATGCTTTAATGACATCCTTTGTTGTTGGTACAATCTTTACTGTCATATTCCAGTACTTTAATGAAGTAAGGAAAAACTATTACAGATTACTTTGTTGAGGGGGAACGGGAGAGGGGGGTCTTGTTTGTATATTTTTCTTGTTTTTCCAAGTGAGGAACTGAGCTGCAGACAACTTATCAAAGGTCAAAACAGCAAGCCTTGTAGCAAAGCAAGGAATTGAAGCTGCATCTCCAGATCAAGGCTAATATCCTAATCGCTGCTCTGCTCCTTCCCCCTGTCTACATCACCATGTGGGTATCTTTACTTATCGATTATAATTTTACAAGTAAAACCATGATCTCAGCATTTTAGATCATTAATAAGGATAAAGTCCCAGTATTACTGAAGTCAAAATCCTGTTGACTTAGTGAAGCTAAGATTTCATCCTAGAATAAGTTTTATATCTAAATGGACAGCTAAAATATAATAATAAAGATTTTTTTAATATGCAGCATATTATTGCAGCATTTAATTAGTAGCTCTTTGTACAAAGGTAAATTAGGGTTTCATTTAAAGAAAATTTGTTAAGTATTAGCTATTTACAGAGTAATGAAGTAGCAAAATTTTGGCCATTGTTCTGTTGGCATTTCTAATGCAATTCAGACAGCTGCCCTGAAGATTTTACCTTTCCTAACACCAAAAAAAAATTGAAATAGTGGTTCTGTGTGGTGTGTTTATGCAGTCCTGATGATCTTACATTTGCTTTTGTACAAGGAGTTGGTTTAATTTTAAAAAACACCTCGTTTATAGTTTCTTTTTGAGACTTATAAATCGGTCCATTTTTTGCAGCGCTGTGAACTGCTGTTGGAGCAACAGTACCACATAGTACTACTTCATATTTAATATTAGGAAACTCGAAAGAAACTCTCCTACTGGCCCCTTGCAGATAGGACACTTGTACTTTTCACTTTACCTGATACTTTCTCCATTGACCAAATAATTTTTTTACATTATACACTAGTACTTATTTTCTCTGCTTTAATAGCTCCTCCAGTGTTACCATATCACATACCTAAAGGCAACATGTATGCTCTAATGTACACTGCGTCATTAAACTTATTCTGTTGCCTATTCTATAGTATATAAAAGCTTGTCTGTTTGACAAAGATTTAGGACAAAACATGGTCTGTGATACTTTCTGCTAGTGTTACCATTTAAAACAAATCAATAAAAAAACCTTACACCTAGGCCAGTCTCTTTTCAAAAATCTTTTTTGTTTTAAATTTATACTTACTTAATTTGAAATCCAGGTTTTATCTTAAAAGCAACAGAGAAAAACTGTGTAATAGAAAAGATTTACAGAAAAATTCCCTGTTCTGCTATTATAAATGAGATTTAAATTTTCCAACTTTCTCTGAAGGAGCTATGTTCAATAGTGGACTTTTCTTCTTTTAATCTCCAGTGCAATAGTTTTTCTTTTCCATCTGTTAATCATTCAATTGAAAACCATATATGAAAAGATAGAGATATTTTGATCAGTTTTGTGAAAAGAAATGTAGAGAAAACTCTTAACAGTGTGTGAAATCACTGGAGAGATATTTTAAATCCAAGAAACGTACTGATTCTCACTTTATCCAGGGTGCATAGCTTGCTCTTTCTTTTTTCTTTTTCTTTTTTTTTTTTTTAAGAGAAAGCAATAAAACAAGTACAGGGAGATGCGTGCTTGCTGTAGGACTAAAGTCCATGTCTTTTGACCTATTTTTCGTGAGGTATTTTTCCTTCTTTGTCACTTGCATCTATTTTGCAAGCAGAATGGCAATGATCCATTGATTTTTGCAACACTATGTTAGTAAGAGGTCAATTTGAAAGAATTATAACTAGACTAGCAAGAAACTGGCCTAGAACTATTCTTGCCAGTGAACCATATCTTCATGAAGACTTTGTAGAGTTTGACTAAGCATCACTTAAAGGTAATTTGTACATTAAAGAGGTGCTTCTCTGGAATGGTCAGTTTGGGCCCTTGAGCAAGAGCGTGCTTGTAGAGGGAATAAAAATGTAATGGTAATGTCAAGCTGGGCTTATGGCAGTGATTCAGTAATGCATACTGTGAAAGCTGGTTGTGTTTTTCTTAGTTTTCTATATTTCTCCAAGTCAGAGAATTTGTATCTAAATTGTTTTTTAAATGTATCTCATCCAGAGCTTTGTTTATTGTAGGTGCTTTCCAATGCTTCTAATGAAGAAGGGGTTGAAAATGAGTGATAATAAATTGATGCTGAAAATAATAAGAAATTGCTCTCAATTAGCGCAATAAAATATAAAGGATAGATTTTCTCTATTTTTTCCCTTGATATAGTTTGATTTAATTCCCTATGAATTGGCAATTACAGATCCGTGACCTATGGAAGTGCCATTGTGATGCTGTAATTTGCACTGCAAAATCCTGTTCTCCAGGTGTTGTGGTTCAGCCTCAGTCAGCAACTAAACACCCCGCAGCCGCTCACTCACTCCCCCACCCCTCTGGGATGGGGGAGAGATCGGAAGAGCAAAGGCATAAAAAAAAAAAAATTTGGGGGGGGTTGAGATAAGAACAGTTTAATAATTAAAATAAGATAATATAATAAAAAGGAAAAGGGAAAAAGGGGGAAAAAAAACCCAGAAACACAAATAATACAACCGCTCACGCTCACCACCCGCCAACCAACGCTGCTGGTCCCGAGCTGTGATTGCTGCTTCCCTTCCCCGGCCAGCTCCTCCCAGTTAACGTACTGGGCATGATGTTGACGTTGTATGATATGGAATATCCCTTTGGCCCGTTTGAATCCGCTCTCTTAGCTGTGCCCCCTCCCCTCACGGCTTCTTGTGCACCCGGCAGAGCACGGGAAGCTGGAAAAGTCCTTGACTAGTACAAGTGCTACCCAGCAGCAACCAAAACATTGGTGTGTTATCAACATTATTTTCATACAAAGTCCAAAGCAGAGCACTATGCCAGCTACAGTGAAGAAAATTAACTCTATCCCAGCTAAAACCATGACACTAGGATTTGATTTTAGTTGCATTTCGTTTTGGACAGCAACTTGTTTTGCAGAAACTCCTGCCTGAGAAAATTGGATTTGCTACTGAACTTTTCAAATCGTATTCATCAATACAGTGTTTTTAGAGAAAGATACTATACATATGTGAACCCAGAAAAAAAGTATCTTTTCTTCTGGAATTTAAAAGATTTTGCTAATATAATTAATTTTTACATGTATTAATCTGTAGTTGATCATAGCAGTCGATTTAAAGGGTGGAAAAAGGGACCTATTCTTTCATTTAGAAAAGTGAAAAGCTCATTTGTGTAACTAGTATTCAGCAAACTTTTGCTGAAGTTTTACTGGTTTTGCATACTATGAATGTGACACACTTTGGATAAGTTAAGCATTCAAATAATTCCATAAGTACTTAAATGGATTTTTCAAACACATCATAGAATCATTTAGATTGGAAAAGACCTGTAAGATAATCAAGTCCAACCATAAGCCTAACACTGCCAAGTCCACCAAATTATAGCAAGGGAATAATATCCTGTGAAAAACAAGCTCAGTAATGGCTTTTCACTGCACGGGCTATGGATTTTATTTGGCATAAAATCCAATTTAAAATAAAAAGATCACTTTCAGTATTTAAGAATTACTTAATTTTTAAGAAATTTTAATTTTTTTTTTAATGATGGAAAATGTATCTGAGGTTCAGTTATGAATAGGACATGGATATGTTATGAATACCTGGTATGACCAGCTGGTCAGAAGAGGGGATTATCCCACTGTATTCAGTGTTGGTGTGGCCACACCTGGAGTACTGTGTGCAGTCTTGGGCCCCACAGTTTAAGAAGGATGTGCATCCAAAAGAAGGCAACAAGCTGGTGAAAGGGCGAGAAGGAATGTCCTTTGCAGAGTGGCGAAGGACCCTGCATTTTTCTAGTTGGGAAAGAAAAGGAGGCTGAGGGGTGACCTCCTTGCTCTCAACAGCTTCCTGAGGAGGGGAAGCGGAGAGGGAGGGGCTGATTTCTTCTCCCTGGTATCCAGTGATAGGATGTGTGGGAATGTTTCAAAGCTGCACCCGGGGAGGTTTAGACTGGACATTAGGAAGCATTTCTTCATCGAGAGGGTTGTCAAACACTGGAACAGACTTCCTAGAGAGGTTGTCGATGCCCCAAGCCTGTCAGTGTTTGAGGCATTTGAACGATGTCCTTAATAACATGCTTTAACTTTTGGTCAGCTCTGAATTGGTCAGGCAGTTGGACTAAGATGATCATTGTAGGACCCTTCTAGCTGAAATTATTCTATTCTATATTCTTAGCATTTAAAAATAACAGTTTCTGTGCTCAACGTTATTTGTGCAGAGTGAAATCCTGTACCTTTCTTGTCCTTCTTTTTCTATTTAATCCCACCATCATTCCATGTATCACTTCTGAAGTTTGTCATATGTAATATGTCAGGTAGCAGTGTACATTGTTGTGTATTTTGAGGCAAAACCCCTTAGTCTTGAATACTTTTCCATTTTACTCTGTCCATCAGTGTAGGTCATAATTTCTCAGCCTAAGCAATCTTTAAAAAACAAGAGTACTTTTTATCCAAGCTGGGGTTCCTGTGTTTCAGGGACTCTGAAAACAATAGGCAGCAACCACCTTGCCATCTTACTCGAGCAATGGTAAAAGGACTTGTAGCCAGGAGAAACTGAGAGTTCCAAAGATTACCCTAAACTTCATTCATAGTAAAATAGTTATATCAAGCATAGTAATCTCTTGTGCAGTGTGTTGCTGGAGAGACTTTGCACAGAAGGAAAATTAAAAGCAAGGAGGCTCAAAGGTTTCCCTAGTTTCCCTTTACGTTCCTACTTATTTTGCTGCTTTATGCAACTAAGCCACAGTACAGATTGCAACACAGTTGAGCTGTGTGAAGAACCATGACACTTCTTTTCTACTTTTTGAAGGTCAGTATTGTTCCTCATCCTGTAGGACATCATTCCTAGTCTTTTGCTACAGCTAGTATGTTTTTTAAAAGCTGCTATTCTTAATTAGAGGAAATAGTTAGAAATACTTCCACTTTTTATATTAGTTGTAGTTACCTAAGTTTTAGCATGAGTGTGATTATGTTTGGTTATGGGGTAGTGCGACTTCTAGAAACACAGACTATTAAGTATACTTCCTTGAAAGAGGTTATTGGGCATTTCCTAGTCTTTTTAGTGTTTCATAGGAAAGAATTTTGGAGGCCAGAATTCTGCTCATTTTGTGTGTGAACTTGAAAGTGTGCCATGGCATTTTTTTCCAAAAGTTTATCCATCAAAAGATTTGAAAAAAGTATTACTACTTTTATATTATTAGAAAAAAAAAATCTGCTGCATTTCTTCCTGTAAAGCACGTGACAAAAGTAGTCTACAGCAATTGTTGGATATTATTTAAATGCCCTTTTTCAGATTGCACTTAACTTGCCCAGGTCTCAGGTGTTTGTTAAAAAAATAGAGAAAGCACTCCCTCACTCACTTTTTCGGAGGGAACAGTAACATAAAGACATCAGACATAAGGAAGGAGAATTTGATGAGAAGCACGACAAGCACGCTTTAGTTCCAACATCTTTTCTCAGATGGCTCAGTCCTGGTCACCTCGACCCCTGTGGCTAAGAACTGTCAAGGACCATAGCCATCAGTGCTAAATATACAGCATCAGCTCTGTGATATTGTGTACTCACAGCAAATTTACCATACAAGTGTTAAAAGCTAACACTCTTCTGTATACAAAGAGGATGTTTAATAGCATGTAAGAATTTACCATTACCAAGAAGTGTGTTCTTAATGAATGAAAATGAACTTAGTTTAAAGATTAAAACAGTCCTGATCTGTCAGTCTTCTAAACACTCCTATTACAGTAATTCTGATTCCCTGATACACATGTATGAGTGCATGCACACTCACATCCATTCTATTTAAAAAAAAAAAAAAAATTTAGTTGTGCAAACTTTCAGAGTTGCTTATTCTTAGCATGCCAAGAGAAAGCTAGTACTTACTTTAACCCCTGATTTCTTTTTGTGCACTGGGACTTCATCACCTAAACCAATTCTAGATAACTATGCGTAATTTTTTTATTAATAAAGAATCTGAACAGTTGACGGGTTTTTTTGATATTTTATTTTAATGCCCTGCAATCTGCTGCCACTTTCTGGGGCATTTGGCACTCACTTCTGTGGAGATTCATCAGAACTTTGCAGTAGGTTTTTCTAATAGTGAATTAGCAATGAAGATGGGCAACAGGTTTTATTGACAGATAACTTTATAGATAACAGTTCTTTCAAATATTAATTCATTTGCATTAACGTATTGTGAATCTTACAATAATAAACATTCAGTTTTATGTAAAGTTCTATATGTGTGCATTATGAGTTTAGGTTTATAAATATTCTGTGGCTGCTTGGTAACTGAAGCTATCTAAGGTATGCAAGAGAAACCTTAGCAGTGTACTTTGTGATCAGCTGTAACTGTATTCCAAGCAAGTTCAAATTCTCATACAAATTAGTGGAAAAACGTACTTCTGTTGTTTATAATATTATTTTAAAACTAGCAATTTATCAAGTGGTTTTTCTTGACATTTCCATGCTTATTAAATTTCAGATTATGTATTTTGAGTGAGCTGGAAACATAAACTTGTCTCCATAAGTATGGCTGCAGGTAAACAACCAATTTTAGTCCAGAAAATAGCTTCTGCTTCTGTCAACATGTTGTTTATTTTCTCCCTGAGATAAAAAGTTCAGTTTTCTGATATTTGTACCAAGATAAAGTCTGTAAACAAGATTAATATAGTGTGGAAAAGGTTGTCAGCAGCCCTGGCAAAGGAAATAAGTTGCCTGTACACAGAACATACTGTAAACTGAATAAAAGTGTCAGGTCCACCATGAGATAATGTGATCATGAACCTCTAACAAAGCATGACATAGGCACAGTTGGCTTTTCTTATAGCCACAGTGTAGAAAATGGATTACTATATTCCAGGGATACCCACTGGAATAGCATGAAAACCTGATTTTGAGATTAATGCAGGATGTAACTCTCAAGAGCTGAGCTACATATTTACCTATAGCATTAAAGTAATGGTTTAGTTATTAATCTTAAAATTTGGAAATTACATATTAAAATACTTGTTCATATTTCTAACTCTGTCTTTCTGAACTGGTGTTTCTTGCTCTTATTATTAGGTGAACTATGACGTTGCAAAAGTAACATTTGGTGACCTTTTTTTTTTTTAATATTATCGTGTGGCTATATAAGGCCTCAATAAGTCTAGTAAACCACTAAATTCTAAATGTGGGTAAAGCAGTAGGTGCTGTTCTCCCATGCAGCTGCCATGAGTGGCTCTACTAGGGATTTGGATGCTTGCATAGACTTTTCTGCAGTAAGGTACTACCAATTCTTTTCAGTCACCACCAGCTAGAAAGTGACAATGCTTTAGGGTTTCTCAGTTCGGCCCCAAGTGACGACATTCTACAGGTCAAAGAAACAGATTTTGGTCAAATATTTTAACTGCATGGAGCTGTCAAATTATTCAGTGAGTGTTCTTTTAAAGTTCTCCAGACTTGGAGCATCAACTGCCCTAGCTTTTTTCCAGCATGAGACCAGCTGAATAGGGATATTTTTCTTAAAAGTTGAGTACGTTGTTCTTTCAGTAAAGAGTAGGCTGCTTTTATCTGTGAATCTTCTGCTTATGTACTTCTGGCAAGCCTGAGCCATGTAAAAGTATTATCACTGAATTTTTGTGGTCTCCTTTCAAAACTGGCAGAACACCTGATTTTATTCCCACCTCTGGTCATCTACTGACTATCAAACTATCTCCAAGGAACTGAAAATTTGTTCCTGCATTCTCTCCAACAGGAATAGTTTGCCTTCTGCTCTGGGTTTTCAAGCAGGAGTTTCTTCAGGTGGTCTCTTATTCTTCTGCTTTTACCTATCAACAACTGCAAACAAATTAAGCAGATTCTAAAAATAAAAATAAAGCTGCTTGAATGCATTCTTGAGCAATGCCAGAATATCATCATCTGCAAAAGTCTGCATGTGCTATCATGCATTCTTAAGACCATTCTTAAATTGAGCATATTATGCATTTTTCACATGGGACAAGAAGTACAGTGTAGTGTGGTAAAAATTGTTTTATCTTTTTTTTCTATCCCACATCAACTTGAATTTCAAAAGCTTTGTACTGGGATACAAAGGTTGGGAGTAATTTTTAATAAATTTATTGTTGTATTATCCATAAATAAGGATAGTATGTTGAATATGATTTACAAAATATTTAACTTTCATTTTTCGGAGATTAAGTACTCCGTGGACTTCTCGAAAGTAACTTAGGCTTCTGACATCTGTAAGTGCCTGACGTCTAACATCCAATCAGAATGACACACGCAGGAATTTGGCAAATCTTGTATAGCGCTTTCTGCACTCAGACTTTACTTAAAAATTGCAGATATTGCTAATTGCATTTACTTTATCTAGTGTATTGTCTCTATTTTGTATTTAGTATTTGTGATATATTTTCTTAATAAAATAATAACTGTGCGTGTATGCTGTTCCATTATTCAAAGGCTTTTTTTCCCTACTTCTTTCCATTAGGTAACTCCAGGGCCAGGCGGTAGCAGGAAAACGGTTCACTTGTCCCAGGATTCTCTTCACCATGAGTGAGTATCAGTGATGGGAGTTTATTACTGTTTGCTTTACAGTAGTACCTCTGTCTCAAAGCCACATTTTACAACTGTACAAATGTGATAAGAGAACCTCAGCTCAGTTACATAATGATCTTTATTTAATAATATTTATAATCCGCTGTAATTCATTTTGTTTCTTAATGAAACGTGACATTCAGTGCTTTGTAAATGTGTTGCTATTAACTTGATAAGTATATGCTTTTCTAAAAACGCAACACTCTCTAAGGCTACATACCAAATACATGTTGTTGAAAAAGACCTGCTTTATTTTTCTCCAAAGGGAAATTCAGAAATGCCAAGCTTAAATATATGAAAATAAACAAGCGTCACATCTTTGAGTCTTAAAAATGATGTATCATGTGAGGAAGAAAGTTATCATAAATTCCACAAAAAGACAGTGAATTAATTGTTTGGACACATGTAAATAGGGAATGTCATTCAGTTTGTTTAGTTACTCCAGTGTGCCATTACTGTAAACTCTTATTCTGTTCAGCTGACAACATTAGCAGCATTATTTCTTGGTTATCTCTTCTGAATAGTGACATTAAGAAGTTTAAATTTTCCTGTATTTTCCAAATCAGAAATCTAAAACACAGACAGACACAGTTAGGAAATAATATATTTGGGGATACATTTATGTGTTCTAACTGCTACGAGATACAGCATTCACAGTTTAAAACAAAACTTGCCTAAGCATATATACTGCAAACATCAGATCTGCAGTACCAACTGTTTTATGCTACTAATCCACTTCTTTGCACTTGCTAATGTGTGTGGTAACTCAAGAGGTTGTGATTTCATAACTTATTTCTGGCCAAAATTAATTCAACTGATACTTTATGGTTTTTTACTTCTGTTTATTTTATTAAAACAAACAAGCAAACAAATAATACTGTAATTAAGTGAATGGACAAAATTATGAAAGTGGTGTGAATACCATATTCTCATTGCAAGAGGTCTTATTTACTATGAGGAGTCAATTTTTTTGATGTCTGAATATGAGATGCATTCAAATTGCTTGGATACATTTTCTCAATACAGATACATTTTACTAATAATGTAGCATGTAATCCACTGATTTGCCACAAACTAGCAGAGTTTATGTGGAGGAAAATACCCCAGTTTGCTGCTCCTCCTTGAGCATTTGCTGTTGACACTGGTCAGAGACAAGGCACTGATCTATGTGGAATATAGACCCTAGCCCATTATATTTCTTATCTTCATCAGCTTCTGGATGTTTGCGACCTTATTTGTTGGGTCACTTGCAAATGTGATCGTTTTTCTTCTCATCCACTGCCAACGTCAAAGTTGTGTGTGCTTGAAATCTCCCTGTTTTCCTCAGATTTCAAACTATTCAGCTTAGTTGGTGTACATTTCATGTCCAAAATATATAAACGTCTTCTAATTTTTAACTCAAAGTATACTTTAACTTTATTGCTGTCATTCTTTTGTCATTTCCAACTTCTTTTCCTTAATCACCTTAAAAGGTAAAAAAGGAGTTCACAGTATGCATGTTTCACTGACAGCTGATCTTGTATACAAGAATGAGAGGGTTGGCTGCTCATTAGCAAACTCACAAAAAGTGAGCGACAAAAAGCCACAAAAATTTCAGCTTTGTGACTTAGATGGAGTAGTCTAGACCAGACAGTTCTATGGAATCTGCTTCTTATTTATTTATTTATATATAAATATATTTATAAATATAGTAAATACATATTTATAATATATATTTTATATATATAAATATATACTATAAAAATAATATATATTTATAAATATGTAATATGTAATTTCAGATCCTCCATGTGTTAATTGTTTTTTCCTCCTTCTTGTTGTTTTGCAAGTGTCAAGATTTGCCCCAGGCTTGTATAGCACGCACTTACAGCTACATTCAGATGTTAATTCAGTTCTGGGTGATCAGTGTGTATGTGAACCGGTATTAAAATGCTTTTACTGCTATTGAAGGAAAAGTCACCATTGGGAGTTCTTGCCCCTGCACATCAACATCTTAGTCCAAATTTTCGCCTCTATGAAATACGGCTGCCAATAGTCAAAATTGTGCAATTGTATGGAGATACAAAGCCACTGAATTTACAGACTCTGAATTTCACTTTCGATTCAAACTTGGACCTCAGTCTGTGAAATAATACATTACAACTACCAGGTAGTCTGCAGTACTTAAAGATCTTTTCAGCTATAATCATTAATTAGTGAGACTACAGTACTAAATATGGAATTGCTTTTATTTATAGCACATGCATTGTAGTGTATTAAAATACTACCATTTATATATTATTTTAGCTTGTTTGACAAAATATAATTACCTATAAAGCGAATAGCTACTCAGGAGTGAAATTTGTGGTGCATTCTTTCAAAACTGTTACAGGCTTAGAGAGTTCAATAAAAATATCCCATTAAAACAAAGCATAGCCAAAGGCTGTGTTTTCCTGGTAGACAATAAAATACCCAAAAGCACGCACAGACTGGTCATATGACAGCATGTGCTTTGTTAGTTATATTGTTCAACCTGTCTTTTCTTTTTCTCCCACAGCCACTGGTTTAGCCCTGGGGCTAGGAAGGAACATAGCCAGGTAAGAACTGCTTTGATGAAGAACAGTTTACTTGTGGTGTATAAAGGAATTTAACTGCCTCTACTCCAGAGGTAGTTGGCTAATATTTTAAGAAATTATAAACAGAGCAGGTATGATTTCTTATTTTCTTGTAAGGAAACATATTAACAGCAGTGCATTTCAAAAGTCCCTTAATTAAAAATCTTTAATTAGTCACTTAATTTCAGTTAAGTGTCTTTGAGTTTTAGTAGGTTAAATGAAAAGTCTGATTTTTTTATTTAATAATTTTGTTAATCGTTGTATCTCCAAATGTTGTGTTTCTCAAAATGCTGGAATGCAAAACGTTTGACTTGCAAAATCAAGAAATACAGAACAGTGGCAAGAGTGGGCAGGCTTCTAAGGAAGATTTTCAGTTCCATTGTTTTGCATTTCATTGGTTAAAATGCCCACAGCAGTAAAAAAGGAACTGTTAAATCTCCATCATGGTGCAGATACTGGTGAAAATATCTCACTAGTCTGTCTACTGAGCCCCTACAGTGTAGTCCCTAGGAGGTCCAAGCCTAGAGATGTGGTTGAGGGAATGTGAAGATACGTTTAATATTTCGTTAGCAACGTAGCCCTTATTCCTTTAGCTTGCCTTCAGACATGAAGGAATACCTTTCTTTATGGATGGTAGTAAGGTCTAAACAGAACATACTGTCAAAGAACTTTATAATGTGAAAATAATACATTCATTTTCCATGAAAGTTCTTTCTTGGAAAGAAATTACTTTTTTCATTTCATAAATGTATAGTTAACTTGAACTATTCAGTAAAAGTTGCTGAATATATCAGTTATGCATTGAAATTTAAGACTAAAGTTCCCTAGTAAATTTTTTAAGTTGGTAAAAATTGATATAACACAGTTGATTTCATTCGATCTGTGCCAGTTTGCTAGTACATCTACAAATTTGAATAGATTTGAAATTTCAAAAGGAAATAATATCTGTAGAATCTTTGGAGGGTTCATCTTAGGACGATCCATCATGAGCACTTGTAGCTCCAGTAAGTCATAGTTTAAATCCGTATATACTGTTTCCTGTCCCCTTTCCCTTCTTTTGAACTCCAGAGCACGCTGGATCTCTAAAAGTTATATTACTTGCCCAAAACGGCCAGAATGCATGAAACAAAGTTCAGTTATAGCTGTAAATTGAGAACTTCTAACATGTTGCAGTAAGTTGTCTGACACTTAACATCTGAACAGATGGCTTTATATGATTTGCATTTAACTCTCATTATTTTGTAAGATATTTCTTAGTAGAAGAAACACATTAAAAATTGGATTTTAAATATGAGCATGCTTTGTCTTAATTAGTCATGATAAAAAGTTCTCTTGGGTTAACCTTTATGCTATTCCTGAATTCTTGATGCTATAAGTAGTCAAATTTGCTAGATTAGAATGAGTTTGAGTGATTTTTTTTAATTGGATTTTTTAATATATTGATTGTCTCACATAACAGAGTAGTTAACTGAAGATGTACAGTTTACGTCTTTCACAGATTCTAAGCTTAAAACGGTACAGAAATTTCCATGCTGAGAAATGCATTGACCTACATCATACATACTGGCAATATCCATTCAGCAGAGAGTGTGAAACATGTCTCCTTATCTGGTATACAATGAAAAATGAATTAATCTTTTCTCAGATAATAGTAGGTTTGAAGTAATTTTAAATGTTATGTGTTTATTTCAAAGTTCCTAGGAGCTGTGTTTTCAGAGCTTATCTGGAGTTCACTGTATTCAAAACTTACAGATTACTAATGAATTGTGAAGCTCATGTGATCAAATAATATAGGTGCTACTAGCACATAATGGGTTATTTTTTTTAGACAAGTAAAAGGAATTAGAATGATGATACGATGTATTTATCACAATTTTGGCAGCCTATAAAATTCTTACTAAATTTGTGAAATACAGTATGTAACTGTTGGTTGCATGGGTATAGTACCTTCTCTTTTAGTTTCTGGAGTTGAGGTTGTTATGTTAGAACACAAGTAATTAACTAGCCAAATTGAAAGTCTGGCAGGTGATCTGTGTTTGTACATGCTATAACTACAATTTACTTATCAGCCAGAGAATGTTGATAACAGTAATGTTCTCCTTAGCTTGATCATTAAATAGGTACACATTGTATGAATGTCATACTGGTAAAATTGTGGCTACATTTAAATATGAATTGTAAGTGCTCTGACTTGTTGTCAGTAAGAAAATGAAAAACTTATTTTATCAGAATAAGGTGCCTTATCTTTATTTATCCTTCAGATTACCTTTTAAAACCAGACTGCACTAATTTTATTGCATCTGAGAACTAGACAGTCGCGACGATGAGGAGCATTCCTTTAAACAAGAAGCAAACTATAGAGAGTTGGGGAAAAATTAATCAAGTGGGATTTTTCAGATAGGTGTCCTTTTTTTGGAGTCCATGCTCATGTACAACATTAAGGTGTGGTTGACCAAGTCATAAAGTTCATAATTTCCTGATTTCCAGTGAACTTTTAGGAGGGTTTACTGTGCATATTAGATCCATTCACCTGCAGTTTGTTCCAAAACAGTCTTTCATTCAATACTTTCTTCAATGTATTAGTTTCAAGAAACACTTGTATTTTTAATACTGTCTGGTTTTAATTTCTTTAGTGTAATTTTTTGACAGTCATTCTTTCCTGTTACTGCCACTTTATTCATCCTGACAAATATCATAATGTTGGAAATAGACTTCTGAGTCTGAATGAAAAGTCTTCCTTTATTTGTCTAAAAATAACTAGAGTAAATCGGAGCTTGTTCCAGAAGCTGAGTCACCATTTCAGTTAAATGAATCCTTCATTATTCCTGCTTCCCCACTATTATGGGAAGCTTTAATACCATGTTTTTGTTGATTCTGCAGCTTTCAAATTACAAAAGCTCCTGGGGCTTAGAAGAGTTTATAACTGTTTCATAACTGCTCAGGTACAAGTGCCAACCTGAACAGTGTTTTCTAATTTAAGTGTTCTCCAAAACTTTTCATTTTACAATATTGAGAAATTAATTTGAAATTGTGAAAATTGTAAAATTTTACAGATAAGTTAATTGTGAATTGCATGGCTTTCTAATATGCTTCAAGAATGCTTTAATTTTTACATTTTCAATTATTTAGGAATTTTGAATTGGTGGATGTCTTGAAATATTAGCTATTATTGTAAAATTCTATTAGTGTCCTCCTCTTAGAGTCTTGAGTGAATACTATTGAAAGATGACGCAAGATGGGAAAGAATGGCATTGTCAGGATAACATATCTAAAAAGTAAGTAAAGGCATTGCTCGTGACACTGTTCTGAACATATATTTTTTTAATAGCTTCAGCTCTTGCGAGACAACCGATCAGAGAGAGGACACAAGAAGAACAGCTCTGTAAAAACAGCTAGCCGGTAAGTTAATACAGCAGCTGTCATTAATACTGTTTATTAATTTGTTGATTTCTTAACTCTCAAATGTTTATATAAGAAATGATGCCATTCTTTTGGGGTATTTTCAGAGGTCTTCCAGGGGTTTTTGTGATTTACTTTCAAGATTTTCTTCTCTATGGTGTGATCTTTGCCTAAAATATGCATATTAGACTTTATTGGTGACTATATCCAGCTACACTTTCTAAGCTTAATCTCTTTAGTAAACATCAGAATTAAGTGGATGCCAAAGCAAGGTTTGTGTTTCTGGCATGTAAGTGCTGAAAATGTATAAAATTACCTTTTTGCATACATGCTTTTGAAATCAAGACAATAACTCAAATACTGTAACACTTAAATTGTTCTTATATCATATTTTGACAATAAAAATTTCATTGTGAAGACTTACTGAAAACAAATCTGGTTCCATCCTCCAGCTTCTGTCATCCCCCTCAAAAGATATAAAATCCAACACTGAACTGATAGGCACTGGTCTAGGAGCCTGCTCCTAGCAGGTTTTTTATGTACATGTTACCTGCTGAATCTATTCTGTCAAATAATTATTTTAATTCTAGTATTTTTAAAAATGAGAATCTACAGAAATGTTTCCCATTATGCACAACACCTTACACAATTTTCATGTTGTTCTGTAAAGATGACAATGTGCTATCAAATCACTTTTTGAAAAAAGTTATAATAGATGTATATCACCATGTAATGCTATGGTTTTGAGTGGGACAGCTGTCTTTCAGGCACTTGTCTTTTAGTATATATGTGCTCAACATGAAATAAGTTTTTAATATTGTTAAATACTTGTTTTGATGAGTACCTGGAAAGGGAGACCAATACTTCTTTCAAAAAGCTGCATATTAATCTATTTCATTATATAAAAGTTTTGGTTATGTGCTCTAAAACAATGGCCATGCAAGTGTTGGTCATTCATCTTCAGCAACTGTGGTTATCTTGGTCTAGTAAACCTTTTATATTAAGCAAAAAAATTTTTTTTTAAATTCTGCATACGTTTTTCTGGCAAGCACACTTGTTAAATCATATTTTTGCTCAGAATTTTAGAATGATTTCACTTTAGATATGGATTTTCACCATAAATGCACTCTTAATATCAGGCTGCTTACATGAAACTGGGAGTATAAACCAGATGTAAAGCAAGCAGTAAGAAACAGATTGTATTTAAAATCATTTTAGGGTCTTTTTTATCCTGTAGCAATGTAAAACAATGTCTGAGAAATTCAGAATCATAACTTAGTTTCTTGTTATTCTAACTGGTGAAGCTCTTGTGAAATGATTGGTACCTAGACAAGCAGTTGGAATATAGATTTTTAAAAGGGCATTACATACCTGAAGTGATCTTCAACTACTCTTCATGTCCAACCAGCAGTATGTTAGCAGACTGTTATCATAATAGACAACTGGCAGGGTCGTGTAGAAGCAATAGGTGGCAAATCCAAGACTGAAGACTGGCATTTTCCATAAAATATCTGTAATATTAAAGTAAGACTTATGTAAACCATTATTATGACATACATAAAGCCACAGTATATTATCATACTGTAAAACCTTTAAGAACAGCAAGGTCACCTGTTAACATCTCCTGGTACCATCATCTCTGTTTTCAAAGTTTTTTCCTCAAAATAATTATTTGTATTTTTCAAAAAAACACCATTTTCTCTGCCTACCATGGAAACTTTACTGTTAGTTCTTTAAAGTGACTTGAAGAGAAGTTCTCAAACTTCTATGATAATGATATTTTAACAGGCCATCTGCTGTCTTAGAGTGTCAAGTCATATATGTCTTTTTTACAAGAAGTACATTGAAGAAATTTTAACATTCTTGATGCAGCTTAGCTGCTGAAAATAAGAATTTAATTTGCACTATGTGCAAACATATTTTTTTTTATTTCAGGCCAATAATACGTCTGGTGACTACTTTCTTCCTATAGTTTGTGTTGTATAACCTAGTATTTTGCTTTTTCTCAAAAGCTGTTATAACCAAAATAGAGACTGAGTTTCAGATATATAGGAACAACACACAACGAATACATAGTTCATCTCCTCATTCCTCTGGTATTTTGTTTCTTACAGATGAAATTAATGGTGTGTGGTGACATATGTCAGATTTATCTGTGGTTAATATTGAAGGCTGATTTTACTATGACTTAATTTTAAATTATCACTTCTACCAAAAGGGTTAATCTTAGTTTCACCAGACAATACAGAGAAGGAAAGTGTTTCTGCTTAACAAGGTACCTATAGAAATTATTGGTTTAGTAGCAAATATTGTTCACAGAGTCAATAAAATGGTGAATATCACCTTAGTTGCAAATGTGCATTTTCACTGCTGTGTATGAAATCTTAGAATGGAAATCTGTCACTTAGATTTTTTTGCATGTGCCCAAATACTTTAAAAACTGCTAAACTACAATGATACCAATCAAATTTCACAAGGTTAAGTTACAGAATTAACTGACATTGTAGTAAATCTTACATTATTTCAGTGTACTACATACATATGCAGTTAAATCTTCTGTTGAATGCAAGTGTTTACTCACACTTGAAACTCTGAAGCTTTCTAAAATTGATTCTAAATTAGTTCTTCCTGTGTTAAACTATTATTGTTGATGTGTCAAGGTAATTCAGATGAGTAACCTCCTTACAAAGAGGCATACAAAAAGTAATCGCTGTAACCTTTTATTGTCTTACTGCTTGTTGCTAAATGCAGTGATAGAACAGCAGTGGGTAAGTATTGGAAATTCTATAAAATTATTGTGCTTTCCCAGAATACAGTTTAATCTGCTTTTACTGCAAGGCTGGATTTCTCTGGGTCTTCTTTGTATGGTTTTCACACAACCGTATTTCTTGTGTGGGACTGTATCTTTTTTGCTTGCTGTTCTGGAAGACCTTTTTTTCTGGTTTTCGTATGTATACAAGATATGTATATACACACACATTTTGCCATGCTTGCCTTGACTTTTCTTACCCCTTTTGGATGGCTGAACACAGTTCTTGTCTCAGCATGTAGACAATATGTAAATACCCATATTATATTAGATCAGTGACTTGTGGAATAATTCACTCTGTAAATACATCAGAAAGGTGTGGAGCTCTAAGCACAGCAGTGGTCTGCAGCTGTCTCTTCGTGGTAGAATAATACTGATACTTTCTGGGTGAGCTTTACTATACTGGGTTGCTTGTATTAGGTTTCTTCTGTCAGAATTAATAATAATGAGCCAATCTTATATAAACTAGCACCAACTTTTACTGATGGCAAGATAATTAAATTGTTGAGAACTGTTGATATGGCTACAGATGAACCAAATGTTAAGGAGGGGCACAGTCCTGCACCACAAAACTAAGAACCTGGATAGATTATATTTTGCTGATATAGTTTGACACATGTCATCTTCTGTACTTGACACATTTAAGTGTGTATATATATGCACACATATATACTTAAATATAAAGGTATACTTATATATACCTTTACAGATAAGCTTTAATCTACAAATATGTCGTTTTCCCATTAATTACTTACATTACATAAACAGTACTAAATAATTCTGGTTTAGAGGCTGCACTTATTTCTCCAGTATAGCCTTGAAAAAGTTCTCTGTTTACATTATATCTCTGCATTCAGACAGTTACAGTCCCCTCTCCAAACCAGCTACAATGCTTGAAGGCGTTAATTCTTCCATCTGCTTGTTTTCGTTGTCTACTCTTTTGCCAGTAAAGAAATCTTTTTGTCTGCATTTATTATTATGCTTTGGGTAAAACCAGCCTGGTTAGCTCAACTCACCTATTTAATTTAAATTGGCTAGTTTTGAACAAACTATATTAGGGAGGGCTCGCATGATTTCTTCCTCCGGCAGAGCTGTGGAGATGATAATCTCCAGCAGATGTGTGATAACAAATAGCTTGAGATAGTAATGTCTTCATCTGGCGCAGTTGTTAGCAGACCAAATGTCTGTCTGTAGCCCAAGGCTGTGGGCAAACAATTCAACATGATTGAGTTATGGCAAGTTAACAAGTTGCTGCTTGGCAGCTGAACTGCCATAGCTGATCATGTGCTCATTGTTTGCCTGCTCCTGTCATGAGGTAAAACACATTTTCTTAAGTCACCTTTGTAAAACATATTAAGAATGAGTTCTACCTAAAGAAGATTCCCCAGGACTAAGAGATTCATTTGGTCACTACGGAGACAGCATTCAACGGTATTTTGCTGAACTGCTATAGCGTGATTTTGAACATGTGATTATATTGTTAAATATATGAGGGACCTCCATCACACAGCTCTCTGCCTGTCTCTTAATATTTAATGTATTTATCCTCCCAATACATGTATGGAGTTAAAAAGTACTTTTATCCTCATTTGACAGAATAACCAGAATACTTAAATAACTTAATACTCTGCCTTTGGTCATACAGTCGATGCCATAACGAGTTAATTTATGCCATAATCGATTAACAACAGAATTTCAGATTGGAAAAACAGCAGACTACTGAATAGGTTAAACTTTTATAATTATTTATTTCCTTTACTATGCATAATGCTCTTGTGTCATATTTCTTTTATAGTGTGCTTCTGTTAAGTACCATTATTTTATCTACGTATATAGTTTTTCTTATTGTACTGTAAGTAGAATTTGTCATGTGTATGAATTGAGGAACTGAAAAGAAAATAGTGCCAGAAATTTTGCCACTTACCCTTTTTTTTTTCTCATATCTTGATAATTCTATGGTGGCTCAAATGTTCCTGCAGGGATCTTTAAAAGGGAAAAAAAAAAGCTGTTTGTAGTTCTTAGGCAGCTCAGTCCTGGCTTGAAAGCAAGCTAAGTGATATTCACAAAAGTGATTTCAAGATGGAGTAGAATTATATAAGTTAAGTTTAAACTAGCTAACTGATGCTGAGTTAACAATCTAGTCAGTGTAGCAGCAGCTTAGTATGAAGTAGTTAGCCACTTCTTGTGGCTGCAGAGTAGCCCATATCTTGAGGTAGAGATGGTCCCTTGATATTTCTTCAGCAAGAGCCACCTACTCGGTGATTGCTACAATGTGAAAGAAGGACTGTCTGCCAGTTGGCCAGGGATCACCTGTTGCTGCTCTGTTTTGAGCTGCCAAGAAGTCTTTGACTGCCGTGGTGAGCAGCACAGACTGAAATACAGGTCTTTGCACACGTGAAGGATAACTTCAGGGAAGCACACCCTGGAACTAGTATAGGAAATGTTACATAAAGGGAGCATGTCACAGAATCACAGGTTGGAAGGGACCTCAGGAATCATCTAGTCCAACCTTTCTAGGAAGAGCACAGTCTAGACAAGATGGCCCAGCACCCTCCTGTCCAGCCAAATCTTGAAGGTGTCCAACATGGCCGAGTCAACCACTTCCCTGGGGAGATTATACCAATGGTTGACTGTCCTCAATGTGAAAAATTTCCCTCTCGTGTCCAATCGGAATCTCCCCAAAGGCAACTTGTGTCCATTCCCCCTTGTCCTCTCCATGTGACACTGTGTAAAAAGGGAGTCTCCATCTTCTTTGTAGCTACCCCTTATCATAATGTCTCAATAAAACCCCAGAACATAAGGCATAACTTCCCCGTGTTTTCTGCCACTACCTCTTTCCCTCCTTGCCCAAGTAGTTCTCAATCCAGTTTAAATATGTTCCGTGTGTTGGTAAAAGAGAATGTCTCTCAAGTATTTTTATTTTCTATAACTAACAGTATTCTTTACAAATTAGTATTTAAAGAAAGATCCTAAGAGAAAAATGACACCAAACCTGATGAGATCTTTTTAAAAGTATATTATTGCTTTGGTTACAAATATATCTTTCTGACTTTCCCAGTTTGGAGGGGAAACTCCCATTTCTGCATTTGTACAGCGCTTACTTATTTTCATCTGATGATACATATCATGGTACTTTTTTACACAGATGTGAGAAATAGCATTACAGCTGCTCTTTGTTTGATCTTCTAAAGAGACAAAGATGTGCAAGGATTCTGCCTGCTTTCTCTTTCCCACAGTGTCATCTGTTGTTTGGGAAAGAGTCCTAATTTGCAGCAGATACAAAACTATTTGTCGAGTTGCAGGTTTGCCAAAAATAAATGAAACCATTAATTACTACATTTTTTGAGCAGCTGTTAATGGATTGGGATAAGAAAACTGTACATTAGACTACTGGTTAATTACAAGAACTGTAATTGTTTAATGTGGCTTTTGCGGAATGAAATTACGATACCAGAGGAGGTAAATTCAGCCGGTTTTTGAAAGTTATACATGAAAAACATGCACATACGTACACTGCAATAAAGCTAAGGAATCCATAGGTGTTTTCCTAGGCGATTCACTTCTGCCATCACACGAACACATATTTCCAACAAAAATACTTTAAAAGAAATTAATATTTAAACACGCCTTTTCATTCAAGTGTAAAATCATTAAAGGTAGTAAGTTAATATCTTGTAACACCAGAGCTAATAATGCAGGAGATTCAGATATAATATTAAAATCCAAATGTGTTTACATCATTAGAAATTAACAACTAAGCAGTTTTATCTCCTCTTTGGAGTGCCATGAAGCAGTAACTGTACCATTATGATTGGTGCTTAATAATATTTGCAGTTCCAGATTAAATTATGTGAGTGTTTGAGGACACACTGCTTTCCTCCCTTGCCATCACCCTCAGGGACAACATTATTCCATCAGTTTGGTATTCTTCTCTGGGAAGAATAAAAGACGGTACCATTTTGGAAGAGGGCAATTTCTGATTGACTTTTCTATACTATAGCCTTATTTTTAAAATGCCAAAAAGATTTTCATTTTGGAGGAGGGAGGCGGGGCAATGACAGTTAGATTGTTATTTCAAAATGTAGCCAGTGTGTGATGCTTCAGTTGTAAGGAAATCTTCAAGCCTCAGTATTGGTTCGTGGATAGATTTAAAGTATCCATTGGTTAAATGAATGTTAGTCACTAAGTATCTTAAAAGTATAATATTTTAACTCAACTTCCATGAGAAAATTTGCAGAAGTAGCAGAAATTTTGAAGAGACCGTGTTCTGTTTTGAAAAAATATTTTTCCCTATGAGCAGTTTCATTGCATCTTGAATGCAAAATTTAGTAAGTACAAAACGACAAGCCAAATTTCGTTGTTATTGCACTAAAATCTACTTTACAATATTGTACATAAATAAGCTGCTAAGTGATACTGAAAATTTGTCATTTAAAATTGAATTCCAGGTACACAAGTGTGTTAAGGACGTCAATTAGTCCTGATTTTAAAATATATATATATACAGTAAAAAAAACAGGTAACCTCTGGAAATTATGTACTTCTGGATCCTCCTGATGGATTGAATTTTCCCCTGAATTAATTGATAACAAATTTCTCATTTTCAAGTACCTGAATTTGAGCACATGGTGTGCTAGTTTCTCACACTCAGCTGTATCAGACTGACTCTCTCTTTTTTTCGCTCGAGCTTGTGCTCCAAAGCTCAAGCTTTGCTTGCCTCAGCTTACCTGTTAAAATGCTGATGGCATAAGGATAAAGTTAATTTGAGCTTCGGAGATATGAAGACCATTCCTGCTGTTTTAAGGTCTGAGCAGGAGGTATGCACAGTAACTTGCACTGTAGTTTCACAAACTGTTTAACCTGTTGCTAAGCAACATTGCAATCAAGAGGTCATTTTTTTTGCATTTTGTTTTTTCTGTTCTTGTTGTAAATTAAGCTGTTTGTGCAATCTTTACATTGAGTTCCTACTAGGTTTAGAGGGATCCCTGCATCTCATATACACAAAACAGCATCCACTGACTCATATTCACTAAAATTCTGAGTCATAGGCACACTGACTTCTATCGAGACTGTGGTTTTGTGTAAGGAAAGGAAGAGTTTAGAAGAAAATTTGAGTAGTTTGTTTAAATCATGTAGAATTTTCATGTTTACTTCCTTTGTTGATATTTTGAATTTGTGATCATTTATTATAATACATTTCAGCCTATCTGGAAACTAATGTTCAGTGACTGTCCTAGCCAAAAGGAAGAAAAGGACACTGTTCAGCCTCCTTATTTTTGGATTTGGGAATTTGTTTTGCCAAGGCTCCTGTTACTTTATAGATATATTGTTAGAAGTTTTAATATCACTAATAATATAGAGCAGGAGGACATAAGTGAAGTTTTTGCTATTAAAGAATTTTGAAACTAAAAAGGACAAAAGAAAAGTCAATATTTCTTTAACTTTCTCTTACCTGCTCTCTTTTTGTTTTAGAAAGTCAAATTTTGCATTCAGTCCTAGCCATGCAGACCCCTTATACTCAGTGGAGTTGCATGACAGTTACTGAGGGGAATGGGTGCAAAGTGTTAGGAAGCATAACCTGCTTAAGGTTCAGTTAGCTTTAGTGATCCCCCCACCCCCAATCAAATCTTGCACATAATTATATCTTTATCAGATTATTGACTCCATTATAACTGTACTATCTTGGCCAGGCAACTAGATTGTTGGAAGTGTTCTTTCTCGAGCATTAATATTAAAAAAAGGGAAGCAGAAGAGACTAAGGAGGAGAATGATGCTGGGGTCCAGCTGCAGAGCTGTTGTTTTCTTGGAACTGGTCGGAAGGCAGTAGGTTAAGGACTGACCGTAGTGTTCGTAATATGACAAAAAGCTTCTGCATCACTGGTCCAGATCTAGGTCTGAGTGACTGATTAAAAATCATTGCATTTACCTACATTACCTACACTGTGTATTTACCTACATTAATCAAATTATTGGTTTCTTATAGTGGTCCAAATTCATTCCAGTTGGTCATGCTTGCTCACCTTCGCAGCACAAAGGTAAAGAAACTGATACGCAGGTTGAGTGCATCCAACCTGATAAGATATTTTCTTTGTTCCATTTCTAAGCTACTATATTAGATATTTGTGGATTTTTCTAGTGTTGCTTCTTCCTCTGTACCTGTTCTAAAAGTAAAGGATTTTGAACATGCATGGTGCTAAGGTTTGAAGTAATTTAATCTAATTCTGTAGTAGTGTAATCTGGAACTGTATAGGTAGGATGTGTTATTCAAAGTCTTTTCAACAAAATAAGTTTATCCTGCACTGACTTTATTTAGCGAATATCATACTTAGTAAACAAATATGCGTCCAGAAATACCTAGAAGAAATAGTGTAGCTGAGCAAGCTATCGAGTCCTTCTGTGGAAGTGACTGTTCAAGCCCATGGTTGTTGCTCAAGGCATAAAGATATTTTTCCAGATCACTTCCACGTGGTATCAGGGCCCATATATTTTGGATATCACAATGTTGTTGCCAGATAAAGAAGAAAGAAAAGAATGTTTGCTTTAGAATTTTTGAAATTCTATTGTCCTGTAACAAGATGGTATTCCATTACTGCAACTTACTTTTTAACTACATTTCACCATTACACATATATCAGCTTTATTGATTTATATCAGGTGTTGCTTGACATTAAAAAAATGGAACTTGCTGTCAAAACTATTTAGAAATATTCTGAATTAATATTAAATTTATATTCTGAATTAGTATAAATATTTTCTTTCTTGAAAATGTGAAATCATGTTATTTGTTGAAGAAAAATGGATGTTTTAGCTATTTAATTTTTTACAGAAGTGGATTTTTTGGTGTTATTCTCCCAGTGTTCCTTGGTGACTTGTTTGTACACCAGGATATTAGTTTGGATTTGCCTTTGTGTAATTCATATACTTTTGATCAATTCCAACTCATGCCCAATTATATTACACTAAATTAACATAATTCAACAGATGTTGATATTTAAATGTTTTCTGGCATTCACATCTTGGACAGCTGTCTTAGAGCTTGGGGAAAAGGCAAACATTTAGAGTTAAATGCTGAACATATGCTTAAATTACTAATTAGAAACAAGAAAAAACAATGCATTATCCTTTCTGAGGGCAGTAGGCCTCTACTACGGAATTATTTTTTTTTTTAGAGATTCGATTCACAAATAAAGTACATAAGTGACTTGAGATTGGGTGTCAAAACATATGTAGTGATGTAAGTTTTGATTTTCCATTGTTTGTTAAAGTTATGCCAGAGTGGAGTGTGTAGATTTGTAGAGTTCAGGCAAATTTTGGGCTACATCTGTGTCTGAATGACTCTTAAAAGTGCTGAAAAAGATAACAAAAAGGAACATATTAGGATATAGTATTAGGTGATGAGATAATCTGATGGGGCCAGGGGAAGACTGTATTCTTCTCATAACAGGATTGCACTAGGACTTTCAATAATACAGGTATGTCACCCTTATGTTTAAAGCTATGTTGTGAACAGATTGGCGAAGTATGAAAGGAGTTTGATAGAATTGCATGGTTTAATTACATCTGTTTAAGATTTAATAAAAGGAAAATAAAGTGCGTAGCACTTGTGGTTAATATAATGGTTTTTGTACTTGTGGAGGCAGATGAAGCAATGTGAAGTTGTATAGATGATGTCATTCTTTAGACAAGTCTGAAGAAAAGCCTTACTCTTTGTAAAGGATGTGGAGGAATCAAGGGTGGCCCTGATTTCACCTGAATGGTATCTGAGAAAAGTGATACCAAGAAGAAATTATATTCATTTTCATAAGCATTAAAAATTAATATATATGCTGCATATGCATTGTATTTCATTATTATATTGCTGGTTCTTCAGCACCAAATGAAAACTTTCTGTAAATACTTTTAATGTATTCTGTAGACAAGACTAATTTGCAGCAGGACTGGTCTACGATGCCTAGCGAAGAGAGAAATCCTCTCAACACTTGTCAGCACCCTGGTGTTGGAGGGATGGAGGTTATTCTCCCTACAACCTCCAGAAAGTTAGCATGAGGAAATATGTATGAATTTGTGAATTATTTCACACATTAAAAACAAAATCAAGCAAACTAAACCAAGATATTTTTTTTTAAGTTTCTGATTTCCAGGAATCTGTCTGCTGATACTGCATATCATCAGTGCTGCTTTTGCGGGTTCTATAAAAGCCATGAAATCTTCTAATTCACTGAGAGGGTTTGATGGAAGTAGAGGTAGACCTTATGTACAACCTGAGCATACAATGTCAGTGTCCCATTATCAAAAGTATTTTTTTCTGGAAAAAAGGCTTAGGTGAGGAAATGTCCACCAGGAATGCAGCTGTCTCGGTAGCTTTGGTCTAGGCTGTGATGAGTGTTGGGGCATTTAGCACACCGACTTACCTAGATTGCCACCAGGCACACATGCATGTGACGTGTTTCTGTGACAAAATAGATTTCAGACGTTGATTTGACCTGAAGTCAGGTAAATTTGTACTGAGTAAGGTTTATCTCAAATGTTCTTAATAAAACATTACTGGGTTGTTTTTCGAGGTTGCCCTATACTATAATGCTGAGATGTGGAATCCAAATCTTCACTGTTAAAGCACCTGCCTTGTTCACTGTCACCTGTCGTCTTTACTTCCAGAAATATTGACCTCAAAGTAGTGTCCTGTGCATCTACTGGAAGTGCACGTGCACTATGCATATTTTAGGGAGTGAAAGAATGTAGCTACCTTCTTCAGATTGGACAAGGAGCCGTCCCTCTCTAATTGTCCACAGGGCGCCTAAGTTACTACGTGTGTTACTCTTCTCTGGGCATTCAGATGGAGAGGCCGTGTCCATGTTTTGGCCAAGCTGTGTGCTACAAGAGAAAGAGGAAATCTTTCCATATAAAATTTCTTAGCCATTGGTTTTCATGTATTATTTTCTCAAAAATAAACGTGCCTTGCATATTTCAGTGTAATACTATGAAATCATAATGTATCTTTTCTGTGGTTATATTGATATACATGCCAGAGGCAAAGTTTAGAAGTATTGATTATACCTAGATAATACAGAATAGTCTTCCCAAATTTACAGCACCAATCACCTGGTACATGTATTTGACATGATACCTTTTGATTAAGACTGTGCTTCTATGGAAGCATAGAATTTTGTGTTCATCCTATGTAATTAGCCAATAGTGTCATTGGACATTCAGAAATATGTATATAACAGGTTTTTAATGGACTTTACCTATAAACTGATCATAAACTGTTCCACAGACTTGAATCCCCTTGAAGCCATTGTCTGCCATTTGTGGAGATTTAGGAAGCTACAGTAAGAATTAAGGTTCATCCAGGCATTCTTATTTAAGCAGTGCTAACGGATGCGCTTCCGTTGGCCAGCAGATACAGCAGTGTCTAAATTTTAGCTATGTAAGAAATGAGATAATCTGTACTACAGGCCCATTCTGTCTAAGGATATGAGAGCCATTTCTGTAATGTTTCTTTTGTGTAAAAGGTACTTAAATAATGGGAGGCTTGCTCAGGTTATTCTTTGGTTTTATAAAGTTGAGTGGTTCCACACATCCCATTTTTTTAATCATTTTATTGGCTTGCTTCTCTGTTACACAAGTGAGAATTCTGGGGTTTTTTCATTTTTAACTGCTGCTGCAAACATTGCTTCACACACTCCCTACTCAATTTCAGTTTATAAGAAATTGTCCGGTCATTTCAAACATTTCAAGTGAGTCGTGGTCCTCACTGCATTCTCTCTTCAATCATATCCATATTCATGTCTATTTTGTATCTGTATTTTAAGACCGAGGCCTGACAGTGTCAATTAGATTTCCCCTTCAGAATAATTCTCTCAAGTCCCTTCTAAAATGCAAACCAGTCAACTCTTACCTTATTGTAATCCATTGTGAAAGAAGTTCACTTACAAACTTTTATCAAGCCTCTACGTTAGCTGAAGCATTCAGTGGTGATAAACTTGCAGAGTTCTACAGCCATCTGCAGGAATGCGTTGATACTGTGGCAGAACAGTGTGTCACTATTTACTGTGGATTTGTTCCTCAGGTGAGAGAGATGTTAACTGGAATATAATGGGTAGTCAAGTGTTGATCATTTCTGATTAATCTAGTTGTGAGATAGAAATCAGGTTTCTTGAAAGTGTTATTGCATCATAATAGCATGCAGCATAGGATTTTTCCAAGTCAGAGTACAGATATTTAATAAATACTATTAAACAAAAACCACACACTCTTCCACATCTGCCTGTGTTAGTAATCAGTACTTCTATGCATTTTTGACACAAGCAGAACGTAAAACCAACAAGTAATCTTAGCAATGTCATAGTGTTGTCTGGTAAATGGTTTGACAGTAAATATACTAAGGGACAAAATTAAGTTTGCTTTCAATGATGTTGCAACTGTCGGCCCAATTATAGTCCACCAACAAAAGCAACTGCGCTGATATCAAATAAAGCATTGCAGCTGCAAGGAAAGTGACAGCTGCTAACAGCAGACAGAGTAAAGTGATCAGCAGACATGTTACAATGAGACATACAAAATAAACATGCAAATGTTTTGTATTTAATAAACTAGTGCCCAGAATTCCCCCACATGAGGTGACAATTTTGCTAGTTTTGGCCATTGTACTAATGCACGTGAAGTTACCTTCTATATAACACTGTCCTCATGGTGTCTTTCTGAACAGGCTGTGGAACACGTACTGAAATTGAATAGGGTTTTTTAATTTTGGGGAGAGGGCTTGTCTTGCAGTTCAGTTGGGGGGGTGGTTTGGGGTTTTTTGTTTCTGGGGTGGTTTTTTTTGCACATGGGATGATAGGGATTACAGAATCATGTAACAAACCAGAGAGATGGAACTCGTGTTCAGGAGTATCTGCTGTGTATATTGTATTATCCTTCTTGGTGACTTGGTCCAATGAACTTCTAACATCGATAGCAGCGAAGGTGGTAACTACTAGCGAACGAGTTACGAACCACTTCGTGTGCTCAGTTGCTCAGAAGGTGGTTTACAGTTAAAGCAGTGCAGCTGCAGGTTCCCCCACAGAACAGACGTTTATCTGGGGAATGTAACCAATGGGCCATTGTCTGCAAAGGTCAGAGTAGATAAAAATCTGACATAGCCTATTACAAATGTCTTGGAGAGGTGAATGTGTGTAAACGTAGAAAAGGCACTTATAAAAAATATTTGCTTATTGAGCTATGAAAATCACAGAAAAAGAGGTTGTGTTGTGTAAGCATGGATAGGAATGTTTGGAGAGTTGAAAGGGTCAATTCTAGGCATATAACCATAGTAAGGATAATTACGTTGAAGAAAGAAATGGTAGGGAGACTGCAGTTATTTAAGGAGATAACAAAATTTCTGTCTGAGTGAATGTCACAAGAATGCATAGATGCTTGTGAATCGCGTCTATAAAAGTATTTGCTTATCAAAACTACTGATTGTGTTTATTATTTATTATTTCAATAGCTTTGTTAGTGTTACTGCCTTTCACAGTCTGTCTTCATTTTTGAGGCTCTTGTTTACCACATAGAACAGAGAATCTAAACAGTGAGCAAGATGAAAAATGAATAAAAATTGACAGTGGCTTTTCCAGGGTTTTTGTTTAATACATTGAGGCATGACACAACAACAACAAAAATTCTTGGCATGCCAGTGTAAGTTCACACCAGCCTGGCTTTTGCAGCCCTCTTATTTCCCTCTGCCACAACTTTGCCGCTGCTATGACACTTGCAGGCCTGCTCGGCCATGGTGCAGCTGATGCCCTGTCCATGCTCATATTTTTCTTATTGACAGTGAGTGTTCTTGCCAAACGCCAGGGACCATAGTCACATCTGTTTGTCTCCCAAGCTTGTCTGAGGCTGCTTGGGAACACTTTTTATCCAGAGGGCAGCTTTAACTAGGCCTAATACTCTGAAAAGCCTCTATTTGTAAATGCATACAATGAGGCGACAAGTTCCTGTTGTCTTTCCTTAAAAATTATTCCATTTGACACTGCTTGCTCCAGTCCCTGTCACCAGCACGTCAAAAGCCAAGTTTTCAGGCAAGGTGGTCTTAACAAGTTTTATTTTTTCCCTAACAAAATGCCTAGCTTCCCTCCAGAGCACTATTTATAAATGATAGCTGGAAGCAAGCTAGGGGTAAGTAGAGAGAAGTCAGGCAAATAGCTTTCTTCCCTTCTGTAATCCACAGTCTTCTGATTTAATGCTAAGAAACATAATGCTGAACTTAGCCTGATTGAGGGTCAGAGTTCTCCCTACTTTATAATACCCCCATTACAAGCATTTCAAAATGTACTGTGCAGCTTCAGAATAATTCTTCATTTTGTCTAACCTGCCAGTTCCAGAGCGGTGGTAGTTCTTGTCTGTTCCTCTTAACAAACAAAAAAAAAATATTAAAAAAAGCTTTCTGTTTTGCTGTGATCTACATTGACAGTGCATATCAAATGTTAAGACCTGGCAAAAGCAAATCCCGCTTTAGAATCACAAGTTAGCTTAAAGTTTGATGTTAGTGGCCATAAAACCGGGTTTGACAAAGCTTAATTGGTGCTCTAGCCTATTGTTATTTATTTGTGGCGTACTGAATTTTCAACGACAACAAAGAAATACCCACTCTCACCTTGGCTGGTGATCGGGTTGTTGTGCTCGGCAAAGGCGAATGATTCATTTATGCTGAAGGAACAAGGCTGCCTTTCAGACGTTCATTGATTTTAAATTAAAAAGTAACTGCTATGTTCTACATGAAGGGTGACAACAATAACAAAGTAGTCCTTACTTAGTGTTATTTGTTGCAACTCCATTCGGTGTGCCTGGAGGAAAAGTGGGGAGACCCCAGTACCATAATCTTACAGATCAATAATCTAGATATCTCAATGTAGTGTAACAGATAATCAATTCTGGGTAAAATAACTCAAACACTGCTAGCTGTTACTGCTGTGGCTCAGGTCTTCAGGTTCAATTGCCTGACTTTATTAATTTTTATCTTTTATCCTACTTGTATTCATGGCGACTTTTTCCCTTTTTTATTCAGAAGAGAAGAAGGAGAGTTGCACACGGTTTAACATAAAATTTACCACACAACTTATTCTGCATGTTTAATATCAGTGTAATATATGTCTCTTAAATTTTTTTTCTCTAAAAATTGTTTCTCTGTATTGTATTTAAATATTAATTTCCTTTATTGTACAATCAATTATGAAAGGATTACACTTCTTGATGTCTTTTTAAATTTAGAACAGAAATTTAATATACTAATTAAATTGCATTTGCTTTCTGGAAGTAAAAATAGGACAGAATTTCAAGTTAGAAGAATTGCATGGAAGAAGTCTGTTTTAAAACAGAATTAAATAAGTGTTAAAATTAAATGTTGAAATAGGGGTTCACTGGGTAAAGCTAGAGTGCACTTCCCTGTGAAACTTAAATTTCTTGGAATATTTTGCTACTTAAATAAAAGCACTGTAGAACTTGTTAATTTACTGTATCTTTAAAAGAAGTATGTAGAGGATTATACATGGTCATCTTTTTCATCAAGGCATTGTTGTCACTCTCTTACATTATTGAGCAGATCTGAGGTCTCTCAACATTACATGACCATTTGTTATTCATTTAGAAGCAGTACAGTTTTACAAAGTTTATAAATGCACTAAAGAATGTCATATATCCACACTGAAACCAGATCCTGTGAGTGATAGCGTTAGCTACTCTACAGTAGACTATCAGATGCAATTCTCAGCTTGTAATTTTAGCAAAATTCACTGCACTACTGTCGTAAGAATCACAGTTCTCGGTAACATTTATGGAGGTATATTAAAATCGTGGAGTTTAGAAATTACTGCTTTTTTCCCCCCTTCTGTTCTACTTCTTTCAAAAAAAAAAAAAAAAGCCGGCTACACATATTCCATTCTACAAGCACTGTACGTTACTTTAAGAAAAATAATAACTATAATTGTCCTTTAAGATTATATTCCAAAATTCAATATTTGGAAATTCCCAATTTAGCCTTTTTTGTGGTATCTGACTTCTAATAGCTGTCTTTAATGCAATAAGATTTTGTTGTTTGCCATCCTCTGCAGCTCTACCAGTTTTCCACTCTCCAAGTGTAAGATCATAATTGTTTGAGTATGCCAGATACTATGCCTCTGTGTTACCGTTCTCACAACTTGCCAGTGAATTAGAAGAGGACAAATTGGTGTGCTACAAGTTTATTTCATGTACCTTTGAAGAGTTTACTGTTTCATGTTCTCTCATTCATTTTTCATCTTACCTTAAAAAAATTGATAATACTTTTCATGTAATAAATGTTCTTCTGAGAGTCAGGCATTACTAGCCAATTGATAACCTACCAACAATACTGTGATCTCTTTAGATAATTAATCTTAGCAATTTTCCTGTCAGGATCAACAGTGTTTTTGTTTTATGTTGAGCTAGAAACATTGCCAGTTTTGAAAATTAAAAAGCATTCCCTTTATATTATTCATTCCAGTAACAATTTATGATGCTGCATTTAGATACTGAGCGCTTGTCAACAAACATAATTATGCTTCGATATAAACAAGATTGGTGGCTTGACTGTGCAGCTTCATCTTGGTTGAGAATGCTTTGATATAGGTTCAGATTATACAAGCTGTGTATTTATGTGGCGGTTTTCTTCCTTTTTTAATAGTTTTCTCCTATAATTACTTGCAGGCAAACCAGTGTACATTTAGGATCATTGTGCATGGGAGACATCAAACGGAGAAGGAAAGCTGCTCCCCTGCCAGGACCCACAGGTAACCAATTTCGCTGGGACAGAACACAAAACACAAGATGTTAAGTCTCTAAATACAAAGCAGTAGGTCAGTGACCTGGGGAAATGCTTGATAAATTCAGTAACTTTCTATATAACTTCAGATATATGCTATCCTTATTTATTAACAGAGATTAAGAAATAAATAGGCTCTCTTAATTCTCCCTCAAACATTTCCGATTTCTAGTCCTTTGTAGCATGGCACTTCTTTGGAGAGAATAAATCTTTTTTCATATACTGAGGATCATAGACAGTAAAGATTACTGCTTATGTCTGTTCAAGCATTACAAGGTAAAAGACATGAGGTATCCATTCTCTGTGAGGAATGCATATGAATACTAGAAATATCCTGCAAAATAAAGATAGGATGTGAATTCTTGGGCAAACAATTGAAAATGTGGAGATAAGGCTGTGAAACACAGCTTTAAAATTAGTGCTGTAGATTAAATAGGAAGCATTTGCAAGCACATTTCGGAAGGATTTTTACAGATGCGAGGTCACAACCATTGGATGCATTTTGCTGATGTCACAGCTGTGAAATGACTTTTTCAATACTTAGCAGTGATTTACAGGACTCTCATCAGTTTGTTGTATTAATTATATATGTGCATACTGGAAGGATTAGATTGTTTGTGTTGCTTGTGTGAGGCTTTTTATATATTGCTGATATGGAAATCTCTATTGCATGTCCTAGTCATATATCAATTACTATAGCAACATATGCAACACATACAGTTCTTCAAATATATTCTAAATAGATTACTTTAGAGAAGCCTAATATTTGTATTCCAGCTGAATTCCCCCTCCTGAAACTTCTTTGTTTCAAACCTCAGTGGCAGAAACAGACCAAGAATAATATTAAAAATGTTGTTAAAGCACCTTAGTGGCAGCAAGATGGAAAAAGAAAATGTATGGGACAGCTTCTAAGACTCTGAACATATGTGAAGTGAGAAAGAAAAATATTTAATGGCTGAAGAGAGAATAGTATAATTATTTCTACAAGGTGATTTTCACTTCACAACTTTCAAGTACTAGAGGATGTCATTTTGTACTGAGAGGGTATGAAGTATCATTAAATTTATTTTATTATTCATTTTACCTTGGGCTTTCAGCATTCAGTATTTTATTTTACAAGCTGGCTCCTCTGCGTAACTTTGCAAAGCCAATATTTTGATAGTAAGGCAAATACATTATGTGACCATTTAATGTTATGTTTCTGTATATTCAGAATTTTAGAGATTGTTTTGCCCCCAAAATTTGCCTTTACATGGAGAGCGACAGAGAGCAATGGTGGATAAAGGTATCATATGAGGTACCTTGTAACTAATGTGTGGGCTTTTTCTCTTCAAGTTCAAGGTAATCTTTCCAGTTTTGTTCTGGGCGGAAGGATTGAGAATTTTTCCTGTGATCTTATAAAATATTTTTTTTCCTGCATTTCATCTTTGTAAATTCGTAAGCAAAGAGAAGTTTTGGTAATCTTCAAGTAAACTTGTACATATGTGTGATGTGTATAACATCTTATAAACTACTACGGTTTTCTCAAAGGCTAGCCTTCCCACAGCTAAACTATTGTTTATACAATCACCGGCCTTGTTTGTTTGTCTTTGTCAGTATTTCCTACCATTTTATGAAAGAAATAGGGTTTCCTTTTAGAATGGAAATACGTTTGGAAATTTGGATTGAAATGGAAGATCACTATTTGATTATTCTCCTTTCAGTAGTTCTAGTTAGCTAAGATAGAGAAACAGAAGACTAGATTTTATGTAGAAGAATTTGTAAATGGTTTTCTTGAATGAAAGGACAAAGTTGTGTATTTACATGAACAAAAGTTGGAAATGAAAAGAAGCGTTTTGCTAATAGTTTTCCAGATTTAAGATGACAGTGAAACCTGAAAGGCTGTTTGTAAATGAGTCATTAACTACAAACATTTTCTTGAGCTGTATGTGCTGCAAATTATCAGTGTTTCACCTAATATGAGCCAATCCATTGAAAAAAGTATTTTCAAAATCCTCATCTACATTTTTTTAATAAATTACATAGGTGAATTAATTCTTGTAGCACTCTGCATAGTGTTGAAAGCGGTCATTTATATGTTTAGGTTCAGTAGTACTGAAGAGAATGACTGGCGATCCTAATGTATCAAAATATGTTCTCTGGTTTTGAGTCTCACAAGGGTAGCACCTGCTACTTTCAGGCACCTTACAAAGCCATAGACTTCTGTAGCAAGCAGTGTTATTGGTTAAACATTTATTAATTGTGACAAGAACACCCAATTTATTTCAGTACTCCAGCTTATTTACTGCTCTTTCACCTTTGTATTTTGTATTGAAAAAGTAAAATGAATATTGATAGAGTTAGATATTGATTTCTAAATTTATAGCCTGTTCTCAGCCTGGAGTCAAAGTCACATACCAATGGGTTTGTGTATATTAGTAACAAAGGATGTAGATTTACTTGTACAGCAATGAGAAACTATTGAAGCAAGAAAGTTTGAGCAGCACAGAGCTTTTTATAGTTCCAAAAATGTCATTTGTAAAGGTGAAGAAAAGCTGTGTTGAAAAGCAATGAAGAAAATGGGAGATAATATAGGTATGGATTGTTAGGAGCTGACAGTACTGAGACAGGAGTGCCCTATTCTGCCTTTTTTACTAAGACAAATTTTCTGGTTTGTGGATGCTTGATGTAGCCCCATCTGTGTGTTACTGAACCTAGATAGTTAATTAGTTTATCAACAAAAAAAAAAAAAAGACACTAGTAAAAATTATTTACTTCCTATTATTTCTTTTAAGAATTAGGTGTTGTACATTATAAATATCTACTTTTTTGTACAGCTTCTTCCATGAAACCAAGATTATTTCAGTGATTTTAGTCAGATGTGGGGCCAGGTCATTTTCAATGACTTTATGCCCTCCCTGAGTACCTGAGCGGTAGAGCTATTTCATATGACACCCTGACATATTTCATTGCAGCAATACCGTGCCCTCAAGTTTGTATAAAAACCTCTTAGACAAACTAATACATTATTATGGAAATAGCCCTACCAAAACTGGGTCCGGCATTAATGAGAATAATAACAAAACAACAGAAGAAAAAAAAAAAAAAAGGAAAAACTAATTTGTATGCAAGAGAAAGGACGTTCTCTGCAAGGTATTGTTACTACTTGAAACACATGCATTGGGAATGTTTACAGTAATTTCAGTCTTAGATTACCTATTTTAAGTCCCATATCAAACCAGCAGATGCTACAGATTTTTAGACGCCATGTTCATATACTGAATACGCATTTAACCCAATGCCTTTCCTATTGACTCAGTCTTCTCCTGTACAAGCTTTTTTTCACAATCAACTCCTGTTAAATCCCTAAGACCTTTTAGATTCTCGTTCCTTTTTTTAATAGGAAACCTATAAATCTGTCATGTTGGAAAACACCAGATTCTGCTTCACATCTGCAGGATGTTAATAACTTAATTTACAGAACATTGAAAGTTTTCAGAACAAAAAATGTTTTACTTATGCACCTTGTAAATAGCCATTTATTTTTACTTGGAAACAATCTTTTTGCTCTGATATTTACATACCATGGTTTACAGTCTGGAGCAGTGGTGAAAACCTGCAAAAACTAATCCTAAAAAGAGAAACCTATTTTGTAGTTAAAGTACAGAGAATGTGCATTATAAAATATATAAATTATTGTGCGTGTTATGGGCACTTTAGTACTTATATTTTGCAAAAGCAAATTTCAGATGTCATTTTCTAGTTGGCACGTTGCATGCTACACTTTGGGCTGGTACTGATTGAAATGACCAAGTTAAAAGTCTCATTTTAAAGAATGTGTTTTAATGAAAAATATGACAGATTCTTAATTACAGCAGAAATACTGAGCACTGCTATAATGCCATCATGACTCACTTTAACAAGGTAATCAAAAGGGTACATGTTTTCATTCCTTTTTAAAAATTGCCAATGGAACAGCTAAGCAAACTATTTTGCTGATGCTTAATATGTCAGTGATTAAAAATCAGACCTGAATATCTGAGGTACCAAAATGATGATCTGAAAAAGATTGTGATTACACTGTGATAACAGAGGTGGCTGAGGCTAAGTTTGTGGTGAAGGTCAACTTAGTGAGATAGTTGCAGAGAAAGGGTAGACTTGTGTACTAGGATGAACTAGCAATAAATTTCCAAAACTCTATACAAACTATTATATGCCTACTTTCTTTTTAGCCTGATTCACTGCTTTCCTATCTACTAAATGTACAACTCCATAGACAGAAACCCCTTTTCACAGGACAGTACAACACAACATTGGCACATGTTGTGAACACTTTCGCTAATTGCGTTGTGCCATTTCTTATCCTTAGCCTATGCGAACACAGCATATCTGCTTGATTGTCCAGCCTATGGCTACTCTTTGGTTGGTTTCTGCAGCAGATTAAATTTTAGGGACTCCTTTCTTTTTCTTGTTTTTTTCTGCTATGATATTGTCTCACTAAATCAGTTCAAAAATTAAAAGATCGCAGAGTGCTCTCCAGTATTGGAAACTCATGTCCCTTCAGAGCGAAAGACTTTTCATGATGAGCTTGAGGTCATTGATTCAGGTGCAGCCCCTTACATATAAACACCAGAGTAACGAGAGTTTAGTAACAAACTTCAGAAGAAAAGATCCACAATGCAACAAGAACTAAGCTTATACTGAGGATTGGCTCTTGGATTTCTTGTGATCTAGAGAGAAGACTGTCCTCTATATCTAGAGGTATAGAGGTATTCTATAAAATCATAGAGGTATTCTATGATTTTATGGATTTTTTTGACTTTTTTCAAGAATCATAAACCAGCTTAACCGAGAATATCACCAATGAGTGCATCCTTAACATAAGAAATTTCTGCTCAAAAAAAGGCTAAAACAGTTTGGTTTGGGTTTGGGTTTGTTTTTTTCAAGTTCCAAAGGTATGTTTCATTAGGCAGTTGTATGCTTGAGGAATAGAGTTCCATGAAACTGAGAGGTCTCAGTAGGGAGACTCATCCTCCATGTCAGTTAGGTGCTCTGCAAGTTCTGCTTGTTTTCCACCAGGTACCATAATAAAGTGGTTCCCCACGGAGAGGAGCCCCTTTCATTTTAGGCATAGTTTGTTAAAACCATCACCTTTTTCCAATGGCCTGATGTACATCATGCAGTTTTCCTATGGCTCAACCAATAGAAGCAGTACCTGATATTTCTGTCAGTCTGCTTTAGGTCAGTAATACGAAGGACTTCCGTTAACCAGAGAAGGTTTGGGAGTTAAAATGTGCAAGGAGGAAATCCGTGTAGTTTTTCCCCAGTCAATATAATTTCTTGTCCCAGCTCTCCACAACAACCTCTCAGTTGATGGTGACCAGTTTTTCTTTCTCCTGAGAGGATAGGGAACACTGCTGCAAATAGGCCCTGCTATAGATTATGCAAAAATCACTTTTCTTAAAGGTTTGTTAGCATTTAATTTAGTTTTTGAATAAGGAAGGAGGCTCGTGCATAAACCTGATAGCTTTATGCAGAAGGTTTTTGCCACTTCAGAGGACTAAAAATAATTGTTTAAGGTATGAGGAAGTATTTTCATAATGTGAGAATACGAAATTCATTGATCGGGTTTCTAGTGCAGGCAAGTTTGGATTTATGTTTCCTCTCTATAAAATCTTTGTGTTTGGTGGAAAATTTTCTGATAAAAGGTGTCGTAGATACCTGTTTTACTCTGGCTATCATAAAGAAAATTTTTACTTTCAATTTCCACTACAATGAGAGGAAATTTTTACTTTTTTGATTTTAAGTGAAGTTCATCTTTCCACCTATATATTGACGCTGCCAATGCTAGTGTAACAACTAAGATTTACATTTTGATGCCTTCATTACTGATAGAGGGATTGCAGTGAGCATTGTTTGCGTAAATAGATACGCAAATGGTTATTTAGCTTGTAGTAAATAACATGCAAATGTATTTGCCTAGCTTTAATGAATTAATCATCATTTTTAAATTAAAATAATTTGACAGGAGATAATACTCCAACCACATAGGCACAGAATAGGCAATAGAAGTGGAACTTCACCTCCAGTAAACTGGCAGTCCATCCCAACTTGGGTTAGGGTCAGACAGAGCTACAGTAAGGTGCATAGTCCTAATATCAGTTCAATTCTCAATCTTCCTGCTGAAATTAACAATAACCACGCTGTCCATTTGGAGAGTATTACTGTGATTTAAATCCTTTCCCTGTGGGTTTCAGTGTAAGGTTACGAGTCTTTTTGTAAAAGGCAGGAAATGCTTATCAGAAGGGAGAAATTTTGCTGAGTTTTGACAGGTTTGAGCAGAACTGTGGAATGGTCCCCAGTGAGAACGCTTCTTCCAAAATGCCGTCCAGTGACAGTCTTCCTGTCAGCGTAGACAAGGCATAAAAAATATGCCACTTTGGACCCAAGTGAAAAGACAGTCTTGGGTATTCAAGAGACTCCCCTTACAGAGGGATAAATGGGAATCTAATAATCCCCACTCTTCCCAACCAATTTTAGTAGTAATAAAGACTGAATGGTTGAGAAATTACACTTTGCACACAGCATAGTCCAGTATAGCATAGAAGAAGAGCACTTGCAAATCCAGTTCCATGTGACCTGTGATACTAGATGGCCAGTTGAACCTAAAGTTCAGCATCTCAGTTTTCGTCAGTGTGTGGATATACATTTACATATTCAGGAGAGTTGAAAAGGGATTTAAATCTAGGGCATGTGCTGCAAGAAACAATGCATTTACCCATGCCGCAAATATGTGACAATTCCTTGAATAGCCCTTGTGTTGGGGCAGTAGGAATGAAACTGTGGCTGTGCTGACATTAACAAAACTGGTGTGAATGCTGGGTAAATATGGAAGTTTCCAACACCTACTGAAGTTATGGCTCTGTCCTCTCTGCTATTTTTATATCTCTGCTAGCTAGAATAAAATACAGTGCAAGCAGACTCACCTGAACTATAATCATTCTAAGGTTATGCTTTAGACGCAGTCTGAGAGAGCTTAGTGTGAGGGATATATAGAAGTCTGGTGTGAAAGTGCACTCTCAAATATTTAGCTAAATAGTATGGTGTTTTCATAGCTAGGGCACTTTGGGTGTTTGGTTTGGTTTTTTAGATACACAGTTTTAGTACACTGAATTTTGAAAACTACTGCAGGTACTGATTTTAAAAATCACAGTATGTCTGTTGGCTATGCTCATGCTGCTGACTGCGCAGTTATGCAAAATCGTTTTAAGAATACAAACATCTAGGCAGTCTGATTCCCATTTTACTCATTAGAGAGAGCTGGCATAAAAAGATACACTACAGCAATGTATTATTCTGATTACATTCCTTCTAAAATTGTCTTGCGTATCAGGATCAGTCCCTGCTGTTCTGAGCTCATCTGTCTAGTGAGAAGTCAGAAAAGAAAAAGAATAGATGGAATATTAAATGCCTTCAGAAAATGAGGGGGAAAGTGCACTAGCTTTTAAAGTGAAGCAGCATGTATCATTTCTCCTTCCATTGGCTGTTTATCCAATATCAATACAACACTTTAGGAGCCAAATTACTAAACAAGCTGCCAATTAGGCTTGCAGTCAGCTGGATAGATTAGTGGCTAAGAGAGGCAGATACAAGATTTTCATCTCTTGAGCCAATTACGCAAGTGAATTACCATCCACAATGCTTCATGGAAGATTTGAGGTAGAAAGACTGACTCTGCTGGGATAGACATAAGTGAGATCCAGGGTAGGGGGTAAGGGTTAGCAGTCCATGTATTGCAAAAATTACCCAAGCAAAAAGAGATCCTTCTAGGAAAGGATTTAAAGGATTTAAGGCTGCTGGGAGCGATAGAAGAGGAAATAATAGTTGTGGTATGCTCTGCAAAGGCATTGCTGTTCTGCTCATAGGTCTTAATCATATAAAAGAAAGATGAAAGGCCAAGACTGTATTTACGTACAGTGTCGTTTTCTCAGAATTGTTTAAAAAAACCCTTTCCTTAACATCAAAAATAGTTCAGTGGCCAGAGATCAAATTACTTCAATATGCCTTCATTTGTTTCTTACAACTGGGAGGGGGGCAACATTTCCTTAAATAAGGATTATTTAAGAGACTGAACCTAGCAGTATTTTGATTTTGTTCACCCCAATATAAACCAAACACGCTTGATACTAGTCTTATCCAGCAATTGGACCATACAAGTAAATATTGTCACAGTAGTGGTTTTATGGGGTCATAGTTCCTTTATTATTCTATAATAAATGATAACTTAATTGGTGAGCTTTTAAATTTTTTAGAACCATTTTGCGAATAAAATGGATCTGTCAGATCAAAACTGTGCATAGGCTCATTTGTTTTCTGCTGAAGATGTTGTACACTGGTGTAACATTGTTTCTTAAATACGAAGCAAATCTAAAACCTGAACTTTTGCAAGCTGTTGTATCCAAAAATGATTAAACAGATGTGGAGCCTGCAGCAGCATTAGACCTCTGATCTGATTTTAGCTTACAGATGGAATTAAATTAATTCATGGCAATCACTGTAAAATCAAGGGTATGGCACTGAATGTTAGTGTACCGTTTAACCAGGATGTACCTGTCCCAACAGCTGTTAAGACAAAATTACGTACCTTTATTTTTCATTGAAACCCGCCTTTAATGCCATCATAAATATCATACCAAAATCAAACAAATGGTGTGAGTTTTTTGCTTTCCCCTTCCCAGTTTTGCCTCTTTCTACTCCTACGGTCCATATTCTGTGTATGGAAGGTCATCTGCATAATACGTGTAGACCGTGGAGTGTATCTATTCATTTACACAAAGGTTCGAGGATTGGCCTATTTTTAATTTTTTTTTTTTAGTTGGCAGTATTGCAAAGAGAAGGAACATAAGTGAAGGTATTTTACAGTGCTGTCTTTTCAAGCAAGTTACCGTTCCTCAGTGTTTGCTCCTCACTTGTGTAATCGCAGCCACTTCTACTGGCAGACTACTCATTTGGTAGATCGGGAACCCAGTTGTTACGGTTGCTAAAAACATTTTCAGTCTGTCGAACGGAAAGGCTATGCACAAAGATTCCTACAAATTATTAGTACAGAGACTCCCTTGTAACTCCTGGAACCCCACTAAACTTCATACAGCAATGAACTTAGAAAAATGTATCCCCGCTTTTTTTTTTCCTTAATCTGATTTTGCATTGTTATTTTTTGTGGGATGGCGCAACGGGCTGCTTTTGTTCTTGCTCCTGGGTGGGTCGAGACTGAACACGTCCCAGAGGTAGCGCAGCCGTTTTCAAGGCCAACACGCTTGGACCATTCTCTCTAACAGGCCCTACTGGCTAGTCCAAGAAGTGCCATAGGCGCAAATTAAAAACTGAACTTGAAGATGAATATTGCAAGGACAACTATTGCTTTTAATTAGAAAATAAAAGCCCAAAGCACAGAAATGGGGTCAAGGGAATAGCACACAGTGTAGCATGATTTGTAAGAGCTCTCTCCTGTCATGCAGTCAATCAGCAATGCAAATTTTTTTTATTTCCACTTGCTGATTGGTCATGGAATGGAGGAAGAGGGCAATAACACTATCCATATTCTTCTGATTCGAGTAAAATATGTTGTATTACAGATAAATTTTTCAAATGAGAGGTGAAAAGTCCAGGAATATTAAAGACATATAGATAGTATTTATATAAAAACTGACTATACTGCAAAAGAATGGTCTGCGTATATTAAATATTTTTCACAATTAAAATAAAAGTTATCCATACTCATTTCATTTGCAAAAAGGAGTAATTAGTCAATTAGTAATACGGGCAGGTTGGGTGGGGTTGTGATTTTGCCTTATTCTTGCTGCAATAGAAAGCCTCCAAACACATTATACTTCGGACAGCATATGTTGTTTGATTGTTTGCCCAAAAGTGGGTTGTGAAGCGAAGTTTATGGTGGTTTCTGCTCTTTTTCTGGGTTTTTTTTGTGTTGTTTTTTTTTTTTACTCTGGTAATGTGTAAGAATAAAACAAATCTTCAGAGGAGGTTTCAGTCTTCTAACAGGAGATAGAAAAGTATGTACAACGGAGGGAAAAACAGTTACAGTATATATTCTAGAAGTATTTATATGTCTTTAAAAACAAGACGTATTCCAGTTATCCTGTTAGTCACAGGAAAAAAAAAACATCGAGCTACTTCAAAAAATACTAAAAATAGAAACATCAGTTTATTAAGCAACATGTCAGGGTACAGACTGTTCTTTCATATGTCTTTTTTGTGAGGTTACTCTGGCTGTCTAGAGAATTGAAATTCATATAGAAAGGTACATCTGTTACAGGAAAAGGTCTGTGGTTTTTTTCCCCTAAATAGACTAACAAAAAAGCTGTTTACATCGTCTCAGGCTATGCCTTGCATACCATTCCAGCAGCACTGCTGTCTTTGCCTACGCAGCATTATGAACAGTTTAATATTTCCAGTTCTTAGACGTCATAAAATACACTCTTACCCTCGCTCTTTCCTGCTTGGTGAATCTGTTGTGTCTGTCTTCCCCTTTAATCAGTTTTCCCCTTAATTGTTCCACCAGACATTCACTGGAATGATGCTTCATTTCTTACCACCACTTGTTGTGAAAAGTGGACCAAAACACATTTCCAGGATTTTACCTGCAAGGTTTACTGGAACCTTTGTTGAACAGTAGCCTTTCTTCTTCCCCTTTTTTTGAGCCAGAAAGTATAACTAAGAAGGTTGCAAAGCCTGTGTTGTGTATGCCAGGCAGTGTCAGGGACTCGTCTGTATGAAAATTGCCTCTGCCTGTGGGGGCCTGAAATGAAAGGAAGTCTTGGACATTGAATTTTGTGCTGGTCAGTTCAAGAGGAAACCTCTCGGGGACTGGAGACTGCTCACTTAAAAGCCTTTATTTTAAGCCTAGCATTAAGCATAGCTTCAAACCAGTATTAAAGGATGCCTTCTCTCAATGCGTTTCCCTTTTTCTTTGACTCAGGAACTGAGATACTAGGAAACTGTCTACCTTTTATGTAGCCAGCATTTTACTGAATATGAACAGATCTATAGTGGATAATGCTGGAGTACTGTAAATTCATCATCACAATCACCGTGAGGTTTTTAATGTGCACCTCTTGTTTTGAACTTCTGTGTATGTTGTTTCCAGTGTAGGGCTTTGCCTTGTGTGTGTGTGTTAAATGAGGCTTTTCAGAAGTGCATGTTCAACTTTTCTTGTGTTCTTATTTAGTAAGTTAATATAATGATGAGCCAGCTGCTTATCCATGGTAAATTCTTGATTGAAGACATTCTAGTCTCCAAAAATACAAAAGCATAGTCTCCTTCTACAGTATTTTTCAAAAAGTAGCAGGCCAGAATAAATAGGTGGAGAGTTAAACCGATAATATTTGAAACAGGGCACATAGCAGGGGGGTTGTTTTGTGCTGTTGTCAGGGGGAAGGGAGATGTTGAACGGCGCTGAAAACAAAATCCAGCTGCCTACTGAACTGCTTGTGTTAGTTCAAGATCTTCAGCCATTTTTAAGATTTTTGTATGATGTAACTTGATAAGTTTTACTGCAGATTCTTGAAATAAATATCATTTGTATCCCTCATGCAAAACAGTTATATATGGGAAGGCTTATCCATACATCATCTCTAAACTCTAGCTTGAGGAGTTTGCTTGATGAGGGGAAAAAACAGCTTTGTTGGAAAAAACTTGGCATTCTTTTTTTTATGGTGCATCCATGGAAAAAGACGAACCTGTTCATAAAAAAAAAAATTTAATCTTTTATATTAACACTTGCAATCCTGATGATCTTTTCTGCAGTTTGTGTGCAGCTTTTCTCAGAGATCTCGACGGCATGGAGAGAAAAGTGCAAACAACACTTAATGCATTGAAAATACCAAAAGTAAACTTCGATGTATCAAATCTCTCTTGCAATGTTCAATAAAAGAGAAACTGAGTACAGACAGAGCTGAGTTTCAGAATAGTAGACCACTTGTCTGTACTGTTTCTGTAGCAGCTCTAGGTGTTTAATCAGAAATGATTTGTTGTGTTTTGTTGAAAGAGATCTTGAGCACTGATAAATATTGCTAAGAATGGATAGATGGTCATGATACTATGATGTGACTTGGCTTAGTAACTGTGTAGGACAAGAAATTAAGGTAAAATTGCCAATGTATTGGTAGACTTGCGCAGGTGATGCATGTTCTTTGAGACTGATGTAAAATCCACTGTACTGGGATATAAAAGAGCTGTGACAATATTTGTCATACTTAAAAACTAAGTGAGTCTTTAAAAACATAAAAAAATAAAGCAAAGCAAAAGAATGTATTATTTAGAATCATATGCAGTCAGGAGGTCAACATGTGCAAAGGCAGCCTGTTCTAGCAACCTATTAGATGAATTAGGAGAATAAGAAGGTTTAAAGCTTTAAGGGCGATTATCCCGCTCTTCTCCACATGGCAGGCAGTGCTGATTAATGCTGTGTGTTTCTTTAATCTCAGGGTTTGTAGGTGAAAACACCCAACCAATCCCAGAAAACAACATTGGAAACAGAATGCTTCAGAGTATGGGCTGGACCCCTGGCACGGGCCTTGGACCAGACGGCAAAGGCATAGCAGAGCCGATACGAGCCATCCAGAGACCAAAAGGACTCGGACTTGGATTTAGCTGACAGAAAGGCGCTCTGGCTGCCTGATAAAAATAAAGCTCAAAATTAATTTTAAAAGACAAAAAAAAAAGAAGAAGAAAATGGCAAACTTGTATTATTTGTTGTAATCGGCAAATCCAGTTATTCTTCTCTCAAAGATCACTGAAGTCAATGTGCTTCACATTAGCTACACCAGCTGCAAGGTACAGCCACAGTGACAGAACCGGCATTCAAGTCTAACTTTATAATGGTGCTAAAATGTACAAAAAATTCTACTTTTTTATTTTCTGTGGTCTTAAAGTTTGTATTAAGCATAAAATTCAATATATTCACTTTTTTTCATAAAAGCTTCTGAAACCGCAGGTTTTAGTGTATAATCAAATTTTTTTTTTTTTTTTTTTTTGCAAGTATAATTTCATCTCAAGAGCCTTGATAAGACTTGTCAAGGAAAATGGAACTTTTTTACAGCTGTTGTGGTTTTCCCCCTTTTCAGGCAAAGTTTTCAAACCTGGTATTTCTAGTGTTTAACAATATTTGAGGATAAGCTGTCATTTTGCCCGTAAGATATACACGTTTCCCACTGGAAGGTGATATGATATTCAGTCTTGTATAAGAGCGTAAAAAATGGCTTTGTTGTGATAGGAATGCCATTCCAACACCATTATCACTGTCTTCCACATTCAAGCTCAAAAGTAAAGCTTTTATACTTGTTTTTACATTTATAGGATTATCTTTTTTTCAGCAAACGCACTAAAAAGTTAAAGTTTATTCTGACTTTGGATTTCCCTTTATATTAATAATCCTCAGTGTTTCCACATTTAAGACTAGTTTGAGCTTTGAACCAGGAAATTGTATTTTAAAGATGACCATCTTTTAGTGTTTATATTCTGGGCTTTGGCATATTTTGATCAATGCAGTGTTCAACATTGTGTTATCGTTTGGTTTGTAATCATGCTGGTGCCAATGAGCCACAACCTTTAAGGATCATGAACAGAAAAAGGGCAAGCAGAAGCAGGATTAGGGTGGAGGAAAGGAAAGAAAAAGATACTTTGATGGCATCTCACAAATCTAAGTTAGCAATTTAAAATCAAGAGGAATCATTAAGTGTTTTAATCAGTATCTAATGTCAGCAGAAGCAATTTCATTAAGGACCAACCAATCAAGCTCCTAGGGTACTTATTGGTCTGCAGTATAAAACAAATTCCACTTTAAAATTAAATGATAGGGCTGAAGGAAACTGTTGTTCAGATGGACTAAGGAGAAAATCCTGCCCCGCCCCCACCCCAATCCCTGTAGTGGCTGACAATATTTACCCTGACTCCAGAGGGAACAGGATTTGATTCTCTAGTCTTTCTTTCTTCAAAAGGAGGATCTCTCCCTTCCTCTGTGCCCAAATTGCAGAGAAAAATACTTACTTCAATATCCTTGCAGAAATATTTCCTTAGAATTAAAAGAGCACAGCTTCCTTCACGTGACTGTGAAATAGAGTGATGAATTTTAAGAAGTGTTTTTACTACATTTCTTTTTCTCTCAACTTCACCCATTTTTCCAGAAAAATAATATTAGGAAAAGAAGTAGCAGCAGCATTACAGTATTGAATTTGCTTAAAAGAAATGTTCATGCTTTCCACTGTGAGTACTGTCAGTTTGGGAACGTTGTTTCACCAGACGCATAGCGTAGAGTAAAAGGTTAGTACCTGATATTGTTTTTAATGATAGCTGAATGCACATGTTCTCCGAGTTTCAGGAGAATTATTTATTGCTGTTTAAATACTTGATATGATTGTGTGGTTTTTGCTTTTTGAAATTATAAGAAATTTTAAACAGACTTGGGATTTATAATCAACACATACTTTTTTTTGGAAGGTTTTGGATCATAGTATAATGTGAGTTAGCCACTTCAAATATCTCTTGCACAACTAAACTGAATTAAATACATTCCATATCCGAAGAATTTCAGGGCCACATAATTGCAAAGGGCTGGGAGCCTGGAATTCTGCAGATAGCAGGGGCACCAACTTGTATAAGTGTTACTTACAATAATTAATTTATGTGGCATGCTTTTTCAGTGCAATGTGCTACTGAGACCAAGTGAAGTCTGAAGACCTCTTTGTATTGTACACCACAATCAAAAATTCCTTAAAATACTTTTCAACGTGTGAATTGTGAAAGTCAATCTTTAAGCTCTGGCTGTTCTAGCTCTTTTTGCAGAACTGTAAAGGAATATTCATTCTCTGTTAAAAATACCGTTGTTGTGCTTTGGTTACAACACCCACATATCTTGGGCTGGAAACTCTTAAGTATGACATACATAACCCTTGTTTGAAGTATTTCTGTGCAATTTACCGTGGCAGTACTTCCTCAAGAAATCAGTCTGCAGCTCCAAAAGTACTTGAAAATGTTTCCTGTTTTAAAGAAGTAAGAGGGAAATACTGGATACTTGTTGAGAGAAAACAACTTTAGCCCATTCAACTCTTTATTCATTCATTCATATATATACAATGAAGCAGCCAACCTAGTAAATAACCATAACAGAAGAACTATTTAGTCTGACTGGAAATCTTACAACTTTTTGTTTTAAATCAGTCTATTACTGAAAAACTGTTAAACATTAAGACTAGTCAAATTGTTTTTATATAGAGATAGATATACCTTGTCTGTTTTCCAGCAGGTATTCTCATAGATGCCACAGCTGACAGTCAACTTTACCTGTTAGAAGCTGTAGAACAAAGTGATTTATTAAAATATTTTAATGTAGTGTTTTGAGATATTTTTATGTTGCAGTAAAATTCCCATTCTGATTTACACTATCGTTTCATTTTTGTTTTTCCACATCTCACAGGAGTGGTTTTAAAGACACTCGAGTAGTGTGATTTTGCACAGTTAAATCTAGTGTTAAGAGACAAAACAAAAATGCATTCTATTTTTTTTTTATTATTTTTTAAGCCTTTGCAATGTTAGTTGGCTTTGAAACAAGTCAGAGTACTTGGATTTTTTTTTCTTTCTTCAGGCCTTTCCCATGCCTAACTTGCAATCGTACTATGATACCTGCTATAAAGCTGGCTTACATTATTTTAAAATACATATGCAAGTATTTTCAGATAATAATTCCTACTGCCTGTGACACCGAAGGTTTTTTGCCTACATAAATAAAAATGGGATCATCTCGTATCTAAAAGTTCCCTTCCATCACTCACCATATTCTTTCCTTTTAGGTGTTTGATTAATGAGTAGCTCAGCTGTTACCATAATATTCTGCCTATGCAGAATGTTTAGTGAAGAGACATTACGTATTATCAGCATTGCATTTTGCTATATGTTCCATGGTGTCCCAAAGTTCTGTGAAATGAGCCCTTAACTGTTAATAAAAGAAACCCGTGAGCAGTATCTTATTTTTAAATAAATATTTGTCAAAGTCAAAGAAGCATTATCAATATGTTCGTTTTAACAAGTTTGTCCCTGCATTTGTCTTTCTGCAATTAGGTCAATAATGGGTGTAGAATGGCAGTAAATAGCTAAATAATATGTATAGAATGCTTTGCTTTAATAACACAAATGCAAGCTGAAATAAAATAAATAGACTCCGTCCTTCATGGGGTTTGTATGTTCTTTTCTTTAAACTGCCCTTTTCAATAGCGTTATTACACGGGTGAGTACAAAAACATGCTATTTCTGAAAATATTATTGAGGTTGCTAATATCTTGTAGCAAGCAGATGCATATTACGCTAAAGCTGTTATACTACATAAAGTATTATTTGTACCTTTTTACCAGTACTTCTTTTCTAGGTTGTTATTATCAGCTGAAAAGGTTACACCATGACATTGGGAAATGCCTTGTTTAAGATGTTTGCAGTACTTCTGTTATTGTATTCTTCTAAGATGTTTAAATACAAGTTCTCTTCTCTCTTTAAGCATGTGTATGCTTTGATAACTGTGACAGGACTTTGTGCTTTCTCTTCAAACAGTTCTCCAAAACTGTTCCTCTAAGGAGAGCTCGCACAACCGTTGTTTTACCTTCCCTCTCCCCACGCTCTCAGGGAAGTTTCAGTAAAAGCTTCCCAGAAATGAGGATCCCTTCTTTCTTACTCTAAAGTCAAGAGGCTTTTTAATTAGACTTTCATCCCTAGCAGAGCTTTCAGGAGCAGTGGCATAGTTAGCACACGGCAATTGCATAACCAAGTTACCCACAACAGAGTCCCATCCTAAGGGCAATGTGTGTGTGTTCAGTCTGAAAACACAGTCAGAATTATTTCTTTATTGACCTGTAGTTCCAGCTGTAAAGCTAATGAAAAACGTTAGAGAAAATGGCATTTTTAAAGATTGTTATATGGTTTTACTTTGAATTCTTCTGGAAAAGGTTTTGTTTTGGTCAAGTGGGGGTTTTTTGCAGGTACTGTATTCAAGATTGGGAAATTTTTTGTGTGTGACCTCTCTATACCAGCAAAAGTCTTGGAGGATTTCAGCATGGATGTTCTGCTTGTCTCAAGTGGGAGTTTTTGCTAAGAAAGCTATGTAATAACTTTACCAGGATAGATTGATATAAGCTGTATCTACTAAGCTATAAGAGAGTTTGTCCAGTAAAACTGTCAGCAAACTTTTCAGTGTAAGTATGGTTTAAGTTATTGTAGAAAACTTTACAAAAGCAACGGAATTTTCATGATTGACTGATAGTAGATAACTCTAGAGGAAATGTTTGGGCTTCTTATGATTCTTTTCTCCTGTCCTGCAACAAAACAAATATTGGAGATATTTCAAACATGGTGGTATATTGCTTGTAGTTGAATATTCAATCTTTAAGTAAAAGGTTGAAAATCACTGAGATTCTGTAACCTTCATCTCCTGCATTTATGAGAACTGTGGTTATTAACAGCTGTGAGAAGTGGTTGAATTAATATGAGGTATTCCATCTATAGAAAGTTATGGTTTTAGCCTGACTGCTTATAGCATTGATATGATGAATTTAAGTACTGGGGAGTCTTACTTCTGAAACTGTGAATATAAGTCGTTAGTCTCTGAGGAATATATGTTTTATTGTAATATATTTACACTGATTAAATATGTGAGCTTATTAAAATGATATTATCTTTCTGAATATTTGATCATAGATATGCTCAGTTTAATTGTGCCTTGTCCTTAGTGTTGTCTTTTGTCTTTAATATTTGTCCGTTTTTCTGAAAAAGTGTAACCCTGTATATCTTTTAAGTGATTATATGCAATGTTTTCTCTCTTAAAGTGTAATCTCATGTATGTGCTAAGTGATGCCACTCAAGATTTTGTATCGTTGCTACTAGTCTAGTGGAGCTGTTTTTCAGTACCTCCTTAGGCCAGTTTTCTGAATGGCCTGCTGTTGTCTTCATCAGTTTTATTAGGAGATTTTCACACTGAAAACTTGAAATTTTTTTAGCCTGGGCAGGCTGTTGTGTTGGCCCCTCTCTTTCCCGTGGCCCCAAGCTGATGAAGACTGGAAGATACGTAATGCTTTCTGCACATAAATATCTCCAGTGACCTCAAGATGTGAAGTACTACATACGTCTAAAAATAAGCATGCATGCAAGTGTTTGCAGACTGGGGGCCTCAACTTCCTTCCCCATAAAAGATGCGGGTCCTAAACTTCCCATGGCATGACAGTTCCCGCAGATCCCTGGAGTCAGCTGCCCCTTTGCTGGATCGTGCTGGCCCATCTTCAGCACTGAGTTTCTTTAGAGCACCTGTTTGGCTGCTCTAATGTACAGGTTGGCTTGTGGTTAATGTCGGTCTATCTATCCCTTCAGTACCAACCACGGTACCTCCCAGCATTGCAGGCAGTCAGGGTGCCATTTCAACCTGGAATATCTTCATTTTGCACAGCTTGAAATAGCACACAAAGAACCACTCTGGGACACAGTCAGCGCCGTCAGGCAGGCAGTCTAGTACTGGGTACTTGATTCTGTATGTGCTATGTAGTCTTTCATTCCAGCAAAGTAGCAATGAAAGGGGGAAGAAAAAATTAAAAAAAAAAATGTTTTCAGTTCAAAAAGGATATAGCAGAAAAGTGAGAACTGTAGATAATGAAAGGGATCAAAATCACTTCTGAGGCTGTGATGCAACAGGAAAACTGAAATACTCTTAAATTTGGAGGCAGGTGAGCAAGGGACAATATGCATCAGAAGTGTGCAGAGGGGTGTAAATGTAAATGTCCTGAGTAATATTTTCTCTTATTTAAAAAGAAAAAAAAGTTTCATACAAGTCAAGAACAACAAGTAATAAGTCATTTTCATTTTCTTTTAAACTACTATTATGAGCAACTAAGACACATGATCCAGGAAACTCAGTGCCACAGGATATCGAGTTAAAGTGTTTGGCAAAACAAACTCAATGTTTTGACCCACATTTGAAGGATGCTGGCAGGTTTAGTACCTGATGTAAGTGAATCTCCAGTATCTGCCACTTTGAATCCTTCAAACTTTCTCAGTGAGTCAGCTTAGTCAGTTTATTCTACACTTGTCCACCTTCAAGCTTCCTCCATCTTCTCAAGCATCTTGTATTGTTGATGCTGGACCTCAGATTGCTCCCTGATTGTCCATTTCCGTTGCTTTTGTTTTCTGCTTTAATAAGCTGTGATTTTTTTCATTTAACGTCCTTGGAAATGGCCTATAACATGGTTTCAACATATTATCGCATAAGGTAGATTTAAGTGGTACAAGGAGGTTCTTTGAAGAGTCAGGACTAATGGTTTTTTATTTTTTTCCTCCTATAAAATGTTTCTGCATTTAGATTCTTGATTTCTTTGAAGACCCTTACTGCTGTTCACCGTACTCCTGTTGGTTTCTCCCATGCACAAACTTGGCTGTTTTCTTACAGAATATTGTGGTGGAGGGCACAAGAATTTTTCCAGTTGCATTTGCAAGTATGCAGATTTTCAATTTTGGGCTTTTGTTTTTAAATATTAAGATTTAAGTTTGAATTCCACGTGTTGCCTTTTTTTTTTTTTTCAAAATGTTCCAGGTTACCTCCAGCATCTAGATGTTCTGCCATTTGTGAAGAAAGTAGAGTATTTATCTAAAACTTTCTAAATGCCAAAATCTCGGTATATGAAATGCTGACCCCTCTCATTTCTGGTAGTAACAGATATGATCTGCAATATAAACCATACATAAGTAAGTGTAGCTAATACAAGATGTAAAAATTTCTTGAACCTGAGTACCGGTGATATTCAGTATATTAATTTGGTTTAAACTCCAGTAGTTCCACTATCCAAGAGAACGCTTCAATAATCTGTTACAGATTTCTTTTTTGTATGTCATGGTATGTCTTATTACTGAAATAAGACATTTTGAGAGTGAACCAATAATAATTTTAAGTGTTTTCTTAATGAGATGTAAATAAGTAACACAATTACCAGGTTGCCTTTATACTCATTGTAGTGTGTAAGTTGATTTATTTTCATCTTCTTTTTGTCAGTGACCATATGAATGCTAGTGAATTACAGTTTTATTAACAGAATTTAGGCAATTTCTATCTACTAGCCACAAAGATAGGTCTGCTGCTGAATGGTAGCTCTTGGCCAGGAATTTGGTAGAACAAGAATTCCTAGGCAGGAATGCTGTCTCTTGCAAAAGTGTTGGAACAGGGAAGAATTTACCATCTAGAGAATCCTCTCACCTTTCAGTTTCTACATTGTGCCTATCTGCAGTTTTCACAGTAGGCATGGGGTTTTCCATTATGAAAGTTCATGGAGAAATGGTGCAAGGGTTCAGAGCTGCAAATTGTAGTCTCAGCACTTGATGTTTGCCTGTTACACTTGTTTATTGTTAATGCTGAGAAGTATTCCTCCCATAGCCAGGTTCCCTTTTGAACATCCAGGGCCATGAATGCTACTCAGGGCTTCTGGAGAGCAGTTAATAGAGGCACTTTGCACTGGGTAGGCTGCTTCTGATTGCGACTATCCCTAACCAGCTTAGATTTAATAGAATAAAATCTGAATTTGCACTATGGTGTGCCAAATTCATGTCTTCAGAGGAAAAAAATCCACTCCGTAGAATCAAGCTACTCATATGCAATATAGTCCCAATATGCATCCAAAAAGTGAGAATTTTTGTGTCAAGAGAATGTTTATACAGCAAAATCTAATGTTTTGTGGAGTTGTGCCTTTTCTAATAAACTGTGGCCAACACAGTGTATTCCATGGGTGATTCAGAGACCAGATTACCACAGTCTTCAGCTCTGGCTTTACTAGGCCTTCTCCATAGGCCAGCTACTTAGAGTCAGGCTCCCTGCTGGAAGATCAAAGAGCAGGAAAGCCTTCACAATTTGTAGCCCCTGAAACCTCTGGCTTTGGGTGCCACAGTGAGGAGGTCTCACAAAGTCTCCCAAACTTGCGTGTTCCCCATTACAGAGCAAAAAACTGGAAAACCTGAAATCACCTGGTGGCTTCTGTAGTTCTGGTGTAGCTCAATCATTGGAGGCTGCTCTGGCAGCAGTTTCCATTCTTCCAGTTCAGGAGCACCTCCGTCAGGAGGCTGAGGCGGCAGGACTGCCCAAGCTTCCTGGCGGGCAGCTGCAGCATGGGCAGGTCTGGAGACTCCAGGTATGAGCACCAGCTCAACAAAAGAATTTTTGAAAAACACATTCCTGCTCCAAAACTTCTTTTGGAATTGTTGAAATGTCCTGTGAAACACAGCGTCTAAGGCAACTTCTGCTGTTCCCAGTAGTAACCGTGTTACCTGTTACTGCAAGTTAAAAATCTCAGCTGTCTTTGCCATGAGAAGTTTGGGTTGTGGTTGTTCTCGATCACCAGTGCCCTGGCAGTGGCTGTTTTGCAGCATGGTCTGTGACCACTCACCCCACAGACCGTTGGCACGTTGACTCCTGTGGGCTAATCTCTTCGGGGATAAAGGTGAGCATCAGGAAGGGCCAGCCCCACTTTCTGAGACATGTTACTAATAGCATCCTAGCAAGTACAGGCTCGGACTTCCCAGAGGGGTCAAAAATGCTGACCATGGAGTTTGATAGCCACTAACATAGGTTTTTGTTCCTGGCACAGGCTGCCAATTTACTATGGAACAGAGAATGTGGTGCATCAGTGAGGCTCATAGATTGGCATGCGGGATCAGTTACAGATTTTTAGGCAGTGGTTTGAGATGGGGATAGTTCCAAATGAACAAGACTAATTCTACTGGACCACGACGAAAAAGGTTAAAATTTCATGCCAAGAGGAATATCCTGTGGTGTTTTTTTGTCGCTGTCCAGGATAGTGGCTGTTTGAAGAATTTTGGCTAGAATCACATTCCTGCTCTGCCTTTGCACCTGCCAAATGAAAAAGGCAAAACAAACAAAAAAAAACCAACCCAAAACCTGTGTTTTACTTTGTAGTTGAGAAAATAAAGTTCTTCACTTGTGTGTGTCTATACAAGCAAACACACATAAAGCTGTTTATACATATAACATGCATATAGATGTAGATCTCTACAGAGAAAAGCATAATACATAAAATTATGAAAACAATAGTTACATGTTAGGCCATTTGTTAAATTGTCACCCTACATACTTCACAGAAGTGTGACAAAGCCTTTGGTTCTGCTAAGCCCACGTTACTTAAAAGGGGTGAGTTGCTTCTATGGAAGTCAATAAATCTGCGATGTATTGTTTCATATTCTGTCTTTATGTAAACCTAGCCGGATTTTTTTAGTTGTCTTCTTCCTAATCAGTGGTAAAGTGCATTTAATAGCTCACTTAAGGTGTCAGCCATTACTATGAGTTACTGTTAGAACTAATTAATAGAGCTGAAATTATTTCGTAATGAGAAATTGAAGTATTGCAGTGTTAAAAAAAAAATTACCATTCATAGCTAATTAACGTTTAACAATGCAAATAAGCTGATAATTATTTTTCAAGCCATAGAAAAATTCTGTGACACTTTATATACTACCTTTGTGATCCTAATTGTTTCTGAAAAATACCTTTAGAGAGAAATAGTCTGAAGACATTTCCCTGGATAAAAGGCAGTTTCTGAAACACAATGAATGAGAGCTCTCCTTTTGTTCATGTGGGACTGCATTCAGCAGCTATTTCTCATGGTTAATACTGATGAAGAGAAGGAAAAAGTAAGGGTCACGAAGGTAGGTGGAAAGGGAAATTATATGGGATCTTGGCCAAAATTTCCTGGCTCCTCCAAGTCAGCCATTCTTCTCTCCAGTTACTGTAGTTGTTATAAATGCGGCCCCAGCAGGCTGAGATCGCTTGGATCCTTCACGGAAGAAGACGCTAACAGCAAGTGAACACAAAGTTCACAAAATATATATTTAGGTCATAGACATGGTAAATGAATGTGATTAAACCACCCAGAAAAAGGAAAACTGAAAGTCTGACCTTGTGTGGCAGTGTGAGGCATGGGAGGTCACAGCCCCCCAGAAATCAAGACGTTGGTTTTTCTTTCCAGATTTCGTCACTTTGGAAGTTACTTGAAGCAGGAGTTTTCAGAGGAAGCATTAAATTGGCAGTGTCCTTCTGAGGGCCCAGCCTGATGCCACAGGTGTTGCCTGCTGATCAGGCAGGAGTTGCTGTAGGCGCAGGTAGAAGTTTTGTTCCTTTCTGTGGCATTTTTCACCCATTTCACAACCAGTCCAAGTAAATATTAAAATCTGTTCTGCAGTGACGCAGCTGTCACTCTCTCGTCACTGTTAACTTCGGTAAATGAAATACGCTCTTACTTTGGTTTGATTTTTAACCTAACTTCATCATCTTTATTGTATTTTAAGATGTCAGTTTAAAGTGACAAACACTTTATTTTTATCAAAAGTTTTCCTGAAAGCGTTCAGGATTTATTTTTTTTTTTTTTTAGTCAACTGGTAATAAATACCATTTTATTTAGCAGGTTTATGATAATGTGTAATCAACTGGCAAGTGAATCACAGAGGCTCCTGCTGGTATCCTACTAAGCACAGACACATGAGGTTATACACCTGTTGTTTTAAGTAGATCCTGGTTTCTCTCCAGCAAGACAGTGCCACTAGCTGCCAAGGGTATGATCTACTCTTGCCACTTTTGTTTTTATCTGTACATTAGAGTTGTCTTCTGCCTTCGAGTTGTCAGACAGCATAAATCATCCTCCGGTTCGCAGACACCACCCGCTGTGCTGCAGAAGACAGTTCCTCGATGGTTCTTAAATTTTCCTGAAGAACGTGGGGTATTTGTTGTTGTCCCGCTCTTGGCTGCCCGTTCTCCTCCACTATGGACCTTTCCTCCAGGACTGTCCACGCTGCTTTTTTACTGTTGAAGTGGTGGAGTGGTGGTCTGCAAACTGGTATCAACCCCGCTTCCTTAGAAATGGATTTTAATTTTTTTGTTTGTTTCAACCTCAGATGAGGCCTTGTGATCATGTCCTATATAATCCTCTGGAAGTCCCCCGTAATACCATATGTGTTGCTGAAAGCCACCGCTTCTGTTCGTTACCTGGAAAACATCACCCATTTGTGTCCGACGTGCCAGAGGAAAGGAAAAAGAACCACAAAGGTAGTATTTGATTGTCTTAATTCATTTAATTATTGTAAATTGAAATTATTAATTGATGAAAGAGGAGTTCCGAGCCAAGTCTTCCGAAAGTTTGGTGTTGGCATAACTGGGCCTGGAACCAGGTGTGTGCTTCGGTCGGCACGAGTCACGTAACCTTTTAAACCAAGGGGGAAAAAAGCTTGTAGACCAGCAGCAGGTTACTGTGCCAAGGTTTTCCTGCTGTCAGGAAGGTTTGGAAGAGCACTTGCTGATGTTTTCATCATTCTGTATGCTGATGTAATAATTAAAATATTAAACCCATTCCATAGGTCAGCCTGTCTTTGGCCAGTATTTTATACAAATTTACACTAAATATTTAATAACCAGTGTGGCTATCATGGTTGCAGGTTGTGATATTTATGGATTCCTTTGCCAGCTTTGAATATTATTATGAGGCCCTACCTGGGTAGGTTTCATACCCATTGAGTGCTCCCGTGCTGCTCCCCGTGCTCTCCGGGACCGAGCACAAGCTGGCTGGCAGCCCCTGCTTCGGACCTGGCAATCATTTTCCCTGCTTGGCTCAGAACAATCATTAATGATAGTTTGAGCACCTTGTGGGCTAAAATTTGTGGCTGTTTTACAGTTAAGCATTTTTTCTTGTTAATTTTAATAGATATTTAAGAAACATAGCATGAAAAATAATGCTTTCAGCAGGTTTATTCTCATCTGTCTTGCGTGTTGTGTTTATCATTGCGATGATGGTGTCTGAAAATCTTACCCATGTGTATTACAGAGCAATGCAACAATTTAGAGAGGCAGATTTTCAGGGCAGTTAGTAGTTGAAGTACACAAATTTTTGCAACTTGCACCTCTAGGATAGCTTTAGAATATCAAATGACTTAAGGTATGGGTTTAATTGTAGCAATTCAGTCTGCAGGCCACGGAACGTGGATGTATTCAAATGTTTTAATTTCTAAACACAACTTTACAAAAGGAGGGAGAAGGCTGAGAAGCCTTCTTGTCGTGGCTCTCACGCTCTCGTGTCTCTCCATTACACCCGTTAACAACTACGCTAGAAACAAGCAGCAGATTTTTTTTTCCACTCAGTGAGTAATTGTCTGCACAGCAGTGACAGATGTGCAATATAGCAGCTTCTTCAGGAAAAAATTAACAGTTTGTCCAGCATGTCAGCTCGCTCTTTTTAGTGCTTCGGAGGTCTTGGCCCCATTATGGATGATTTAGAAATTGAGGCAAGCTAAGACCAGCTGCCTGGGTTGAAAGCCTTAGTTAGTAGCCCTCATCTGCATTCCAGTATTCGCTTACATCTAGAAATTGGTAGGGCCCCTCTGGCCACAAGATGAGTATGGGCTGACAATGCCTTGATTTGTTGAGAGAGAGAATAAATGGGTTTTTCAGAAGATGAGGAAATATCACCATTACTGGCCAATTTACAGCATTTTATCTGTTCTTCAAACATGTCACTTTTGTTATTGTTGCATGGTAATTACATAGTGAAACGGAAAGAAAACAAATTCTGGTTACATATTCAGATGGATTGCAAAATCATATAATCCTGATAAATGCCCATTTATGATACACACGGATGAAAGGTTCATTTTAATTTTGAATAGCTAGCCCAGCCATAAATAGGATATAGGATTAGATCCCACAGAATCCGATTACCTAAAAGCAAATAGTATTTTTCTTCACTTTTTTCATAACCAGGAAATTCAGTGTGTGCAGGGTATTTAAATAAGCAGGTTTTGCATAAAAATATATGAAGTAAATATAGTTCAATAATTTCTATATTTTAAGTATAATCATTTAGGACTATCTAGCTAAGCCTTTTCTGAAGTACTCATTTGTAAAAAGACATCAACCCGTCAATATTGCTGAGAAAGATATCTCACAGCTATACCCCATTGTACGCTATACATTTCTGATAAATAGAAGAAGCTTTGCTCATTGGAAATCTAGTGCAACAAAGCAAAAGATAGCCAGTATTGCGCACATGCTGTGAATTACAACTGTTACACCTTCTTAACAGTTTTAAAGAAAGTTTTAGGGCAAATGAATTTAGGAAGCAAGTTCTGACAACACCCCAGGTAGGTGCAGTTTTGGCAATAGCTTTCATGGCTGAATCATTGCCTAAAATACAGGAAATTCCATTTTCCTCAATGGGAAGGCGCAAGGAAAGAAGTGGTGTGAGAATACAAGCATATGTGAGCAGAAAGCAGTGCAATTGGTTCCTGATCATCACAGAGGTGAAAAGCTGTCTGCTTCACAAACCCTCGGTGTCCAAATTATTTTCACGAGATGTTGCCCTCTCAACTTTGGGGAAGGTTTGCCATTGCTTCAAGAAGAGTGGGGGTGGCAGAGAAGGGAGCACCCGGGAAGTTTTCACTGAGTCCCCTCTCGCCCCCTTCCCTGTGAGCAGATGTCCATGTCCCTGAAGGGAGCCAAACTCACAGACCCCTGCCGGACATGGCACAGGCTGTCTGGAAAGCATTAAACAAGCCTGGTTGCAGAAATGGCCACATGTTTCCAAGGGGAGAAAGATTTGAAAGCTTCAGAGGCAAAAGCTTTGGGTATGTCTAAGTATGGTGCCACATGGTGCTAGGTCAGCCTTCGTCTTAGACACGACATTCTGCAGCAGAGAGTCAGTGAAGATGGTTAATCTAAATTCTCTCACAAAAGAATACAATTAGGGTCCTTCACCTGTGGCAAAGTCTAGTTTAGTTTTTTTTCAGCTGTTTTTATTCAAATGCATCATAAATGTGAGTAGGTAACAGCAATCTGAGCAACTAGACCTCAGTTGGATCTGGTCTCAAATTATTAAGTTGCGTCTGCCAGCACTTGTCCACCATGTAATCATTTCAAGTTTTACAGTTTAGGGTCCGTTATTATAGTTCAGTTTATGGCTCTGATAAGCCTGATGTTATTGCAGGTAAATATTGCATAAATAACTGGTGTACTGTTCTCTTCAACCCTACACTGTATGTATATAATTTAATCTTTCTCCGTCTTTGGCAAATCCTGGATCTATATATGGCTATCAGCAAGACTGGTACCAACAAAAGACTTCAAAAGGCAACTTCATTGTGGGTCAAACTTTCTGGTAGTGGGAGAGGGAATATGTAAAAAGGCCGATCTCTGGGAGGCAGTGATAGATGCTCTGTTACTTCAAACTTTTGAAGATGGTCTTCCAGTTTGCTAGCAATCCCTGGATGGAAGTGGCCAGTGGGTTGTGCTCCAAGTGTGGTGATGTATGGAGGAGCTGCTGTTCAAGATTTCAGAGGAAACTGGATGGCATGCTCTGAATTGTATTCTTCTGTGGTTTTACAGCAGGTGTATTGGAAAGAGCCTAAAATACCCTTTCCATGTTATTGTCGTGACGTCACTTTCAGAATTCTCTGACCTTAGCTGAGTCTTGTTATCACTTTAGCGTTGAGTAACTTTTCTCCTAAAAGGTTTTTTTCATGTGCTTCAGGGTAAAGTAGCGCCAAATATGCAAAACGACTACGAGAAGCATATCTTGGGAGACTTACCTGTAAGATAAATTGCTGCAGTTGGCTGAAGACGTTCAGATACAGTAAGTGCATTTGCTACAGTTTTGAACATTCAGTTCAATCTCAGAGCATTAAGTATATGCTATTTTTTGTTAATTTACCTTCTAAATCCCTTCTGAAGGTACGTAGCAGGATTTGGAAATGGCAGTGCCTGTTGCCTGATGTTTCGCAGGGTGAAGAATATGTCTGCAGCTTGCATGATGGCATGTTTATCCACCACCACCCTCTCCTTTGCACACTCACTCGTGTCCACATCTGTGACTACAGCAACATCTGCTCTTCAGGAAGTGACCCATCCTCTCATGATCATTGTGGTGGGGCTGCTGTGTCCCTCCCTAACAGGCTTTCCAATGTGACTCAGCAACCAAACTGTTGTCCCAGTTGTCTTGAAATGATGTGGAGGGTGTTCCAAAACTGGACTTGCTATATTTTCTGTGTTGTGCATGTGCACATGCTGAAAAAGCAGCATTTTAACCTGAATGCCATTTTGAGGAGTTTTTCATTTCAGCCTTCAGCAGTAACTCAGTATGATGATACATGCACACTCAGAAGAACAACAGTATACAACAAAGAGAAGATTTCAGCTTTGGTGAATCACTGCCTTGTTTTTCTCCCCTCCCATTCTGACTGAAGATTTCCTGCTGCTTTACACACACTAAGCAGAGTGTTAGATGTAGCTTACATGCTGCTGGAACCTGACTCTAAAAAAGCATCCAAAGTCACTGTTGAAATCTGAATAATACTGGGTCATCACCTTTAAAAAGACCATAGTTTTGCAATGAGTGAAATTATGAAGAAGTCCTTCTTTAATTATTATTATTATCATCCCAAATTTCTTAGTGACACTGAACCTTCCATAATATGCAGCCATCTGGTACGATTGCTTCCAAATACAGCCCCACATTTGATTGTAGGGTCTGCAATATCAGCCTGCAGGAATGTGCTGGTAAAGCATCTTCCCTTACTGTCTGATGCTAAACAAACGTAGGATGTTGCGGTTTACCCAAAAGCCCTAATTTTTTATATTTTAGGCATATCCATAATAGGTGGGATTGTGTAGGCAGTACCCCAAGAAGGCAAGGAGAAAGCCACAGCAAATTCCAATAAAGCTGAAAGCATAGCAAGGTTGTGGATGTACTTCATATATAATTAGGATGAAGTGCAGTTATCTCAAGGGTTCTTAAAATCACTTGTTGATTAAAAAAAAAATGCTCTTGTACTGGGAGCTGCTATAAGGTCACTAAAACAGAGCTCAACAACAGGAATTAAAACCGTGCCATTTTCATGTTAGTAATAGAATAGGTAGTAGTCAGCTTCCCTACTTGTGCCAGCTCCAGCAGAGAGAGGTCTGGGGCAGTCAGACAGAAATACAGGGCTGGCACAGTCCCCAGAGCTGGGAAGCGCTGACGCTGCTGCTCCTTAGCCTCTACAGTGGGACAGGGCTGCCAGTATGCCCTCCAGCCCCTTTCCTGCAGCAGCATGCTTGGAGCACATCAACGACAGGTTGGTATGCATGTACAGGTAAATGGCACTTAGGTGCAGAATAGCTTCTCATTTCTTAACACCCAAGGAGTAGCCAAGTTCGCAGTATATAAGGGTTTTCATTCCTATTCTCAAAGCCACCACATTTTCGCATGGATAGCATGGCATTTAAGTGACTGCTTTGGAGATTTAGTTAGAGGTGACACCAGGCTTTCACTGGGACCTCAGTGAAGTCATTTACACTGCGCTCCCAGAGAAAATCCAGATTATTCCTACATGTTGTCTGCACATCCCTTTGTGTCACATTTTTTGGGACAGCTGCAAGGTGTAACATTAATTCAGCCCAAACACAAGAGCAGTCAATGCGTTTAGGTCAATCCTGATTACCATCCTACCCTTAATATTTTTCTTTACATTTGTTGACATCCAGATGCTTAGGCAAAGATGTAACAGGTATCTTTATGAAAGGCAAGGCGTACAGGAGCATGGTGGCCTAAAGTGATTGGCTACACTGACCATAACAAATAGTTCAACCAGTTAAATGGTGGATGGCTACTCTGGAAGTTGCTGCTCATTTTGTTTGGAACTTGTGTATTCAACCTGCCGATTCACTCTTCATTTCCTCTGATATTTTATTTATGCGGCTAGTCAATATGGCAGAGTTATTAAGGCAAAGCCATTTTCATAAATTATGTGGTTAATCCAGAATGTAATATATAAAATGTGTAAATTCAAAACGGACCAGAGAAATAGGAATGCGGTTAAAACACGCAGATCAAAGTGCTGCCTAGTTCCCAAGCCCTACTTACCTTGTACCAACATGCAGACACCTGAAAAGTACCATCTTCAGCTTTGAATAGAGAGGAGGTGGCTCTTTTTTTCTCCCCTCACGTATGGACTTCACATCCATAACCTGGATTAATTTGCTAAACCCAACTGCAATTAATTTTAATTTGCTAAACCGATTTGCATCCGACTCTTGTTTCTTACGTGGCACCTTTTGGTTAATAGGGTAACCTACTCTTTGGTATGAGATCCAGTACCCTTCAGTGACAGAAGGCAAAGATAAAACAAGCCTTCAGAGATCCCAGTACTTGCCAATTGATCTCACTGGCATGCGTTCATGACAAAATAACATAGAGCGCTCCTGGGGTCCATATGCACTCACGGATCTGTTGCAGGTTGCAGATTTTTATCTCCGCTGCCGTGCAGGCGGAGGGATGTCCTCCTGGGAAGCACTGGCAGAGCTCAGGGTGAGAGTCCCAGGGCAAAGGGAAACAGGGTGCTGCTGGTGGGGGGCGTCCTGACAGCCCACCCAGCCATGTGAGTGAGCGCTCACTGATGGAGGCTGGATGGGGAAAACAGCCCGGTCTGGTGCATTGTTCAGCACCATCACCGACTCTAAAGAATAAATGCCGCAGGCTCAGGTTTAAGAGACTGGGTACCTGCTGGCTGGAAGGACCTGGTTCTCCTTCTGTAACAGCGGTCATCACTGCCTGTGACAGATCACAACAAAACTGAATAAAAGCAACAGCCATTTTTCACACTGTCCTCTTCCATTCCCTTCCATAAATAGCAGGGGTTTGTATGTTAATGTTTCTATTGTTTTAATATTCTTGTTTTCCTCATTCATATTCGAAGGTATTATTGTTAGTGCCAACTCATTTGATTTATTATTTAGAGAAATCACTTGTTCAAAAAGTCGGTGCTGGATATTAAATGATGATTGCTTGCAATGAATTTCTTCTTAACATCTGCAAAGACAATTTTGCCTTTTCTTCTTCCACTTAACTCTAAATGAGAGATCTTAAGCATAGTTAAATAGGATTCATAATAACATGCTGACTGAAAATCATCTTGAAATGGGGAATATGGAGGCAAAAATAGTTATCACATACAAAGCCCTCTTCCCCTCGAATTTAAAAAAGAGGTAAGAGGAGAATGTTTTCTCTGGGTGTACAGTGCTATTCCTGATTACACAGGTAGTGAAGAGAGAGGAAACTCCAGGCTCGGAGCCACAGGTTTACTGGAGGTACAGATCTGACCCACTGACTTCCTCTCTCTTTCCCCAGATCTTAGGCTGTTGAAATTAATACTTCAGTGTGTGATTAGCAATCGGAAAACAAAAATACATAAAGTAATTCAAGTATTTTTTGTATTCTTAACTATGTGCTACCTAAAAATACAGCCAAAGCCCATTGGGTTCAAGAGAAATTTTCCACTGATTTGTGCAAATGTTGTACGAGATTCATATTTACTCAAAAATTTCTGACATTATTATTTTTTCACCAAGCGAGTAACTTTTTCATTAGCATCAGCTAATGATAGAGAAGTAAGATAATGCCTCCATATTAATTGTCAAATTAATTGTCATTTTACACAGCTGCTTTAAAAATTCTTGTGCAAGCAGAGCTGCTGAAGGCACTTCATTATCCTTGAGAAACAAACATAGAAGTAGCTGTAAATAAAGGTGCCATTTAGAAGTTCACTGCCACTAGCCAGGTTACAAAGATGGACAAAATGAGAAAAGGAGAATTAAATTACAGATTTTATTAAAGATAGTCATCAAGAAGGCTGGTAAAACAAACAAGTATATTATTTTATAAATGTCCTAACACGAAGTGTACAAAGAGACCGAACTTTTTAGCAGTGCTTTAGTGATTCTTTTTTTGTAATACACCTTTTTTCCCACAAATGGGAAAATACTACTGGGTAGCAAGTGAGTACATTGATGTCCTACTTCTCCATGGGGAAAAAAAATAAAGCAGCTTTGGTTTAAAATAGTTGGCTCCTTTAAAAAGGACAGACATAGCAAAACACTGAAGCAGAAAATAGTTTCTGGCATAGAATGCAGTAGTGTATTTCTGAATATATTATTATGAAGCTAATTGTCACAGAATTATGTTTAAATTCTATGACACATCCAAACAACAGTGACACGAGATGCAGAGCAGGCATTTCTTAAATAAATGTTTTGCCCCCTTTCCCTTCTGGATTGTGGCAAACAGTAAAAATTACTTCAGCTACAGTGCACTTGGACACTACAAATTAATTGTGCTCTCACTTTAAACCTTGTAGTTTGAGTACCTTACCTTTAAGCTTAATCTTACACATCTGCTAGAGAAAGGAGAAACATAATACAAACTGATTGGATACTTGGTAATTATAAGGGAATTGGAGAAGGGCACAATAATAGAATATGAGCTTAATTTTTTCTCCTTTTATTCATAAGATGTACTTGTTTCATTAGCTATCAGCATGCTTGATGGTGTGATGTGACCTAAAGTTTCTTTCAGCATTCATTAGACATGGTTTTCTTACTAAGAGGAGAATTCAGACTTAAACCTGCCAACTATGTCTTTTTTTCCTGAACCATTATGTATTCCATGTAGGCCACACAGGTTGAAAATATTATTCTGCAAGCAAATTATTCTGTTGCAGTGGCTTTTTTTACATGTCTCTTCATCCTCCACTTTGCTTTATTTTCTAAAGGCCATACTGTGGGTTTCAAAGGAGATAAATTGATAACTAATGTATTTTAGAAGTCTGTATGATTACTTTGGAATGGGTAATTTTCAAGAATACATATAAATGTGTACATGCATATAATGCTTCTTTTTTTTAGAGAAATTTTTAAGTGGAGATAGCCTGTCATTGGGAAAGGCGGTAACAAGTGTATGTTTAAATCTCAGTGACTTCAGGTGAAATGTATGCTTATAAATATTGTTCTGAACAGGGATACTTACCTACCTAGGATCAGGTGGAAAAGATGCTTAAGAAGATACAGGCACATAAAGAACCTTATACGTTTATGCAGCTGCATACTTAGGACTTGAGTGTTATTTATTGGCCCAAGGTAAGCAGCCTCTAAACGGTGGTGGGAAGGTGCAGCTGGCTCCCCGTGGTGCAGGAAACAACCGATGAAATTGCAGCCTGAGGGCGAAGCAGTGGTTGGAAGGGCTGGGCAAGCTCCCAGCCAAGAAGAGGATCAAAACATGAGGCTCGGTAAAACCTCCTTGACTGCACATTGACCTAGGACCTAGGATAAGGGTACCCAGTGACACCACAGGGAAGCTTCACTTTTGCAGGGGACGTGAATGAGACTATGACAATTATTGATCCAGTAGACTAATGGGTTTTGCAGCCTGTATATGTCTGATGTATAGATCTGTATGTAGGCACTCTTAAATATACCTCATGAGTGACTTGACAGACCGAAACTGTTTCAAAAGAGATGTTGCAGTTGGTGGTGTAAATCTTCCTCAGTTCTCGGGTAACTGAGGATCCCCTCAAAGGCTGCCTCACGTGCACAGTGCACCCAAAAGCTGAAAACATTATTCTTAATGCTAGGTTTTGTGATTTCCTTAGTTCGTTTCATTATCATCACAGTTTTTAAACCTCTCTTTTGTATGGTTAACCAATAAGAACCAAATTAAAGAACCAAAACCAGCTGGAGACTTTTTGTCACAGGAAAAAAAAACCCAAACCTCCTGAAACTAGCTGGTTTTTTGTGGGTTTTTGTGTTTTGTAACTTAGTGTTGCTGTATACATTAGCGGAGTCTTTTTCTTTCCTGTTTTTCCCTTCCCCTTCCCCAAAGTGCTTCTGGATTGCATCTTTGCATATGAAATTTCAGCCAAGAGCTAATTCTTACTGTTGGTGAATTATAAACTGCTTAAAGATAGGGTTATAAAGGAAATTCTGGCACATTCTTGAGTACAGCAGCACACACTTGCTTCCCCAATACCAGAATAAACTGTATTTTCCTCCTTAAATAAGTTCTATTAAGTCATACACAGCTTTCAAATCCTCATGCATTTCTTTCATGATTTCCCTGTGGAGTTATCCTTGTTGTTTTGAAAAGGATAGTCTCGAGTCTGAGCCTGTACTTCCAAGTCCTGCTCTTTGTTGCCTAAGGAGTATACAAAGGTTTAGATTGCATCTTTTCAATGCATTATGGCACTGCAGCCTAAAGCCAATACTTGTTTTTTAACTGGCAACCTGCCTGTACGAATGGAGGAAGCAGATTGCCTCTTTGCTGAACACTTAGACAAGGTACTGATTTAACAACAGTGGACAAGCAGCTGGGAGCTGGGCTGTCAGCCTGTCACACACTGACAAATCTGTTGTTCATATTCAGGCAGGATGTTCCAGTTAGATTGCCATCAGTATCATCCATCTACCACAGGCACGCGAGGCGTACCGGCGTCTCCTGCATACCCATAGACGAAATGCTGGTGATACAGCTTCCCGGGGGATTCTCAAGAAAATAGCTAATTTGCAGTTTTTTGGGGTTTGGGTGGGTTTTTTTTGCTTGGTGTTTTTGTTTTGTTGTTATTTTTGTTTGTGGGTTTTTGGTGTTTGATTTTTCTTTTCAGTGGTCTCCTGCAATAAGACTAGGGAGGCAGCAGATTCAGTTTTTGTCTCTCTTTGTTTCCTCATTTGGTATGCTGGAATTATGCGTGCAAATTGTTGGTTACTCCAATTTCATGTCTCAGGCATGAAAGGAAACCTCTGAATGGAGCCTTACCACTTTTGATAAAGCCATGAAAGCTTTTTCAAAAGCCAATTCAGTAAAATGCAGTCTAACTAAAATAGAACTAATAAAATAAAAAATTATTATTAATAAAGATATACTGAAATTACATTGTTCTGGCTTGCAAAATAATTTTGAATATATTTTCATACAGCTGCTGGATTTGTAACACTAAAATAATACACTCCAGAACTGTTTCATTCGTATAGTGAAGCTCAGTCTGTGGATGAACTCTCGGCTAAAACCTGCTTGTCTATATTCACGTTAATCAGCTGGATTCAATCTATATTGGGTTTGTATGTAAGAGTGGGTGTGGGGAGGGGGTGTATATCAAAGCTGTGGAACGTGTGCTGTAATTATTTTATCACAGACATATACTTGCCTATTTCTTTTTTAATTTGGAAAAGCTGCTTTTGATTACTCTGATTATATATTCAACAGCTTATAGTGTTATATTATCTGTCCTTATGGCAAAGTTATCCAATTTGCGGCCCCATGTGCCCTTTATCTTCTCCTGTTCCAGCTCCAGGTCTATAATCCCAAAGCCCACAAAAAGAGCTCCTGAATTTAGCTGGGGGTGGAGGGGAAATGGTACATCTGTACAATTTCATCTGGATTTGTCATCCGATTTTGGCGCTGCCTGTTCATCACCTCTGAGTGACAGAAATAACCCACAGCTTTCTCAAGGAGGTGGCGGGGGAAGGAGTCCAGTTAACTTGTTAACTTACTACTTATTCTCACAGTGGTATATACTGTTTTACAGTTTTAGACTGACACCAGTGTAATTTAGAAGAGTAATGGCACTGAAAAGTGGTAAGCTAGTCAAATTCTTAGTATTAATCTATCTCTTTTTACATGTTACCTTAATACAGTAAAAATCATAACGCAACATACATTTATGTAGTGTATAATTTAATCAGCTCATATCTTCAAGCCCTCTTCTCGACCTCTTCAATATAATACCTTTTCTGGTCAAGAAAGCCATTTACCTTCACTATATTTTTCACAGTAAGGTTCAAGAACTTCTGGAAGACACCAATGTAGATTAGTTAAGTTACCTATCAGAAAGGAAAAGAGGAATCTTGCAATTTTCTGCCCTTTTTGTTTTGGTTGGGGTTGTGAGGGTGTTTTTTGTTTTGTTTTTGTTTTGGTGGGGTTTTTTGTTGGGGTTGGTTGGTTGTGGTTTTTTTGAGGTATATCCATCGATAAGAAAGCTCATAAATAGAAAATGGTGCAGTACAAATTGCAGTAAGTTTCCACACAATGCTGGGAACAATATAAAAGTCAGTAAAAACATGTATAAAGAAGGCAGGCAGATTATAGTCTATGTTTCTTACGTAATATGCTGCTGATTCTTTATTTTTAGAAATAGTTAATTTGATGTAATCTTTCTTCCCTCCCTAAAAGGAATCTTAGTTATCTATCTTTCCACACATAAGGAAGGGATAAGAACAGAAATCCTTTTATAATTGTTTATAGGGTTGGTTTTTCATAAGAATTGTGTTCCCAAATATGAACACTTGAAAAAATGTCCAGGTGAAGATGCTTTTAAATTCACAAAATAGTATTATCTCACTTTGGGTCATATTGAGATGAGTGAACTACATAGCATATTTCCCAAATGGTGACCTACAGCAGTTTTTTCTTTGTTGAGGTCTAGTGCTTGGTCTTTTAAAATAGTCCTACAAGTTCATCAGACAGTAAACATGAGCTGTAGATATATAGAAGGTAAAGGGATTTCTAGATTCTTGTTAAAAATATATATAAAATCTGAGGGAATCGCACTGCTTTTGTAGTTGAACGTGAATAAAAAACATGCTTTAAAGTCTTTGGTACATGTTGAGGCGAAGCTCCTACTTTTTGTACACAGAGGTAACATTATCAGTTCCTTATCGTTATAAAATCTCTGGGTGTTCTTTGCTCAGAAACCTCTGTGATTTTTGATTGACAGAAAGATTACCTAATAAACCTTCACCACAAACTAATTAATCACTGTGAATACAACACTAAATTGGCAAGCATAAAAAGCAAATGAGATGGGTGTTGAAGACCGTTTTCAAATGACCTTAGTTAAAAGCCAAGTACAGAGTGTTGAAAGCATCAATAATATTGTACGGCTAGTAAACTTCTTTACTAGAGCCGCCTGCTTGCAGGAAGCTTGTGAGGGTGAGATATTAAGTCACACCGTTTATGACTACACAAACCCTAACACGTGTTGGTCGGTGGGACTGCAATAAGAGCAGGGCATCACCTCTTCTGAAAGCACTCAGGACATGGGCAGGACCGGGATCTGGTTTACAGTTCCTCTGCTCTCCTTTTGCAGTTATTAACTGGAAATATTTTTCTCAAAGGAAACACATTAGTGCATTTGTTATCCTGATGTAGGAATTTCATTGCATCCATAAGCCAAAGTTTTATTTTACTGCAAGAGGGTGGCGTTGTGGCAATGCAGCGAGTGGGTTTCCTCTGGTCACAGCGGCCCCTGAAAGCTGTGAGAATACCTCTTCCCCATGCACAAGTTTAACAGAGATAAAGTCACCACAAAGTGATATTCCTGACAAGTTTATCTAAGTCTGAGGCTTAGGTCAATATAAGATCTTAGTTCTCCACTTTCTTTTTTCTTTTCTGATGATTGAATACCACTACAGTCTTATTTATGGCTCAGGTATAGGGTATACCAGCATCACTGCAGGAAATACACTTGTCAATTTTTTAAGCCTTGAAATTAAAGACAGGAGAAAGCTCTGATGGTTTTTATCCTACTCAGATTGTTCCCTCCATTCAGGGAGGCTAATATCAGGGATTTTGTTCGGGCAGTCCCTGCCAAGGTTGAGATACACAACCCCCCCCAGGAATACATCGACTTTGGTAGAACAACTGCCTCTGCTGCTAATTCACTTTCCCGTGCAGAGCTGTGGAGGGGGTGGCTTGGCTCACAGGGGCAGAGGGGACCGTGGTTCCAGCGGTGGGTAGGAAGAAGACAGACTGCAGGAAGGGATTGTGAAGCCCCTCGGCCTCTTCAATGTGTGGAGGAACAGAGTAAAAAGAAAAAAAAAAAAAAATCAAAAGTAAATTAAAAAATACTGCAGCAGTGAACCAAAGCAGTGGGAAGGGTACTGCGTTTTTTTTGGCAGATGAGATAAGCAAGAGTCATGTTTCCATCTATAATTACAGACTGTTAAAGTCTGTTTCTGTATCCTTTCAGCTATGTTCTGTCGTGTACTCCAGCTTAACGTTAGTGTTGTGTTTCATTAATGTGCTGGCTTACCCATTCATCTTAAGAGAGGGCGAAATGGGCTTTCTTTCCTGCGGTTCTCAAATGGGCATCGGCATAGCATCTCAGTGGCTTGCGAGCTTTGTGTTTCTGATCTTTTGTGTCTTCAACAATTCCTACACAAACCGATGGAGGTTGTTTCTATGTGCCATGTATTTGTGAGCAGACAAGCACAGTGACTGACTTAAATCCAGCTGGTACCTCTGCATTTCCCATTCATCCACTTAACTGGAATTCTGCTTGTTTTGGGTTTGTTTGGTTGTTTTTTTTCTTGCTAAGGCTTTGCTTCATGATCTGACTGACTTGTAAAATTTTTGTTCTGTAAATTAAGCTAAATTTACAAATTACAAGGCTGGGGATCAGGGAATAGATAATCATGAGCTCTTTCATCCCATGGCACTTGAATGTACACAAGCATCTTCAGCCTTCCAATACCTTGTTTGTTCAGAAAGGTAGCGTCTGTGTGGCTGGCCCTGTACAATGCTCCATCTCAGTAGCTAAAGAACAAAGCAAACCTCTGACGTTGCAAATATCCTGTTCAACTTGGTAGGACTACAAACGAGCATAAAAGGGGTGCTGTGCAAGGGGTAGTTGCAAGGTTGAAGCCAAGGAGAAATTTTAAACAGGGTCCAAAGAAGCCTCAGCCCGAGCTGGGCTGCTGGTTTTCATCACAGCATTTTCATCTTTTGTCCTCTCCCATCTATCCGTGATGCCTTCATGCGAGCATAGGTGTAATTTGTGCCCCCTCTCGCCCCGGCGGCAGGTCTGCTGGGGCTGTCTCGGAGGAGGTCGGTTGCGTGCTGCTGGGTTGAGGCAGGTACAAGCTGTCTGCTCGACGCCAAACCTGCCTGCGGAGCTCCAGACCCAGGCACTGCCTTTCACCACGAGCAGCAGCAGCAGCCACCGCCGCTGCTTCCAGGGTTTTTAATGAATTGGCCGCTGTTCTCCAACCCATTTATTTGCCTCCTGCAGCCCCCTCCCCTCTGCCGGTCTCTTCCCCTCCCCACTCCCATCCTGGCTGCTCCCAGGCACCGGGGAGAGGGAGAGAGGAATTATTTATTGTGTGCCTGTTGAAAATGAAAGGCTTTTACATTTTAATGAGCACTAAATAGGAGCGAGGAAATATTGTTCATTAGCTGTAATCTGTGGAATTGCTTGAGTGAACTTCCTTTGGAGGCCACTTTAAACGGTTCACTCAAGTAAAGCAGTTTGTATGGTAATTAAGGGAGCATTTTTCTGTCAACATCTGTGCTGCTATTTATAACACTGAAGGTATCTTATTACTCCACCAGAGAAACATTAAAGAGGGTGGGCAGAGGAGAGGTGGTATTTTTATTTATTTTTATATATATATTTATTATTACTGTCTTCTCTCTTCATAACCTTTTCCTTTTCCTTGTTTCCTTTTTGTTTTCTTATTCTCTTCTCCCTCTTCCCACCACCAATTTGCCAAGGAAGAAAATCCTGTCCACTATTTCGTGATAGTAAGGATTATCATTCTGACATCTTTTCATTAATCATACCCTTTGCTCAGCAGCCAGGCAGGGAGACTCAAGCTGCTTGGCAAAAATGAGAGGCCTGTGAATTTGGAAACCAATCCTTCTCCTGCTTCTTTCCATAGTAAAATAGATGCCTTTTGGCTGGACTGTCACAGTGTCCCTGGAGGGGTGATGCAGCACCACCTCTGTCCTCCCCGCACCCCTCTGGTAGCACTGCGGCACAGAAGCCAGCCCGGGCTCCCAGTGGTCTGCAACGAGGAGACTGAGGGGGCAGGGGGTGATGGGGAGAAATACCTTTAGCATATTAGGTGTCATTATATTATTTAAAATTTGAAGTTGGTATTTTGACTTTGCTGCACTAGGGAAAAGTGTTTGGGTGTAATGAATGGACCTGGGTTTTACATATAAAAATAGAAATATTTTTGTGTGCTTTCATTTGACGACACCCATCGGTTTAACCCCCACCAGCTGTACTACACTAGGGCATCACAAGGTATAGTTTTACCCTTACGTTTTCTCTTTTTGCTTTTCCCTGTGCTCATGATGTTGAGGTTCGCATCCTGAATGCATCTCATTACTTAGGAATATGGGAAATAACGTCCTTAAAAGTTGGAATTGCTGAGGCAGAGATTCGCATTACCCAATACTTCTCAGCAACGCCTCCCAGCCTGCTTGCCTCTAGCTGATTTTCTAAGAGCTGCAAGCCATCACCCATCGTGGATATGTGCAATTCCCACTTTCCCAAATCTAAATGTTTTCCTCCGTCCCTTTCTCATGTTCTGAATGTTTTATTTATGCTTCCACTGCTTTAGTTCTCCCTTTAAACCTCTGACATAATTTTCTCCCTCCCTTAAACTAAATCCGAATCTGGGGTGTTTAGATGGGTTTTTCCTTTGTGTTTTGCATACATGCTAAGAAGACTTCATAGAAGAGAAGACAATATTCATTTAGTGCTGTGGAGATTTTACCATTTTTACTGAAGAGAACCTCACAAAGTATGTGGAAAAATGCATGAGGAAAAGCAAGAAGTAGAGTTAAAGCTTGCTAGAGTGCACCGAAAGCATCGCTCTATAGAAATTAAATACGTTGTGCCAGAGCCAATAACTTTTATAGATTTTTCTCTACCTGTAATGAAGGAAAAACATAAATGACTATCATAAAAAGTAAACATTAGAGATAGAAAATCCCTTTTATAGCATTCAGTCCATCTTTCTGCCAATAACAAGTTGTTCCCTGTAGTATATTTTTCTAGTGATTCCTCCAGTCTAGTGTTAAACATTTCAAGTGATGGGCCTTTCTGTTCCCCTGAGAGATGGGCTGAAAGCTCAGTGTGTTTCAATGTCAGGAAGTTTTTCTTGGCAACTTTAATTTTCTCTATCTGTATTTCTTCCTATTGGTCTTGGGATATCCCTATAATTACTTATGTTCCTTTGAATTTTCTTATCAGTGCTGTTTTGTAGGTATCTGTATCCTGATTCTGTATCACCATTTCATAACTGTGCAGCAAGAATCCCAACTACACATTTCCTTTTCATTCTTGGCTTCCAGCTTAATTTATAGGTAAAGTTCCCTTAATGTTTGCATCCTATTTACAGGAAGAGAGCTTATCATATCACCAGACTTAGTATCACTGTTCTTTTATTTTAATGGGTAACCATATCATGCGACCCTGACATCTGCTGTTTTTGGTAAGGGGCCAGTGCTGGTTTCAGAAACAGGAAAGTGCTTCCAAAGAGAAAAATTACAATCAGGCAGGAAAAAAAAATAATGAAGAGCAAAACTGTCCAACAAGCAAGAGAGGTCTAAAAACAAAAGGGAGAGGTTTTCCAGAAGAAAGTAAATGAATGACGGCTTCTAATACAGAAATGTGCAATTCACCTGAAGATCAAGAGCATTTTATAGTCAAGGAGAAATGGAAATTTGTCTGAATCAGCAGCACAAATCCGCGTACCCATTCTGAAAGAGCTATATCACACCTAGCATGCACCCACCCACAGAGGAGAGCAGAGACGCTACCAGCGCTCCTGAACTTCAGCTAATGGATGTTCAGGTGTACACCTACTTACAAATTGGGATCACAACAAAGAGCTGAGGGCTGTTTCGTGGGGCTGAGGAATTTGCTTGTGAGTTGGAGCCTTTCCATGAAACCACTGGCAGAAAAGGTAGAGGCTTTTTGCCATGGTCCTTGTGAATATAGACCTGCATCTCCTGGGCATGGTGAATAGGGAAATGCAGTCCAGAGTGTGACATACCAGAGTGCCTGAAAAATCAAAATTCTGTCAGGATTTCAGTATGTCTAATTAACTGTGTGATAAATGCTAGAACATGGATCCTGGAAATTTTGCCTGCCTTGTTTTCGTTAACATTTGGAGTCCAGGTGAAATGGGTATTTGCCGGCTATTAATTGTGCTTGGAAAATCATCTCCCCCAGAGCATCTGAAACCCCAACAGACATACCGATTTTCCAGGTAGCACTGAGAAGAGACATATTTTCTGTATAGGTTTTACATGAAATGTTTCAGGGTCCAGCCTGCTGAATATCTGAACACAGACTGGGCTCCTCCTCATCTGTTGGGCGACTCAAACACTAGAAAAGGTGGCAGGCAGACATCTATCAAACAGCATGAGCATAGGTAGTAGCAAAACACCAGAGCTCGTGCCTTTGCTGAACTGGAAGAAAAAGATATTGCTTACTAATCGGGAAGTCAGTTCATTGCCAGGAGGCAGTATTAGACCTTCTGTGTATCACACAACTTCATATTACCCCTGCATCTCTGTGGTGAGCTCAATTTGAGTAAAGCACAACTTCCCAAAGTTAGCCAATCTTGATTTGTCTCATTTTCTTTAATATTTAAGCCTTTCAGGTACTTTTCTGCCAAATACACAGAACTGGAGTAGGATGACTTTTTTTTTGAATAGGATTTTTTGAGTAGGGTTTCCGGAAGAAATGTAAAGACCTCCACTTGGTGGCAATTCACTGTAATGCTGGAATTATATCACATCTGCCAGTAAAGGACCAAAAAAGAAGTCTGCCTGGTAAGTAGTTACTCATATCTCTTACAAGGTATATTTTATCTATTTTTAATAAGCAATTAATTTGATCCAGTTGTTTAATACCTCTTATTTAAGAGGCTTCTCAGTGAAATAAAATACCATAGTCACAAAAGGCAGGAGGGGAGGAACATAAATCCGTACAGTAATTGTTCATTTTCCCCTCAATTATATTATTAGTTGTCAAAATAAGACGAGACGCCAAACGAAGAAATAACTTCTAAGCATATGAAATACTCCTATCTTTTGCTCCTATTAAGGTTAGTAAAGTATATTTTAACAACCTCTTCCTTCCTTATTCATGATCAAATTGTTTTTCCCAGTGCTTTAATGTGTAGCATTATGTGGTGTCATGTAAAGGGCAGCTTTCCAGACAGCTCTGGCTCTGCATCGTCAGTGCATCTCCTTCCAGCAAAGAGCTCACACTTATGCTTATCTTTAGGCACGCGTATCTTCTACTTGAGTTCAATGGAATTTAAGCTCATGGAGAAACTTTAATGCTTTGCTGAGTGGAAATACATTTTAGTATATGCTCAAGTATTTTTCTCGAGAGGCTTACCTGTGCATAAGCCTTCTTGAAAGACCCTTCTGAGTTAAAAATACCTGAAGTTCTTTCTAATGAGGATCTATAGCATTCTGCTCAAGGTAATCAAGACTCGTGACATCTCATATTTTAAAATCCTTATTATGAAGGAATAAAAAATCATTACATTAGATAAAATAAGCACAGGTTAGAGTGAAAGATAAAAATGGGGAAGGAAAATAGTAGAGCAGAAATACGTAGGCATCTCTTACTGAACTTCTTCATTTATAACCTTTCTTAGGCTATACCATATTGACTGATAAGCTCTTTAAGGCAAGTGTTCATCATTCTGCCTGTATACAAGAGGCCTAATGCGTTTAAGGGTGCATTTTAATATTTGATAACAGATCATTTTCTATGGGTGTTAGAGTTTATTGCTTTAATACTGTTTCGGTATTTATTGAATATCTGAACAATACCACAGACAGGCAATTACACATAATATTTTCCAAAGACCAGAAACATTCTTCTGGTTTTTTGGAAGTTACTTCTGAGGCTTCCCAGGTAGTGCACCGTGGTAACATAATGCTAACACATGGCAGGGCATGTTTCAGAGGTCCATTACTACATGCTGTAGATGTGCAGCCTCATGCATTCAGCCACCTGAGGTGTGTATTAATGGACCATTAAAACATGCCCAGGAGTGTCTTAATGCTATTACAGTATGGCTCTGCAAATTTTAATTCAACTTTTGTATAAAACAATTCTTTTCAAAAGCACTATTTTTACTATACTGTGAAATCTCTCCTGCTCAGAAAAGATGGGGCTTCTGTGACATAAGAATAAGAAGAGAGCAGGACATGGATATAAATACCATTTTTGCTGCCATTTAATACATTTTCTTTTGATTTTATATTGTTTTATAAATAGTATATTTCTAAGGCCTAATTTTCATTTTTGCTGACCTACCTTTCCACTGCTCAGGAAGTGTAAAGGAGTCTTAAAGTGCCATAAATGTAAATCACGCCCCAGACTACTTAGCTTGGTTGCTAATTTCAGTAGACATTTCTAGGTTTCTAGGTGAGTAGGACTTTTAAGCAGCTTTGGACTTTTGTTGAAGAAGCAAAACTAGAAATTGAAGCCGTTTACCAAATAAGTTTTGCGGTAGAAAGCTAAAACTAGGGAAGGAAAAACTGGGTCTATCACAGGTGGTCAGACTATTCATACAGTAAAACATTGTCACTGACCACATCAGTTTCACAGCTAAATCTCAATTTAATTAAGTCTGTAAACTAATGTTATCATTTGGTACTGTTATATTATTACTGTTGTATGCCAATCATACAGAAGTTGTCATTTTTATTATGCTAGTACAGCAAACAGTTATCCATGATTTCATACTAAATCCTGTGCAAGCACATACTGCAAGCTGTGGAACAAACCTTATCCTGCCATGTCACCCTCTTGTTTAAAAGTCAGGAGCAGCATGAAGAGCTTGGAAGTACCTGAGCCTGGCTAGAGGATATTTCTTCAATGATAGTGCTTTGAAAGAAGGCCACCCTTCAAAAAGTTTCCCGTCTGCCTCCAAATAGAAAATTGTCTCGGGTCAATTTAAAAATCGCATTTGGATTTTGCCTTTATTTATTTATCTATTTATTGCTGCATGCCATTGCATGTAGCTGAGCTAGCAGTCATTTTGAAATGGACCATTGCATCACATTGTTCAGAAGAGGTTGTAATCCAGTATGAAAGCATTGTTTTTTCCACGTTTCTTTCTAAAAAACGTTTAAGAAAGTTCTTCGCCTCTTTCTGAATTAGTTTTCTGCAGAAAAAGTTGCAGTGGAGCTTAACATTTAGACTAGCATCGCTTTGGGCTGTGTATTAATCATCATTATCATCATAATAGCATTACACTATTATTACATATTACTCCACCTCTGAAGTGTATAAGTACAGTGAGCTGTAATTTGTAAATACCGGCGCTGCTTGAGCTGCGCTTTTCGTTTGCAGTGCTGGAGGAAGAGCACCAGGATAATGCCAGGTGTAACTGCAGCATCACCACCTCAGAGCATCAGCTCATCAGCCACAAATCCTCGGTGCCGATCAGCATGTGGACAGAAGGTCCAGACAGATCCATGGCTGAATTGCTGGTGGGACACAGTGTGGATCTGGGACTCTTCTTTTCCTGATGTGTTTGTATGAGAGCTACAGTCCTTATCAGCCTTGCAGTGGGAAAACCTGACTGATCAGAATAGCATGATAATCTAAAGCATTATAACGACTGCTTGGATTTGAGAGCTTTTTTCTTGTTCTTCCTTCCCCACGCTGATTTCAACTGTAGGGATTTTTTTAAGAAGCTTTTCTGAAAGGAGGAAGAAGGGATTAGGGAGCATTTGGCTTTGGTTTTGGCGGGGGTAGAGGGATTTGACTGGATACAGTGCTAAGTTCCTATGTCTGTACGTACAAAGAAAGGAAGTTATTACTAATAACCCTACTCACAAATATAGCCTGTAAATTCAAAACCCAGTGATGATGATTTAGGTCTTATCGAGGCTGATAGTGTCAGTGCTATCTTGTAGTGTTGTTCAGTAGATATGGCAGTGTTGTTGACTATTGCCTTCCAGGATGAGCCCATAGCCTTCCTTGTAATTAGATTTTCCAGTTGTAAACAAATCCCTCAAAATTACACATGTGCTGAAATGAACCTTGTCACATATTTTCTTTGAGGTTGAAATTAGATATACAAAGAATCTCCAAATGGCTTAAAATAATTTAATCCAATTAGAGGGAAATATATTATTTGGACCAGGAACTAGAGACAGTGCTAGTTAAACACTGCAGTGTTTAACTTTTAAGCCTGTGGCTGCCAGGATTTAATCTAATTCAGCTTTAAACATCGCATCTTCCTCTACAGTTTAGGTAAAAGGTCATATGTTCCAAAAGTGTTATTCAAAAAGTGAAAGCATGGAGTGGGAAATCCAGTAGATCTAATCAGTAAGCAAAGAGATATCTCTGAATTTATGACACATTTGCTTCGGGGCTCTTCAGGGGCGTGAAGGAAAAACTAGGATGCAACGCTGGACCTGATTATGTGAGGAGAATGGGACTGAGAGAAGGAATCAAAAGCAGGGAAGAGCAAGATAGGGAAAAGGGCTGTCTGTAGGGGAAGAGGCTGACACAGCCAAGCTTGGGGCAAACATATATTAGTATAGGTCCATTACTGCATGCTTTCCTCCTCTGTCCATAGGGGCCTGGATTTTTACCTTTTATTTTATATTTTATATGTTTTATATGTGTTTGATACATTATATATTATATATTTACTGTATATTGGATTGTATATTTATTGGTTTTTTTAATATTCTATTATTATTTCTGTCTCATGCATTACTGAAAAGAGGGCCATTATTATTTATAGTCAGGACTCCCAGATCCATGTTTGATTTATAGCTTATACAACCATAATTCAGTCCTTACAGCATGAAAAGTAGATACAGCAGGGTTTTACCATAACTAGCACTGTTATGAAGGTTCCGATATATATGCAAGTGAGATTTAGCCTCAGCCCTAGGCAGTCTAGATGGTCATAATTGTGAGCTAGAGAACTGTCTCTCCCTGCCCAGGCCATGCTGTGATGGAGCAGTGCAAGAAGAGAAACGACACATCTGAAGTGGTCTGTCTGGTGGGGAGGGTGGCCAAAGGCTGGGTGACTTAGGACCTAGGGAGACTGCCATTCCCTTTCTGAAAGGCAGCTCATGGGAGTGTTGGCTCTTAATATATTCGGAGTTATACATAAAATAAATTATAATAATGTTGTGCATGTATTGATCATTAAAGTCAGGTCATAATTATTACAATCAGAAAGTAATGGAATTAACAAATATTTCTACAGCACTTTGGAATAAGACAAGAAGCATGAAAGTGCTCTGCACAGCTAAGTACCGGTTTTAGTATTGTGATAAATGATGCAGGTATGACATCCCTCAGCAAGTGCCAATTATCTCTAGAGCTGTTTCAGAATTACTTTTGTAGGGTTTTTTAAGCATGTCAGGAAAAAGAGACCTACTATATCTACCATATAGTACAATACAGAAGATATCACCACCCTTATTGACACTGTGCCACCAATTCAGCGGTATTTGACCTACAAGCTGTACAGCTTCCTCTGAGAAGGTCCTAGACTAGTCGCACCTCAGTTTTGAGACTGAGGGAAGTATTCCAATAATGTATTTTTGACAGAAATAGTAAGATTTAAAATGTGTTATTGTTCAAAATCATGCTTTGTTATGCAAGTGCAATTCAGAAATAGCAGAATTCAGATTCCTACCCAGAGCTGGCACTGAGCAAACAAGTAATTGTCATCTGAATTTCAGTTTTCCAAAAGCAAATTTCCAGCCAGAATGGCTTGGTCCCAGGTTCTGTTTCAATTAAAGCAAGAACGTTAGAAGTTAATTAGCCAGCACTGGTCCTTTTCAAAAATTCTGCGGCTTTTCCAGGTACCCAGATGAAGGAGGTGGAAATTTCCAAAAGGGTTGTATTTAAAATGGCTTTTTCTACCCAGTTTCGTGTCAGCTTCTGTAATGATAGGGGAAGACAGGGAAAAACATGCATTCAAATTCTGATTCCAAAGAGCCACATTAAAAAGTTTCTAAAATACTGCCCCATGACGTGCTCTGAGATCGATGCGTAATAAGGATGCATAGAACAGCCCCTAACTTCTTCCTTCAAAGGCTCTGCAATTCCCTCTTACAAGGAAAACTGTCATTGATACAACTTGGAGTCTCTCCTGGCAAGTAGTAGTAGCAGCCAGTTCAGACATGGGCACGACAGATGGAAAAGTGATCCACACGTCAAACAAGATTGCCATGGACATCACTTCGTCACAAAGTTTCAAAATAAATTATTTCACATTGCTTCAAATAGCATCATAAAGCAAGTATATTGCAGTAATAGTCATGAAGAAATCATTAGTTTACTCATTTGCTGAAAGGACACGCTATCACATTTTAAATAAGAAGACAATAACAAAAATTATCTCCCTTGAAAATGTGTCTCTAGAAGAGATGTGTGGGAGGAAGTATAAAACCAGGCTGGGGAATATTTAATAAATTGTCTTGAATATAGCACTGTTGTTGCTGGAACAGCATTAAAAACTTGCAAGGTGTTCCTAGGAAACTCCTTCACTGGCATGGCTTTAACCTACATTAAATGATCTCCCGACGGACACTGCCACTTAAGCAGCAAATACTAGCGGAGACTAGATGGGACGTGAGAAGAGAAAATCAGAGTATCGATGCACAAATGCTGACTACCATCTGGCACAGATGTCATTTACTGCTGTTCATGAATCAGGAACCAGTTAAATTTAACGTATTTAGCAGTCTATTTATCCTTGTGCAATGTTAGGCAATACAATGATTATTCCGCAAAGTTACAAACTATACGATTCATTCTTTTGTGAAATTCTGGATATATTTTTTTTAATTTACATAGTTTTTAGGTTTAGGGTAATATTCTAAATACATGACTTACAGAATCTAATAGCAACAGAGAACATTTAATAATAGTAAACTTTCAGCTCTAGACTATGTGTGCATTTCAAGCCTGCTTTTTGAAAGAGAGCTAGAAGGATTGCTAGCTGAAAGGTTAACTGCTGAATGGTGGGTTTTTTTCATTCACTGGAATAAAAGGGGAAGTTTTCAGCTTAATTTTTTATAAAAGCGCATGTAAAATAATTTTTTCTAAGAGATGCGGTGGTTTTGCTATCTGTGAATAAAGCTTCATATATGGCATTATATAGCCATACACATATGTTTTAAGATCTACGATATTATATAGCATTAAAAAATCCATAGCAGCATTGCAAATACTCCACTGTGCTTGCATTTTAAGTTTTGGAGTAATATTTACATGTTTACAACATTCAGTGATTAAGTTAAAGGCCCTCTGTCCAGCATTCCCTTATAAAAGCAAAGCTCTGAACACATGAGCTGCAAATGAATATATCAAGGTATTGTCCTTAATAATGGCAGACAGTTTATTTTGGTTATATGTTAGGTCATGAAAAACATCCTATATGGGTGATAGAATATATTAACTTTATTAAAGCTTTATCAATTTCTGACTTCAACCCCTTGGACTCTTGAAATCTGTTGTAACTAGATTTTTTTCCTTGGACAATAAAAAGTGTTTTCAGAAGTTTGCTTTGGCAGTCTGGGCCAAGAAACAAAATTACAATGTTTTATTCTAAACAGAAGACAAAATGCTGTTTAAACGTGAATTCTGGCCTGCAGGTGAGATAATGACAAAAAAGCAGAGAAGTGGGGAAGGAGTGAAAGCAAAGGGAAGCACAGCCACCACGCCGGTTATAAAGCCTTTTTAAAACATGGTTGCTTCTAGAATTATACTGTTAGCATTAACTACTCTGCTAAATGTAATTTCAGAGCAGCTTGGCTATGCTGGGACCAATAATGTTTCAGCAGATGTTAACAGTGAGGGAATTTAAAGATTACAGAGTTTCATGGGTGTAGTAAAGCTGCAGTGGGAACAGAAATATTACCGTAGCTGTTATGTTCTGAGTGCACCACATTTACTGACAAGTAATACATGAGTGATAGTGAGGACCAGGGGAACAGAACTTTATACTTACTGGTCAGCAGCCTATAAATTCCATAAATTAAACAAAGTTTTATGTATTTTTCATTTCTTTTCAGAATGATCCTCTCTAAGGGCCCCTGCTTCATGTTAATTCCATCGACAAAGCATAGCTCTGTCTTTCAGCATTTTTTCAGAAGGGTATTTCCTCACATATATGTTTCCTTTTCCTCCTCCCACTGCCCTCCGCTTGGAAGGTTTTCACAGGCAGTGCTTTCTCTCCAGTGATCCTCCATGGGTCAAGCCTTGACAGTCAACTGAAGAGCCGTAGATATCAGCTTCTGTTGGAGGAAGGCCCTTCACAGAAAGGCCTTTTTTCCAAAATGGGGCCAGCCATTTTGTGCACAAGTTCTGCCCACAGTCTACAGGCAAGGAAATAGTCATCATGACTTACTGAGACCAGTAGAGGTTTACAAATTCATGGAGAAGTTGATGCCCTTTAATTGGCCTTCCTAAAACATTAGAGTTGCGAACCTGAGGTGAATGAGGCAAACTAGAAGGATACAGCTACTGCCACCATGTAACAATGTCCAATACATTGCTAACAGTAAAAGGAGTATGGGGGTAAATAAATCGTCCAAACGTTATATATAGCTGTCAGTTGCGAGGTGCATGTCCGCTTGCAGATCTAGCTACAGAGGCAGAGCATGAGCCAAGTGTATATGGCAGAGACCAAGGCTAAACTTGCAGAAAGCATGAACTGCTGCATCTGAGCTCGGTTACTTAAGTATGGATAAAGTGTTCAGTTGAATGAATTTAAAACTTTATGTTTAGTTGATATTTACCTGGTATTCAGCTTTTGGTGATCATGCCTGTCAGCAACAGCATCACTCACCAGCCAAAGAAGTAACTAGGCTTTTCAGAGAAAGGAAGAACAGAAATAAAATTTATGGTATTCTCTATCAAAGAATCAAACAGATCACAGTTTAGAGTGAATGTATCCTGCACTGTTACAGAAGGGAGACTGGCAGAAGGTATTTAATGTAGCCACATTTCAAAGGCAAGCTCTCATAGACTATGCAGAGCTTACTGACTTCTTTTCTACTTTCAGGTTGGGCCTTAGGAGGGAAACAGATGACCTTTTGTCAACTTTTTCCATCCCAAAGTTCAGTACAAGGTGCCACCAATGTAAAAGCTCCCTTCCCATGATGCTGACTGTGCAGAGCCCACTGCCAGTGTTGGTCCTGCCCCAGACCTTTCCCTTAGTGAGTCAAAGGTCCTTATGAAAGAATACAGGACAGTACCACTATGATGCCTGTTAGAATAGAAGATCACAATACAGCAGACTACACAGTGAAAGCCTTTTTATTTTGATGGCAGTCTTTCACTGTCTATCATAAACTTAGTGAAGCAGGCTTTCTCTATCCAGCTCTCCTTTTATTGGGCACAAATCACTGCTGACAGGAAGTTTTATGCCTAAATCCGTTTACTGTCCTTGTTGGTAGTCTTTAAATTAATATTTATAAGCTGAGAGAGGCCTAAAAGGATGCAGCAGTAAAATATCTAAATGCCTCAGTTTGGCTTGAGCTGAATTTTCTCCTTCTTGACCACTGACATTCCTTAATTACTAGTGACCCAAGCATGTATTGTCTCTGCTGCTCCAAGCCTACAAATCACTGCCTTCCACAGTAGTGTGGCTGACAGAAGGGGAGGTTCAAAGCAGACCAGTTTGTATGATATATTGGATTAATAAATGTGGGTACAGGCTGAAGAGAAAAAAAAATAAATACCTTCATAGAAATGCCTTAAAAGAAGTAACTTAAAGCTGAAACAAATTACTTGGATATAAGAAAAAACAAAAAATGTTTGAATTGGCAAAAGTAACAGATTTAGTTGCTATAATTTTAAAAATAGTTGGAAACAAACCAGAGGGCATACTGAGCTCAAAAAAACTCAGTTGGGCATATTCAAATTTTGACTGGATGATATATACGCACACCCTCAGCAAAATGACCATTTTCATTAAATCAATATGAAGGACACTTCTTTTGCATATCAAAAACTGTTGGGCAAGCTGAAATTAGAACAAAGCTGTTTAAAAGTAAAATTTTGTTGCATTCAATCTTTTCCTCCTTTTTGTTACTATTTTGGGGTTTTTTTTCCTTGACGTCTTACTTCTGTCAAAGTAGGTGAAGGGTGTGCAACAGAAGAAAAGCAAATGTAAAGAAAAAACCAGATCAGCTGTCACCACCTTAGCACATAAGCACATAAAAATAATGAGGCTGGCTAGACTGGAAAAAAGTAGAGATAACAAATGGTGGAGTCCTCTCAAAATGTCATTCTAGGAAAAAAATATTGTAAAAGAGAGGAGGGACAGAGGATTCTAACCTGCATGTGGTGAATCTGCGCCCTGGTCCTGAGGCAGATTAAGTTTTGGCACATTAATTATTTTATGATTACAAGGGAGGATCCCTAAACAAAAGGCAGCAGATAGCCGTCCATGCAAGATGCAATAGACCCAAATCACCATTGTCTGTAAGGAATGAATGAACTTTTATGTTCTCCAGGAAACAGAGAAACAGCTGAATAGTTTGTAATAGAACCACTGAAAGACAAAAATAAAGACCTTTCTAATCTACTACTCATGTCTTTGTACTCGCTAGATCTCTGCCTATAAGGAACATCTAAAAGGTGGGTTGGTGCATATCCGTTTCATTTTTGGAATTCATCACCCTATTTTATTTACTCTGCAAAGACTAATTTGGGGACATAAATGGTATTTTTTTGCTTAAACCCTCTCATGACTATTTCATATATTTGCAGCTTTGATTTATTACGCTTGACCAAACTTTCTTCTACATCCCTGGCTGCTTTACCTCTGAACCAGTGCGCTGGTAAGTCTTCATTGCTTCTCTTCCCAGGAAAGCTATACTTCATACATGCTACATTCACACACTACAATAGGATACATTTCATATGTGGGAAGGAGACTGGGAAATAAACCATTAATTCTTTAGTACCTCAAAACTGCTGTTCTTTTGTGTTCAAAAGGCTGAGCTGCCTCAGGTAGTCTTCAAACTTCTTTATAAACAGTGCTCCTGCCAGCTGAGATAGATAGCTAATGAATATAACAAGCCTACTCTCACAATTATAAAACAGGCACGATTATGTGTTCTATTAGAATGACTCAAACTCCCCCTAAATCCTATTCTTCCCAAGCAAGATAAAATTATAAGACTTGTAGAATAAGCCGATCATCTGCTGAGGGCAACTAATTCCTATATAAGTGTCTCTGCTCTTGGGTAATCAAGCATCTAAAGTGATTCATTCTAGAGCTTAAAAGGAGATGGCATTTTGACACCTGGGCCGCTACCCTGAATCTCCAGACACAAAGACACCTGTGAAATTTGAGGCAGGACATATGTGATGGGATGTGTGTGATACTAGAAAGCAAGACATAAAATGCAGGATGATGCAGGACAACAAGTGTAAACTTAACGAGGGCTAAATCAGCCAATTAGCTCACTATTTTTTGACCTCACTCCTTTTTGCAACGACATAAATAAGCAGTGATAGATAAGGTTGAAAAGGCAAAACGTAACAACATTTCCCTTCACCTCTTTTGTTGAGTTTTACTTTTGACCCATTCAAATACGTTAATTATGTCACAGGTACAGGGGTACCCTTTCTCTATGCCAGTGATTGTCTATGCCTGCAATAAATTATTCAGCCTTCCTTGAAATGATGCCTCCATTCAAGTGAACCATAGTGAACAGTAATCAGGGCTGCATTTTTTCTTGGGCCTTTCAAAAAATTATAGCTTTAGCCTCCTTCTGTTTAGATGTTCATTCCTAAGGCAGACCGTGGCACTGTCCAAATTAAAACAAGATAGTGATGTATTCTGTGCTTTTCAACTTCTTTACCACCATTTGGGTGCCTGTTTTTGTTCTTGCTTTTTCTTAAAGAGAAAAGCATAACTGGAGTAGTAAAGCAGTTTATAAAGGCTTGGAGAAAAAAGATCTAAATGCCTTCATTTTGCTCTAGCTGTTCCGCAATTGAGAGAATACTGTTAATGTACTGTGTTTCATTTTTTCCATCATCAAGACTGAAGGCACTGTAGTTCTCAACAGCGTGTTCAGAAAGGCTGACCTACCAGCCATAAAATAGCACAGCAGTTACCAATAGCTCTTCCTCATTCTGAACCTTTTTTCCTACCAGAAGATGCCTGTGTGGAGCTTTTCCATTCAAATATCAGTGGAAAAGTTCTCACCTTTCTTTAGTGCTTTTCCTACAAGTTGGATGAAGATTACATGCACACACAACTGGGCATTTGTTGAAGGAATTTGTGCCTATGGCTGGGGAATGCTTGCTAAGCTAAAGCTGTCATGCTTTCTAAATGCTCTTTCCCTAGTGCCCTGACCTAAAACAAAGCCCCATGGCAATAATTTTCCATAGCTGAGAGACCTTTAAATTGAAATGTTTGGAAGTTGCCTTTCCATTGGCTCCAACCCATTGTTTCAATAGCCCATTTATTGTAACTTCCAGCTGTCCTAATTGGGACAGAATAGTCAGTTCCCTCTTCCGTGCTGTGCGATCAAATGCCTCCCTGTGTCCTGGTGTGCAACCTTTGCTCCTTTTGGGGAAAATCCTTTAGACATCAGATATTTCTGATTTGCACACCAGCATGCTGAATATCTTAGCCAGGATGCAAATTTTCTATTAAGTTATTTCAGCTCGGAGGGTAAACATCTGTGACTGGGTTTTGCATTGGGATTCCTGGATGGTGACCCTGATGTTGTGGGAAGTTCCTGAAAGGCTTTTTTCTTTTAATTTACTGTTCCTCTCTGCCTCTGCAGGTGGCTTGTCGTTATCTTGCCTTGGTTCTCTTCATTTCCCATTGCTCTTCTGCTTTTCCACTCACTATCTGGAACTGAATAGAAACATCTTTTTAGACTGAATAAAGTCCGTTGTCCATTTCTTTCTCCTGTCCACACATATCTTTCCTCATTCTTTTTGCCTCAAAGCCTTAATGCGTTCTACTCACCACCAATTCCCATTTCCCTAGTGATGTGGTTGGGGTTTTTTTGAGGGGGGTGGGGTAGGGGGTGGGGGTGGGGGGAGAAGAAGGGCATTGGAACAGGACAGAGGAATTACTTATTTTTATGACCTGAACTAAGACGTTAGGAGTGTTTCATGTGTCCTGCCTGAAGTACACAGTATTTCCTTCAGGGCACAGAGTTCTTTAGAGAGGGGATGGGATTTAGATACTTAGATGCCTTGAAGTGTGATCCTCTGGCTCTTCTTCCCCTGGGCTGAAAAGATGAAGTCTTGTGGCACTTCACATAGCAAGGTCTCGGTACTAAGACTGATGCTGTCTTCAGAGTCTGAGGGAATTACAACCATCTGTGTTTGGCCAGAGTTATGAAGGGCTGGATAGTAAAGAAGTTAGAAATAAAAAGGAAAAGGAAGAATTCTTCAGGCTGCAAGAAGGCTTTGGATGTCCACATCCAATCCATTCTCTAACCAACCTCCTCTGAGGGCTTAAATCGTAAATAAGGAGCTCTGAGCTGCAGCGCACGACTTCAGTGTTGCCACATCAACAGCTGTAAATCTGCTCTTGAGCTCTTCTTGCTTACCCTGTAGGGGAAGCACAATTCTGCCTGGATGAGGCAGTAGCATTTGGCAGCAGCACTCTGGCAAACAGACTTCCAGATGTTTGATGAGAATGACAGCCTCAGAGTGGGAGTGCTTGAGTGTGTGCATGCATGCCACTCTTTAAAATTCAAGGCTAGCTTGCAGCATTATCAGGGAGTGAAAATGTCAAAAAGAAGACAGTGTTCATAGCAGGCATCACATTTCAGGCCTTAGGAGAAAAAAACGAGGGAAGACAGCACTGAAGCAATTTAAAAAATAAAGAAGGAGGGGTGGGCGGTAGTTAGAACAAGTCTGGGAAATGTGGAACAGACTGTTACCCCCAGCCCAAACCTGTGTGCCAGCACTCGTCTGGCCTCGTTGAGGGATATTTCAGATCTCTGTGCCCCGTCACATCTCTTCTGTACCCCCACCCACTTGCCAGGCCCTGTTTTCATCTGCCCTGGATTCAGGAAAATGGGCTCTGCATTTTTCCCCTTGATGTCTGGCTCTTGCCTCTGACCTTCTCCTGACTTCTGTCACAGATGTCCTTCACTGCCATGCTGTTCCTGCAGTCCCCCCTCACGCTTCTGCATTTTTTGTTTTCCACATATCTCAGTTTTCCTCTGTCCCTGAGGTTGCGTGTCTTCCTTCTACCCATCACCTACAAAGTCAATGCCATTTGCCTGCCGTTGCACAACACGTGGCTTACGCCATATCCTTTTCTCACTATTTGTTTATATGGCCTACATAGGTTGCATGTATAACAACAATATGTTAACTTGATTATTTTTTTTCTTTTTCCCATTACCTGGAATGTTGCATCAGACTTTCCTGATTTATTGCATATCTGAGTAGAGGAAAATATATAGATAAGTGCATCTACTAAATGGCATTATAATTTTCCAACACTTTTTTTTCACGTTTGAGAGATAATCATGTTCTCAAGTATCTCAGCTGTTATCATTTCCATACTGTTTTGTTTCCTTCTGATGAAAGCTTTTTATGAAAATTGTATATTGAGGGCACAAGTATTTATTGGTACAAATGTAGAAATAATTCTGCATTCCCATTTGGAGATGCTCCCTTCTGCATAGAATTCCTGCTTTCCAAAATACCTCATGCATATTTTTCATTGTACTGGTGATCTTTACAAATGTATGTATTTTAAATTTAAGCTTTGCTGTCCCTACAGGCAGGCAAACCTTTCACTTCACACATAAATATATTACAATCTTTTTTTTTTTCCACTTGAATGTAAATCTCCTGTAATATGACCCTGAAATCCCTTAGCAAAGAGAAAAATCTTGGTTTGGTTTTGTTTGGAAAGAGATTTCAGGTGGATCCGGCAGTGTTGGGCAAGGCATCTCAGGGTCACTGTGGCTGAGTGCACTAATTGCACCTTCCTGCCTCTGTGAGCCATGCTGAAACACAGGTTTTGACAAAGTACTTACACATGATTCTGATAACCACTGCCCTTCTTGTAAAGTATCCGTACTGCTCTGCTGAGGGTAAGAAAGCTTATGGCTCAGTGCACTGCTCTTATTCCAAAGCCTCTGTCATCTTCCCTAAATAAACACCAGGGGCCGATGCTTTCCCTGGTGTAATACCACTGACCTCTCTGAAATTAAACCGGGGATGAATTTGATCAGATTTGTCGTCAAATTCATTTTGTACCAGCAGGAGCACAGACAAACGAGGCGAGCCATCCCGCAAGTCCCATCCAGGGCTTTTCAGTTGCCCCCACTATTACCCCAGGCTCCTTCCTCACCTTAGGCTGAAGGGAATGATAAGGTCCAACTTGTCAGGACTTATTACTTATTCACAAAACTATCACACCTTTGACACATCTGTCAGTTTTTATACAAAAAACGAATGAGCAAGGATGCTGAAGTTTCCTTTCAGCACACTGGAGGGCAGTCCTTTTTACCACACCCTTAAGGCTTTCATGTCAGGTCTTAGTTGCAATGACAGAGCAGTGTGAGAGCGCTATCATTTGTCTGGCCATACTATGCTTTCCTCTGGACAGATTATACTTGCCCCTGGTATTTAAGAGAATTAAGCTTTCATCCGTTACAGAAAATATATACAAATAAATAAATGCGGGACATAATTGTTATAAATATATAACATCAAACATCCAATCTACCTTAGAGTTATAGATTAGATGAAGGTATTTCCTTTTTTTCAACACTTTCTAAAATAAATTTGGTACGTTGCCACATCATAGAGATCAGTCTTTTGCAAGAGCAAACTGCAAATTTTTTTGTAAAAATCTGAAATCAAGAAAGGCAAAGCACAGAATAAAGCAGTACATTTTCTAATGAGTTTGTGGTCAGATCTGTAATTTTAACTTGACAGTAAGATCACAAAATTCAGATTAATACTGAAGCCACTGGGGATCTTACAAAACATTATGTTCAATAGAGTGTATGGCTAATGGTTACAAAGTACAAAGGATATGTACAAGCATGGCTGATTTATGAAAATTTTGTCTCTATACCGACCGTATTTATTCCAGCATTTGAGCTTTGGTTGCATTTAAAATTAAAAGAAAGGCTGCTTATTAATTTTACATGAGCTTTTTTGGCTATCTCATTCGGGGCCAAGTTCCAAGCAATTTGCTGCATCCTTCTCTACACACAGTCATTACACAGCCTGAACTACAAAACTGGTTCTAAGTTTCCAATGCTTCAATAATCCTGTTTTCACAGTCCCTGTTTTCTAAAAATCACCATAACTAGGAACAACACATTATAATGCTTTAAATCATTCATATCCCTGTGGATGAGAAAGAAAAGGACACATATATGACAGAGTTCTTCAGCACTACTATATACACCACTGTGGTCTGAGCTTTACTTCAGAATCCATAACGCGTTCAAAACCTGAGCTTCACAGACTAAACTTCCACGATATACTCCCACACTTTGTCAGCCCTTTGTGAGCACATTTGGCTTATCTATACTGCAGTTCTCAGGAGTTTTGGTGACTTCTTTTTTATAACTAGCTGCCTAAAAAGGGCAAGGTATTAAAAAGTAGTATTTTCCCTTTGCTTTTTAAATGGTCTGAAAAGAAATGCTTACAGGTATTGTATACATTTTGGAGCCACCTTTCATAAAGGTGTAAGGGTTATTCAGTCACGCAGCTTGCATGTTTGTGTATATGCATGTGTGTATTTTAACCTAATTAGGTTTTAATCTGTTTGATGATTTCAGACAAATTTGACAGAACAGAAATCTTTATGATTTAAAAAAATCCTCTACATTTTGTGGAAGGAAGGAAGGAAGGAAGGATGGATGGATGGATGGATGGATGGATGGATGGATGGATGGATGGATGGATGGAGGAGGATGGTGAAGAAGAGACACCCAATAAAGGCCTTGCCTAACAACAAGACTGCAGAGTGAGTTCATGCATTATTAACCATAAAGAATACACACAGTATATATATCTATATGTTTCTCAGAGAGTGTGAGAGATGGACCATATGTGGCCCACCCATGGGAAAAGCTTCAACTGTAGCTCATAATTAATTATGAGACACAAAGCAGTAGGAAACAGGGCTTCATTAGTTCTGTTCCTGCAAAACTACTTATTTATGTTTTTGTTTTCCTTCCACAGCACTTCCAAATGTAGATAATGTGACACTTGAATGTACCTCAGGAATTCTTTATAGAGTTATTTTGCTACTACTTTTCAATCTGTGGTAAAAAAGAATGAGCACGTAAGTTAAATGATATAAATCGAGTAGATTTATTCTTCCTTGTTCACCTATTACTCTCCTAGTCCATATCATCTCTTTAGTAGTAGTAGTAGTAGTAATAATAATACTACTTTAAAAACCCATACACTCTCTTACACATGTAAGAGGAAGTCAAGTTGTTCCAAATATTACAGCTAGCAAAACCTGATTCAGTGGACAAGATAAAGTGGACTGAGTGCCCAGACAACTTTTCTCAATGTCTATCTGTGTATTATCACTTAAACATGATTCTCATCGTCATCATTAACATTAATGAACTTGAACTGCCTTCCTGACTCTCACTCGGGTGTGTCTGTATATGGAGAGGGGAAGCGGCAGTAACTGCAACAGGAACATCTTCAAATGAGCCAGAAATGGTGTGTGAAACCTCTTTTCCCTTCTTGGTATTCTACCTTCATTTCCAGCTTATTAGAAAGATGAATGAAGGCAGTATACAGACAGAATAACAAAATGGCCATAAAACAATTACATCATCAAAACTAATGTCATATTCTATGTCCTAATTACTTAAAATATGGTAGTGCAGAAATGATGCTTTAGTTCCTTCATCAAAGTATCCTGACTGCAGCTGAAGTCGGATCAATTTTAAAACAGCTAAAGCCTTATTACTGTGCTTTTGTTGCAGAAAAATCTCCCCGCTGCACTGGCTTTCCCACTCTTACACAACTCAGTTCATGTATTACTGCAACAGATTCAGAGTGCAGTATCGACCGAGAGCCCAACCTGGCTCCCACTGAGGACAGTGGCAGGACTCCCCGTGACTTTGAGACTAGATGGATCTGAAGTGGAATGTGAATGAGCAGATACATCCTGGATGTTTAAGAAATTGATTAACTCTCAGGTATCAGTTTTGCCCAAAGCAGAATGAAATTAAACAATCATGGAATAATTATCTTTATTTTGAAAAGAACACAGTGATGGGGGAGGTTGTCATGGTTTAACCCCAGCCAGCAACTCAGCCCCACATGGCCGTTCACTCACTCCCCCCAGTGGGATGGGGGAGAGAATCAGAAGAGTAAAAGTGAGAAAACTCATGGGTTGAGATAGAGACAGTTTAACAGGTAAAGCAAAAGCTGCGCACACAAGCAAAGCAAAACAAGGAATTCATTCACCACTTCCCATCAGCAGGCAGGTGCTCAGCCGTCTCCAGGAAAGCAGAAAACCATCAATGCATAACAGTTATTTGAGAAGACAAATGCCGTAACTCCAAACATGTGTCCCCCCCTTCCCTCTTCTTCCCCCAGCTTTATATGCTGAGCATGATGTCATATGGTATGGAATATCTCTTTGGTCAGTTGGGGTCAGCTGTCCTGGCTGTGTCCACTCCTAACTTCTTGTGCACCCCCAGCCTACACGCTGGTGGGGTGCTGTGAGAAGCAGAAAAGGCCTTAGCGGTCTGTAAGCTCTGCTCAGCGATAACAAAAACATCCCTGTATTATCAACATGGTTTCCAGCATAAATCCAAAACATAGCCTCATACTAGCTACTACAAAGAAAATTAACTCTATCCCAGTCAAAACCAGCACAGAGGTAAAAGAGGAGCACTCTTCCTAATTATATTACAGACATAACAGGTTGCAGAAGTGTGTGATGAGGCCCCACTACAACAAAGCGTCTAAGCACAGGCTTAAAATTAAGCATTTATTTAAGGGTTTTGCTGAATAAGGATGAGATCATTCATATACTTAAAGTTAAATGCATGCTTAAGTGCTTTGCTGAATCTGGGCCCAGATACATAAACCATTAACCAGTCACTTTAAGAAAACGGTGGAAAGCTGTTATACAATTTCTAGACCTTCTAAGTCATATCTCCTACATTTCCCACTATCTATTTCTTATTAGCTTAAGGAAGAGGTTTTTAAAGCTCCAGTTCACCAAAAATGTTAATGTTCATTGCTACCCAATTGTAATTCAAATTGCTCCATGCAGCCCCAAGCATGTGTTCAAACATATAATCAAGCAAACAGGAGACTTCAGTCTTGCCAGTTGGAATACTGTCGGTTGCAAATGCTACACTTTTTTTTTTAGCATATATGAAGAGGGGTAGAGAGGTTGATAAAAGCTGGCCTTTGCTGTCCATTTTTGGTGCTCTGTTGCTGCGGTTTGGGTTATTTGAGTACATGTTGCTTTGTTTCTGTGAGGGATCTTTTTTTTTCCTCTCTCTCTTTCTCCCCTGGTCAGAGAAGCAGTACTCATCACCTGGAGTGAAGGCTGACAGGAATGAACATAGGCAGGAAGCAGCGTGACACACACATTGTCATGCATGACTGACCAGCAGCCATCAACAGCAATTAAACATTGAGAGCACTGGATCCTTTTGGACAGGTTCAAGTTTCCTGGCACTGCTGTGATTAGATGTTTTGCACTGTTTCCCTGTAGTCAGTATGTGACACGTTCCCTTTCGCTTGCTCTTTTCTGATATTTATTTTTGCATTGTCCTGGTGTTAGCATCTTCTCATGGAAAATTAATCACTTAAAAAGGGATCATTTTGAAGGAGATCTGTGAGGCAGGTTAAAGAGCTAATGGATATAAAAAATTAGCCTCTTTTTTGTTTAAAGCACAAAATTCCCCCCTTTCAGTCGAGCATTATAGTGTTTAAGCATTTTTTTATAACCACAGGTGTGTATGAGATTCAATGAGAGAAAACTCTGTGAATGGTAGAAGCCAGCGAAGAACAACATGGGCCTTTGGGTTTACCCAGCCGACTGCAGTTTTATTGTAATTTAAGACGACAAAACAAAATGCCCTTAAAGGCAAGACTGAAGTGAAGAGCGGCTGCAGTTGTGCTGGGCTGTCACTTCCTTGCCCTCGTTTCAGGGCTGAGATCCAGAACAGCCTAACTGCCCGGCGTTTAACGAAGGCCCAGACTTCCAGGCCAAGGTCTGTGGCTTGGCACAAAGTGCTGCACGGAGCAACGCCGAGCTACAGCACCGGAGGCTGCAGGGAAAGGTCTTTTGGTCTCATGCCTAATTGAATACTCACAGGGTTTGAGGCCAGAAAGGTTCATCGAGGCTCGATTCTGACCTCGTGGATTGTTGTCCCCTCCATTCCCCCAGATTGATTCCAGCAGCTTGCGTGTGATTAATTAATCGCTCCTGTTAATCTGCGGTCTCCTAGCCTCTGCAAGGACCTTCGAGTCCGCTAATAAGCTGCAAGAAGCTGCTGGACTTCTGTGTAGGAAATTTTCATGCCTAAGTCCTTTCCATCTTTCACTTTCCATGTGCAAGACATGGTTCGAAACATGGTTTCAACCAGGGGAAGCAATGAAGTAATCAAAACTAACAGGATTTCAGCATTCTGCAAGTAACGTGAGAGGGCAGTGTAATTTTAAATGGGCTGTGCTCTGCTGTGCAACAACCAGCCCAGCCACGGGAGCAGTGAATACATTAGGCTTTCTCCCTAACTATTAATTCCCTCTTGTGCAGTTAATGAGGGTTGCTCCAACCGTGCATCTGTTTCACCTTTATGTTCTTGCAATAGCATTTAGAGGCCAGAGCAACCCTGGGGCTTTGATACTACTGCCTTTCACTGATAATACAACTCTCTAAGAGCTTTTTCTATCAGATAGATGGCTGGGATGATGGGGGCAGAAATAAGAACTGCCATAAGGACTGGTTCTGTATTTGTTATTCTCAATGGTCATCCTAGATTGCCATATTTTTTATAATAATTCCACTATTTTGTGAAGCATAGTGTATTGATAACACTAAACAAGCCTCAGAAGAACTGTGTGAGGCAGAATGTAATTATTATTTCTGTAATGTAGATACAGAAACAAAGGCAGAAAAAGGATGAGTGACTTGCCCAAGGTCATACACTAAATCAGAAATGTAAATATGTCAGAATCCTAGCCACATCTCATTTCTGCATGGTGTGGGTGTACTCAGGAGCAAATAGCTTCTATGTTTTTGCAGTTTTTCAAAGAAAAACTTACTTTCTCCTTGTAGTCTTCCAGGATGTCCTCACACATCATCATAGGCACTTCTACAGACATTAAGGAAAGAGTATCAGATGGTAAGATGCTTGAATTTCTGTTACCAGAGTAGATGATGATTAAACAGACTGGGCATCTAAGCCTGAAATGTGTTCTTTACCTGTGAATCAGATTTTGGACCTTCTGCTGATGACTTGATAAAATAACTGTTGCATGAACAATGAGACTTTGGGTTTCCAGCCTAGGGGAGATTTTGGACAGCTTCACTGACAGCCATCCCAAAGTAAATGAAGATGAGCATGAAAAATTGAACATGCACTGGAGAGGCAGCACTTACGTCATTAACTAACTTCAGCACTAATTTCTTTAACACTACTAGTAAACCTATTATGTCACAGCTGAGATGCATCAGAAGATTTTGCTCTAAGGATTGAAGCAAAGCTATAAAAGAACACAGCAAACCAGCAGATTAAAAAGTCAACTGCTAGTTGCTGACATCAATAAAATATTGTCCTTTATTATAGTCATTAGGAAACCTTTTAACAACGATTAAAATTTCTTAATAATGTAGTAAAATTTTTAGCTGTTGTCTGGAAAAAATAAGGTACTCTGACCTATATGGAGTGCAAATATTTCAACCAAAAACTGTCATATGATGGGGGTATTGAAAAGTAGTTCTGAGTCAGAGTTAATGGTCTGGTTTTGGAACCCACTCAGGAAAATAAAATAATATCTATATGTATATATATATTTAATACAAAAACATTGAGATATTCTGGCAACTGAATAGGGATAAGTGACTTAAGCTTTTTACACACAGAGCTGAAACCTAATTAATTATGAAGTTCTGATATGTGCTGACTGGGCTTCAGTGTTTACTTCACCTCCTAAATGGTGTCTTCCTTTTTTCTTCTGTGTTCTTTTTGCAGAATGTGAAACCATGAAATTAAACTGAACAGTTTTACCAGCTATAGAAAATGTATGGTGAGAGCACTAAACAGAGTAATAGTATAGGAGCATAGTTATTGATCAGAAATGTCTTGGCAAAGCAGTGTTTCAGGTGGATAGAAGGATTTTTGTTAATTAATTTTTGTAAACAGAAGAATCTGATATTCAGTGCTACCCATACAATGTTTGCACTTGAAAAGCAGGTTCTCCAATTGCAGGAAAAGCCAAAGATTTTACTTTAAAAACTGTAACAGCACCAGTGTCTCTCTACTTTGACAGAAGTGCAGTTCATATGAGCTTGGCGCATGATCTGTGAGACTATCCATATGACTCCTGTGATGCAAAAAGACAGGAAGCTTAGAAGAGCTTCCTGTCTCCTCGGTGTGCAGCAAACTGTACACTGTTACAATAAAACCGGGTCATATTCTGATGTATTTGAAATTACGACTGGTTTGAGAAGGAAAGGGGAAGCACACCACATCTAACTGCACCAGCAAGGAGGATTAAGGCAAACAGAGCATAAAGTTCTTACGCAGCATGTTGGCTGGGGAGAGTAATGACTTGAGCCTGGTAACATCCTCTGAGGCCTTTAACAGCCTTAAGTATTCCGGGTGCACATCATGGGAAAAAAAGCACTTTTGGAGCTGTGGTACCCCACAGACCTCTCTGAGAGGACTGACAAGAAGAAAGGCTGACTGGCAGCTGCAGAGTTGCCAGCAGGTAATTTCTTACCCACAAGTACAGAGAACCTTTGTTCATTGCTCACAGAGCAGTATACAGCTTTGGTTCCAGACAGATCTCATTCAGACACTCTCAGTCTTGGAGTACCTGTTTAAACATCAACAACAGGCCAATTTCTGATCTTACTTTTAACCTTATCTGGAACCCAGTGAATCTAAAGCAGTCAAAAAGATATCACATACATTCCCTCTCTCATATAAAACCATTTTTATTGAAATGCACAATCCACAAAATTTCCCAGTTCTGAAAAACTTTGTGCTAGTCAGATCTGAAGTAAAAATGGGGTTCTGAATCATTTGAGGAAGGAATTCTCACGGCATCTTCAGAGGTAGTTCACACCGAAGAATTATTATTTCTTTTCTCTTTGCAATGAATGTTGAAGTTCAGCGATGGACCAAATCCTCAACTGACATACCCAGTTTCTATAGCTCTTATCCAGTACCTAATCTTCATTGACTTTCTGGAGCAGCAGAATTTTCAGAATTCAAGGTCCAGGTGGTACCTGCAACACAGCTGGATGCAAGGTGGCCCAAGAGAGGGACCATTTGGGTATGCGCAGGAAGACTGGTGCTCTACTGCGGAGCAGGGCATTGAACAGGGACTTACTGATGTTGAAGTAAACATATGGCTTAAGAAAGTACTATATCCAACTAGACTCCAGTATCGGCACTGTCCTGGGAGTTCATCTTGCCCTTGACAGCACTCTGGAATGAGTGTAATAGCAGAATGGCAACAGGATTTTCAGAGGAAAATTCCAGATTCAACCTCGCAGTTATGACCACCTTGTAGCTGTGATTTTCTTGAGTAACAAGGACAATCACTGTGAAAAGTTTCAGGAAAGAAATGTTTTAAACCCTTCCAGTATATCAGTTGCAAAATTTAAGAAAAGCAAACAGACTTGAAGTATGTGTTGGCCTATTTTGTGCATTTTTAATTGTCTTTATCCTCATGCCTTATTTCACCTTGGAAAATACTCAACCAACTTGACAACATGCAACATCACAGGATGCAGTGCAGAAATGAGGAAAAATAAAATTGCTAGCCATGGGCAGGGGAAAACAGAAATTTTATTTAGGTCAGGATTAGTGACCACCAGATTAATTCCGCTCTCCAGTACCCTCTGTTTGCTACCTGTTGCCACCAGTTGATGCTTGCCCTGTCCATCCTTCTGCCATCATCAGGTACGTTATAGACTGTTACAAATCTCAGGAATATGGATAACATTCTTTTGCTTCGCTCCTTGCACAATGCACATAACTGAGCATGGCAGTGGGGGTGGGGTGGTGGGGACTAGGATCTCTTTTAGCTCCAAGGGCCGCCTTTCCAGTGTGTCTACTGTTACTACCTAGTTTAATTAACATCTGTGCCAATCAGAGCAGCTGCCTATAACATAGAGAAGGTTAGCTGAGCATTCAAGAAGATAAATGAGACAAGGGGTTGCCAAGGGGATGGTATGTCAGACACGTGCTGTGGCTGCAGCATACATACTCATTCCCATTAGCTGTACTGCTCTGAAGTCTGGGGGCAGAGTTAAGGCTTTAAGGCAGGGATGATACGTACTTTAAGTTCACATTTTTTATCTTTAAAAATGTAAATACAGATATATTGGGTATTCTGAAAGGGTATGTGACCCCATCAGTCAACTTTAACCCTATATGAATAGAGCATTAAAACAGCTAATAGAAATGATTAAACATTTGACATCTGAGAACGATGTCAAGAATACATATGATATTCCCTCCAGGAGCTCTAGAAATAGTAGAGCTACCTAAGTTTAAATGACAAAACCTCTCAAAAATGGGAGACACAGAATATCTCACAAATCAGGATACTCCAACTGTATGTATCACATCCTACAGTCTCAGGAACTGTAGTGGGTGACAGCGCAGTGGAACCGGCTGCCCAGGGAGGTTGTGGAGTCTCCTTCCCTGAAGGCATTCGAAACCCGCCTGAGCGCGGCCCTGTGCCCCCTGCTCTAGGTGTACATCCTCAAGCAGGGGTGTTGGATGAGATGATCTTGAGACGTCCCTTCCAACCCCTACCATTCTGTGATTCTGTGATTCTGTGAACCAGCTGGTACTATAATAATACCGAAGAGTCTAAGTTATGCACTTTACTAAAATGGAATGCTCTTCTCAAACCTTAACAAACTTCAATATTGTCTTTGGATTTTCAGTTCTCTTTATCCTTTTCTTTCTTCAAATTTATTGGGGAAACAAGCTACATTGATATCATCCTATTTGGACATATTAGCTTCAGAATGATGGCAGTAAAATCTTTACGCCCAAGCACCCTAACAGCATTGTAATGCAATAGTCATAGGGTCTAGACATACAGTGGAATAGTTTTGCCATCACAATCTTGCATCCAAATGGCCTCATAAGACAATCCCTGTAGACATGCAATGAAATCCTTTCCTCCTGGTGACAGCATCACAAACTCTAATTGTTAGGCATTATTCTTTCTTTGACATTGACAGGAAATCTGTACTACAAAATGCAGATATCATGCAAGTTTGCATTGCATTAGCACACTCTTTGGAATTAGTATTTACCTACATACTAATTATTTTTCAGTTATACTGAAGCTATACAAATGTCTTAGCTTTTCAACATTTTACTTGCCTGAGTGCATTACAATGGTTTTGTAGGGAAGAAAGCTTGTTCGTCTAGATTTGAATGGGGAAAAGTTAGTGGTCTTTAAAGCATTCAAGCAAGTGGTTTACTGTACTACAATTGAAAATAGAGAGTTTATCCTCTTTTTTTTCAGAAACCTAAAGTGTTAAGAAGGCAAGTAATCTCAGATTTATTTACAGCAGTATTTGCATTCTATTTTTCTCCATACCCTTTCAAAAAATAATTCCCTTGCAAGGTACTGGTCAACAGTAAGACAAAAGCTTCAGTAAGCTCCTCTAAAGTTTGTTCTGAATCGATGAAGGAAATTAACTCCCACTTTCACTTCTTATGTACAGCAAAGTTACATTGACAATAAGTTATGAAGATGTTTTTAAAAAATATATTTCTAATTTCCTCTTGGCATTTATTGGAGAGCAGAAGATGATTGGTTTTGGAAGCTGAAGCACAGAAGAAGGTATTACCATGTTTTGCTCTACTACTGATTTTCAGTATAGCCAGTTTGCTTCAGCAAAGGCTGAGCACCTCTTCAGTGAGCAAGCCACGCCTCTGAGGAGACAGGCGATATATATTGAGGTGCTCATATAGAGATGAACAAAGAAAGACATTTGTTCTTTTACAGCAAATGTGCAGTCTGAGGGAATGCTGTTTCTAAGGATGAAAGCTGAGGGAGAGAGCCGTTGCAGCCCTGAACAAAGCAAGAGACAAGGGCCTGCCTTCTTTGCTCCTCTTGTCTCCTTTTCTGTGTGCTGTCATCCAAAAGGGGAGCAAATTTGGGAACCACCCCACTTACACAGGGCAACCGGTAGATGATCCAAAAAAAAGCTTTATTGACATCTGGTCTAGCTTTCATTGGGCCATGTCATCAAAACTTGTGTCACCAGCTAATCTAGGTTTAAAACACCTAGTTTTCCCTCATAGTGAGAGGGTTTACAGTGATGAAAAATCAAGACAAAACACAAACCTGTTTTTAACTCCCAAGAGAGTGTGGATATTCCACAAAATCCACTACATACCATTGTTGATTTGACTTGCAAGGCGCCACTCCAGCAGCGATGATTAAGCAGTACAAACCCTCTAATAAAATGTCCTAATAAAGAAAAGCCCCAGTGATTGGCAGGCACTTACGCTGAAACGGGAGTATTGGTCACATGGGTGTATACGGTTGGAACAGAGGTGTTGGCAGATGAAGATAAAAGAGACCCTGCCACCACTTTCATGGTGAAAGTGGCATGGTTTTTTCTTAGCATAAACCCATGCCAAAGGTTTTGCATTTGCATATTTTTACCTACATAGGGAAGAAAAAGGTCTTTTCACTAGAGTTCCAATGTCTTTTAAAAATGCTTTGGTGCCTTACTCTAAATTTAATGATGCGAGTACATTTGCAGTGGACTCATTTGGGGTGTATGCATGCATACTTTGTGGATAATAAAGTCATCAGCAGTTGCTTGGCATTACTGGATAACTAAATAGCTACTACAGCATTGTTGTGAAAAAGTTAAAACAGCCTGGGGCGGCCTTATTTTATGCATCTGAGTTTTCCCGAACTAATTCTGCATTCATGAACTGTTGCTATTTCTATCTGGAAAGATTAAGTTTCTAATTTTTTTTTTTACTCTTTTCTCAGCCTCTTTGGAAAATTTCCCCATTCCCCTGTTCATATGGAGCTACTCTCCATATGAAGAGGCAGGGAGGGGATGCTCTACACATGAACACAAAAAGTCTCTCAAAGGGCAGGTCACTTTTCAATCTGTCTTATGGTATAAGAACTTTTCAGATGAATCATTATTAAAATACAGTATCTCCTGTATCAGAGTAACTCAGTTGTTTAATTCACTAATGTATCCACTTGATGTCACTGTCACTGCCCAGTAGAATTGTTAATGTCAAAGGGCTTTCTGGTCACAAAGACTTTGCACCAATAAATGACTGAGCTGCACAGAGTCAGTTGCCTTTTGGATCCTTCAAGGTAGCTTTATCCCTGTGGTGGTCCATGCTGTTGGCGTGGATGGACACTCCCACTCCCCAATTCTCTTTATTCACGTTTTCCATCTTGCAGAGAGACAGACACTCATTTTTCAAGGTTCCGTTTTCCTGCACAGAAATATTCTATCATTTTATTTTTCGTCTAAGTAGAGAAAAACCTTGTAGCATTACCTTAATTATTTGTTATTACTCATGTCTTCTTAAGGAAAATGCCAGTTTCTGAGAAGTCAGTGAATGACATTTATTTATTGAAATGTTGAATGATCTCTTGGTACTCCTTTTATTGTTAGACATATCAATTTTAGGATGAAAGATCTACATTTTTCAGTTTCCCCCTCTTCCTCATTCCAGCATGCATTTTTCTCCTCCCACTCTCTCCCAAAGTTCTGTTCAAACTTTAAGGAAGCAAAGAGGTGATGTTCATCCATTTCCCCATATATTTCATTTCATAAGGAGAAACCTTTAAAAGAAACAGATTAAACCTAATTTTCGGTTATTTTTGTATCCCTGTCTCCTAGACTTATCAGCCTGAGATATCGTTGTGTGTGGAGGAGGAGTGGAGCACTTAACTACTTTAAGCTAGGATTTAGGCAGTCCTCCACAGCAAAACACAGCTATCGCATGTGAACTGTTCTTTGCCAAAGCCCATTGGCCAGGATCGCGTCCTCTGGGGACAGCTCTATCTGCTTTAACAGCCCTTGATCCTTTCACTGTTGTCTTCTTGCTGTCTGCGTAATAAACACTTTCTGTCAGTCTGTAGTTCTTGCTTCAGTGCCAGAGCAAAGATCCAGCCTGACAAAGTGGTGCAATGCTCTCCTGTGCTCCTTGCTCTGGGTGTCAGCATCTTTGCTCCCCTCCTGCCCCCTTTCTAATGCCGTGTTGCTGGAGCCCTTTGAACGACTGGAAAGCTGAAGAACTGGCATGTGGCTCTGCATATTTGTACACAGGACTTTATTATTTGTGTGCACAGAGGTATTATTGTGGGGCCTGGAAAAGAAGATTGTAAGCGTTTCATGGAAACACACACTCAGAGCCAAATCCTCATTAAAAATTGCCTTAGCATCCAGGCCAGGAGAGAACTGCAGGCCCAAAGATTATTTGTGTATACTGCACTTTCAGAGGGTTACTGAGATTCATGTTCCTTTCTACAGCATCTCAGACAGTCAAGCTTTGCTCTAAGAGGAATAGCCAAGATTTTCCCCTGTGGAGCTACAGCAGCTTTATACTGCCCCAAAAGACCAAAGCGACCTTACAACTGGTACATCAGGAAACAAGAGGATTATATTATTTCAAAAGACAACTTAGAGGTGGCATTCTCAAAATCAACACCTTTCCTTGCTGCCAAAATAGGACTTATGGCAGTGGTACCGCTTGCCCCACTTCACTCTTAGCTCTTGCCCTCCTGCCCTCTGGGTTGTTGGGAGCTGGTGTTATTTAGAGCTGTCCTTACGCTTGGACTGCAGAGGTCTTGCCTGACATGCAGCCATCCTGGGCTCTGAAGATATCAGAGGCCAATGTTTCTGCCCTGAGCTGTGAGCTCTAGGCCATAGCAAATGATCAAGATCAAAGGTTTTGCCTTTTTTTCTTTACAAAGCTTTGGGGTTAAATTCTTTCCTGCACAAGGGTTCCCTTCAATATATTCTTAGGAGCTATTTTAAAGGCTTTTCACTCCCTCCTGTGGATAACAGTAATCACCAAGTTGTGCTAAACTGTAATTTTGAAATAGGTCATTAGTGGATGGTTGTAGTAGTACACCACCATTCCCAAAATTTACCCTTCATAGCATAATATGAATAAGAGAAGGAGCGACATGAAGGGAACTCAAGTCTGGAGTTCTAAGGTGAGTTTTGATTTTTTTTTCCCCTCCAAAATGTTAATTCTTTATGAGGTACTTGTGGAGTAATGAGCATCCCTTTGCACTATATGAGCAGCACAAGGAAGCTGGAACTATTGAGAGAGTCTGGTTCATTGCCATAAACAGGCAAGCAGATGTACCACTGTCTTCATAGCAATCTGCCTTACTGCCATGTCAGCTAGTAGCAGCTGCAAAGATGGAAATTTTCCATGTTTCACCCTATTCCTCACGGAGGTGTGAACTTGCACGTCCAGCTAGTGCTATTTAAATGTTGGTGAGGATAGGGGTGGGTTTTATATCATAGCACACACAAAAAGACTTTAATAGAAATAACTATTCTGAATAAGACTAAAAGTTTACAACAGTCAACATCTCAGTCGTAGTAAGACATTCAAAGAATTCAAGGTTAGCACTGATTTGTCCTTTGCATTTTATGTTTTTAGTGAATATTTGTGATCCTTACAACGTTTATGCAGATACATATGTAATTTCATTCTCTTCACTGGCATATGTTACGCATCCTGAAAGCCTAGTGCCCACAGACTTGTTTGTAGGACTGAGGGTGAAATAGGAGGTGAAGTCTGAAATGAGGAAAACTTGTTCATGAACATTACGGGGAAGGATGGGAGAATGAATCATTTTAAAAATTTTATTCATGTCAATTGTAAAATTGCAGGAGAATGAAACTTCTTAACACAGAACAAATCAAAAGCCAGTTGTATGCAAAATTCTGTAAAACATCTTTTAAGTCTAGTTCATCCATTACAGATTTCTGCATGACCTGGCTCGCTATGCTTGGCAATATAAAGGATTTGACTTAGAAGTCTGACAAATCTTTCTGCATGGAAAGTGAATTCTTCAGGGCTTCACCTGCACTGCAAGGCTTGGCCCAAATATTAAGGAATAATAGACAGGTTTTCAAAGGTCTGCTTAAAGAGGTGCATCTTACAATGATGTCTAAATGCCATCAACTAATTTTAAGGGTTTGTTGGGTGTTTCCCCCCCCCCCCCCATTAACAGAATTTCAGAAGAAGCTGCTAAGAATGCCTCTGCCTACCCCAAGGTCTGCTTATAGCAATATAACTCCCAGCCTGATCTCTGAGAGAGAAGAAGGAGTTTAAAGTGTTACAAGAAAAATGGTTTTTATACATATTTGGATAGAAAAGATTAAACTGGATGTTAACACATCTTAACAACACATCATCCCTGCTGACCCCAGCAGAGTGAATGGCAGCTATTAAAAGCTGACCATAAAGATGGAATATGTTCTTCTACACCTGTAAGAAAAATTTCCTCACTGAAAGGTTTATCAAGCACTGGAACAGGCTGCCCAGGGAAGTGGTTGAGTCACCAACCCTGGAGGTATTTAAATGATGCGTAGGTGTGGTACTTTGGGACATGGTTTAGTGGTGGACTTGGCAGCGATAGGTTTGCAGTTGGACATGATACTCTTAAAGGTCTTTTCAAACCCAAATGATTCTGTGATTCTCTTCAGCTGACACTGGGCAGCCACATCCACAAATAATGCTAGCTAGTCTTGTCTCCTGGAAGTTTATCTCAGACTTCCTTGATCCTGTGTAACCACCAAAGATTTAACGTGGTCTCAAACACTTCCAGGACACTCATAAAATCACCTTTCAAAATCTGAAGGGAGAGTAGCTAGAATGATTTTGTTTTGTTTTTTCCCCTCATGCTTTTGTGTGAAAATTGAGCTGAAAGGAACAGTTGGGAGCAGGCACAAACATGCGCATGAGAAAGCGATCAGACCTCTTCTTTTCTGAGTTGTACAGAAGTTGTGCTTAACTTATTGACCAGCCTTTCACCAGTCCAGCTCTAATTCCAGATCCTACACTGGTCAGTGTGTTTATGAAAGCAGCAACTGAGACACTGCTGTCTTTCATCTAAGAGCAGTAAGTCTTCCCAGTTCACAGCCACTTCCATGATTCCCATAAAAACAAATAAAACTGAATCAGTTTCTTATTCTGTGGGACAGCAAAGGTTTGTGTGCTCACTTATGCTCCCTGTCATGCCTTCAGCACTAGTCATACCGTGAGGAGAAGACAAATTTCTGCTGTGAAGGAGCAGTGGGAAACCAATACCTCTGATTATTGACACTTGAGCCAGGCCAGAGAGTTGTCACTCACATATCGAGGTTAAACAAATTCTCACAGAACCTGCAGCCTCTGGGACCAAAGGGTGCACCAACATAATGCACCACAAAGGGACTGCAACTTTTTAAGAGCTGCTTCAGCCGTACAAGGAAAACAGTCCTTGAGCACTGGACAGTGCTGTACAAACCACAGCTCCGCTCACAAGCACTCTCCTGCAAACAAGGCAAAATGAGAGCATGGGGGGAGCTAGCTCATACCCTACCTCCTACCAGGTGCAAGTAGGAAGTACATTGTATCATATGGGTCTGAAGTAGTTTATTTACGCCCCACCTGAACCAGAAGAGGAGGCATTTCTCAGAGAACATGTGCCTGGTAGACAGTGCCTTCCTGGATTACTACATAGCTGCTCCAGGAAGAGCCTAACGACCTACCCTGACTGCCTAGGACTGGCTAGTGCCTATAAGCTCGCTCTCACACAGCACTGCCCTTCTGCAGGAGCATTTTTCCAGCATGCCTGCCTGGGACCAGCTCTTCACATTTGGCAGAGCCAAGCAGCTGCACCTTCAGCGAGCTACTTCCTGACCACCTGCTGCATGTTTTGGTGGTCCAGCTGGTGAGCATTCCAATGCTTTCACCCAGTCTGACTCTCCTTACCCCGGGGTGATGATATGTTCTCAGAGGGGGCCTCAGTATCATGGCTAATGAAGCAAATTGTGCTTGGAACTATTTCCTGAATATTGGCAGCCTTATTACTTCACATCTTAAAAACAAACCCAGATTCTTAATATGGAGCATGGAGGTTGTAAACTCAGGACAGCTATTGCATGTCAAAGATAATGGTGCTATTACTACATGCCACAGTGAGCTTTCCCTAAGTCCCCGCCGTATACCACAGTCCCCCAGTTTGTTTTAAAACCTCTCCCTTTTTATCTCAATGTCCTTAACAGAGTACACAAACAGTGGCTAAGACCTTTCCAAGCTAATTCTTTTCCCTAGCCAGTTCTCAGAAGGCAGGCGTGGAGACCTCCCACCCTGCAGCCATTATCCCCATAACAACCAGCATAACCCTGCAGCAGAGCTCACTGCTCTGCTCCCAGCCCACTCCTTGCAGGGGGAGGGAGCTCACCCTTAAGGTTACTCTCTGCTCATACATTAAATGCAGGCCCTGGCATCTATATTTTTAGCATATGGTGTGTGTGCCAGCTAACTTGTCTGGCTGTCAGGTGGCTCTAAATTAGGCTTGTGCCAAAGAAATCACTTGAGATTCTTCAACACTGATTGGGAGATAAACATATGAAGACTTCGATCTGCTTGTCTTTTTCCTGATCAGGTGCTGCCCATTAGATGTCAGTTTGTGCTGTTTAACATGTGAGGAAAGCTCTTCTGATCAAATTGAGACATCCAGGTTAGAGCTGCCATACTGTAAGCAGGTAAATTTCTAACCTTCTAGTCTCTTCAGTGAGCCATCACACCAAAGATAACCCCTTGTTCCTAGGCCATCTTAAAGGAGTTTTGACAAGACGTTACTTGGACAAGGTTATTAAGGTAAGTAGAATGGTTGGAGATTTTTTTCTCTTTATCTTGTAGTCAAATTTGAGCAAAATTTTTAAAAAATCCTGGTTGTCTTCTTTGCTCCCCTGCTCATGGGAGAAACATGCATCCCCTTTGGGGTGTGTTGTGAGGCGATGGTTATTTTGCTTTGGTTTTAATATGGAAAAATCTGTGGTTGGAAAACCCTCTTCTCAGCTCCAGAAATCTTGGCTGATGTATCGTTCAGAAAATATACTCTTGTGCTGGACCCTCTGACAAAGTGTAAACACTGTAAATGTTTTTTTTTCTTGGTTGGCAAAGATGTTTGTGCCTCTGAGTAGCAGCACCACAGATTAAATGCTGGAAAACACTGCTAACAATTACAAACAAAAATTGATTTTGTGTAAGATATCCAAAAGCAAGGATTTATTTAAGCTTTGGCTTCCAGTTTTCTGGTTAATTCTGAGCTTTCTAACTGACTTTGTCTCTTAGCTGTACTGATGTGCTTCGGTTTTTGTGGGGGTTTTGTGGTTTTTTTTCTATTACATTTTTAGTTACTGCTTGGGCATATTCAACCTCTAACATAAATCACTTACAGTATTTTGAAAGTTGGATAATGTGTTTAATGCATCCAACATTAAAAATACACATCTGCTTTGATGTTAGGTGTATCATGCCAGTAAATAGCATCATTTATCTTAATATTTTTCACTTCATCTATAAATGAATAATGAGTTTACATTCACAGAGGCATTTGTAAGCGGAATGGTTTAGGGGTTGGGTTTTTTCATTTTTTCCTAGGTTTTTACAAAATATTATTAGTTTATAGATTTTTTTTTTATTTTTTTTTTTAATTTCTGGGGTTCATTAACTCCTCTCTCCCTTCCTCCGATATTATGTCTCTGCTATAACTACAATCAGGCTACATGTTGTACTTTTCATCTAGCATGGAGATTTCTGTGGTTTGTGGCCATGAATTCTTAGGCAGCATTTATCGCCAGTTGAACTTTGTCCCTGGCCTGTCTGAGCGTAGAGCTGCCAGATACGTGTCTCTACAGAGTGGGGAGCATGGGGCAAGCTGTCTTGCTTTCCATCTCTTTGCTGATGCTGATCCAATGTGGGAAGGGAATGCAACAATCTAGTTATTGGGTTAAGTACCAAAGCTGCAATTTTTATTGAAATACAATAATTCAGGCTTCATGGTGCCTGGCAGAAAATAGACCCTGTGGTAGTAAGTGTTCATAAAGCTTGAGGCCACCACGTGCCCTGGACTGCGAAGCAATGTGACCCTCAACAACCCTTCCCCTTGTTGCCCTTCTGTCTCCCAAACCACAGTGTTCTTGTCAAGCCATTTAACAGGAATCATGTTTCCTTGTGGTAAGTCATACCTGTGCACTATTTTACACTCTTCCTTCTTCTCCCTTCATAGGGATATAGGGCTAGAAGAAAGCTCTTGGCTTTTGAAACAATGCCTGTACTATTGCAGGCACTTATTTCATATTGTTCTCTTTAAAAAGATAATAAAATCCCACTCTAAGGTGGAAAGAAAATTGGGTAACTTACCCTGTTACTGGAAGACAGCTCAGGACTCCTAGATCTCTGAGACTCAGAAACTTAGTTCCAGTTTCCAGATTAAATTTATTTTTGGCCCAACACCCATTTCTTAATATATGAACACTGTCCTCTAGCTTAAGTAACGCTTTTGTCTCCCCAGTGTCTACTAACGATGACTGTTAGGAAACATCACTCATTTACACCCTCTCTCTGTTTCTACGAGACATACCAAGATCTTTAATACCCACAGAGCATGTCCCTGCTGTATAAAACTGAATAAGAGGTTTGTGGAGTAACACAGCACCTGGCCTAACATCACCACATCCTCCTCCTTTCATGTCTGGCTCTTGCAATACTGAGGAAGGAGCTACTTCAGCACTTAATTCATCTCTAGCAGATAAATTCCCCAATAGTGAAAATCTTCATCCTACTTTCAAAGATGACCATGAATGTCTCTCCCAACAGAGGTAGTCCTCTCAGATCACAAATCAGATGTGACATTAAAAGCCCCATTTGATGTTGGTATCAACCCAACCATTACTATTTGCTTACTAATTTTGATTTTTATACACTGTCAGGTTTGCATCCATAAACGTCACTAAATTAAGGAGTTAAATTAACAGCACCAGTCTGGGTGGGAAGGGAAAATAGGAATAGGATATGTTCTATATCTCTTTTCAGTTGGCTTCTACTTTCTGGTAATTAATGACTCAGAATGTGGTGACTCTTCTGGAAGAAGTCCCATATTTTTTATATATGTGTGTGTATATTTCTTATTTATATATAAAATGTGTGAGTATGTATAAAGGAGATCAGAAATTATCTTTTCAGCATCAGTACATTACTGCCTGTAGGTCGTGGCTTTTCATAAAGGAGTGAGAAAAATATAGTTTTGTGTCAGAGAGACAATATGCACACACTGGTAAAAGACACCCTCCTTTACACTAGGCGATAGACAACCTCGCTTCTATCCCTGCTTTCTCTGCACACTTTCGGGAAGTGCTGTGTGGTAGTAATCATGACCCCAGCGAATCCAGAGGTGCTATTGTTGGGCCAACAGACAGCATATGAAGCAGGTTTGTCATTACAGCCATACATTTTGGTGTTTTTCAATGGTTCAGTGTCAACATTTCAGGAAAGTTTTACAAATCAACGAGCACAGAGCTCCAGAGTATCCTTAACAGAGATAAATGCCAAGCTTATTTTTCTTGTTAAGTTTTTAGGGCCATTGCACTTCCATGGGTTGGTGTTTCCAGCCACACAAGTACTTGCATCTCAAACCGGCTGAATTTAGTGGAGTGCAAACCAGCCTGACACGATGGATGTGAAAGTTCACAGATGAAATGAGTTCAGATGATCTTGGTCCCCCAGCGCACATGAATACATGCAATAAAACAGCAGCACACTGGCACCAGTTTCTCACTTCTAGCTGCGGGAGGCCCTCCGGGTGGAAGGAGAAGAAAGAATTGTGTGTGTCTGGGGCCAGCAGCGGGTGGTGGCCCAAGGTCAGGTGTGATCCTCAGTAATGGGTCAGTGGATGTTATGACAGGCTCATTGTGCAGCTGTTCTCGCTCTTTCTAAGCTATTTGGAGAGAAAAGGGGGGAAAAAACATTTGTGTGTGTGTTATTTAATGGCAATTCTCCATAATGGCAGTGAACTTGAGCTCTGATCTTGTGGTCGGCAATGTGTAAGCAAAATGATGCTCTGCCTGGAGCCATGGTGAAGTCCATGGGGCTTGGTGTGGACACAGCAGTCTGGCCATGTAGTATCAATTTCAGGACCAGAGCCTGTAAAGAGATTGGTTTACACCTTTTATGCAATTTCAAACCTTAAAGTAAATGAATTAATGAACTAAACATACAAAGTCTCAGAAGTTGCTATTATGTCTTTCTCTAGCCCTGTTAAAATCAAGAAGCATTTCTGCATCCTTGCATCAAACTAGGCAGGCCAAAAGTATGGGATATTTTTAGCAGTGATGCAGCATACCCTGCAATAGTGCTTCTTCAAGAAATGTGTTGTGCATCCTGCCACTGTACATATGCACAGTAATATAGATTTTCCTGGCTCTCTTATTCTTTGTTAATGGATAGTGACGTCTTTCTCTCTTGTATAAAAATGTCTCTTGTCTAAATTCCTTGAGCTCTGAAGCAGTTTAAATTTTTTTTTTCACCTATATCCTGATGGACAGCAAAATCCAGGGTGTGACAAATGGCACCTGACATCCAGGAAGGAATATATCCTTAAGAATAAATCCATATCTCCAAACTCTGTCTAATTTTATAGGACAACCTTTCATTCTAGATCCATATCTACTGCAGTTTCACAAAGACCAGATCTCATTTCTCAGTTTGTGTGAATTACAGGCATTACAAAAGTTCAGTTACAAAACTAAGTTTGTTTCCTTCAGAAATCTGGCTGAAGTCCCTTGTTGTTCCGCTGTATTTTGTATTTAGTATTTAGTTACATGCAAAATGCAACTAGGAAATATATCCACAATTTGGGCTGGGGAGCAAAAGGCAAAGAAATTACTCGTCCAGAGGTATACCTTGTATGTAGCCCAAGAGATCCACCTTTTATTTCAAGAAAAATGTACTCTTTCAGGGTGTATATAATGTATAAGAAAAGCTAGATTAAGGCATTATAGTCTTTGAGTATAACCCTGTCTGTGTTATCAGTCGATTTGTTGGAATATTGAACCTTAAGCAGTTGTTACTGAAGTGCTGGAGAGAAAGAAACTGATACTATTTCCTTTAAACGTTTGACAGAGATTGAAGTATGCCTTCCCTTAGTTTGTTATAAATGACCAAAAGTTTTGCATAGGGGCAGATAGATGCTCCATGTTTCTAAAACGTCTCATTTCAATATTGTATCAACAGCTATGATATCCGGACATTTTTTACTTTGCTGTGGCTATAAATCATTCTTTCCATAACACAGAATGATTCATTCCCTGCTACCTTCATACGGAGGTCCTAAATTTCCTCATTATACATTATTTTATGCTTCCTCATCTCTCTCTATAATGCGGGTGATATCCACAATGTGGGTTTGTGGCTCATCATTATTTCATCATATTTTGGAACTATCCACAGTATTGAAATAAAAGGACACAGGTAACAGGGCAAACTGCTCCACCTATAACAGAAGGTGGAAGAGACCACGTAAGAAAAATGTCATGGATCTTCCATAGAATACATTCAAACAATATTCTATGTTTTTCTCTAGATTGCTCTGTGTCTTTTTCAGATGCAAATTTCTTTACCTTTAATTAGCAACAAGTTTCTGAGTAGGGTTTAAGAAGAGAAGCTTAGAGGGCAGGAAGCGCGGGTGTTGCACGAGCTGTGCATGCTCTGCCTCGAAAAACCTGTCAGCAGTTTGCAAACATGAGTGCAACAGAAAGGGTATCTGGGAGGTGGGTCAGAAGTTAACAGGATTTTGCCCTACTATGGAAACTTAAGCCGCAGATCGGAAAGTGTTTATGTGATATCACAGTTTGAGTGACAACTGTCAATAGGTGTTGGATGGAGGTGAGGTCAGTATAGATTTTTTTCAAAGGCTGTCTGCTGGTATTGCCTGTCATGAGATAGCTGTCATTTTCGAATCACTCCATACATTCAGCAAATGTAAGGCATCAGCATGCTGGCAGAATCACTGAGGCAGCAACTGTTATGAATTTAGTTTTTAGAGATGGTGGTATTCTTCTAAGTGTAGTGGATGCAAATTTTCTACACTTATAAAATATTTGGGAAGCCCCATAGATTTGGCAAAAGCATTAATTAAAGTATTTTACTTAAATTTGTGCGTGTTTTGTAAATTTATGGCCTGCAAATCAGTGCTTCTAAGACTTTTAATTAAGTACCCCAATGTATTTTATGTTTCTTTTAATGGACGGAAAATGACTTTTGCTCAAACGGACTTCATTGTACAGTGTTATGCATTTTTCATCTGATGTGGGGAAAAATCAATTATTTTAAGAGTTCTGTTCTTCTGGCAGTTCATTTAAGTGAATTCTAACTGTGTTAAATGATCATCAGTATTTTCTTTTTACATAGCAACTCTTGTAAAAGTATTGTAATGTGCACAAAGAAGTGTAATTTGCCATCACGTAGGGAACATTAGTCTTGTGCTTTTTATGGACTCATGAACCTCTCGGGTTCAGCCACAGTGCTTTAGTTTCTATTTGGGTAAAGTTTTGGGGGAAATGAAAATGAAAGATTAAGTAATAGGGAAGCGCTTGCAGATTTGAATATATCTCTTATTTATTGCAGCTAAGGGGCTGCAATTCTGATGAGCTCATTTGTCTCACTGTAATTCTAACAAGTCCAGCAGAATAAATGATTAATTGTCTCTGTGTGTCCTCAGAACTGGGTCTGCAATAATTACTATGTTCTTCAGATTGTGCAAAAATATTTGTGTTAAATAACATCCACTTATGTGTAATAAAACTTAATAGAAAAGTTGAATCTGACTTAGTTGATACTGAATTATGGTTTTGACAGGCACATGAGTAACAGATTAATTTGACCTTTTATCTAAAATTCTGAATTTTATCTTCCAAAGATGTAGAAAGAAGTAAGACCTTCCTCCTTAGCTTGAACTACAGATTATTTTTTTTTTAGGTCAGGCTGTTTCAGATGGTTGCTTTCACCCAATCATGTTTCTTGACATTCTTATTAGGGTGAGGGTCTACAACTTTGAGAAAGAAGTTCCTAAAACAATCACATGCTCTTCAAGCTGTCTTCACAACTACAAAATAAGAAATATAATTGCTAAAAATGGCAAGTTCAGCAGACTGCAGTAGATTTTACACACTTTTCCATGTTGAAAGAATGCTTTATGCGCAGAAGAATGGTAACTCAAAAGTATAAATGCACCAAGTTTTCCACCCTGCTAGCAATCCTTGTTTTGTTATTAAACCTTGTATTTGTGGTAATTAAAATATTAAGAGGCATTTTATTAGAAGTTAGCCTATTTAAAACTCTTTTAAAACAATTTCTCAAACATCAAAATTGGTTGAACGCAGGATTTTGTAATATAATGTACTTCCAGGGTAATGTTTTTGTAACTTTGAGTCACACTTCCTGATCCTAATTTTCTATGAACAGTTACAAACTATCAGAAGTGCCACGTACACAACAGCAGCCTCTTTAGAATAAAAGTACTATTTCATAGGTTGAAATCTGTTTGGGGTGGGTTTTTTTAAAGATGCAGAACTATGATTTAGGAATGCTGCAGGTCCCTTCAGGTTTAATTTTACAATGTTTACATTGGAGCAGCTCAGGAAGAGACAAATGTCCAAGGGTGCAGGCTCAAGAGGTCTGATGATTCATGGAGAGGTGGGGTCAGATATTCCTGTCCCAGTGATTCATCCCTCTCTGTCATGGCAGCCAACTGGGTGGCATGCCCAGAGCTGAGGGCCTGGTACCTTGGTTTAAATCATTATTGATTTCAGTTTACACGAATATCCCTGCCTGTGAACTGCAGCAGCTGAGGGCTCTGATTCACGATCTCTGTTAGACTTAAAAGTGGTGGCTGAAGGGCTTTCTGAGCACAACAGCCTCTTCACCAACTGCATCTAATTCCACACAAATTGGGAATCAGATACTAGAATATTTTGCTACCCATTTGTGAATAATTATTTCATTTTCTTCTACTCAATATTTGAGCTTGAAAGGGAACAGTGTAAAACAGAAAAAACACAAGTTGAAAAACTGCTCAAAGATTCCCCATAACATGAAGGGGTTTTGCTTTCTCAAAAAAAAGGCATGTATTCAGATAGATGTGATCATGTTAAGAAGTGTCAATTACATTTTTTTAAGTTCTGTAAATGCTAGAAATCTTTTTCACTAAAGAACTTTACTTACATCTTAGTGGGGGGAAAAAAAAACAGTCACAGCAGAAAATATCTTTTTATGGAAAATTCAGAAACTTTCCTCCAGTACAAGTTCTTCTTATGGTCAAGAAGATTTTTCTTTCAGTGGAAAAAAGATTCAGACAAGCTTTGAAAAAGTAAACATTCAAATGTCACTAGGAACATTTCTTTAAAAAAAAAAAAAAAGCATGTGTGCTGGGGAGGGAGTTATATGTGCAGAAAAGTCTCCTATTGAGACTAATCAGTCAAGGGTCCATCAAACTAGCAGCTGTGACAATCTGTCTATAAACCCACATACAGGTAAAATAAGTAAATGGCAGCAACCTGCTGAGCCACTGATTCATCTGTAGATTAGATAGAATATGGGCTCTTGTATTTTATGCAAAGGTTGTGATATCTTCTAGACTGAATTGGGGTTTCAAAGGGTTTTTTGTTTGATTTGTTATTCCTCCATGAAGACACCCCACACTTCCAGCTGCCTGGAATTCATGTGTCTTCCAAACCAGATACATGCAAGCAAAACAAAGGCCATCTTGCTATGTCCCCCTGACTCCCCACAGATATAAAAAGTGCCATAGTTCAGTGCTAAGGTAGATAACTGGTTATTAACCTCTTTAGAGAGCTATTAAAGGTGTTTCTCTAGTCTTTGGCTACATAGATGAATTTGCAACCTGACAGGCTACTCTTAGTCATGCCTTTGTGATGGCCAGTGTATCTGAAAACACAAGATGTTGGATTATACCTAAGACTTCTGTTTCCTCCTCAGCTCCTCTGTCATTCTGGGGGTAGAAACCTTCTCATCTCCCATGAATCACTCTGTTTCCATCATGCCCTGTCAGGTCCTTCCAATAATTATACAGAGAGGTGTGAGCCCTGGCTGTGACAACTTCTTCGCTCCCCTTGGCCTTCCTCTGCCACTTTGTCTCCTGAAACCACCTGGAGACAGTCCAAAGGAGAACAGTAAGACTGGCAAAAATATTTTAAAAAAATATGGCCTAAATGAGAAGAGTGAAAGAGCTGGGTGGTTTAGTGTGGCAAAGAAAATGAGAAATGGACAGGCAAGGGAAGGGCATAGTAGCAAATCTTTGAAAGCCTGCAGCAAAGGGTTGAGTCTGTAAATTGTTTGGGGTTTTTTTCAGGTCTATAACAAGTGAGAGGCAGTGGTTAAACTGCAATAAAATTTAAGAAAAGCTACCTAATGGCAAAGATAGGGTAGTGGGATAGGCTGTGGCATCTCCATCGCTGAATGCTGTTGCCAAGATTTTAGACATGTATCTATACCAACAACAGCTGCTTCTGCTTTGGGATGAGGGGATGGACAAGGTGATCTTTTGGAAAGATCCTGACTTGTCCTGCTCTAGAAAATGGGGTTAGGAATGGGGTTGGAACAGGGATAAAACAGGGCCAGACACAGAGTAGGATGCAGTTAGGCTGCAGGGAGATGAGTATTGTTGAAAATTCAACTGTGCGATATGCCTGTACAAAATATTCTTTTAGCATCATGTATCTTTATAGTCACATTTCTGTCCTGGTACCTCTAAGTCACCCATCATTAGGGAAGGGGCAGGAAGACATAATTTCTTTCATTCTTGTAATGCAATTATCAGATGTGAAAATTGCAACCCACACCTGCCACGTTTTGAACCTGTTACTGCAGTTTATTTGAAGGCATCCCTGACCTGCCTAGAATGGGTTAGCGACTTCCTGCTTTCTTAATGATATCTTGACCCACTTCAGACTTGCGTTTTATTTACAGATTCATTTCAAAGTGTTGGTTTCAACATAAAAAGCTCTTTTTGGACTGGATCCTATCTATCTCTGAAATTACCTGTCTTTTGGGTTTTGCTTCAAGAGTTCAAACTACCTAGAAGTTTTTGAGTTAAGGTGCTTTAAGCCCTATGCCATAAGACAAGGCACTGATGGTAGGTTACATTTGGCTGTGTAATACCTTTCCTTGGTATATGTTGCCCTTCTGGATATTTAGTCAGGTTTTTTTTTCTGCAAAGCAAAAAATACGTGCAGAAGACTTATGTTTTCTTTTTGTCTGATGGACCTGAAGACTGCCTTCATGATGGATTAATTTAGACAGCTGCTTTGTTTAGGCTTCTGCATTTTATCGTAAACACATTCAAAAATATTCCATGTGACACATTAAGTAAATAGGAGTAAGTGGACTAATCAAGTAAATAGGAATAATCGTGTAGTAGGTAGCAGTACTCTGGCTTATAGTATTTGTAAGAGTTTTGATATTTCTTTGCAGTCTCACCTTAAACTTTAAACTGGATATTTAAATATAACCTTTTTTCATGAATGATTTGAGGCATTGACAGCAGTATGGGTTAGAATATGCTAGGAAGTCAGGCAGTATTATATGTGATGGTTGTTTTTAGATTTTCTGCTACCTGAGTTGCTGAATTTAGCCAATTTACTGTTGGCTAAAAACTGAAAGGCTCATCCATCTTACAGAATTTGACTTCTCTGTCCAGAAACTGGGGTCTCTGAAAACCAATGGCAGGAACAATCCACACAGTGTGCATAAGACAGTGCTTCTCCAAGAGCTGATTTATAATTGACCTGTTCTAGCCCTAGGCTTTCAGGAGAAGTTCTTCACAGCAGTGGATTTTCATTATGGAAGTGGCACAAAATCTTTTCTGATTAGTAACATTCTTTTGGTGTGTTTACTTACTGGTGGCACACCTTTCTTCTCTTGAGGCATGACACTGTCTTTCAGCTTCTCACTTCACCAGCACTGGTTCCCAGGGACTGGTCCAAAGTGTCCAACCATTGATGTCACTGGCCATTTAAGACAGTTTTATGTATTGGTCTGTAGAGCCCGTGGTGGGGGGAAGAAATAAAAATGCGTATGGGAAAATCGTAACCATCAATTCTAAAGCTGAAAAGGGTTTGCTCAAATATCATTTTTTTTTAATGGGGGAAAACCCAAAGCCTTCAGCTAAATTCATATGTTCTAGAGCTGTTATTATTTTATAAACTATTTTAATCTCAGCACAGAACATTCCCTAGGTTTTTGCTTGGGTAGTTTCTCATTGACTTCTCTTCTTAACAACTTGAGTACTCCAAACAAGAGCTGCGACATCTTTGCAATTGCAGCTGTTCTGCATGTTATTCTTCAGTTTCAAGATATACTTGCTTGAATAAAAACAGGAATTAGAAAAAATAAATATTGAAACAGATTAAGGACTTCAGAATTTGTTCCTCCTGAATATTCATATCGACAAGAGCTCTGCGTATTTGCATGCTTTGCTAACACATATCAATCATTTTTTTTTTAAGCCTTGTTCCTTTTGTTTGGGTGTGCTCTTGAATTACACTTTCTATAAGCTGCAAACATTATCACACTTGCAGAATTAAAGATCAGGAGAAAAATAGAACAGGACTAAAGAGGAAAAAAATTCTTTCCTGCCTCTGCAGCTGGCAAGGACCCCTAAACAGCAGGACCAAGCTGTTCTGCTCTGTGTGGGAGGAATAACTTGATAGCTAGTTCAAATTCAGCAAGACAGTTTAAGCAATGCCCCCAAACTGCTTTGATGTAATAGCTCTTCATTACCTGAAAAAAAAGCTAGCAATCTTATGCATTGACTTCTGGTACGTGTTAACCAGACAAGCTATTCACTGAAGGAGCAGGGTAGAGTTGAGGAAGACTGGCAGAGACACTTGTGCTACTGTTGCTCTTGCTGCTTCCCATGTATCTGGAAATGGTCCAGATACATGCAAGAAACATCTGACCTCAAGATATCAATGAGCACTTCAAAGTGCCAATCTGTTCATTCATTTTGACTGTCATCATGGCCAAGGCATTGAGAAGATGACAAACCTGATCAAGGCCATGCTGTGTATGTTCTCCGAGGTAAGGCAAATGAGAAAGCTGTATAATCATGCTGACAACAGCAATAAACTCTGCTCCTCCCCTGCTAATAATATTGTGACTGAATAATGGAATTCATACCCAATTCATGCTCCCTTTAGATGCTTGGAATTGGAATGAAAATGCTATTTAACACTTAAATGCAGCCAATTTCCGTGGCTTTTTTTTTTTCCCAAACAGAAAATTCAAGCAAGATGGGGACAATTAACACTGGGGGGAAAAGATACTGCTCTCCCTGTGGCTGAGTTGTTGCTCTACCTAAATTACAAAAGCACAGGTAAACACATAGTTTCATGAGACTTTTAATTGCAGGCATAGTAATTCAGGGCAAGAAAATACAGGCATGGAAAAAGCTGAATATCTTGATAATGGCTGAGGATAGCCTGAAAAACTATTCTTGCCTTGGCTTTGCAATAGCAGTTTCTCGTCAGCTCCATGGAACTTTTGAAGAGCTTGCAAAGTGAAAGCTCAAGTGTCTAAGGGACCTAGGGTCATAACCTTAACTGCACAGCTCCTGGTGGCTGCTCTCGGTATGATTTAGCACAGTATGGAAAGCATTCTGAGATTTCCCTGGCATGCTGACTGAGGGAAAACAACTTGTTCAAGCATTGTTAAGTTTGCTGCTGCTAGGAAAAGAATTAAATGGGTAATGTAAGTATTGCTCAAAGCCAGAACCCTTGATAGGGTAAATCAGCTCCCTGTATCTCAATGACTAATACTATTGATTATCACCAGCTGAGAAGTGGGCCCCAAAGAGTATAAAACAATAGTGGGTCAGAATGAACAATCTATTTTCATATATCCAGAATGATTACGTCTCTCTAGAGATGGAGGCAGGCGGAGTTAGTCAATTATCACCATTTCCTTTTCATTAGAAAAACGAAAAAAAAAGACACACATACATCTTTGTGCTTGTTCGTATCAATATTGGCTTTAGCTTAAAATCAACAGATGCTCCAGAAATCAAGCGCTATCCACTTTGATTAACAATGCACACCTCTACGCTTATATCACTAAATTCTTATTTTCACTTAATTGCCATCACATGCTTGATCTTTGTTTTCCTTAGAAATTTAGCCTTATTTATACTATTTTATGCTTCTCATACCAATTTTTTTAAGCTACACCTGCAGATTTTTATCTGCTTTCCCTCAGCATAAAAGTCCCAGGATCAGCACTTTTCCATTCTCCCATGAAAAGCAATGAGGTCTTGCAATGGCTTAAGTCATACGATCTGTCTCGTCACTGCCTTAACCAGACACCAGGAGCAACAGCGTAAAGCGAGTGCTGTTTTGGCAGCACTTTACTGAAGTCCCCATGCAGATGCTCTGCACGTTTCATAGTAGAATTAGTAACAGCAATCACTGTCGAAGACTGAAAATGTCCCTGCTCAGGACCGCTCCTGGCAGCAAGCGATGACAAATCTGTTCCCTTCGCTCGACACTGTAAGATGTCCACGCACTGCAAAGCTGCGTGGTTCTGAGGCACTAAATCACATCATGGGAACAAGCAAAACTTGGCCATGGTACCCGAGGCTTTCTCTGTCTGACACACTACGCTGTCAGGCTTTACAAGGCGCAGTAGATCGCCACGTTTGGACTGTGCTGCACACCCTGTACTTTCCCTCTTGCTCACTTTCTCTTTCTTTAATTTGTCAGATGAAGTTCTCTTTATTCAGAGTACATGTATTCCTGATCTGTACATAGAGAATTTAGTAAGAGTTCACTTAAAATGTGTGGCTTGAATAGATAAGCAGCCTTTCTGAAGTGTGCTTTGATGAATTTTAAACAGTAGCACTGTCTTGTACTGTTTGAAATAAATTTGCAATTCTTCCTTTTACCTGAGATGAAAAATTGGCTCAATAACTGTTCATAACTTCTATTAATGTCCTTAAAAGTACAGCTTTTAGGATACAGTTAGCTATCTCACACATGATGATACTATTAAAATTCCTTAGCCTCAGGTAGGGGAGGGGATTCTATTTATTTTATAGTAACCACAGGTATTTTTCAAAGTTTCTTTTGGAGGATGCAGCTAAACTGAACAGTCAATTTTTAGTGCAACGCTGCCTTGTCAAATCTAACTGCAAACCAAAAGTGTCTGTTAGTTGCCCTCCATGTGTTCAACTCAGAACAGTATTAATTTATTAAAATGGCTTATAGAAAGGTTTGCATTGTCAAAACAACCATGTTCAGAAAATAAAACCCAGGATTTTCCAGTGTGTCAGCAATAGCTTTAGCATATGTTTTAAATAATTACATATTTTAGATGACTTACTAGTTTTGTGACTGGCCATTAAAAGACAATATGTGTCTTCCTGTTGCTTATACCAGTTTTGCTTCTTTGATTTAGAAACTAGTGTGAAAAGGAAATTCTGCAATATTAGGAGTATTAAATATTTCAGTATTCGTTGAATCATGGTCTTATTTGATACAGGTTGTCAATAATGGGAAGTGGCCAAAACTAAAAATCTGAAGACAGCTAGCATAGATGGTATGATCTGCCCTCTGTTTTGGCCTAACCCAATGAAGTCAGGACAAGGGAATGTATGTATGTATGTACCAGTCATCTCCTGGTACAGAGAGCTTGTGTTCCTTTATCTTTTTTTCTTGGTTTATGCCACACTGGAGCTAACCAAGTGCAAAATGCAAATTTAACTCATTTTGAAGACTATGTGTGTAAGAAATGAAGAGTAACTTCAGTATTGGCATGAGGATTTAGCTACTTGATAGTAAATTAGTTCAATTTTACTAGTGAAATGAAGATGCTAAGTTTGAAAGACAGTATCAGTTTTTCTTTGCAGTCAAGAATCCTCCCCCTCCCTCCCAAATAGTAATAATTTATTTTTTAAAAAGTCATATTTGGAATTACGTTTTGTATTGACTACACAAATGGGAAGGAGGATGTGAGAAACCAGTCTGTGTCATAGAAAATCTTAATCTGATAAAGCATTGTGTGGCAAAAATAACTATGTCTTGTTGACATTGAGCTGCATGAGTATCATCTGCTTTTCAGCCCAAGTTCTTGGTTTTGCCTCATGTGACCAGAGGTTTGTTAACTGTCATCCACGAACATCCTTCAGCTTTTCCCTCTATGTCCATTCATGAGAACCTGATAATTGTAATAAAGGAGGATGTTTTGTCTTGCTCCCTTGGACAAGATTAGAAGGGAAGTCTAATTTCCAGATATGCTTCATCTTTTATTACGTCTCCTTCGTGGTTGCAATGTTCTTCTTGCTTTAGGGCTGTTAGCAAGAATTTTTCTAAGAAATGTTAACATTGAACAAAAAAAAAAAGATAGAGTTAAGAAAATTAATTTACAAAACCAGAAATAATTTACTAAATACCAGTAAATTTACACCTCTTAGACTTAACTGGATAAGTCATTCTCAGTTTTGTTAAAAAGGGGGAAATGATGAGGAATAGCACATGCTGCACCATGGTAATTCTCTTTAATCAAATTGGAAGCATTCCTTGCTGAGTACTATAGGCTCCTCACTGCAGCTGGACGTTCTTATAAAATCTTGCCAAGGAAGCCAGTGCATTTAGACATCAAGTGGTCTCCTCTGTCTTCAGGCATATCCCTTTCTTTGGCTAGATTGAAGGACATCATGTTGCTGTTTCATTGCATGTCTGTAGCTGTACGCTTCTACGGGAGAACTTATCTTGGGCCGCATATCTCCGGGACACAGGGCTCTACCCACCCTGGGGATAGTGATGCACAGACATCAATATGATGGATACAAAATGTCTGTTTATTTAGCTGCGTCACACGCTTATATAGCTCTTGCGCTTCCTGTTCCTGCCACTCCTATGGGGAGGAGTCTATCTTTCCGTCACATCCCGTGATCTTCCGGTCGCTGATCCCTGTCTATTCCCCTACACATGTCTAATAATGTAGGTCTTATTACAGCCCCAAAATCTGTATTCATTTGAGAAAATAACAATCTCAACTTCAGTATTTGTAAAGTAAGTTGGGTTTTTTCCCTTTTTTTTTTTTTTTTTTAATTTTACAAACCCTTGAAGACACAAACCATAAAATCCCTCTGCAGCAGAAAAAATCAGAGGTTTTGGGCAACTCACTGGGCTTTACTCTCTAGCTGGCAAAACCATAGCAATTTCACATATGAAGCTACATGACCTTCCTCACTTGGTAGGGAGGCTTGCTTTCTCCATTACCAGCTCCTTCATGTTCATATTTTTTTGAACTGTAGAACAGAGACAGAGATGTGATCCACAGTATCATATTGGCTTCCTGTTATTTGACTGAAGTTTGTCTGGACTGTGGTGTCAAAGGGAAAAGTGAGAGAGTTGAGATTAAATAAATGAAAGGGAAGTCTAACTCTCAATAATGAAAAGGTTGCCTTCTGCAATATGCAGATTTATTATGCTTATTGAAGACTTCTCTACCTCTAGGTGTTCAGGGTGGGTAGTTGTAGCCTAAGCCACTTTTACCACCTTGGGTTCGCAACAACGCTGAATTGTTTTGGCTGTAGACCTTGATGATGATGTCCAAAACAGTGACATGGTCTCACTGGGGATTTTCTTTTGGGAAGGCTCAGAACCTGTATTTCTAAAGAAACATGGTCACTATTAGCTCTACAGACTAGGCACAATAAAACCGTTCAGGCACAGCAAGACCTAACTTTTAGGTTGAGCTCACCATGGAAGGGCACCTGAGATCCCTGTACAATGTGAAGTTAAATTTCTCCTTTGGAGGCGATTAATAAACCATGTAAACTATCTAAAATTAGTTGCTGGAAGAAATGTTAAGCACAGGAGTGTCAGATTGTACTTCCTTTCAGGAACAAAGATGGCAAGCAGGGCTAACAGAGTCTACCACCTGGAATCTCTGAAGGGTGGGAGCTGGCAGCTGTAATTACAAAGGGCTGAGTGGACTTCATTCTTCACTTTTTAAAGTCAAAAAAAGTTGAGGCTTGTTCAGAGTATCTTACATAACAAGCAAATGGTTCAAGAAGTGTTTGGGCTTTCACGGTGACACTTTTGCAATAGGACAAATTCTGTTCCCGCTCCAGTGTTGCAGATCATCAGTATGTCTCATGAGCTTGTCTGCTGTTTTCAGGGCACTGCATGCCCCTGCCCAGTTTCCGGCTTCCAGGGCGGCAGCAGTAGAGCAGGGCTGAGTAGCTCTAGAGATTCCTGTTGTAAAGTGGGTGTCTCCCATGCTGAGTGGGAGCTGAGAGTCAGGAGAGATTTGAATTACAGGTTCAGACTAAGACAACCAGTTCAGTTTTGGGTACCCATGACTTTCCAAACAGATGCCTAGTCCTTGCCTGCCCCAGACAGCACAAACTGTCTCTTAGCAGTTTAAAATTATTTGCCACCACCTCTGAAGTCCAACCAACCTTGGGATCAAGCTTCAGAAGGATTGTCTCTGAGCCTTTCTTTACGTTGTGACCGTTGCTGCCTGGTGAGATGTTATTGCTGCCTGTTTCTGAGTGCCATTTGACCCCGCAGATGGCCATGCATTCCCAAGGGAGGGCCCATGTCTTGGGATGTCATTGATCTGAGTTTGCCCTACCAATTATTCCACAAGATTATTTTGTCCTGTCATGCTTTTTGTGTAGCTTATCCTTCTAGGCTCTTACCATGTTAAGTCCTAGGATAAAACAGAAACATTCAGGGAGTATCAGGACTAGCATTTACAAATACACTCACTAGTTCTAGTTAATTGGTGATCAGTTAACTTGAAGCAAAACAGTGTATTATAGAAACACACTAAGTCAACACTTACTATGAGTTTCCAAAAGTGCTTTTTGTTGCTCTTTTTCCCTGAACTCTGATTTCATCAGGGAACTCAGGATTTTCAGATACGCTCAGCTGTAACCAACCTTTGAAATTTCCAGTCTCTTTCTCTCAATCAAATATTCTAGAAAAGGAAATTGTTCCTGAAAGCTGGGGTGTCACTTCTGCTGAATCAATACTGTTTATCACAGAAAACCTCTTTAAAAATTTAAGAAAACTGCCCTTTCTAGGGAAGTAAGTTAAAACAATAGCTCACTTTATTAATGACAAATAACCTGTTTCCCACTTGAAATTTATAATAATTTATTGAGGTTGAAATGGTGTTAAAATCAGTCTCTTCTGTGTTGTTCTCGTGACCTTTACTAAAAAATATACACCAGATAAGTGTTCTATATTTGCATTTGGTATGGCTGTGTGTGAAAAGACAACTGCAATTATTATATTGTGCAAGTATTACTTAAGATCCAAAAATTCAAATGAGGTTTTGGAAACTAGCGCAGACCCTCCAGTTTTGATGCTCACCAGGGATTCTATGCCTGTCTCGTTTCAGTAGTGAAAGCTGGGCTGTATGTCCCTTGCACTGCTAAGAAGTCCATGTGTTTCAACAGCACTTCAGCAGTGGAGGACAGTATTGTATCCCATTTTGCAGGAGATGAAAGCAAGGTGCAGAAAAACAAATTATTTTTCCCCAAGGTCATCGATTAAGGGAGGGGCAAAGATAAACTTTGTTGTGACTCCTGAGAAGTAGCACAGCGATACGTTTCTTGAAAGGCCAACATTTTGTCTTTTTTGTGTAAAATTTAATTCCAAAGACATTCTTAACAGTAGGTTGTGTCAAACATTTTTCCTTTTTTAACAGCAGAATGTAACCATTGCTTAATCCTCTCTCTCTTTGTACTTTAAAAAGAAATTGTTTAAATCACAAGCTTGGATCAGGTACAGGGGGGAAATCCCTGTTGTTTTAGATCATTGGCGAGAGTATGGGATGTACTGCGCATTTCACTTGCTGAATAACATTGAAAATACAGAGGACTTCGCAGCAGAAGCGTATGTTTTAGGTTTGCACACATTTGTGAGAATGTTAATACTGTGTTGTGGGAATAGTGCTGAGTTCCCTGTTATCATGCAAGAAATTGCTAACTGTAGACCTCTGACTTTGTAATTTGTTCTTTATGGACTAGCCTGCAGCCAATAAGCAAAATCAATAGTCTTTGCTGAAAAGTAAGCAAGTGCCAGTGTGTTATGTGACAGGTGAAGATACATGTGCTTACCAGGGGTCAGGGGGCCACATCAAATTTCTCTCTGACTTCTTTTCAAAAAGCTAAATCCATTTAGGGAGCATTCGTCATTGGAAAATGTTGCAGTGGGGAATTAGACAGGCTCCTGCTCTTCTTTTCTCATTTAACGATGTTTGTTTTCAACAGTCTGTTCAATAATGTCACTGAGAAGAAATTATGTGAGAAGAATAAAGTGCTTATAGTCTATTTATTTATTCATTCATTTCTGTAGTATAACACTAGCTGTTGCATTCTCATGTTTATTAATGCTATTGTGGTAGTCCAAATATTTGTTTGTTCTCCTTTTGCTTTGGAAAAAAGGTGGGATATAGCAGTGTGGAAAAGACTACTTACTGTTTAAGCCTAAGGTGAAGGTTATACAACTCCTAGCAATCATATATGTTCTATAAGGTATCGTTTGCTATACTTGAGTATGGCATCTAAATATATGTCATAATTTTAGAACTGCACAGAGTTTGGAAATTCTGTTGTTTTCTAAGTGGAATTACCAGGCATGAGGCCATTCAGAAGTCTGCTAGAAAGCAGAACCCCAGCAGCTGAGATGGATGCTGCTGGCCTGTGATAAAATGGGCTCTTCATGGTGGATGCTACTGGTGCAATCCCTCTTTTGCATCAAATGCTGAAAGCATTTCAGTGTTCTGGTTTCTAGGGAAATCGTCGTTCAAACCAGCCTTTGTCTCAACATATTGGACTACAATGAAAGGCACAAAGGGAAAAATCCAGCAGGTATTTTTCTGAAATTTGAAGTGGCTTAGGCTGATAAGCTGCCAAAGAAAAAGTCTTTGGTACTTAGAAGTTAAAGTTAGATTGTCTTTTAACGTTTATGTGGCAACTTATCTTCTTTTGAAAACTTTAGGTTTGGTCTAATAGCAAAAATGATAGAAGGCTTAATGCCATTGTTTGCTCCTTATTGAATGTAGTTGCTCCATTTAATAGCCTGGACTGCTGCCATCATACTATCGTATACACATGTGCACTCCTAGTCAGGAAAAACAAACAGTTACCACACAGGTTCAATCAGATTAAAGGTTCCCTGTGTGAGAGCTGAATACCAAAACCCAGATTGGTGTGTTAGATTTCTCTTGTGTCCTGTTTGATTTTAACATGCATAATAAATATCTCTTAATTTTTCTACCCAGCTTTCTCTATAGCTGTATTCTCACTGCTGACTGCACAAATCATTATCGTAGTACTTCCTCTCAGTTGAGCGCTGCATTTGAAGATCCTGAGCAATACTTGAGGCTTCCAGAAAGCTGTAGTTGACCCAGGTGCTGCCACGCTTTATGCCACCTTTTACACTCAGTTTCAGGATTCACAGGCTGCTTTTGACACCATGCTATATCTCGTGAGCATCCAGGTTCAGGGTGTTCAGTAAGAGAAGAAATTTCTCAGGTGACTCAGGGCCTTTCAGCCACCAACAGTAAGAAATTAAGAAAGCTTATTTTCATTGTCTTTGAACAAGACTGGTACCTTCTTAGCCTTTAGCTACAAAATATTTAAACAACATATTTTGGCTATAAAACCTATGGGATCTGGCAAACTTCTTGACTACTGAATTCAATTCCTGTGGGATCATCTTTTCCTACACTATTTTATTGTGTTTAGAAACAGGTTTGGGTTTTTTCTTGACATAAATTCCCAGGCAGATGCTTGAAGTTCTGGTAGACAAGTGGGGGGAAAAAGCAGGTGGCTGGGTCCGGATTTTGCAGGTGATTATCTCTCAGGGAATGGGTCTGTGAGCAGGCTACAAACAAAACAAGAACCTGCCTTTCCATCTAAGGGGTTATAAAAATAAACTTATAATGGAATTTTATAGTTTGAGAAATTAAAATATAAACGAAAAGCTCCTCCAACCTTCCTTTTCCCCTCCTCCCTTCATGGGGTAACAGAGTTGCTGTTCTGCAGTGACAAGATGAGTTAAAATAAAGTGACTTCAGAGATCCTGCAGAGATCCAAGCTGCAGAGGGTTGAGGTTAAGCTTGAGGTTTGCCTGCTCAGCTCCTTTTCTTTTTTTTTTATTGGGTCTTAAACCTTTCTCACACTAAATAAATACCCTTTTATAGGGTTTTCTTCACAAATGGCAAGTTTTGTAACCTTATATGAAAAACTCTTGTTGCTGATTCAGACTAAATTCTCCTTCATTGCTACCAGTCCCTCCAGCCCCAAGGGCCATGGTCCTCCAAAGAATAGTGCTGCAGGCTGGTGCTTGCCTAGTCCCGCTGGCTCCGCCCCCTCGCTGGGCCAACGTCGGAGCTTCAGGTCCAGTCTATTTTGAACTTCACATCCTGGATCTGGTGTTGGTCACTTGCCTGTATTTCATTGTGTGATGTGCATCATCTAAGTGCTAAGCACCTAACTGCTTGCCAAGCCTACGCAGCCAACCGATTGCATGATTGTAATACCATCAGGCGTACGCACAATCTTTAATTTAGCTGCTACAGGTAACAACAACAGTGCAGAGGGCACGGATCCTTTTTGGGCCAGCAACTGCAGCACTGTGTCAGGTCTCCAGAGGGCTTGTATGGTTCATGCTCGTGTCTGTGCTGTCACATCTTCACAGTTATTGTTATTGCTTTGCTACCACACCATCATTTGGCTGGGTAGATGTCACATTCAGAATTAAGCAGAAAAAGGTCTAGTTTAACCAGAAGTCTTTCTTTTAACTCTCCCATAACCCTATCATTTATTACCTCATCTTTTTCTTGCTTTTGTAGTTGCAAGTATCTCATCAAAAGAAATTACCAGCAAAATTACTCTGGTGGTTGTCTCTTCCTATTTCATCACCAACACACAACATATACCATTTACAGTAACAACTCCTATCATTTTTGTGATGGCAGGGCTGCGCATTTGGTGTGACACGTGCAAAGGGAGAGCAGTAGAAGATGCAAGCAGCTCATGTTCTTACAGATAACGAAAGTTTGAACAAGCATCCTTCTTGGCAGGGGTCTCCAAAACGGATCTGCTCAGATTTTAATTTTGAGGGCTACCCAGACCATGTAACTTAAATCCACCCTTTTTTCTTTATTATTATTATTTTCTACCCAGCTCATCAGCTGCAGGATGTTCTTTTTTCAGTATCTTAAATCTGGACACATTAAAATAAAAAAAAAAAAATCTTCCTTAGAGGAATATTTTATTACAATTTTATTATCCTTTTTCTTGATGTGTTACTATGCAAAGTGTCATATTTTATCAAGCCTGGTGGGTTGTATATGCTTGCAAGATCAACTAGAGAAAAACGTATCTGTCTCTCAACTTGCTCTGGAAGGCAATCAAGTTGAACCCATCTAGAAACCAACAGTATCGGTGTGAGCACAAAATCCTTTTCCATACGCTTACCTATTGCTGCCCTTATTTAACGTTTGCCTGTTTGTTTTCCCTTAAGCCACCTCAAAGCAAAATTAATATTCTTTTAGCCTTGTTAATGGGGCTATGGTTGCATCATATATTTATGCCACATTTTACTTGCCACCATTTTTCTCCCTTGCAAAACATACTGTAAGGATTACCGGCTTCACACATATGTTCTTGTAGTTCATGGGATTGTGCTGCTGAGAAGAAAATACTACAAATATCTACAATTCCTAGAGAAGAACAGAGGCAAATTCTAAAATAGTTTACAGAACTGCTTCTTACCCTAATCATTCCAAAATAATTCCAAAAGAGTCATTGACTTGGAATTTTTCTGTGATCAGTGCTTATCCATTATGTAAAATGATTCCTGCTGACCTTAGTGGATTTTGGAACAGGTTCTTGGGGTGGCAGAATGGAAGCTAGAATGAGATCCACAATCAATAAAATTTCAAGAGCCCATGTGTAGTTGTTTCTTAACCATTTTGTTAAAGGTTTCTTTTCTGACAATCATAAATGGGACAACTTTATTCAATTAATTTTGCTTTTTCAATTTCTAATAGTGAGTAATATTCTAATGATTCATTATTTGAAATTCCTCCTAGAGCAAGGTCTGCAGCTAAAACCTTTATTCATAGACAGAACAACATTTTTAATCACATAAACATATTTTTGCCAAAGTACGCCTTTGGTCTGCAGTTTTTCACAGGCAGTTCATTACAAATGCTTAATATTAAAAACATCTTTGTAATGGGAGATATAAGTCACATGATACTTAACACTGAATTGTTAACCATAAATATTCCTACCAATATAACCATTCTAAATGATTCTTAAGCCTGTGAAGGATAAGTGTAATAATTTCTGTATGTATACACCTGTAAAGCTTGTTTTGCTTTAGGGTTGCTATTTTACAATGCTTTCTGCCAGAAAATTATTTTTTTAAATACCTATGAAAAAGGAGCTTTAAATAATTAGAACACAATTCAACTGAATTGACCTCAGAAAACAAAAAAAAAAAAGAACTCATGCACTAGGTTGTCTTTACGTAAATAACTTTTTACTGAAAAGATGAGATTAGGCTGTCAATTGGATCATAATTACTTTAAAATGGATTATAATTCCTGAAGTATATTTTCAGTGTGAAAAAGAATGAAACAAGTAGTAGTGAGGAAGGTTCTCCCAATAAGAAGTGTTATGTCTGACCAGCTCTCTGGAGACCAGTAATGTTCACTTCATTTTGTATCGCTGAGCAGGCTGAAAAAAAGGTATCAATGTTACTTAGCTGCGATGCAAATAAATATTCATAACAATGGCACATGCATAGCTAATTGAACAGTTTTTGTTAATATTATACTAGATATTCATGGACATGTGCCTTTTTCTATAATGAAAATACTGCCTAGGGCTAGCTTTGTTTTTCTTGTCAAGAACAATTTATGTGCTTTCATTTAAATGAGTATAAACTTCTATTCTCATGACAAAATAATTCACCATTAATTTGGGTAAAGAATTTCTTAATTCCCTTTGTGGTGCATTTTATTGAAAAAGAAAAGCCTAAATGTGTATCAGAAAATTTCTGTATGCATTCTGTCTAATTTCTGTAATAACTGGCATGAATATGCAGGGATTTCAGTGATTACTTGCTAAGTAAATATGGGATGTGGGCATAAGAGATATTTTATTTAAAATTAATCTGAAAATAATTTTCTTGAAATAAATGATTCCCTCACAGATGTTTTAATTCATTGTTTTACACACACACAATTTAGGAATATATACATTTAAAACACTGTCCTTCCCTTTATTTCCTTTTCTTATTTTGATTCTTGCTCTATTATCTGAGATTGTGGTCCTCAAGAATGTTTTGAAAGTTGGAGAGCTAGACTAAAGTAAAGGCAGATCTCACAAATGTAACTGAAAAAATGTGACATGGATGGAGATATTAAGTGCTGAGAAAGGGCTAAGGGTTTTCCTCCCCTTTATCAGGTTGCAAAGTATATATCGCTTCTTTCATGGGACCCTTATTTTCTCATCTCACTAACTGTTTACACATTCTTCTCATTTAAATTTCAGTGATGTTACTTAAAGGTAACAAATGGTGCTAAGCGCTGATTTAACTAATGAATTAATTCAGTTCAGGTGGCAAATTAAGGTTGTCTAGTAAATAGAATATAACTCTTTCTATTAGTAGAACGAACCTCAGGCTACTCTGCTGCCTGTAACACCTCGGTTATTGGCTACATTATGATTCTTTCACAAAGTGCCTAAATTGCAATTCTTGGCAATGCTCTTTTAATCCAGTGCCTGATTATCCACCATGCAGTTCAAGTACCTAAAGGGGGAAAAGACAAACATAGGAATAGCAGGTAAACATTAACTATTACTGGAGATGATGGATCCAAGGCTATGTAGGAAGCACCTGACTTATTTTAAAATTACTTTTCAGTGTTATAGATTAGTACTTAGGAAAATTATCACTATTTGGCTTTCAGGAGTGGTAAGCTCCATATAGTGGTTTCTCAGGCAATCATAATGCAAGGAGTTATGTGTTCTCATAACGCAGAGCTACAGTCACTCCTTTGTATGTTCTCTTTTGGATTTGGGAGCCTTTTTCTAGCCATTAAAAATTAGTTCATGGTAAAATATGTTCAAGTACAGCCATCTTGTTCTGACCAAGGGAGGTGACATTTTCTTGGCGATGCGTAGCCTTACCTCACGCTGTATTTGAGATGGTGTCACAGAGTAAATAAGCTACCTTCGTTCTTATGTTACTGACATCATTTAGACCATTCAGACATTAATTAATCGGGAAAGCTGGAGATGGAGAGGTTTTCCCATTAGGAAGGGGCAATCTAATGTGATTGGTATGGCCCATGGCTTGTGTCGCCTTTAAGTTCAGAGAAGCTGTTTTTGGTTAAACGTATGCTGCATCCTGCCAACCTGCAGTCCACAAACATCTGAGTACAGATAATACAAATATGACACTGAGTTTAGGAGAAGGAAAAGGATAAGACCAAATGGGGTGTGTTCTGGGATGCCAGATCTTCAGAAAAGCTCTCTGACCTCTGGACAAAAAGGACTGACTTGCTTGTGGCCTGCTACTTCTCTTACAAAAACAACCTGGATGGAAGGTGGCATAAACACTCTCTCTGAATAGGACAGTAAGAAAATCAGACTGGTATCAAATTCATTTAAGAAAAGGACACTTCATTTCTTACTTACACTTATCTCTTATTAACTCGTTTTCTAACCATATGACCTTGATTGAGAATTTTTTTCCTGTATAAGAATTACTGTAGAACAAGCGTGGCATTTATAAATAATTCTTAAAGATCACTATCGTCGCATACAGGAGTAATGCAGCTTCAACAAACAAAGACTTAAAACATTGTAAGGTTTGACGTTTTGGGTTTGTCAAGAGTTTGGGGTTTGGTTTTTTTTCTTGTTTCTATTTTTGTAAGTGAACGAGTACAGCAGAACTTCCCAGGTAGCTTCAAAAATTAAAAGGTTCTCTGAATGCTGCTAGTTTGTAAAGTGAGGCGGGGAAAGGAATCAGATATGAGCTACAGTGAATTGTGAGTGACTCATTTTCAAGTTTTTGTTCCTCTCCTGTTCGTATTAGTACACTGCTTTGACAACGTCTCTAATCCTGAGAATGACTCCTGGCTTGCCACCACACTCCTTCTCCCATGCTTTGTTTCCTCCCCCCCTTGTTGTGTCTAGTTTTTCTAATTTCATTTTTCTCACAGAAAAATATATTCCTTCCTGGTTTATAGGTTCATGCTTTTAGCAAGCCATGATCCATATATGACTTAACAGATCATCTGGAAAATGGCAACTGAATGGGGTGGGTGGAATATGCCATGAGTTTTCCTGGGCTAGGTGAGGTCCAAAGCAGCACAGAGCACTCCCAGCACCTCTGGCCAGGAGCAGGTCTGCCATGGGACCCTGCTCCAGTCTGGGACAGCACAGGCCAGCAGCAAACAGGACACTTCTCATGGCCAACACCTCTTCCTCGAAAGTTTCCCCACCCAACAGAAAACTGTGAACAGCCACAAACTTTTGTATGTAACAGCATCATCTGGTGATTTTTCCATCACCGATGAGACTTAAAGTGCTCTTGGCCAACTTCAGCTCCCTTCATGTCAACAGGATTTTACTTTTAGTGGAAGTATTTGCATTGTTGCAGTAGACTCTTGGAAGTACTGTCTCATTTGTTTTCCATACATTCTTCTACTCTTACCTAGTCCTGCTTGTTGCGTCTTTTGTCTTCCAGTCTAGCAAGTGGTATAATTTGCATTGGGCTAATTGTATCTAGGTTGGTAGCTATACAAACAAACAGAAAAAGGGGCTGATTCAGACTTTTCAAGGCCAGATCATGCCTTGAAGATCTCCAGGAATGGAGAATGTTTTGTAAACAATGCTGGGTACTGATAAGAAACAATAACTCTGTAAAATCCTTAACTGAGTCAGACTTCATGGCATTGCTCTGCTCTATGTTGAGAGAGGTAAATCTGTGAGTATTCCACAGGAATAACTGCATTTTCAGACTAGTGAAGGGATATTACCAAATGCAAATTTATACTTATTCTAAATCAGTGGTCATATTTCTCAATTCAAGTAGCTGAAAACTGTCCAGGCTGTCTAAAACAATAAAGATTTTTACCGTATATAGTGCATAAAAACATCTTCATGTAGCTTAATGTAAAAAAAAAAAAAAAAAACTTACTAAAACCTTGTAAGATGTTGTTACATCTTACTGCCTGTTCAAACTGTTCCTGTAGAAGCTATTTAAAAAATGCTTCAGAGGGAAACTGTATATTTGGCAAAGAAGCCTTTTACCAGCAGCAAGCAGAAATGTACTTTTGTGTAACGTATCAGGAAAATATTTTGTGTACAGCAAATGCAGAAAAGTCTCATATAACTCACTGTACAGGACAAAAAACTAGATCCACGTGCACTGCTGCATCCTTCGCGTAAAAAAAAAAATGTTGTCATCGGTTGTTAACCTTGCATACAGCTGAGAACTGAATTTGATTCTTCCTGTAGCTACTCTCTTTCTCGCAGTTGGGCATATTGGGAAGAAACAGATCTGCAAGTGGATTATGTTCTTTTCATTACAATGCACTGGATAGTCTTAGTTTTAGTTGTTGTGTGGTTCCATGCAATAACAAAAACTGTAGCTCTCCTGACACTCCTGTCATTGGACATGGTAGATTTGAAGTAGGAATCTTACAAAATGTATTCTTCTTGTGATTTTAATATTCAGTTTCACTGATATTGGGGCGGTTAATTCCTTAAAAGGGAAAGCAATATCAACGAGGATAGAGACGATGTCTGGAAAGCCATACCTGTTTTCATCTGATGTTGGCTTCATGAGCAGCCTTCGATAAACACCTCATCTTTTTACAAACCTGTTTTCCAATCTGCTAAATGTGAAGAAGGAGGCCAGTCTCCTTTAGCAATGTGCCCAGAGACTTGCTGATGGGAATGTTGTATCTTTTTGCTTCAGTTAATTTAGCATAGCAAAAAGTATTAGACAACAACATGCATATGTTCAACATGCTCTATTCTGCAAGGCTGCCAACAGTCATGGCAAGTGACAAACGAGTATTTCTGTGATGCTCCTGTTTCTGTGAAACTCCTGACCCCCCCCACTTAGAGAGAGGTGTTTTATGGAGATTTGTTTGTTTATGGCCTTCCCAGGTCCTCACGAAAAGGAAAACTTGTTTCTTTGCATCTTAGGAAAAATAGTGAAAACTCAGTGATTTGCTTGTTTATTGAATCCTACTGCAAACAGATTAACAGCCTAAGTCCAATTCATCACCTCAGACTGCATTAAAAGTGCTATACCATCACACCATTTAATGATGTCTTTTATGGTCACAATAAGATGTTTATAATGAGAAACTTAAACTTTCATGTTTCTTAATTAAAGAGATTTTCTAAACTAGTTGTAACCTGCATTTGGCCTTATGATGCCTCCCAGAATAACAATGATCTACCAGTTAATATGTAAGGGCTCACGACTGATTGTTGCTCCTCTTCTTCCGCATATTAAGTAGTGTTCATTAATTAATATTCAGCTTGCTTGCTTCTTGCGCACAGGACATCATCTTTGCACTGGGTTCCCAGTAGACAAAAGAATAATTGTAGTTTAAATGAAAAGCTTTAGCGATCCCTTTGAGTGGGGTGTTAAGATTACAAACATGAAAAAGAGTCTAGGGGCTAAAGAAATTTGGGGGGGGGGGGGGGGGCGGTTATGCAACAAAAATGTGGCTCTAACCAGTTTGGTTTGGAAAGTCAAGCTACCTATTATCTATATGAATGCCCTAACATATTCTTTAGGGGTTATTTGTATAGAAACTGAACCAAGATAACTGAACTGGTTGAAATCTACGCTTTCAGGTATTTCAGCACATGTACATTGCCACTCTTTTTTTTCCAGAATAACACCATATTTTTAGGGCTGGTTTTGAAATAGATCTCTCTCTTTTTATTATGTCACTTAGTTGATTTGCACTCATATATAAGATCTGATTTGTCTGGTTTCCAGTTTGCACAGATGAGATCAAAGTTTCCAATTTAAAGCTATTTCTTGATGATCTGAAGAATAAAACGCTCCACACAATCGCTTTTGTGGCTTTCAACTAATTGCTTTGCCAAGACAAACTATCAGATGGCAACAGCAGCTTAGCTTGATAACTCTGCAGAAATTCTGAAAAACAAAAACACAACGGCTCATCAAAGCGCTAGCCCTTCTGACAGCTAATATTGAGTGCAAGTGTGTCTTATTTTGGAAACATTGATTTTTACAGTCATTTTCTTTATTTAATTAATGTGATTAATTTCTACAGAAATGACATTAATAACATGCTCCAATACAGAAATCAAAAGTTATAAATAGATATGATTTTGTGTCTGTGTGTGAGAAACTAACCCACAAAACACACATTTATCTTGCATTCAGACATCCTCAAACTACTAGAGAATTTACAACCACATCCCTACATGGTAGTTTGACTCTATTTGCAGCCTCTTATAAAAGCAAATAAAAATACACACATTAAAAAAAGTTGCCCCACCAGAAACTTAAACTTTAGGTGTCTCTGCAGTTACCTACAAAACAGATCTGGTTAACAGCTGTATGTTAGTTTCCTTATTTTTAAGGTAGGTCCCTGTCTTGGGGCCAGGATTTTTTTTGTGTTTATTTGCCAGCTCTTTTCTTTTTTTTCTCCTTCCCCTCGCCCCCCCCCCTTTTTTTTTTTTTCTTTTTTTTTTTTTTTCCTTTTTTTTACAATAAGTCTCCCTTTGGGACATGTCACTTGAAGCTTGTGTTTGTCATGCTCCTGGTGCAGGGCAAAAACACACACTAAATTCAATCTTTAAATTAAGCTGTAACCAAGCTTGTATATTCATTAGAGGAGAAAAATTCTCTTCTGAGAAGTTCAAATTGTTTATTGATTTTCATTTCTGTGTTCAAGTGAAGCTTGAGTAAGTCTGTCTCACTGCAGTCCCTCTGGGCAACACTGCCAACAAGTGCATCACACTTCAACCCAAGTGAGTAGTTAGCAACAAAAATCTAAGAATTCCTTTAAAACTATATTAATAAACAGTTAGAAGGTGAGATTTCCAGTCCAATATAGCTGGTTCTTTTGCAAAAGGAATAACAGGCTTGACTTGCAGCCTGGTAATGACAATCCTCTTGAAAAGCTTTAAAGTAAAATCAGGTGAGTGGAAAGTGCAGTAAGTGTGTGCTGTTTGGGGGGTCGGAGGAGCGGGGAAATACGGAGAGGAGGGGGCAGTTGCTACATTTTTCTTAAATTTTATAATTGACCAAATTCTGTCCAGCTGCAATCATCTTGTGAGTGTCTCAGCAAGGAGAAAAATACGCACAGTAGTAGTTACTGACACTTAATATCTCTCTCCTTTTAGTGCCTTCTTAAGAACATGTTTCAATGAACAAGCAACAACTTAGGAAAGCGTACAACTGGTATCACTTGGAGAAATCTAGAGCCCGTCTTGGAGGTGGACTTGAGTGACTGAGTCTTAGTTTTCATGGTACTGTTGTCTCTTACAAACCATGTAAATATCGCACTGCCTAGTAAAAAGTATGCTGAGCTATTTGTCTTCAGTTTCTCAAGGTTAATTTCAGTGAAGAAATCTAATTAAATGAATTTGAATTTATTAAACATGTCATCAGATTTTCACCAGGATGGGATTTTTTTTTACTCCTTTCCTTTCCAAGTTCCTATGTAGGTAGTAGGAGCTTTTATTTGAAAAATAACATTTGTACGTTCTGGTCTTGTCAGTGGTTAGGAACAGTTTGTGTCAGCAATGTGTGATAAGACAAGGAAAGATAATTCCAGCTTCTCTTCATAAAGATAAGCAAGCAGCATTTCATGCTAAACAGAGAAACATATTAATTCAAATACAAAGAGGATCTCCCTACTTTCTTTGACTAGACATGGGGCAAAACTGTGAATAAAATATTTGAAAATATTCCTGGTAGAAATTACCAGTCATGTTCTTCAAAATTCAGCAATTAATAGAGGATGTAGAAAAGAAGATGAAAAGCGTGGGAAATAAGCATCATCTGGGCATCTATTCGACTGCCTTGGATTTTGTGCAGGAGAGAAGGAAAATAATGACTGAAGTTTCTTTTTGAGTAAGGTTCATAGGTATCTGTGGGCATCTATTTCATCAGTTGTGCAGGCAGCTTATTAATGAAAAACTGGGGGGGAATCTAGCTTTATCCTACGATTTGTCCAGAGTAACCTCAACTTTTTATAAAACTCCTTTTCTGACTTTTTTGCACCGGATTCCACTGGCTCTGCTATGATGGGTTACCTCTATCATTGCTTTGCACAGCGTGCCTCAGCACATGCAGCTTTGGGCTGTATAGGCTCCAACTAGAGCTTATATTCCTGTGGTTACATACTGCTTTTCTTCCCTCTCCCACCTCCCATCACAGGCTGTGTGTATAAGTGGAGCCTGTGAAGCAATTCTTGGCCGATGGTAATGTAACAAATCAGCTGGCACAGAGGAAACTATGAGATGGTGTTTTAAAATATGGACTATGTGTTCAAACTTTCATAATTTCAAAGCATTCTGTGCTTCTTTTTTTCTCCTGAGATATTCATGTTGCATGTAGAATTTGAGGGTATGAAATATTCATTTCAAATGGCTGTTGATTAAATCATAATGGTAAAGTCATCTACTTCTGAAAGCTCTACTTCGGACAAGATTTATTCAAGAAAAATTAAAATAAGATTTTAAAAGTTGCTCTGAAGATTAATATTTTTTTGAAGAAGGGAACTTATGAAAAATGCCTGAGTGATGATTTTTAATTACTGAATGATTTTAAATGCCAAGTGATGGTTTTTAATTCCATTTAATTTTTCAGCCAAATTATTTAGGCATTTTTCAAAACCCTCAACTCCCCGTTGTTAATGCATAGGCCAGAAGAAGAAGCAGTTGGGCTGCTAGTACTGACTCCATGCCCATGGAGGCAGAGGCTCCGTTCCCAAGCTGAAGGAGATTCCCTCCTTCCTTTTATCCCACTCCTCCCTTTTACCCCAGCAGACAGACAGACTTTGGTCTGCCCGTTGGCTTCAGGTTCCATCTAGCTCCAACAGGGTTATTTCTTAGTCTGCTATCTTTGTTTCTTACTGACCCAGTGCTTCATCATTCTCTTGCATTGCTTTTTTTTTTTTTTTTCATGGATTGAGATGATTAAAAACCATGTGGACGCCCCTGCTTTCATATCTCTGCTGATGCTACAGCTACTGCTGGCTGCACTGGAGTTTCTTTCCATTCGATCTTTGGAGCTGTTCTGTTATATAAATATATACATATATGTGTGTGTATAAATGCTTCTTGGAAAAGACTGTTGAAAATATCTCCTACATCTTAAGTATTTGTCTGTTAGAATATTTGTTATAATGAAGAGTTGTGTATACACAAAAGATCAGCTGGGCTAATAGTTTGATGGTTATGGCTTTCAAGTAGTTTAGCCGAGGTACTTGCATGTTCCAGAAAATACTCCATATGTAAACACGGGGTGGTTCTGAAATAGCAAAGCTACACCCAAAGGAGCTGAAGGGGATGTTCAATCCCTCATCAGTCATTTGGGAACTTTGAAACTTTTCCAGGTAAAATGTTAGCCACAATGTTTACAGATCACCACGAACACTTCTGATAGGGGTAGCGTCTTACTTTCCAGTTCAAAACAAACAGCATTTTGCTGGAAAATTTCCAGAATAGGGCTAATTTTTTTCACAATGACAGACTGGTCAAATGAATCTGCAAATCCAAAAGTGAAGGAAAGAACTGAAATGAGACTGTGCATGTCCTCTATCTAGCAGGCAAAATAAAAAATTTCACTGAGGTGGTGACGATTGCTATAACTCGTTGTTTTATCTTTGTTGGTTATGACTTATTGGGCTCTGTATTTCTCTGCTCCTTTACATCAGTTGCCTGTCCCTTGATGTTTTTTACTTATTCCAGATCCTTCAGGTCTGTTGTTGGAACTCTTTGTTGATCTGCTGTAAATGTTGACATCTAAATTTTAAAGAATGTTATATGAACAAAGGCTCCAGTAACACTACTGCTTGTATCCAGCTTTAACGTGGGTTTTAAAAGTCCGGGCACAAGCATGCAGTATTACAAAGCACTAGTTCACTAAGCCTGAGGTCTCCTAAAGACACAGACTTCTCCAGAGGTTTTAAGAGAATCATGACTTGGAAAGAATGATCCAGATTGTTATCCCCTCCCTGCTGCTCCTTAATTTTCCTTATGGAACAAAATGTTCAGTGGCATTTTGGGCTCTCTTAGTTTGCTGCATACCAGAATTACTCTGCCAAGCTGGCCTATATCTGAAGGAAAACTTATAATTTCTTTAAATGGCAGGGTGGTTGGAATGGTAGATGGCCTGTTTAAACGAGATAATCCAACGTAGGAGGTAGCATATCCTTCCACTTTTTGGAACGATTGATCCAACCATATTAGGTGCACATGTGGAGAGTGTCAAATTACTCTTCTTTACATAAATGAAAACATTTATAGAAGAAGTTGCTTCTTTTTTTCCCTGAGTCCTCAAGAGAAGTGTTTCTTCTATCCACTTCGAGCAACGGCTTAGGTTCCACCAGCACATTAACACTCAGAGATGGAGCTTGGTGAGTGATGTTTTTCTCATAGGTCTCTCTTTCCTGTCCTTAACAGCCATTTTCTGCCATCAACCGGATGCTTCCAAACACCCCCAAAATCCTACAGCATCTGGTCCTTGGGCCAGACGCCATAAATACTAATTTGCGCTGGAGAGAGCCCCAAATCCAATTATTACTGCTTAAGGACAGATTTTTTTTTTTCCCCCTCCTCCAATGCTATTTGTTCCTTATGCTATGCTTTTTGGCCACATAAGACTAAACTGCTTTGAGTAACCTAGATGTGCAAAACACATCGGGGTTCACCCCACAGCACTTTGTTTAATGTTGTCAGTCAACTAGATGTAGGACTAGTGACCAAGATATAGGACATCTGGGTTTTCCTGTTGAATTGAGTGTTAAAAAATAATATCTGGATTCCTATTGTTTCATTTTGTTCTGGTCTTAGATGAGTAATGGATGGGTTTTGTTTATTTAGTGTAACTTAAAGTTTGCATTTTCCTGTTGAAGGGAAACATTTGTGCAACTCTGACTTCTGGATAATGATCTTTCAAAATATCTTATTGAAAGGCAGAGGACAAAAAGGGGAAGGAGAAGGATTCTGCTTAAAAGGCCTTTTCTGTGTTTCAGTAACTGGTTTCCAGATCCTCTGTTTCGAAGAACACCAGCTGACTTCTCTCTTTTATCACCTATGACTACTTTTTCAGTCCTTTTACATACATATGTCATTTAGTGTGGATGGCGGGGGGGGGGAAGTAATTTTATTCTCTCAGAATATTTAATTTTTTCTCCAAAACTTCTGTTCCTTTCAATGTATTGTCAATTGTCTTAGGAAAGTCTTGTGCTTATCTTTACTCATCCTCCTCATCAGCCCTGAACTTGTACGTGATGGTAATACTATCAAAGCACATTGTTCTTTGGTGCAAAGTACTGCACAATTCCCCACCTGCTGTCTGGTGTGTGAGGGCTTACTTGTCATTAAAAAGATTTTATTTTTTCAGAAATCAGTTTTTATAAGAGTCTGCCAGCCGAAAATTAATTCCATCACACACTGAAAACTCTTGCGCCTAATACTTGCTGATTTCCATGAAGGTTCTCTGATTTACACCCTGAGAGGTGAGACGAATCAGAATGCCAATATGGAATGTCTTTAATATTAGGGGAGTTACTGGGGATCTAGTTCCATCAATCTGAATTCTGCCAGGCAACTGTCTTGGAAGAAACTTTTTTTTAAAAAAAAAATAATAATTCTCAGAATCAAAGTCACCTTAGATTAGATGAAACCAGCAAGGATGTAAATTTTAAGTTTCCGTTTCCCAAGGAATCTTGTTTAGTTGCTTGGTATCAGAGGTTTCTAATTACTCTGGATATAAGTTTTTCACTGTTCCATACCTTAATACTTCTATTAGTACAAAAATCTGCAATATATTTTTACAGCAAACATGTTAATCTGAACACTGACCTTCACAGGATTGTCACTGGCTATGCTCAAAGCTGACTTTGTGGGAAGCGTTTTCATCAGTGGTGTCAAAAACCTTCAATAATTAAAGTTACTATCACATATGTACATTTTTTCTTTTCTTGTAATAAAAGAAGTCTCCTCTAGAGCAAACAAAGAGAGAAAAAATTAATTGATCTGACACTTGAGCTGAGAAGACATACTTTAAGGAATACCACTTAAAGGGAAAGGAAGTTTGGAGTCTCAAATAATTAAAATGAGAATTTGGCCAAGCAAATGAAAGCATTTTCTTTCAAATACTACTTCACATAGACTTGCAAAGTCTTTCCATATGTCTCATATTGCTGGACATAATTTCTGAACTTAAAAAAAGCAGGATTAAGCTCAGAGTACCTTTTTCTATGAGAGAGGCAATAAAAACACAATTAAAAACATGCAATTTTATTCAGGATGTGTGTGGTATAAAGACTTTTATTTCCACTTCAGCCTGCCTATGCTTGTCCTGTTTTCTGTAAATCTTTGGTGGACTTGGGTGCTACGCCGGTACCTTCTCATTTGCATCTTCAAAGTTAGATTGCCAATTACCAATACCTAAAATTCTTAATACAGCTCCTCCATAAGAGCAACCACTACATTGCCTAAGGAAATTATATGAATATGGGAGAATATATTCCAATAAATTAATAAACACTTAAGAAAATGCAGGTTAAGGGAAGAAAAAGGGGAGGGACAAAACAAAAAGCACCCTCTGCTTTGGCAATGGATTGACAGTGAAATGATGAAACCCTTGCTATTGAAACCTTTGGATATTCTTTTTATTTTTTTTAAAGTCCTAACTGATAGCAATTGTCTTTCTGAAAATTAAGACCCTAAAATACAGAGTTTGAGGTAATACGTGCTGTGTACATGATGTTGTGACAACGTGACAACAGTCACATTGTTCTAACAATTATTCTTATGTAGAAGGTATTTATATTCTTATTTCATCAGCTTGAAGCCCTTCATGTCCAGCTGTCAGTGGAGCATATTTCAAGGCCCCTGAAACTTTTTATAAAGGTAGAATAAGTCAACAATATTTAAGTAGGATTTTTTAGCTAAGCTCACAATTTTTTGAGTACCGTAAACTCCCTTTAAACAAATAAGACTTCTTGTCAATAAGAAACTACAAGATAAAGTATTTAACAGAGTATCATAGCCTGTCTTTATCTTTGCCCACAAGTTCCTTTGCAAGCAATGAAGTCATAGCAATATACTCTAACAATAGTGAATGTCGTCTTTGATTATATAAATAAATAAAACAAGACAGGCATATGAAACAAGATCACTCCAACAGTTTGTGGTGCTCCCATAAAAGGAATGGAGAAGACAAACATTTATAGGAAGGGAAGTTTCCTCCCTGTAACGGACACAATAAATATGTGTGGTGGAGAAAAACAAATGTGAGAGATGATGTGCACACCTGATGTTGAAGAAAAGACTGTTCATGCTTAATGTATTGAAGAAATTTTTCAAGAGCTGCTCATCCATGTTATAAAAAGAAATACTGCCCCTGTAATCCTGCCAAGGACAGTGAAACCTATTGTAGCTGACTAAATAAGTACTGGTTGTTCAAGCTGAAGTGTCATAGGGGCAGCTGTAATTTATACACCCAATTTTTCTAACACATCCAAAACATTTTTTTAAGAAACAGGCCAGATTCTTGGACAACATAAATTGGTACAGCTAATTAAAGCCAATGGGTCCATTCCAGGTTTTCTGAGCTGTGTCTCTTGTCTACCATGCATCACTTTGCCTATTTGCATGGGTCGTTCACTTCTAATTTTGCCTGAGATCTTGTGTGTTTAGATCTGCCAATTTTAAAAATCATGGCAGAGATTTGTTTAATTTTGAATAAGACTGGATTAAAAAAGTACTAGTCTCAACTTATATGAAAAGCTGAAATGCGTAAGAGGGTCACCAAGGGCAGGACAGAGCCTTTAGTCTGTGCAGGATTTATTGTGATTAGACAAGCTTTATGCCAATCACCATCATTATCAGGAATTGTATTGCGGGTCAGGAACCAACTTAGAAAGGAGATTGACCATATGGATGTGAACCTAATGGATTTGTGTTTTAATAAACAGGACAGGCTGACGTAAAAACAAACTTTTTTTTTTTTAAAGTGCAAATATACTTCATGATAAAGTACCTCATGCCAGCTCATAGGGCTCAGAAAAAAAAAAGAGGAGTTGTAAAAAAAAAAAAAAAAAAGTATGTTGGGGTGCAGAGGAGGAGGAAGGGAGATTCTGGCTGAAAAGGCATCAAGCCAAGAGAGAGCATATCAGGTCCACATCAGTAGATTGTGCAGGAGGGCTCTGCCAAGTAACTCTAGGTTTCAGCTGTAAAACCTGCCTGTCTAGGACTCTGGATGGCATGTGGGTCACTTTGCTTTTGCCTGCTCTCTACAGGGAGGCTGTCTCTCACCGTCTGATCCTGGTTAGCCCTGGGACAGCAAGCCATCAGATCAAGAAAGCAGTACCACAGCTTTTCTGCTACTCACCTATGCACTCTGGGTATCAGCACCTAACCTTATATTATGAATCATCTGCATTATAACAGCAACGGCAATTTAAATGATCCCTGTTCCCAACTGCTTTCCACCTTGCCAAAAAGTACTTCTGCCTCGTGTAAGCCTATTCAGGTGGCCTCTTTTTTTTGTGTGTGGGTCACAGTGTAAACCAGATCAAGAAAAATATACACTTTTAAAAACAAAATATTTTACCTTGATTATTCATTGTTTCCACAAAGCAGATGATGTAATCAATTTGGAGAAGGCGGCAGTAACTTATATGGGGAGGGAGTAAGTGATACAAGAAGACTGAAAGATCTCTTCATCACCAAAAAAAGTATAGCCTGGATCCAGAATTAAGACCTCGCAGCCTGGACTTGTTTGCAGAGGTCTGTATACGTCTCGGTGTCTGTAGTCGAGCAGATGTAGAAATCGGTCTAGAAACTCAGAGAAAGGAGCTGAGCTGAGGCATGTTGAACAATTAGGAGGAATTAGCAGGGAAGAAAAAAAAATCAGTTAAGTGATAGTTTTCTCATAGAAAGGCCCTCATTCAGGTTTTACTCTTTCACCTTTTAGACAAACTCCTATACAAAAGTCATGGGACTTGCATGTAAACATGAATAATTTTCTACCTGGCATCCCAGCTAGCAGAGTAAAGCCAAGTATCAGCCTTGGCTCCTGTGACTGAGCCAGAACCTAACAAGAACCAGCTACCTGCAGCTACCCCAGACCAGGGAGAGTAAGGGTAGGTCTGTCACAGATGTCAGAGATGCAAGGAGCTAATAAAGTCAAAAGAAGTAACATTTCTCTCCTTCAGTTTCTGAGGGTTAGACGTGGAAATGTTCAGCACTTTCCCTTGTGCCCTTTCATTGTCCCCTCTCTTAACTTGTTTAGGTCCCTTCCCTTTATTTTAAGACCAGTCTCCAAAGACTCGAGCAGAAAGGGGTGCTTCTGCTCTCATAATCACCAAATCCTTTTCTGTAATAGAAAAGTGTTAATACACAAAAGATCAATTCTGTACAGAAACTGGGGAAACACAGTTTACTCCCCATACTTTTCCAATCAAATAAATGTGAGTGCATCCACTTATCTAGTCAGCCAAACACAGAAAGTTTCCAGAACCTATATAACTGTTAGTAATGACAAAAAGGTTTCACATTATCTACCTCATCCACATTTCCTGAGATCAATATAGCTGAGCACGTCTTCTGCATACTTCCATAAGGAGACAAACACAAAACTTAGTTGCATCAAATCTATTTAGAGACCAGTTTTTAAATGGAAAAGAAGGGGGGGGGGAATCTAAAAGAATACCAATACAATGTTAGAATTACATTATTTGAAACAAGGATGAATGGGATAGTGCAAATTCAAAAGGATTAACTCAGCAACTTTCCAGAGGTGATAAATGATCTTTGTTAAAACGTGGTAGGCACAATGCATTTTGCTAACATGTAAAGTGTTTCAATTCGGTAATTTGAAAATGTCACAATGCTGAAATTCCTCAAATGTCTTTGCAGTGAGGGGAGGGAATATTAACACCTCATGCGGGATTTACTTTGCTAACTTCAGGCCAGTTTAGCCTCTTGAAGAGCCATAGTTATTTAGCAGATGTGGGCTTTCAGGGGTTTGCAGTAAGCACAGTAGGATTTCTGCCAATATCCTACAAGGTGGTTTTGTGGAGGTTTAGGACTGAAACTTCTGCAACTTCAGTTTAAAAGCCCTTTTGACCTTGAGCAAAATACTCTGTGGAAGAGGAACAGACCTCAAAACTACAAATAGATTTGGAGGCCCCAGGTGCCATTCACCTCCCTGGAAATGTACCCTGAGTTTCCTGGGTCTCAGTTCTCCCCTCTGCACACAGGGATTATAGCCCATCCCTACCATACAAGGGTACTGTGAGCCAGTTAATAATGTGTGACTTACTACAGTAACACTGCAGATGTTGCTTTTTGTTTCTGTGCAATCATGTATTTTCATGCCTATGAAATGGTGCTCATTTCTCTCTTCTCCTGCCTCACATTTAATATACAACTTGGGTCTATGTTCATTGACTGGTTTCAAGGCTATTGTAATAGCTGTGATCTGCACTGCCAAGCATCTTCATAGTCTTGCTGTGCTCAGCACCCTACTGAAGAGTTTAAAAGGTGGGATATGCAGGAACTATCTCCAGATAACCTCTGTCTTTACAAGCTGGGTTCATCTTATACATCCTCCATCACAAACAGTTCAGTTCTGTTTTGACCAGGCAGAGTTTGGTATATACTAAAGTACATAGGACAGCAAGAAATTCTGGTGCACAGAGAAATTGTGCCATGGCACATGTCTTGGTTTTTGCATGAGTAAGCACGTAAAGTTGAGCTGTTGAAAAAACCGCTGATCATTCTTCACAGCTTATCATCAAAATACTGTGAAAATTTCAGAGAATCTGCATTTTTCTATGCAAAGCAAGCAGTTAGCCCCCACCGCTATTGTTACTTGCATTTATTACATTACCTTAGCCTACTTTTGTCTGTGAGAGGTCATTCTGATATTAGTGCTCAGGCTGGCAACATATTGTCCCAAGGATCTCTATGACCAAAACCACATTCAAAGCCAGGGCAGCACTCAAGTTGATCTGCAGGATCCTACCTCTGTACTCCAGAGGCTACTAGCAAGCCTTTGTATTTGTTTCATATGCTAGTGCTAGTTTTGTTCATGGACTCCGGTAAGAACTTGTGACTCCATTTTTGAAGTTGCATTGTGGAGAGAGATGTCTAAATGTACCCTATGGTTGGTTAGCAATAGAGCTTTTAATTTAAAGCTATCTTTCCAAACCGTAACTGATATTGACTTCTGTGGACTCAGTTGTGGTATATTACCCAGCATAGTAGAACCTGGGCCAGAGTTATTAATGTCATGAGTTCACCTTGTCTACTCAGGCTGTTGCACATTTGTTGCTCCAAAGTCATGAGTATCTGTGCATACACGGAGGAGTAGTGAGAACCTTAACTGTCCCTTGGTTTGATTTTTTTTGTCCAGTGAGCAAAGTAAGCCACCAGGAACATATTGTTTTTCTACTGGACTACAGATGAGAGTAGTTGGATTATAAGGTCAAATGGGAGATACCAAACAACTGGGTGCCAACACTCTCACACACCTGCTACAGGAGATCTTCGCAGTGTGCTGTGAGCCAGCCACACTCTGCATGCCAGTCTTGCTATACTTGTCTGTGCTGTCCACTGTGTGTGATGCTTGCAGCATCCGATAGCTGACAGAGGAGAAAGCCTGGCGTGGATATCACATCAGGCTTCTCTTCCATTGGGTAATATTCCTCTTTCTGAACAACAAGCTGAGCCGTTGTACATGTGGACTGAATTAGTGTCTCTTGGAAAAAAAAGATGGATGAAAGAAAGCATTATGGTGCAATAAAAGGACTCGGGAATTTATCAGGTAGAAGATAAGGGAGCCCAGTGCCCCAAACACTATCGTAAGCTGCAGGCTCTACCACTAGATGAACTGGTCCATATCCATGCCCCTGAGAAAGAGTAGGTCACTTGGAAAACAGGGATTAATAAGGGAAATTATTTTTAAGATATAGTCCCCTGAAATTCACCTGAACATATTGTCCTGCAATGCTTAGTGCTATGGTGAAATTGTTCTGCTATCGGCCTCATAAGAGGCTCAAAATGTATCACCTGTCATGAAAAGTCTCTGCTGAGCTATAATAATTCCTTTCTTAAGAACCTCCTGAAGTAGTTACAAGCCTAAGCTATGTGTTAATTAGAGAAACGCTTCAGGAATCATATATCACTTTAAGTAAGAAACAAAACCAGAAGCCGTCTCTTGTAGCCATCTTCCAACCAATGTGTTTGGTGGGGTTGGGGTTTTCAAATTATTCTATATTTTCTCTATTTATAGCCACTAAGTTTTAAATATTGACATTCCTAAGTAGTACAAAAGACATTACACAGAATCAAAATAGTAAAACACCTTAAATCCCCAACATTTAAATCTCTACAGCCTCAGCTGACCCGTGTCCCCCTACCAGCCCACACAACATTGCAGAGCATACACAGAGTATGTTTTACCTATATGATTATCAGTCTGGTTTCCTGAAAAGGGAAGGAAGGTGCCCTCTCAACCAACCACCGAAGTAGGAGCAAACAGCACCGAAACCATGTAGCAGTAGACTCTCAAAATGCATTTCGTTAAAACTTCATTCATACAACAAATTCACATTGGGACAAAAGAAGGCTTGGAGTTTCTCCACGGTGCTCAAAGGAAAGCTCAAGAGCTCTTGTTGTCTACCAACTGCCCTAACCTCTCTGTAATACGTAAATGAAAGGAAATCATAGCAGGTTTGTTTCACTTCTTGAACTTGCAGCTACCAAGGGTACATATAAAATGAAAGTGGGAGTGCTTTATAGCCTCTGAAATAAATAAATTACTTGAAATAACAGGTGCAGGAATGTGAATCTTTCAGAACACAATGTGTCATTCTTCAGGCTACAAAACGTGTGGCCTCTTTATATTTATGGATGCCCTACCATTTATGATAATGGAGTGATGAGATAGAAGAGTAAAAGATTGCCCATTAACAGAAGAAAGTAATTTTTTAGCTATACTGCCTTTGTCTTCATGTCACAGTATGAAAATAACTAATAACATGATTTTTATGTATTGAAGTAAATGCATGGGCTTTTAAATATATTTCAGAAAGAAAAAAAAAATTATTTCCTATATCTTAGGAAATTAGTTTCAGTAAAGCCAAAATGACTTTTTGGACCCATTTCTGCCCCTCTCTGTGTTTTGATTTTTACAGGTTAAATGTGTCTTTAGAACAGGATAATCCCTGGAATGACTGTAAACAATGGAGCAGAAACTGACTCCTTATCTTATTTGTACAACATCCAGCACTACTGTAATAAAAATATTTAGTAATAGTAGCATGCATTCTCAGGAACACTCATGCAGCACAAGACTTTTCAATAAAGAGCAAAATATTAAATGTGAAACTTTTTTATCAACTTTGACTCGTCAAAGCAAAAACCCTTCATGAAAAGTGAATATTGATTAGATTTTCATTTACAGAGAATGTTCGAAACATTTTAGAACTGGTAGCTATCATGTTTTTGCCATGGCTTTTCATTTCACAGTGTGTGAATTCATAGTTAAAGAGAACTGAAAAAGAAAGAAAAAGTTTAAAAATAATTTAGAACTATCTAAATGAAACTGTATCATTTAGAGGTAGGGGAGGGATTGGGGTCTGTCAGTTCAATAAATCACTCTTGATTTTTAAGTTTACCTCCCTCCAAACCTGAGGAAAGTGTTAAAAATTTAATAATATACAGCTTAGGAAGAAATATTTTTTCTGTTTATATGCAGCGTGAAGAACTGTAGCAAAATAAGGCTTCAGTTGAAGTGAGCATACAATATATTGATTTTTACGAAGAAACCGTTTGATTTCTTTCTTTTAGGGAAATGCACTGTTAAGCTTAGTTAAAAGGGAGAGAAGTAAACCAAGTCCTGGGTTGTCTTTAATGCAGCTTTCTGAAAATGACTTTATAAAACCAGAAAGCCATTTTAAAGTGATTTGCAAGAAGGGTGTATAACTCTGCAGAAAAACCTTCATTTGGGTCGTTTGGATTTCTCTCTTTTTCCCTGGAAGCAGCTAGTCAAAACTGTCTGTATGCAACAGAAAGATAAAAATTTCAATTAGGTTGAGTGCTGTCATAAGCAGACTACATGAGAAGGCTTGAGATAATATGCATTACATATTGATGTCTATCAGCCCTGAGAACACAGCCATGTTTTATTCCATGCCCCTTTTGTAGGTTTGGCCGCAGTGGCACCCAATAAAGGCCTAATCATATTAATTTATGCCCCTATCAATTATGCATTCAGATTCCCCCGATAGCTTGTCAGTTTTTATTCACTATTTTCTGAAAAATACGCCTGTTACAGTTACTGAGCAAATAGGAGGACTGTCAGAAACTGAGGTTTAAAGAATATTACTTAAAAGGGGTGGGTTTCTTTAATTTATAAATCTTATATTACATGTCATGCATTTCTTAGTTTTAAAAGAGGTGACAGTGCAGGGACAGATGTCACATTAAGGACTTTCTGAAGACAAGGAGAGAAGTCTCCTTAAGAAAGCTCTGTGATTTATTCAACTTTTCTTGAAAGCAAAGTGTTCTGTGGTCTGTAGATGTAGTAAAAATGTATCAGCTTTGTTAGTTTAATATGAATTTGATTTTGTGTCTCTCAAATGATGTGTATCAATGAAGTACTTAATAAAAGTATTTTCCGTTTGTAAATTAGACTCTTTTCTGGTAGGGGAAACAGTTTCATATCCAGCAATATGTTGGTGCCTCAAACTGTGTTCTACATTCAGTGCCCACCTTAGAGCCATCATAAGCAGGATATAAGACAGATAAATAGATGTAGTGTGTGAAGTATATGAATTGCCCCGTTCAGTAACACCTACTGAGGAGCTGTGGAGTAGTCTGCACTAGCAGCTTAAAAATTACCTTGATGTTGATGTGGGACATTGAGGTAAGTCCAGCCTCCCTTTTTCAACCATGCTATACTGTTTGAATGTGCCTGTGAGAGTGCTTCGTTTAGGAGCAGAAGTGCTTTTTGGATGCAAGTCTCCCAGATTTCTCCACCTGCTGTGTTTGGTTCACTTCGCTGGGCGGTCTCGGAGATGACAGTCACGACTTTTTTCTGTGGGACTAACCTGGGAGATCCAAGCCGCAGGACAGGGCAACATTTTCCAACTAGTAATGGATGTTTAGAGCAGGATGATGGTAGAGGTGGTCTGGAGACAGAGCAGACTATTAGTCCTTTCCTTCCAAACCTGAAAAAAAGGACTGAAGTTTACCACCAAAAGTTGGAGGTCATGTCCAGATCACAGCCCACTCAAAGTCAGGCCATGCAACTTGTTTTGTCAGGTTTACTACAATACCAGAAGAATTACACCTAATGAAAAAATAGATCTTGGCACTACTTGTCCCAGTCCTCATTTCTTGATACTTGAAACCTGACTGCTGTTGTTTCACCCCCTCCCTGACACTGACCACTGCTCAGGAGAAGTCCCTTTTTTTTCCATCCTCTGGCTGCATCTCCCTCACCCGAAGAACATCCACTTCAGCTTCTCTTCTTCATTCAACTCGAGCCTCTCCCTCCTACTTTTAGAGCAGTTAACCTGATTTCACATCCTATCATACCACTCTCTATGCTACCAGGCTTCCCCTCACCCACCTTTTAAGAGTGCAGGGTTTTTTCACTAAGGCCCTAAGTATGGAAAAATACTTCACAGAAGGAAGTAAAAAAAACAAAGCGGGGGAAGAAAACCTCAGAAGTGCTAATGCTGCTCTATTATCTTATCTGATATTCTGTGTGTTGGATTTGCCTTTCTCCAGGTTAGCCCAGAAATGCATTCCTTCTGGTGTAAGTAGGGTTTAAAGACTTAAGGACATTGGTAGCAGGCCCAGAGCCTCCAGGCAGAGGTCTGGGGTCTCTTGCTTCTGACCTTACTGCAGATGAGTTCGATGTAGTCAACATACTAGGGGCTCTCTACTCAGAGACTTTACTGGGGCCCTTCTCTTTCACAGGCGTTTCAAGCCATCTCTCACCATGCCAGGACTACTTCTCCCCTGCTGGAAAGTTCCAGTCCTGGGGAGCCCTCAGAGCACCTCATGCTGTTTCAGAGAAGGGCATCTCCCATTTCTGTCAGGAGAGGAATGTCCAAACGAAGAGGATCTCTTTTGACAGTTGTGTTTTCACATTATATAGGAAACAGAAACAAACCCTCAGGTCTTACCTTGGCAAAGTCCTCCCTAGCTTCAATACAGGTGGGTACCTGAGGTTTTAGTTTTCTTCAGCCACTCCTGAGCACGTGTTGCTTTTCAGCTCTGCCCTATCACTTAAATAATTAATGAAGACTGAACTCTTGCCTATTAAACAAACTTGTTCTTCCTCCCCCACAAATTCACCCACCCTTTCAAAGTACTTTGGCTTTGCAATGGGTTGTACCTTCCCTTTCCTCTGGCTCTTTGAAGATTTTGCTCTTTGTTCAGTGAAGTTCCCTAGTTCCAGGAACATGTACCACATTACCTAAATCATCCCAGTGTTTATTTTAGCCTGACGGTGTTAATGAGGCTTAGCTATGTTACAGCGTTTAAAATCTTTGTAGTATCTTAAACATATTGTATCTTAAAATATCCCCTTCAGGTATGTAAGTATTATCCAAATCATATAAATGGAGAAGTAAAAACAAGTGTTTAGGGATTTGCCCAAGGCCATGCAATAATTCAAAGTCAGAGCCAAGAGTCAAATCCACCTATTTGTAGTGAGTCAGCCCAAGCTGGCATGATTTGGTGTGTTTCTACTATGGAAATCAGCCTGTTCATTGCGTGTAGCACTCATTTCCATCATTTCACAAACTGGCTCTAGCTGTTGCCTTCCCTTTAATAACAACTTTCCCAGAAATGCTTTTGCTTACTTAACTCCTTATACTTCCTACACATCTACGTAGGGAGTAGCGTATGGAATGTACAGCTTGCATAGCTGCTGGTTTGTCTTGTGTTCTGGGGTTTTTTTTTTTCTCAAAAAGGCCAGAAATTAAGCAGAACTAGAGGGGACTGTGTTCCTAAAGTGCTGGGAAGATTTCATGTGCCTGCCCTTGAAATTAAAAGGTATCTGGACACCCATTTACCTTGTGGGGTTGAAAAGTAGTTCACTCTCCATAATTTTCCTTTCCCTGCTCTTTAAGGATTCAGTAAGACTCTCAGGGAAGGAGGTGTGCATGAGAAAGGGAGAGAAACATACAGGCGGCAAATATGTTTGAGAACATTTATGCTGGGAATAGGTAATCCAAGAAGTGATGAAATAGTGAAGTGACAAGACCTGGCCTGAACACCTAAAACTTTGATCATGTTTGGCAGGGAAAATTAGACCAATTAAAGGGTGCCTCTGGGAAGCTTTACCTTACATGACCAGAGCTACACAACGTCTTGGTGCACTTGGCACTTTTACAGGAGTAATATTCATGTGAACATGAATGGTTTTGCCAGTATGTTAGTCATCTGCAGGATTTTAGTCCGCACTTGGTATGGCTGTGTTTCTGTATCACCTTTTGTCTCCTGGGCAGAACCTTGTGGGTAATGTGCAGTTCAGCTCAACCCTCTGCTATTGTCTCTGTTTCCCTTTTGCAGTATTTTGAGGTATTAGTGGAGTGAAGGATCCTCTCCTCACTTGCTTTCTCAAACTTCCCCATTTAAAACTGAAGTGCCGGGGGGACTATCGACTGGTGTTTAATAATGCTCTACACTAGCAGCTTTCTTTTCATTGTTACACTAGATTTTTAAACCTTAGTATATATGGCTCTTAAGTGCTTCCCTTGACCAGCAGCCTGAGCATTATAGAGTAGCAGTCATGAAAAAGAATAAAATTGGTATCTCTCTAAACTCCAGAGTCAAAGGCACAGAAAAACACTGTTGGGTGGTACTGAAATATTTTTTCCTCTTCCTGAAAAACAGTATAAACCAACCAGTAGCATGAAAGGACCTAGAAAGAATAGAAATGTAGTCAGATAATAAATTAATTAATCTGTTTGGAAAATGAAGCTGGTAATACCGCACTTGGGAGACAAAGACAAAAATTCAGCTCTTGGATGGGGAAAAAGAAATGCAGAGACCTCTTCAGACAGCCTCTCTACTGCGAGCCGTAAACTGTAGGGGGGAACAGAGCTTATTTGAGAGGCACTTGGAGAACTGCATGGTGAGACTGCAAAGCGATAGCGCCTCTGCCTATGATTTTAGAGTTGAGTCAGATTTTTTTTTCATACATCTCATCACCTAAATGGTTCAGGCACGAGGCATGGGTAAATTCAGAGATACTGATATGTGATACTGCAGTGGTTGATCATTTTGACCTATCTTAAGCTCACACCTTAAGGAGAAAAGCATTTGGAGAAGTTTAGAGGCTACAAACTTCACGCTGGAAACACACTTCATCTTCGTTTCTGGCTGATATGCACTGCTGCGTGTGCTGGCAGTCAGCTGTTTTTCCACATGACACTTGTTTTTAGGGAATCATATGAGTGCCTGACAGGCAAAGTCATCAGCATATTTTCAATTGATTACTTTTCTATTGCAAAACAGCATTTTGTATAAATGGAGATGCCGATGAAAAGACCTATTTCTATTCCACTTTCCATCCCCTTGAAAATTAAAAGCAATAATTAAAAAAAAAAAAAACAAAAGGGGGGTGGAATGGGAGTTCCTACGCACAGGTTTTGTCTGACAGGAAAGAATACACACAGGTAGTGTCATGTTCTATTATTGTCTTTATTGTTAATTTTATACAGTTGTTTTAGGGGACATAATTCCAAACCTGAATTACTCGAGAGGAATATTCATGATAACAATTCAAAGAGAGAAAAATGAAAAGAACTTATTAGAATGATGAAGAAAGTTAGCTGCTAGGAGAATCTGAAAAGTCTAAATATTTTCCAAAATATAATTAAAGAACACTTGGTAAGAATCTACAAATATCTGAAAACTTGAATTTCTGAAGGTTTAAAAACTAATGCAGCTTGGTGTCAAGGGGACAAAATTATATTAAATTAGAAGAGCTCATAGAAGTCTAAATTTCCTGAAACTCAACCCAAAATGTGCTTGAACAGTGAGACAGTTTCAAATATGAAATAATTTCTAAAAGAATTGGAGAAACTATATGGATTGCAGCACTTCTAAGAAAGAAAGTAGACTACCAGAATGAAGTATATTAAAGATGGTGAATGTACTATTCCTCATCTTTACACGCTGACCTTGTTTCTGTGTTCAGAAACCATATATAGAGTTGTTGAGTTGGTCAATAAACTAATCCAGCCATCAATAAAGCACACCTTCTTGTTTATTAATATGTGATTAAAAATGTATATGATAAAAAGATATTGACTGAGTAGAGTTTGGGTGACAAGAACAATTATAGCTTCAAGCCTAATCAGTACATGAGCTGTTGAACCCAGTGAAAGTCAATAGTCTATTTCTGAACAATTACACATTTTGTTTTAAATAAAGTATTTGGATTTTGCTAGTGCTCTCATTTTCTCTTCATGATTTAGATGTGTACACAGAAGCAGAAAAAAAAACAGCCACAAAATAAATCACCCAATACAATTCCACTTTATGGTCCCTGTATGATAAAGTTGTAAATATGCAGTGAATAGGGTTTGCGTTAATTATAACTTGCTAGCCACAAATAAATTAAACTCGGGATAAGTATGTCTCTCTTTTCAGTTGTATTACTAGTTGCACAGGTCTTAATATATCTACAACGTTCTACTTACATATTTCTGTTGTTGTTAAACAACAACCTAAAGTAATAATTTTACTGCATTCAAAGTGCTCCATCTTGATTTCATTAAGTAGTTTCTTAAATCTAATAAGAAATTATAACCAAAAGCCATTCAATTCCTCCCCGAGTGATCCTTAGTTTTTACAAATTTTTCTCACAGCTCAATGCACCTTCACTCCAAAGCAACAATATTCCACAGCGCTCGATATCTGATGAAAAGTCAATAGCACCACAGTAAAGTTTGTACAGGGTGCATCTTTAAACACCAAAATATTCCAGTATAGTGGACATTCAGTAGAAACTGGGAGCTGGTGAATGGTCAGACATTCCTGAGCAAGAACACAGGGTCACTGGCTTGTGCCCACAATGTTAAAAATTAACTGTGAGCCCAAAGCAAACAGCATCAAATGTCTGGGCTATCCACAAGCAGAACTTTTAGCATTTTTAGCACTGGTTTGTTGTGTCAACATTCAAGATTCTGTGAAATCAATGGTACTCCCCAAGATGTTTGCAAGTTGTAAATCTTTTAAGTGCAAGATCAGAAAGCTCCTTATGATCATTATACCTACGGAATAGATCAAACAGTTATAGTGACTAGCTTTTCCACAGATATTTTTCCTATCTGCTAATCATGTCATCTTCTTAATTCCTTTGCAGAATATAATGATAGAGACTTCAGAAACAAAATCTTTTGCATTAAAGCTAACACAATTCCGTCATTTATTTTCTCAAATTCATTTGTTTTAGGTGAATGTAAAATTCACCTTGTTGTTGATTACTAAATGACTGCTGTAGAAAGTTATTGTTTAATAAGGAAGAACAAATGAACTGAAAGAGAAATTTGCCGTTGCACTCACACAGTCTTGGAAGTTTTGGCTTCTTTGAAATCAATGTTGACACTATAAACACTCTTCTGATATTAATATACCAGTTCTGATCCAACAGTAAGTAAAAGTTGATCAGCTTTTCTTCCGACTGAAGCCAGAGTCACTGTTTGACGCTTAGAAACCAGAGTAAGTCCTCCAGGAGGTCATTTCCACTTGATTACAGTCTAGTTCCAACATTTTCATGGATATGTCTGATTCTGGCTAGTGCAAGAGGTGGCACACTGGTGTAGGTGCATCAACAGCATAATCCAGCATGGTATCTCCTGGTCAACAAGAAAAGTTTTCCTTTGGGCAGGGGAAAACATTCTCATGTCGTGTGAAAGAACACTCACAGGGTCGGCTTTGGTTTGTTTTGGATGGTGATGTCTGAAGCATAGAGAACATTTGTCCAGCAATTGAATTGTTCCCATTTAAAAAATGTCCTCTTTAAATAGATGGTACAGTCAGTGCCTCAGGAGTATGTGCAAGTACGCAGCAGCTGTGAGTAAAGGGATTGCCCCAGAAGACAAGTTGGGTCATCTAACGTAAGAGTCTTGCTCCAAGTTGCCTTCGGGAGAAGACAACTCTGAAGCTACAGAGTGGAGCTTAGGGAAGTCAGCCCTAGCAGCCTGACCATCCGGCAGGGCTTGCAGGTCGTAACATCTCCACAGGAGGAGCCAAGTACAGTAGGAAAGGTCTGAATCTCTTTTTATCTATGGCACTGATACACCTGGGCAATTTTGAATAGATCCTAATCTGAAGAAAGAGTTGCGTTTGATATCCATCTGTTTCAAGATAAATGAGAGTTTCTAAATCAAGGGTGGGGAAGGTATAAATATGCAGGCGAGAAAAATTATTCCTGAAGAGAGAACCCATTGCACTTTCCGCTTAAAAGGTGCAGCTCTCCCATCACAACAGCATACTGCCAAACAGTAAAAAGAGGCTGCGCAGCAGGTCCAAAATGTCTTCATCATCTTAAATTCACTTCCTCCGACAACTTTGCCTTTCACCTTCTATCTATTAGTGATACGGGTGAGTGAGTGGGGAGTTTTTGAGTGACAACTGTGACCAAGATGGACCAGACACTGTTAGCAGGAGGAGGCATCCTCACACCCAGAAAATATTAATAAACTTTTATTTTACTCTCCTCTCTAAATTTACGCTAGGACCATCCAAGTCAGTTATAACATCAGTGTATTTATGAATAAAACCTTTGCCTTTGAACATGTACCTATGAAATACTGCAGTGCTATCGCAATGAGCATTAAGCTTATACTCAAATGACTTACTGTGACCCCTACTGTTGTTTTGGAGCCTTCCGAGGTACACAGAGATACAGTCAGATTACTGTACATCAAAGTAGGTACATACTTTTATATAGTGATCTATTCATTCATGATTGAGATATAGTCACCTCAGGGGTGGGATGATACAGGATTATCATCACAAGCAATAGTAAAGCTGTATTGACATGAATACTAGATCTTTGACTTGGTCAGACACATTGAGAAAAGATTTTTTATTTTCCTATTCTATTATTGTTGGCCATGGTGAGAACAATCTAGCTCTGCAAAGACAATGTAGGGTATATAAGCGCAGCAGTGAATATACTGTTTTCCATCAACATGACTTTTGTACTACAGCCTGAAATTGTTTGCTTTGGTCTTATTAATGTTGCTCAATGGAGATGTAGATGTCACAGCTAAAACTTTTGTCTCTGATACAAAAACATTTGCTGTTATCTGGGTCAAAATCAGTTCCTAAGGAGCCAGATGGCCACCCTTGCATTGCATAATTGAGATTATATTACTTGTTCTGTCTTGTATATTGGTAGAAAAATTATGGACTTGGAAGCATACGTTGCTTTATTACTAAATATAAGCACAGCATCTAACACCAATGGGAAAAAGACAGAGGCTCTGTTCTCTAGCAGGTCAGTTTTGCTATGCTTGGTTTTGAAATAAGCTGTCTTTTTTATGCACTGGGTACTTCACGTATTTGAGGTCTCCAGACAGCATTAAGCAATTTACTCCGTAACGTTTCAATCAAGCTTGTGGTTTGTTAGAGAAGCAGAGAGTTAGGCTGTGGTGGCAAAAGCGATGCTGAAGTGGTCCTTGTCAGCGGAAATGGCACTTTATTTGTTACGAGTTACTACTCAAAGTAATGGTGAGCGCTGATTGCATCAGGACTCCTGAAGCTATCTTTATACTCTGCTGCCATACAGTCTCTGTGTTACTAAAAACTGGATCCATTTTCTCTTTTTACATTTGCATTTATTTATCCCATTTTTTCAAGTTATTACAGGTAGAATTCTACAATGCCACCATGGTTGTTTCTGGGCATAAAAACCGATGTTGAACTGCAGGTTTATTCTGGATGAGGATCTGCTGTGAAGCAAAGTGGGAGTAGCAAATTATTGTCTCACTTACCGTCTTGGATCAGTGGATGAATTTTAATCCCTGGCTAAGCAGACAGTTAATTTGGCTGTTTCAGTGAGTGAAGCCACTGCTTGACTCCAGGCCAAGGATCCTCCAACTGAGGTCAGGACCACATGCCTGGTGATGGCACTTCCTACCTCTAAAACGGAAAGGGACAGCGATTCTGGAGCTTCTCTGTGTTGTGACATAGAAAACAGAATTTTAAATGTTTAAGAGTCTTCTTTTTCCTGTCATTTGTTCAAATCCAGCCCCATGTAGAGCAATCTGGGTTGTTAATGTTAAATCCACCCACCTGAAATAATTTGAAGATTTTAGTCCAGTTCCCAACAGGTAGGTGCCAGTGTTACCAAATAAATAAGCAATTAATTACGTGCTAATTGAGAAAAAACGTCAGAGGGTACTTGGACTCTCTAGTTCAGTCATCCTTTTGCTTTTATGCTTGACTTCGGTAGGGCAGAGGTGTTACCTGTGTTGTACCTGATGAGCAGATGAGCTGAAATACTGCCTAAAAGCTATCAACCTCTCATAAGCACTCAAATCCCTAAAAATAAAAAACATTTGTTACAGTAAGTGAGATACCACTAAATACACCTAAACTTGCAGTGGGGCTGAATAAAATGAAAAATCAAGGAATCAGAATTGATAAGGAAAGAAAAATCAAAGAACCAATGCAAAAACCTGTATTTCAATGGAAATTAAAAAGAACAGCGGTAAATTAGGTACGGGATAAATCTTGCGTAGCCATATAATATTTTAGACGTACACAGGCACAACACAGTCAAATTAAACGAGCATTACAGACTCTATAAACATTTAAAGCCAGTAGGAGCAGTAGGAAGTGAGAGAATGGAAACTCATCACACCACTCAGTACCAATTCCTTGTGCAGATGCTTTATCATACAGCCTTTAATTACACCATCATGTACTTCGAGATGACCAAGAATTTTCCAGGAAAACTGTATTCCTCAAATTTCAGATCATATAATAGAAAAATGTGAGCTCTGACTGAAGCAACAGGGAGGACTTGAAAAAGCCAAGGGAAAGAGACTGTGCAGTAACCAAAGGCAAGTTGCTGTGGTGTATGCCTGAAATGGAAGTGTCCCAGATACCAATGCTTTCACAGGCAGAGACATGCGCTTTGGTCTTTTCTGGGGCAGCACCATACTTCCATGTTCTCTGATACCCTGGGCTTGTCCCGATGCTTTTTTCTTCCTCTCATTCCCCCCTTTTCAAGAGTAACTTTACAAAGCTTTTGTTTCATCTGTTCTCAGCACAATGGTGTATGAATGCAATTTGACAGGGCGGTGGGACTTTGGTGCTTGATCTCCTCCACAAGCACCCCTTTGGCATTCTGAGTAGTACGTGGGCAAAGCTTTCTTCAGGAGTTAGTTTCCACTGCCAAGCTTACCTGTGTGGGACTCTGCAGGTTTTATTTGGGGCACACAGCTTAAATCCTAATGTGAACCCAACACTGTTGGTTTTCTCTGTTCCTCTCCCCACCATGCAATAGTATCTGCGTGCTTAGAAAATGTCTTTTCTAACCTGAAACTGAAGCAATGAGATCATTCTATCCTTTTTAATAAATCTGTATTCCAAACAAATGAGATTAAAGTAAAAAATGCCTGCTGACTTGGGGTATCCAATAAGAGATACTGACTACTTGATATTTTCAATCTTCTTTGCACTCAGCATCACTTGGTGCAGTCAATGCACAGTCCCATGGATTTTGTCTGAGGCAGTGAGTGATTCACTTCAGCCTACCAGACCCCAAAATTTCAAGAAGGGCCCTCATAATACGAAAATGTCAGTGAATCATTACCTCTTGAGGCAACTTCCCCCACACTGTAGAAGCTTTGGGGTTAAAGGGGAATGGAAGCAAACTCAGCAGGCAAAATTCATCTATTGCCTTGCCACAAAGCCCTGCTTTCTCTTCTTGTGATTAGCTACCTCGTACATGAACCATCCCCAATTCTGTGACAAATTAGAGAGGAATCTAGTGAATAAAACCGACAAAGTTCTGATCTGTCCCCAGAGGAAGTGTACCTTGCAGGGCTTCATTTCTGCTTCAGGAAATTTGTGGAATAAGTGCTGCGTGGTTGTGTATCATAATGTATGGAGACTGCATCAAGGTGCTCTGAAACCCTCAGGTTAGTCATTTCCTTAACATCCCAGTGCCTGATGTTGCAGCTAGTGTTGACCATAGAACACATTTCCTTATTGTGGTGGCGACACACCAAAAAAAAATGTTTTGGATCAGCTCTGAAATACTTCTCTTTTGAAGGTCATTGAAGTCTTTTTTAGCATTAGAAAACAGATTCTATTCCAAATAAAAAACAATGATGATGCAGCCAAACTGCATCAGTTTAAAATACTGAAATAAAACATTTTGACTTTGAAAATCTCTACCATGTTTCAAATGAAATTCAGCCCAGCTACTCTGGACATTCTGCAATTAGGCTTCTTTGCTCTTGGCTGACGTTAGTCGGTTTTGCTATCCTTGCCCTCCTATCTCCCCTCCAGGCTCCTCAACCGAACGGTTTCTGTCGGCTTTCTCTGCACAACCTCTGTGTCTCCTTACCTAATCAGTCCCAGTCTCCTGCCTCCAAACACCAGTCCCAGTTTTCCTCTCTGGACTGCTTGGCTGCTTCTATCGCCTCCTCTGTCACAGGCTGGATGTTTTTTTCTCCCCATCATATTCGTGCAGAGACCTCATTCTTCTTGACACAACCTTCAAACCGTTCAGAGCTTAGAAGAGATAGGATTCCTACCTCTCAGATCCTGCGCCAAAGCTTGGGCTCACAGGGAAAATTTGGAGGTGGGGATTAAAGGGGAAATCTAGCCTCACCACTGTATCCTTAAGCTTCTCTTTGCAGCGAGGGCCAATCTTTAGCGATTCCTTTTTCCTGCTAGAATAAAAGAAATCATTCCTGAGAGTGTGTTCATCACAAAATTTCTAATATTTACAAGTTAGCCACATTTGGATAAATTTTCAGACAGGGAGGGAAAGGCATATTTTAAATAAAAAAAAAAAAGTCACATTTTGAGTCAGTGCTTCAAAGCCTGAGGGCAGCAGAGCATTTCAAAGGAAAAAGTTTCCATTTTTTTAGTATGAGCAAAACTGTTTATTTTTCCATAACCTTGTTCTTGGAAATGGACAAATTGTTTTGGCAGGTATTTTCAAAATAATCTGCCTGGTACAGACAGTCAGCATATCAGTTTTCAGCCTAAGTGATGATGTTTTTTCTAAAGCTACATGCAACAGAAAATATGGTCTCTGCTTAGAAATGTTTGCCAACCCCAACACAACGAATGGCAGCACATCCACCTTAGAATATGGTCACAGATTATGTCCTCTGAGGATTTCTGATTTTTTTCAGATGTCGACTGCCTCATGGAAAGGCAAGAGGGTCAGTGGCTATTACTTTCCTATTTTAGAGGAAGAGAAACTAAAATAGGAGGAAAGGAAGAAAAAATAAGGGATAGAATAAAAAAATCCTGGTCTGATTCTTAGTCCCCCATTTTTGTACCCATTGCTGCTGCCTCTGAGAGGCGTTACTTGTGCGATGGTCCTCTGGCCTGGAGTATTGCTGGTATTCATTATGCTACACAGGCCCTCACATCAGAGGTAACATCCCTTTTGTGTTTTCTAACTCTCTGTGATTGAAAGTTTTGGGGGGCTATGAGAGAGGGCACAGAAGGTGCAGGAGAGATCTGCAAATAAAAGTTTAATTCCGATCAGAACAAGCAGCCTCCCACATTCATCCCTGCGGCTTGTAGAAGTACATCTGTACAGTATTTAAAAAAAAAAAAACAAACCACAAAAATATCACATATTTCTGAGGTGCCTGATGCAACTCAGGGACAAGGCCCTGTGGAAAAGAGAAGTGTGAGGGGGAGAGCTGTGCTAGGGCTCTGCCGCAGACAGGGCAGTTCACTGGTGTGACCAGCTGGGTGATGGCCATTGCCTTTGCTGTTGCTCCAAGTACCCTGGCCAGGGTGAATCCCTGCAAAGGTGCGAGGTGGAGACGCCAAAGGCCTGAGGTGGACAAGCCGCATAGAAAAAGTTCATGCCACTGTCTGCCTCACTTAGGAGAGTAAGGAACACAGCTAAGTGTTAACAGTAAGTGATGAGCTAGCCCCATGCAGACAGAGAACCTCTTCTAAAAGCCACCCCAACAGCAATAACAAATTCCTTAGTGTAAACTGTGGTCCTCTTCAGAGAAAAAAAAAAAAAAAAGAAAGAATTGCCAAATCAAACTGCTGACTCCTTTTTTCTTATCAAAACACTGCAGCGTACAACTTAACAGCCCGAAGTAAATCAAATGCGGGACCAGCTGGAACTGGCCAGCTCCTGACCCTCCCTTGATATCAGGTGTGTGCCACACTTCTCTGGCAAGATTAATTTATGATCTCAAGCAACTGAGAGCCCCTAAAACTTTCCATACAGCTGTTAGGCCAAGGATGAAGGTTTTCTTTGGAAAGCATCACCACTAGAAAAAGTTGGAGGTCTTCCCGATCAACAGAGATACTCCCCTACTGATGGCAGTGACTTTGTTCCCTCTATATGTCTTATTTTTAAACTCACCCACAATGTGACTATGGGATGAAATTCAGCGGTATGGCCAAAGCCTGGATGTGTGCATCTGAGCGACTGTCAGTCCCCTTTTGCATGTGGAGCTTCCTCTTGAGGGGGGGATTTGGAAGCGTTCATAGAAATGCATTCCTGAAGAAACCTTTCAGTTAAAAAAAAAAGGGGGGGGGGAGGAAGGTCCAGGGGAGCGTGAGCGGAGCACACTGAATTGAGAGCAGCTCACAGGCAGCTCTACCTGCCGCATGTGATCGGCGGCGGCTCTGAGAGCGTGCCTGTGTGTGTGATCAATATAATCTATTGCAAAAGAAAGTCTCTGTGTTTCTGTGGGGGGAAGAGATTTAGAAAGGTCTTTAATTATTACCTGCGGACAAGTTAAACTATAACTCGGCAGTAACATACTCCAGTCCCTGGGGGCAGGGGAGGCAAGTCAGGCATCTAAACTGCCTGAAGTCTGTACTGGTATAAATTAAAAGAAAATTATTGAAAAAAATAAAATTAATTTTAAAAGGAGAGGAAAAAAAACCCCAAAGCTAGATATAAAGCATTGGCGAGGCAAAAGTAGAGAGAAAAGGAGTTAATATTTCAGGCCGCTGACCTCTCTTTGTGCTTGGCGGGGTGGGGGGTGGGGGCGCCGAACAGGCTCTGGAGCTGTAGCACCCACGCGTGAAGCTGTGTTCACCCCCCACTGGTGTTTATAACACACCTCCCGAAGAGCCCAAATCTTCCTCCTTGCTACCACGGCCATTTGCTCACACACGATGCTGAGCGACGCCGGCCACCCCCCTACCTCCCCATCCGCCCCCCCCGCCCGGGGTCGCCGCCGCCCGCGCATCTTGCGCGGGGGCCGCGGGGGGGGAGGGGGGGGCGCGCGGGCGCTTAAACCCAGCGCTACTTGCGCATCTCCTCGTCCCTTTCGGAAATCACCTGCCCCTAAAAATAAGGGGGGGAGGAGAGCCCTGGGGCTTCCAGGGTCACGCCGATCCGGCAATGTATGTAAAGGTATAAGGTATACCTGTATTTATTTATTTATTTTTAAAGGGAGTTTGCTTCTTCGGCAGGTCAACGTGTTAATTAAAAGTTAGTCCAGATGAGTTGCTTGCAGTCCCAGATGCGCGATTAACACATAAGGAAATTATTTTTAAAAAAATTTAAAGATATTAGAGTGTAAAAGCTCAGTTGAAAACCCCATTTCCTCCTTACTATTAACTAGTAGTCCGCGCAGAGGAAATCATTAGAGATATTATTAAATATGGGTCTATTTTTGAAGTGTCCTGCAAAATAGCCCCAAAATATTATGTAGTAATTTGATTTTTTTTTTTTTCCTTTGGCACTACAGGTGCTAGCTATGTTTTCCCTTCATTTCCCACACCATGTATATTAAACAGGGCGAGAACATCACTCCATTGTCGGTGATGACCCCAGACTTCGCCGGAATATTTTGCTTCTCGGTGTAAAATTGCGAAGCGGGTCTCTCTAAAATTCGCTATATTGGTTTTTATAATTACCTCGTGGTCTAAACATTTTCGCATGCCATTTCTTAAGGAAAAAAAAAAAAAAGAATATGAAAGGAAAAAGGAAAGACACTAACTCAGCTGTCACCGTATTAACATTTCTGTTTGTCTCAGTAACTTTGCCTGGATCGGGTCTGGTGTTTCTCTAGTCGCCCTGCTGAGGCATGCGTTTACCCCTGCCTGCAGCCTAGCCTGACACCGGCTCTTTGCAGGCCCCGGAGCGGCCGTTTGCAGCCGCTGACACCCCCACCCCCCGTGTCCGTCCCCCCCTCCCCGGGCCGGTCGCTGTCGCGCCGCGCCGCGTCCGGGCTCCGACCCCCGGTTCGCCGCAAGGCTCTTCCCCCCGCCGCATGGCACCGGGGAGCTTGTACTTCACACCCCGGGGTGCAATTTGTCAGATCTCAGTGGCCAACCAAATAACGCCTAATGTTATTTATTCCAGGGGGATAAAAAAAACAAACCACAACACACGGGCCGCGGCAGGCCGCCGTCCCCCCTCCTTTCATCTCCAAGATTTTATTCTTTTCTCCGGAATATTTTCTCCGCCTCCAGTCAAGCACAAACCACGGTGTTGCTTTGCCTCCTTACGAGGCTGACCCCCTCGGTGTCCCCCGCCGGGGCAGCAAGCGGCGGCGGGAGCGCAGCGGCGGCCGCACAAGCCCCGCGGAGGGGCGCGGAGCCCCCGCGGCCGCCAGCCCCGGGCCGGGCCCCCGCGGAGCGGCCGCCCCGCACGCCGAGGCGGCGGGAAGCCCTGCGGTTTAAACCCAGCCCGGCTCTCGTTGTCACCAGGAGCGTGGGGTTGTTTTTTTTTTTTTTTTTCCTCCTTTGTAGGATACAGAAGGTGAACAATGAAATCTCTTTGCTAATAGTTTATGAGCCATGAGATTGGAAATGTATATGGATAGACCAGCGCGCCAGGCTAAAAAAAAAAAAAAAAATCACCGAGAGGCTCCGGGAGCCGGGCGGAGCGCGGGGCAGCGAGGGGCTGCCGGGGCTCGCGTGGCTCCCTGCCGGGAGCGGGAGCCTTCACCGCGAGTGGGGCGGCGGGCGCACCCGGCGGGCTGCACCTATGTCCGCTATATGTCCGCGGCCTTGTGTCCGCCCCCCCGCCCCCGGCAGAGCTATACGAAGGGGAGCCGTGGAGCCCGCGAGGGGCTGCCGGTGGTGCACAAAGCGCGCCCACGCTGCCCGCGGCGCCGCTGTCTGCACGACAGGGGCACAAAGGCGGCGTGTCGCGCGTGGGGCCGGGCCGTGGGCCGGCCGGGGTGCCCGTCCGGCGTCCCGGGTGGGGCGGCTCAGCGACCGCCGCCTCCCCGGAGGGGAATGGGGGCGAGCGCGGAGCCACCTTTAGGGCCAGCTCGGGGGCAAGCGAGGCAACCGGCTGTAGAAAGGTGCTAAAATCCGCTTTCCTCGGCGCTTTTGCGGCAGGTCACGTATGCGTGGACGGGGCAGGAGCGGGCGCTGCCCCCCTGCCCTCTCGGCTCGTCTCGCCGCGGCACTCCCGCCTTCACAGGCGCGGACATTTCACGGAAAGTCCATGCCACGGGGAGCCTGAGGGCATCGCTACCTCCCTGCAGTAAAACAACTCATCAACTCCGCTCAGTGCATGCCAGCGAGAAAAGTCGCCACGGCGCGAACTGGCACCATCTGTCCTGCCATTCTGGGAGACAGAGATACATTTCTTTAGACAGGTCAGCAGTTCCTCCCCGGCCAGCCCTGTCAGGTACCTGTCAGGGGAGAAAACCTCTTCATAGTCACCGCGGTAGGACCCTGATCAGCGACAGTTCCTCTGCTGACAGGGACCCAGCCTTAAGCTTGCCGCAAATCCCTGTCCTCCAGAGAGAGGTAACTGCCGGGACGAGGGAAGGCCGAAAATCCCGACACCGCTCAGCCCGTTAACAAAAACCGGGGCGGGGGAGGACGTGGGGGACTCCCGGCCCCAAGAAGCCTGAGGGGCACTTTCCCAGGGGCTGCCCGGTGAGCGCCAGGCTGGGCCAGTGGCTCCCCCCGGCCCCCGTCGGGGACCGTCCTGGGGGCGGCCCTCCCGGCCGAGCCGTCGGACCGGCCCCGCCGCCGCTTCCGGTGGTGCCCACCGCGAAGGGCCGGGCCGGACGCCGCGGGAGGGGGCACTTGGCCCGGCTGCCCCCCCCAAAAAAAACCAAAAACAGAAGCAAAGCGCTGCTCTCCCTGCCCCGGCGGTGCTCGGGCCGGGCGCGCTCAAGGACGAGGCTCTTGCAACGCCCGCGCGTGCCCAGGCACCCACGCGTGCCCGGGGCTCCGCGGGGGCCGGGCGGGGAGCGGGGCTTGGGGCGGCCGCCGCCGTGGGGCCGCACGGCCGAAGCGCGGGAGCCCCACAGCCAAGTGTTCCTCGAGGCTTTCTCTCGAGTGGATCCATTGCTCCGTGGCTGACCCAGAGCTCCAGGCAAAGGTTTCCTCCCTACCAAAGGAACGCACCCGCCCCCCCAGTAACGCCGGCCTGTTGTCCTTCGGTTCCCCACTTGCTTTGAAAGTGGGGCACGTTCAGGGAAACCTGCCTGCCCGCCTCATTCACTTCCACCCGAGATCGCGTGGAGCCCCCCTATCCCACCCCCCACCCCTTACCCCACCCACCCCACCCCCCCAAAAAAAAAGGAGAACAAAAAAACACCCAAACCACAAACGCACCATATTTCCAGCTTGGAGTTAAAGTCGGTGCTAATCCGGGTCAGTTCTTGCCCCGGGCTGGGAAGGCAGGGAGGGAGGGAGGATGTAACGTATGGGGGGGGGGGGGGGGGGGGGGGAAGAAGAGGCCGATACGACAAAAACAAGCCCCAAAACAAACAAACAAACAAAAATCTAGCGCACAATCCCAATAAAGTGAAATTCCTTTCTACACACCCACAACTTCAGCTCTGTCCGCTGCCTGGGGGGTTTTAATCTTGCAAAGAGAAAGGGGGGCTCCCTGCGCAAAATTACGCCTTCTCCTCTCATTTGTTAGCTGATTCCATCAAAAAGTTCGCTATTTATAGGCTACACACACGAACCTGGAGTAATACAAACCCTCCCGTGTTGTTCCCCTCGCAAAGTGGCCGGTCCTGAAGCATCTGATCGGGTTTGTGTCTGTGTGAGTGAGAGAGAGACACACGCAGAGAGCGCTACCGTCAAAGAGGGGGAAAGAAGATCTCAAGCTGAGAGACTTATTAATTGCTAAGAGCTGCTCTGCCACCAGCCATGTGAGTACCTAACAACGATCACCTTTTGCACAGATGGTCAGCGATCAGGCACAGACACTTTCTGTCCTTTTCTTCCTCCCTCCCCTTCCTTAATTTTTTCCTTTGATTCCCCTCCTGCCTGCCTCCCACCCACCTTTGCTTTTTCTTTTTTCTTTTTTTTTTTTCTTTTTAGTTTGAGTTTGCACGGCTTATTCCTCCCGAAGAGGAGGAATGAAACGTGGGCGAGCGCGGGGGAGAAAATGTGCCGGAGAAGAGGAAGGAAGGAAGGAGTGGTGGAGGGAGAGGAGGAGGAGGAGGAGGAGGAGGAGGAGGAGGAGGAGGAGGAGGAGGAGGAGGAAGAGGAGGAGGGTTTGTTAAGCGATCGCCTTGTCCCCTGAGTCCGAGCCGGCTGGGAATTAGTAACAGGGAGATAACGGAGGTTGTATCCCTCCCTCTTCCTCCGTTTTTCTTTTCCTGGAGCGCTCATACCCCCTGACAGTTATTACCCCGGTATCAGCGCGGGTAACGAGCTGTGCGCATCGACCCTCACTTGGGGGAATTAAAAGAGAAATAAAAGAGAGCGCGCGGGGGGAAGGGGATTTGCTCGCCCCGCAGTGCCCGTCCGCCGGCTCCCAGCCTGCCGCACAGGAAGGTGGGAAGCGCTCGGGGGGCAGCCCGGTCCTTCGGGCTCTGCCCGCCGTTTTGGGGAGCTGGGGAGCGCCCCGGCCCCCGCCGCCCATTCCCCGGCGATGGCGCATCTACACCCGCGGGGTGCGAGGGTGGCTGCAGCGCGTCCCCCGCACGCCCGGCTCCTTCCCCCACGCGAGGTCTCGGTGCTTTGCAGGGCAGTTCCAGTCCTCGGCGTGGCACAAGTGTGTGAAATCAAGCCCCACGCAGCAGGCAGGGCACGGCACGTGGGTTTAGGAAATGGCACGGTTGATTCAAGGGGGGGGAATGCAATCTGTAATGGGAAGCGTGGCTCTCGAAAAGGTAGGTGTCCCGGGTTTGCGGAGGAATGCAGGGCTGGGAGACTCTTCGCGTGGGAAGGCGGGGTGTGGGCAGAGAAGGCGAATTTGCTTCCAGCATGGAGAGACGCTTTTCGAAACCAACACTTGAGCTCCAATCACACACTCTCAGGTTAGCGTAGCATTAAATTAACAGGGTCGGGGTTATCCAGGGCATTATACGGTGTGCCCGGGATATAACCTCTGCTCATTTATACACAAAGAAGAGGGAGAGACGGAGTTACACCTGGAAAGCCAAAGAGCGCGGTGAGTATCGGTATTTGTTCCTCTCTCCCTCACATGCCGGTGAACAAAGTTCAAAGGCAGGCGGTGCGTGTCCGGCCGTGGGTCCGCCGGAGCCCCTCGCTCCCGCCCCAAGGCCGCAGCGCAGCCGGGTCTGGCGCGGGGACCCCCGGCGCAGCCCCTCGGGGGAGGAGGGGGGCAGCCCGGGCAGAGCAGCAACAAGAACTTGTGGTTTCTTGGTTAGAACTTTGCTGCTTTACGTAGGGGGGAAAAAAACAGCCAGGAAAAAAAAAAAAGTGACTTGGATCCGGCGCTATTTATAGGTGGCAGTAAAGCCTCCTTTTCAGTAGGCAGCCGTGGAAAAGAAGCGTCGGAAAAACTGGCTGCTTTATTGATTCAAGGCGCCGGACGGTCACAGCCATGCTATAGCAGGGCTGGACCTCCGAAGTCACGGCTCCTCTCGGCTTAGGCAGCGACGAGTGGGATCCGTGTTTGCTGGCCCCTAGCTTGGACACGATCCCACTCCCAAGCGCAGGTACAGGGCACCAGGGTGTGAGATGGAAGACTTTCCCCTTTTCTTTCAGACACGCACACAATACAGGGCACCCGCAGGGCTGAAAGTGGGCCAGGGCTACACGGTAGGTATCAGATCACACAAAGCAGAGGAAAGAAACCCAGTTAAAAATACATTAGTTGAAATCAGAGGACGAGCTTGATTTTTTTTCCTTCCTTTTTAAATAAAGGTGCACGTTAGAACAAGCTGGAAGCACTTTGTGCCTGACGGTATCCCCCACGCCCACTGGAAATAAGGCGAGAAGCTTGCTCTTCCTTTGCATCTTTAAACCTTGTTTTAATTAGAATTCCTAAAGTAGGACAACCCGGTGGGAGATGTTTTCAAGTATCCACCTACCTCTCTGCTGTAAGCAGAATCGCTGCCTGCAAAATTGCTTGAAACGCAAAATTCTGCCCCACCCCCAGCTTGTTTTGGCACCTACTCACCCTTTCCCCCCAGAATTGCAATCGCTTATGAAGGGTTACTCCATTAGGAGGTAAAGAGAAACCCCAACCACCCAGCAGTAATGAGATGAGCTGGACTCCGAGAACCTCGCTTTGCTCAGTGCGGCACGAAAGGGTTTGGACAGAGAGCGTCCCTTAAAACTAATGCTGCTTTTTTTTTTTTTTTTTTTTTAAAAGTCCCAAACTGGGCGTATCCCTACCCTTCTCCTTTAATTTATTTGATTAAATCATAACAAAAACAGAGTCATCAGCTTCTTGTATTTCCTCACATGTAACCATACGCGAAACCTTTTATATGGAGGCAAGTAATTGGCTTTAGTTCACTACGGGCACAGGCTGCGCTGAAGTTGGGCTCCCGCTCCCAGGGCGGCGTTTCACGCAAACGCGCGTTACAGCTGCACTTCACGCTCCTCATTTGCGAACCCCGGGGCTTTTATTTTTTAAAACTGTTTATCTCATTCTCCATCTTTCTGTGATTTCCCTCACGAGGGCTGCTCCCGGCAGGGGCTTGCGGGACGCGGGTGGGTCTCTGACCCCCCGCGGGGTTTGGTGCGTGGCGAGGCCGGGGCAGGGCTGGGAGCGCTCCCCGTGGGCACCCACCTCCCGCCCCTGCACCGCGCTCGCCGCGTGCTTCCACCCCCGGGTTAGGGCGAGATTAATTTCGCCTTCAGGAAAGTGAGGTTCTGTTAGCTAACTTCTAGCTTAAATTAAAAAGAAAGGAAGAAAAAGAAAAGAACTCTGAAAGTTTCTCAGGTAAAGCTCGGAGTCCCTTTGGTTATTATTCAAATGAACAACCGCCTCAATTGACTCTTTAATTCAGAAATGCCTGCCCGAGAAGAATAAGGATAATTCCCCGGCCCCTCTAAAAGCTAGTCGCAGGACGGCGTTTGGTGCATGCGGTCCCCTGGTAACCCAATGACACAGTGACTCCCCCACCCCCCCCCCACCCCACCCCCCTCCTCGGCTCCTCTCTCAGGCTGGGCAGCGAGGCCGGGCACCGCGCACGGCTTCTGCAGGCGCTGCGCCTCCTGCCCCAACGCGCCCCCCGGGGTTTGCACCCCGGCTAAGGCTCTCACAGCCCGGTGCCGCCTGCCGCCGGCGCAGCGGGAGCGCCGTGCCAAAGGAATTACTGAATTACTAGCCGCCCCCGCCCCCCTAAAAGCGCAGGGGTCTGATAGCAACAGGTAACGAGGGCACCTGCAGCCCTTCGGGGGTGTTTAAGTGCTAATAGAGGGAGCAGGAGTTCTGCGAAAAGGATGGCATTCGGTAAGGGGGTGTGTGGGGGCAGAGGGCTATCTAAAAATAGGGCTTAGTGACACTTTAACAAAAGTTTAACGTTGCTGTGAGGCGAACGGGACCTCTGGAGCCAAGCGGAAAAGCTGCCTCGCCTTGGTTTCTTGCGGTCCCGAACAGCCCCGAGAGCCGCCCCGCAAAACCGCGGGTCTGGGGGTGGACACGTCTTGCTGTCCTGGGGGGCGGGGGTGTGGGTGTCCCCGTCCCGTCCCGTCCCCCCTCCGACCCCCCGCAGGCACCCGCCGAGGATGCTGCGGGGCCCGGGGCGGGGCCGGGGCGGGCGGAGAGGCGCGGCGCGGAGAGCGGGGCAGCCCCCCGCCCGCTCATTCCCCCCTTGCTCTCGGGGGGCACGGCGGGAGCGGCGCTTCGCCCTCGGCCGCAGGCCAGACCCCGAGCAAGCCCTCGCCGGGGTGTTGGGGGGGGTGTCTCATAGCCCGGGCAGGGCGCCCACGGCCACCTGGAGGCCCCCGCGGGGGTCCCCCACTGGGGACGCTGCCGGCCGGAGCGCCGTGGCGGGTGGGCCGGGCTGCCCCGGGGACGGCGGCGCCGGGAGGGGACCCCGGGCTGACCCGAAAGGGGGGAGCTGTCCCCTTCCCTCCCCTCCCTTCCTCTCCCCGCCCCGGCTCGGCTCTTTGTTCTTTGCCCCTTTGTTCTCCCTCTCCTCGGCGTTTGCCCTAAGTTTCCAGGGGGCTGGGGGTGCGGAGGAAAGTTGCTGAAAGCTGAGGGATTACAATACGTGAATGCCACGAGTCGGTGAAACGGGGCGGGGGTCCCTCCGCGGGGCTACGAGCCGCTCCCCAAATCCCGTCGCTTTGTCCGGCCTGCCCAAGGGATCGGTGCGTGGCGCCGGAGACGGGCCCCGCTCGCCCTGATGCGGAGGCAGGAGGGGGAGATGGGGCTCCCATGGCCCCAGCGCAGCCCTGAGGTACCCGGCGCCCCTTTTTCGCCATTTGAAAGCATTCTGGTGGACAACTGTCCTTTCTGGTGGAAAAGGGGGGGGGGGCGCGGAATAATAATCAGTGAACTTACTGTAATGAGATGAGGCGGCGGGTCACAGGGTTGAAGGATTTCTGAATGTTAGATTTTAGGGCACACGTACTCGTTTGAGTTGTGCAAACCCAGGACGGATTTGGCCTCATCGCTTTCTTTTCGGCGTTCTCCCTGCTTGCTTGACAGGACTATGGTAAAGCGTTGTCAGGAGTTAAACAAGTTGGCGCTTTCTTTCAAAGCAGACGGAGTATCCTCATGGAGCAACATCACAGCTTAAAAGACAGCTTCAGCATGGTTAATGGGAGATCATACAGCACGATTTGGTGTTGACAATAATAATAAGACGTTCTCGGAAACGGAAAACCTCTTTGCTCGGTACAGTGTGGTGTAGCCTTATCCTGCCTTGCTAATCATGATTAAATGCTAGAGAACTCCAAGCTTGTTTTACCTTGTGCTAAGAAATCACTAGTAACTTTGCAACTGTCAGTTATCACAGGATTCTTCCCTCTCCCCCGATATGTTACAGTAGGAAAACACTTTGTTTGGGTGAGTTAGGTATTAGGAAAGCTGATGTAAAAGGAAGTTTTAATAAGGTGTATTGGAGTAGGTCATAACAGGTTACGGACAGAGCCGGAGTTGAGCCCTGAACTCCAGGAGACTTCCCTAACAGCACTGTTATGCTCCCACCTTTATAACCAAGGATACAATGGACGAGCTAGGTTATATGCTCTATAGGCACGGAGAACATAATAGCTGTTTGGCGTTTCTTGAAAAGCTGCTTGAATGTAATTCTCATAGTTCTTGTAATCGAGAGAATGTCCATAAATATTTACAGCAGCATAACCTAAATCTACTATTTTTATATATGTAGAGATCCCAATAAATGATTTTTTTAAAAAAATTATTTTCACAGTACTTTTGTATTAAACAAAAAGGCTAAAATTGTCTATTAAGGTGAGAAAAATTTCCAGAATTTGTATACATTTTTCTGATATCAGACAAAACAAACAAAGTTTAGAAATAAGGTGAGATAAGATTGGAGTTGACTAAATAAACGTTTTAGATTGAGATTTTTTTAACATGCGTGTGCTAATAGGGATCATACCATCCTTCTGGCAGATGTTAAACCCCAGGATCAATTTTTTAAATTGAATGGATTTTGGTTTGAGGTGATGTGGGGCCTGTTCTGGCTTTGTTTTTTCCTGACGTTGAGGGGATACAGTCCCAGTGAGAAGTCTGGGAAACTCGCAACTGGAAAATCCAGCTTTAGGTATTTCAAGCTGGGAACTCAAACCCAGAAGCTGTCCTTGAAAACTTTGACCTTTATTATTTAGGACCGTGGTTCACAGCTGAACATAATGATTGGTCACTAGCAAAGGAGGGAAAGATACAGGCATGCTATCGGATGCTTTGGTGGTAGTTCGATTTTCTAGCTGAGCGTGTCTCCACACGCAAGTCTACTAGTTTATTGCTTAAATCCAGAGGCTGGCCACGTTACTTACTATTCTGTTTATATTCCATTGTTCTCAATGTGTTGTTGCAATATCCAGGTAAAAATGTTCAATGCCATCTACAACAAGGAGTCTGCCTTAAGCAATACTATAATCAGTAATAGCTATCGTTACCAAGAGCAACAGTTTCTGCAAATGACTTATCGCCACAGGAGTTTACAAAGGTATGGCTATAATTGTGTTCAAAAGCAAATAAAAGCAGACATCCAAGAAGGAGAATATAAATTTAATTGGAAAAATGGATCTTACAGAATGCTGTGTGTGATCAGTAACAGTTGCTTCTGTCTCGGTAATGACGACGATTAGAGGGCCAAGCAATGTTAGTGGGTACTTGTTCGAATAGAGGGTTTCTGCAGCAAGAGAAAAATTAATTTCTGGCTCAAAAGCATCCATGGAAGAAAGGGTGGTTGCACTTATTAATTAATCTTCCCTTTTTGCTCATGTTTTTTCCTGACGTACGTAGATTTCCTTTCAATAGATGAGAAATTTTTTTATATATATATATATTTAAAAAAAAAAAAAAAAAAAACTGACAACTCCCTAATACTTCCCTTGGAAACTCTGACATCGAATCCGAGTTACTAAATATCGTGCTGGATTTCAGAGGGCAAACCTAAATATGTAAGAATGGGTTGGGATTTTGTCATCCTGTTTTTTAGAGCAGGGGGAAAAGCTACTGAGTTGCAGTAGCTTGCTAAACTAAATGAGGTGTCAGGCAAGACCTTTTACCTCTGAATTTTTATTACCTTTATCTGTTGATAAACACTTGCAGCAAATGAGGGAAAAAATACATTGCTTTCATTTTTACTTGCTCTTTTTATATCGGAGCAGTTCCAAACAGCATCGGTGCAGAGGAATATGGCATAAAATCAGAATAAGGAGGAAATTAAAAATGAACACTGTATGCTTTATAATAGATACCTCTAGGTATAGGTGTGAATGAATATTGATTCATTCATACAGTTCTTAAGTGGAAAAGCCTGAAGTTTACAACAAAGGTAAACAGCATGCCGTACTGCATTTACCAGACGCTGGCATGCTAACTTTAGGAAAATGGAGAGCAGCCGTCCCCTTGACATCCCTGCAGAAAATTAGATCTTGCCAGAAGGGAAAGGAGAGTGTGTAGCTATAGGAGTTGTGTTAAGAATGGAGGGTTAACAACTTTAATATTGTATTTCTTTTCTTTCATTAGATTATCTCGGTCTTAACAAAATTAAAAGATTATTTTTTTCTTGTTAACGCCTGTGTTCTATTCTATCAGTATATAGTTAATAAAACTAAAAGAGTTTTCAGAATAATGCAGATCTTGGGCTTTCAAATGTTACAAAGGCCTCATGTGCTTACTACGTGTGTAAAATTGCCACTAACCGTGGTAAAGAGTGGTACATATTGGCTAAGATTCAGTTGCTGAATAAAAAGAAATTTAGATAATTATTTTTTTTTACGTCATGTATGGAAAGATCTGGAGCTCATTTCGTCATGCAGGTATACGATTATGCTTAGGATGTTGACTGAATGCGATAAATGCATTTGCAACAAAAACTGGTGATAATCACGTTTCCATCTAAGTATTTAATCTGTTTCAAAATTTGTCATTCCTCTTAAATAGAGGAGTAGTAGTCAACTTAGAAATTACTTCCCCATATTTATATTCTGTCACAAAAGACTTCTTATTCAAAGCACAAAAATAAGTATTCCTCTGTATTTTCTCAGTGACTCATGACCCTAAGGTACAGCGCTGGCATAATACATGCATTTTCCCTCCCTCAAAATACTTGCAAGAATAGTACATTATTGCCTGTGCATGGTTTTTTGGAACATACATCAGTAACGCATGAATGGCTCTGGCTTTTTGAGCACAGAGGGGAGAAAAGACGATAAATCAATATAAGTTCATTCTAAGTAACTGATTAAGATAAAGGCTTCGTTCTGTTTCCATTGTAGCTAACACCAAAACTCTCGTGACTTTGAACAGCTTCTTCTTACTGTTTGGATTGTGGAAAGGCTCAGAAATCCCAGCTAGCCTTTTGGTTTTGTTGTACAGAAATACATTGAAGTAGCATAATCTTCTTTGTTGAAAGCTATGGTTCCAGGCCTTAATTTTTACATAGACTTCTACTTAATATTTCTATATTTTTTATCATGTAGGAGGAGGTTTGCCCTCCACACCCTCCCCCACCCATGGAAACAGTTCTCATGTCCATGAGTGGCGTATTTGGTATTTTTGTGTTTAACTATTTCAAACCTTCATCCAAATACAGGATAACGATGATTTTTTTTTTTTCTTTTGTCACTTGTATCAGATACAAATCCTTACATTGATGCCAGTCTTGGGTAAGCTGCCAATGAACTGTTGCTAAGTTTAACATCCATTAATGACGACTGTTACAATGGAACGTACACATTTTCTTCCAGTTAGGAAAATGTTCAAGTAGAACTGAACTAGGTAATTCCATGCATATGCTTATCAGTCAATGCTTTCCGAACATATTATAGCATTATTTAACATCTTTTTTTAACCTTATTCTTTTGTATTTTTGCACTCACAAGAAAAGAGTGAGACATGTAAAATATGCTTGAAATTTATAATTAAAAATATAGATCTTTAACCAAGGAATGAAAATAGTGCAGACTCCTGGATTATGAATTAGTAAATATTTTTTCTGTTTCGAACTTGGGTTTTCCCTGTATAATTTTCTTCCCTCCTCTCTCTGTATCCATCTTGTCTACCTGAAAAATGTTGGAAGTAGTGTTTATTTTAGTAGGATACAGCGCAGTGACTCCTGCATGTTCAAAGGATACTTGGAGCTCTTCATATTATGTCTTTGCATCAGTAGAAACTGTTAAATGTTTTTTAGGCTGATTGAATATTTTACCTGTGGGGGAAAAAAATACAATAATCCAGTGATGGTTTCCAGTGACACATGGAAACCAAAAGATTTTGCAGCTGTACACATACGTACACTGCTGCTGACAGCAGGTACTTCTGGGGTAAGTGGTGGTGTATTCAGGGAAAAATAGAAATAAATGGAGCTTATACTTCTAACTTGGGTGATGCCAACTTCTCTTATACACTCAGTAGATAAATGTGTAATTTTTGTTTTTCTTTCTCTAGTCTGTAGTAAAATCTATCAAGTGGAAGAAGTGAGATAGATACAGATAGCTCTGACACATATAGATGGAGAGATGTGTGTGTGTATATATATATATGTATGTATCACATCACAGCCAGGGAAAAATTTACTCAAGGAGACAAACTTGCTTTAAAGGAAGTGCCACCTAAAAGAGGAACTTTATGGTTCTAAAGTTGTCAGTCTTAGTAGAAGGAAGAAATTCTTGAAACTGTGGCATCCCACCTTCCGTAAGCATAACTCCATTTATGTAAGGAAGGATCACCGATAATAGAACCATGTAAGTGAGAGTGACCATAGTGACTGAATTATTTCTCACTTCCTTTACCCATTACCTAGCAATAAATTTTTCATTAATATGTCAAAATTAAAATTCTCTAAGGGAAAAAACATGCAATGGATTCAACATTTAAATGCTGGGGTTTGGGGTTTCTCTGATTGTTTGTTTTGTAGCAAGCAGCATGCATCGAAAAATATTCAAAGTGGGGGGAAAATAACTGAGGGACTGTGATGGGACTGGCATAGATCTTTCCTGAACTAGTAGAAGATACAGACCAAGTCACTTGTCAGTGGAATGCTAATGTCTTTTGAATCACACTGAAGTTCATCTGATCTGTAAGTTTGGGATTGCACCTGTTGAAACCACTGAGATTCATGTTCCACAGTCTGGAACTTCTGCAACTGCGCCTAACTTTTATCAGTGGCTTATTTTGATATTATAGTTTAAAATGTGGGGGTAAACCAGAAATGGTAAACCTGTGATTGATTATGTTACTTGACATCTAATGAGTCAATTTGATCTATTCATCCAAGGGGTATCAAAGGCATAACCCTTGATTTCATGTAAGGAAACTGAGGCACAGAGAGAGAAGTAACTCTCAGAAGCCCAAGTTCCCAATGACGTGTTGGCGATGGATTTAGGAATGCGGAGCAGGTTGCAAACACCTGCTACATACATGGGGGTAGCTTCATAAAGCACATGCCTTTTGTGATGCTTTCACAAGCTCCTAAAACCTTGTTCCAACTGTTTCCTCAAGAGCTTTGTGACACTCTTTCTTTTCTTCATTCATCAAATGTTTTTAAAGCTTGTACCTTATGGTCACCTGTGTGAGACTGGAAGACCTGTTTGTCTTTCCAGTATGTTCTTGAATGTTAACTCCTGTATTTGTAAGTGTATCATCAGAATTACCTGAAATCAGTTGGAATTGCTCTTGCACAGCGATTTGTTGCACTGAGGCCATGGGGAGGAAAACTAGCACCCCACTATGCCACGAGGCATGGTGGAAAACAGTGAAGGGCCATTTTCATTGGGCTTGTACATAAAGAATTGTCCCAAGAAGCAGCATATATTGCTGGGATAGAAGAAACTGTTTCTGGATGTTAACTCTGGGTAGTATACCGCAATGGTAACTTAGACAGTAATGTGATATCCTATCCGCACAGGTAGAAATGTAGAGCAACAGTCTCCTAACAACTGGAAGTTAATATACCCATCTCTTAAAAAGTAATTATTTATACAACAGAGGCCAAAAAAAAAAATTGGTTTAGGCAAAATTGTGTATCCTGCTATGCATCTGGCTGTAACAAGGGTTAGGAACATTATTTTAATAGCTGTTAATATAAAACCATTGATTGTTGATTGTGGCAGTGTTTTTTCTTTTTCTGTAGTCTTAGCTGAACGCTCATGCCCCAGGGACTCAGAGCAGGGGCTGAGACTGTGCCTGTTCGGGTTGCACTCAAGCCTGATAAACACAGGGGGCCTAGTACAGGGATCACTAAAGCTCTCAGGATGGCTCCAGAGGGACTTGGATGGAGCATTCATGAGCTAGTGGCTCTTCTCAGCAGAACTTTAGTGGCAAAACATTATGATGAAGTCTCCTAACTAGTAAAAATTGCTCTAATGTAATGAACTGTACCATAGTATCCAGTTGTACAGTGCAAAAAATTGCCTAAGTAAAATTACCCTTGTTAAAATAAGTGAATAGAGAAAATAACGGATACATCTGAACTCTGGGCAGCGTATATAAAGAACAGTATTAGTCAGTTAGGAAAAGCTGCTTTGATATCAGAGTCAGTAATATCAGCCTCCCTGAGGTTTCTTTTAATTCGCCTGTAACTAAAATGAGAAGTGGCTTCAGTGTAAGGGATCTTCAAGAACATGCCCGGCAATGATGTTTTATGTACACCTTGTAGTGTGCTTGTGGATGCAGACTCTAATATACTCAACACCAGACTAAAAATTTTCAGCCAAATAAGAGGCATGCTTAGCCGACTCGTAGCAGAAGGCAAGTGGGGATAGAGAGGTGTTTGCAAGACAAGCAGTTCCCCAGCATCAGCTTCTCCATGCCTTCCCCCACGGAAGCCCGTTCGGAGGACATGCTCCAGCTCAGCAGCCTGGCTTGCGAGTTTTGCCGCACCTGACTGAACAGCAGCTCCCTCCTCCCCTGCTTGCTTCGTTCTGTGCAAGAAGGCAATGCCAGGTGGCTACGTCTGTCTTCTTTTCTTGTCTTTTTTTGGTCAGAGCTGCCATCTGAGCAGAGGGGTAACATGGGGAAGGCTGATCCCTTTCATGACCTGTTCGGGGCTATGATTGTCTTGCCCAAAATTGAAAAGACAGGACTCTGCAGTGGGTCTCCTTGTTTTGGTGAAAATGGTTGAAACTCTGCCATCCAACTACAGAGCAGATTAAATGACTGGCACTATTTTGAAACATCTTTTTAATCTTTTCTATTTATTTATCTACAAGTAGATGTGTTCAGATTTGGGGACTATCCTTTATAATCCTTCCTGAATCTTCTAAGACGACAAAAACAAGACCAAAACTTATTGCTCCTTTACTAAACTTATTTTAAAATAAACAAACAAAACCACAAACACCACCCCTCCCCCACCCCTGTTAGATGACACATTTTCATAGAGATTTAGGTAAATTGGGACATATTGTCTTAGATATGACAAGGTTTCTAAAGCTTTATAAACCTCGTGTTTGTAAGCTATTAATGAACTGTGATTCTGTAATGCAATGGAAATACCATATCCAAAAAGGAAATAAACAACTTGCCTTCTTGGCAAAATTATCATTACCTTGTGTGTAGGAAAAGGCTCTGTAGCTGGCTGCCTTTGCTGCAATTACTGGTGTACTTCCCAGGATATCCCGTTGTTTGCTACACTCCCTCCGCAATCATTTTTGTAGGGCTTTTGGATGCAGGAACCTTATCTCACTAAATGTTTTGTCCAGCACCTAACAAAACTACCTTCTTACCCCGAACAATGCTACTGTGCTATAAATGCCTAATGAGAACACATCCCTGGTAGTGTAAACCTGAAGCAGTTACCCTAATTTTTACCCTAATTAGAAATTGTTCTGCATTGACATTGGGGCAACTCGGTTGGACCCGATGGCAGCAGGTCTCTTGCCCTGCCTTTTGTAGTTTGAGATAAGGACCTGGTATTTTGGGACTTATTTCTGCAAAAAGTTGAGCATCTGTAATCCTGCTAACATCAGCAGGAGATGAGAGAAGACAGCTCCTGGCAGCAGCAAGCCCCCCCTAATTTCTGTGCTGTCCAGAAATTAACCTCAAGAGTCCCCAAATTGTCATTAAAATTCAATTGTTTCCCTTCACATTTAGACATCCGCCCATGGAAAAACACCCACCGTGTAACTTCTCCCCCTCTCCCTGGGGGTGGCACCAGGCAATTAACTCACATAGAGGATGGGAAGGTTGCAGCCCTAATGGTGACTGAAAAGACTAAGGCAAGAAAACAAGCTTACCTTGCTGCCCTAAAATTAAGCAGTAATCCACGTGGCTCCAACACTGAAATATGTAATAATGTGGTTGTAGGATTTCATTGCTAAAGATTTTGCTTTGTTTCTGCTTCTGTCTTGACTATATAAAAACTCATAGTTTTATTGCTGTTGCTGTATAATAGACCAAAATATCACAGAAAAAAAATGCAGTTTCTCAATTTTTTATTAGAAGATCAGATCCCTGGCTGGTATAGATTGGTATGGCTCCACTGATTTCATGAGAGCTATGTCGGCTTTCACTGGCTGCATATCTGGTTTCTAGTTTGTGGCTCTTACCAGGTAACTACTGAATAAGACATCACCATACCATGACATTCATATGCAGTAATGGCATTCAGGGTTCTGACTGGGGTTAAGTAGTTAAATATAAGTAAATGCATTGGTCTGTGGAATAAGATCTTTTCACTTTTCTCATCATTTTCCATCCTGAACAACTAGATTAAAACTTGTGTCCTCTCGTTCCCACCAGCCTCCTGGCCACCTGCTAGAAGCCCGCAGGTGTAAGAGCAAGGATGGGTTCAGTATCAGCACATTTCACTCAGGGCTCTAGAAATGAGCATCTTTAATGCACATGAAATGAGCTAAATTACAGGGGAGTGTTTCCAGCCGGCATTCCAGGGCTGTGAATGCAGCCCTGGAACCCGTGGTCCAACAGGCTTTGTCACCCTGACCAATGCTAAGAAAGGCCTTCCTACAAGCTTCTGTACACCATTTTCTACCTATATCTATCACGTCTTTGCAAGCACAGCTTTTTATGTGTGCCTGGGGATGTACTGACACATTTTGAGAAGTCAGAAGACTCACTGAACTTTTAAAAGTGGATACTGTCAATGTCCTTCAAGCAGGGTCTAGATGGAGTTGAGGTAGTTGAGGTCCTTCAGTCCAAAATGGTTTAAGATCCAGTATTAACCTATTTATCTTTTGACTGCATATGCCAGGTGAAGTTCTGCAACCTCAGGGAAGGCTTAATCCGTACAGTGTTGGGTTTCTGTAATGGAGTCTCACAGGTGCTTTCTTCTCAACTGCAATAGTATCAGTTCCTCTGTCTTTATATAAAACATAACACTTAAGAGAATTCAGGTTCATCGATGAAGGGTTTCATGTTCCTCCTTCTTCCAGTCTATAAACTATTCTATGCGTAGGCTTCTGCTCTTCCTTTTGAAGCTCTGCCATCACTGTTTAAGGTTATTCAGGCCAGGGAAAAGGAGCAGCAGGGAGTATGACTGTAGCCTCCTGTAAGAACACTGAATTATGTGGGGTAATCCTGGATCTCTGGCTTCCAGGACTCCTTTAGCACTTACATATTAAGAATAAAATACATTAATGGGCTTTTGAGAATCCCCGAGATGTAACCTGAATCATAGACAGAGCCTGTCTGCCATTAAACCTTCTTGGCAGCCATTCCTCTTCTGCAGCCTTTGCCTTTGAGATCTGTTTTGGAGAGGCATTTTGGAACTCTTGTCGTCAGCACCTGTACACCCAGGAATCAGGCCCATCACATACTGTTTTGTACTGGTACTTTCCCCAGTATGTCGTGTATACTTCGCATATACAGCATGGTTGCTTAAGTGCAGACTGCTAATCACTGGTTATTTTAATATTTGTGTAGCGTGTGAAAGGGGAAAGGGCTTAGATTCTGTTTGTATTTTAAGTAACTGTCTTGGCAGTTACACAATCCATAGTGTTTATATTTTCGTGGAATGCAATATTTCTGACTGATGTTAAAATGAGAGGAGCAGATATCAGATATGGCCAAGCAGGCTCTAGAGTTGGTCCGGACCTTGTACCGCAGCCGGCTGTCAAGGGCATCGGGGAAAGGTGCCGCTTAGCACTGTAGTTTGTCTGCTATGTGTAAGCAATATTATTACTTGCTGATGGCATCTTGGCAACTTTGGTCTCCATCAGGCAAGCCAAATTCTGACCCCTTTACTACTTCACAGAGTTAGTTCAAATTCCTATGACACCAGGCTCAACTCTTGTTAGGGGCCAGACTGCAGAAGCTAAGAGGTGAGCTTGCTTATTCTGAGTAGACTTGGATCTCGTATTAGGTGAGGGCCCCACCTTTTTAACATTGCATTACCAATAGTGTACAAGGCAAATGTCTATACAGATATTTACATTCCAACAGCCAAATGGAAGCTCATTTTTTCTTCTGATTTATGTTGTTTTACAGACATGAGTAACCCATGTGGGATATCTTTCCCACAGAGTAAAACCAATGTAAATTCACATGACTCAGGGCTTTGTTTCGATGCTCATGTATAAACTCTCATTAGAAATGATTATGCTTGAAGATCAAAAGAAAAGTACACTTGCTTGTATTAATGTTTAATGCATAATTGAGATTGTTAGAACAAAAAAACAACAGTCGGTGGTTGTTATGACAAATGCTAAACATTGGCACTACTAACCAGTTCTCATAGAGGATCCTTCATTTCATATCATTGGCTGTGCACTGAGATTTCCTCTTGTGCATGTTGTGCCATCGTCTCGGAGATTTAAAGACACCTTCCTCACAGAATGAGTAATTTCCTGGTAATGACAGGAGTGGGGGAGAGCCAGGATACCCCACCACTGCTGGTGGCTTCAATGCTCAGAGACCTCTCGGTGGAAGCAGAGTGTAAAATAATCTAATCCAATTGTTTGTACAAGCGGAATTTCAGATCAGGCATGCTCCTATATGGGCCAAAACTCTCCTTGCCTTCAATCTTAGTCTAGTTTCAGCCTTAATATCAAGTCTAGGCCCATGGTCAAAGTTACCCAGCACGACAGAATTAAAGAATAACTTTATTTCTTGTTCTATGTTTACCTGTGTTTTACCTTCTTTATTCAATGCGAACTTTCTTACCAGAAAGCCTCTCACTCAGGTAAGCAGGTTTGGCATGAGGGACGTGTACATGAAATTCCCTATTCCCTATGTCCTCAACCAAGACCAGCACAGGTGAGCAAAGCCATGCTCATGATCACAGATTGAGCTTTGGAACAAGAATCCTATGCGTGGCATCATCTGTGGCCTGTTACACAGAGTATCAGGGCTACTTCAGCTGCATACGGGAAGACCCTGGGTACCCTGTGCCTTCCCACATTACAGCCTTTCAGACAAAGTAGGAGTTGGGGTTTTTTTTATCTTCATAGCTGTTATTGGCTTTTCCCATGCCAATGTTTGAAGGGTCAGCAGTTTGTACCATCTTGGTTTTATATTTATGCTTCTTTCCAAAAAATTGGCTGTTTTACTTGCTGAGCTTACATAATTTCTTTCTTGTCCCTCGTCCCCCGTCGTGTGTCGTCCCCCCCCCGAAAAAAAAAATCCCAAACCGCAATAAACTGGAGATGAAAGTTTAGGAGTTTTAATTCATGTCAGAGTCACCTCTCTTCCCATGGAGGTCTGTGGCACAGAATGAGACTGAATGACATTTGACAAACTTTCTGCTTGGCACAAAGTTGCAAAAAAACTTGTATGTTCTGATTATCATTTTGGTAACTTTCCTGTAGGCCAGTAGAGATACAATACACCTGATTCAGAGCAGAGTAGCTGCCTGAGTTTCAGGTAGGTTCTTCCTGATTCAGATCCTTGTAAGCAAACAATAAATTAGAGCTCTATTCTTAAGGTGCCTTCTGAAGGCCCTGTTGTTCTGCAAACCCTTTGTTTCAGGAACTTCCTCGTTCAGGAACTGATATTGTTGAATTAGAATGGGTGCTATTGCTTTGAATAGTATGCAGTCAAAGTACAAATAGGTCATGGGTGCTTAAGGGGACAGAGCAGAGCTTTGGTTTTTGTTTTCCTTTTGTTTATAACAACCCGCTCAAAATATTTATGATTGAGAAGCTGATATTTTCTCCAGTAAAGAGCCTATTGTCCACTTTAAAGCAGTTGAGAAAGTACTCAGAGTATATACTGGTTAAATTGTTTATTTTTAGTGGTGTACACATGGCAGTGCTATCCTGGAATTGATCATAAATACATAGCTGTTGTGGGAGTTTTGTTGAGAAAGAAAAACCTGTAATGAATTAAATATGCTTCACGAGGAAAGAAGTAGGTCAAACATTGGGCTACATTAACCTCATCTTATACAGAAAGACTGTTGTTTTCACCTGTGGGACTTTGGACTTGTCTACACACAAAATTATTCCGAAACACTTATTAGGTACGCTGCCGTAATTACTCTCGATTAAAACCATGTGTAGACAAATCTTATGCCAGTGTAAGAATTCACTTTCTTGAATTCTCTTAATCCACTTTGAAAGTGGATTAAGTGAAACCAGGAAACAACTCGGCCATTCCGGAGTGAATGAACTATTTGAACACTGTTCTGCTTTGCATTCACATCTGACCTTATTCCGGCATAATTCTCCTGGGCTGAGAGGCTCTTAGGATATATCTACATAGCAAATAAATGTGTGATTATAGACATACCAACCTCTCCTTTACTCTCACTGGTATGAGTAACAGCAGTAATGAAAGACGGTAGCAGAGACTTCAGTACAGCCTATTAACTGGAGCATACACGCAGTGGGGCTGGGCACTGCCTCTGCTGAAATACACTTCATCACACCCTCGCTTCAGATAGAACTCGCGTCCCTTGGACTAATACCGGGGTTGGGAGTGCCTCTCTGCACCTCTGGTGTGGACGCACACCAAAAATTGCATATGCGATAGGACCGAGCAGCTGAGCTATATGGAAAACAGGTGAATTTAACTTCAGAGGTTAATCACATTGGAGAAGAAGCATGGCTCACACATTTTTAATATACACACCTTTGACAACCAAATAAAGCGTCAGCCATGCAACTGCAGAGGCCAAATTAAATATGCTGTAGAGAAGCACAACTCAGTTGATTTCAGGGCTGATTATGGCTCCATAGGTGAGATCTTGCTTATTTGACTAATACTACTTTTGTTGACTATCTGCTCATTTATTTCAATGAAATTAACGCATTTTAACACCCCTTTAAGTGCATTCCAAAAATAGCAATTTGATTAACTAATTCACTTTTAAAAGTGTAACAATCACAAGTAAAAATCTCCCTGTTAGCTGAGGTATGGCACAATTCCAAGTAGCGTCTTGGGTAGCTCTGCCATACCCTTCATCCTTTTAAACAAACTTCCCACATCAATCAGAAGAGCCTCACTTAAAAATGAACGGTGAAAGACAGGCAACAATCAAGTTGTATGCAACTCTTTTCAAGTCTACCAAAAAAATTTATCAGTAATGTACTCTGCTGAGACAGTATACTTAAGGCAGGTATGAATTTAGTCTAAAAGCAGTTCAAAACAATTCCAAAACAGAAACATGAAACAAACTTGTCTTTCTAGCCCAGCCAGAAAGCACCTTGAGTAGCTTGGGTTTAAAAAAAAAAAAAGAGGCAAAAAGCGCTTTCAGTTTCAGGCTCCTTAAAATGATGCTTGGACTGTACTATATTCTGAGAAGGATTTCTTTTCCCCAAACTCTTTTTCCACTTGCAACAGATTATCTCACCATTTAAAATAAGGTGCTGTTAGACAGCACAGAGTCCAGCAACAGAAAAGGTTGTACACTAACTTCTCCCTGAGTTTATCTCCTTATAAAAACTGGAATAGCAAAACCTGCTTAGTAATATTAAGCAAAGGCAATTTTCCCTTTTATTGTATTTAAATGAGGAAAACGGAAGTGTTAACACTAATATTAAGGCTGAATTGAGGCAGCTGCAAAAAGTAATTTTGTTTCAGCCCTGCTAGCGTGTCCCTTCAGGAGTTCCACCGTGCTAGTTACCTGTGCATTGGCAGTGCTGTATCTTGTTATTAAAATAGGCGGTGCAAAACGCAGCATGGAACAGGTAAACTTGACTTTGGGTGCTGCTGGGACGCTCTGTGGTCGCTGTGCAGGTGCTGTGGTGTTTCAGCAGCTTGGGATACCAACAGTGCGTGTATAACAACTGATCTTTAGCTGAAGAGGCACTTAAATCTGAGCTACCACGGATAGTTTCTCTTTAAGCGAGGCCTAGCTCTGGAAATACTTTTGCATGCGAGTTAAATCCAGCATGTAAAAGGTCCCCTGAATTCAGCAGGGCCATTCATGTAGACTTACAGGGTTTGCCTTTTGAAAGTACAAAAATCAAGGCAAGCAGATGCAGGTGGCCTGCCAGCCCCTACCATTACTGCTAACAGCACTCACGGCGTGCACGGCGGTCACGCTGTCTTCGGTGGTGGCTGCAGGCCTAAGCGCGCTCCCTATTTTAACGTAAAAACGCCCTGCTTTCACAAATAGATGCTCCGCAACCTTAGCAGCAGAGGCAGGGAGGAGAGATGGTTCGAACACCCGTGATTACACCCCGCCGGGGTTTGCGGCAGCCTCCTGCTCTCCGTAGCAGCGACGCCATTGTGCTAGCCCATTTCCAAACTACCGCCCTGCCTCCTCCGGCCCCGCAGCCCACGGGGAGCACGGGTGCACCCCAAATTCAGCCCGCTGCCATACGGGTCTGGCCGTCGGGGCCCTCTCCCCCCACCCCCAGCCTTCCATTGCAGAGGCTTGGAGGAGATTTGGGGGGGGGCGGGGGGGGCGGCGCGGCGCCGGGCCTGCACGGCACCAGCGGCTGCACCGCCGGCAGCGTTACTGTCGCCTACCTTCCTCTTGCATTTCGGGTAGTTTGGGTTGGGTTTTTTTGCTTTTTTCTTTGATTATTTTTTTTCCTGGTGCCCCCCCCGTCCCGCCCCCCCTCCTCCCCCCCGCGGTGGCTCGGCTAATGGCCTGCTGGCGGCTGGCGGCGTGTGCGTGCCTCCGTGTGTCCCCGCATCCCCGGGGCGAGGTGTCCCGGCCGCCGCCGCAGGACCCGGCCGCCCGCATCCGGGCTGGGCTGCCGGGGGCCGGCACCCCCTCCCGGCACACCGTGTTCCCTAGTTTTCTTTTTTTTCTTCTTCTTTGTTTTTTGGTTTTTTTTTTGGGGGGGTGGGGGGGTTGGTTTTTTTCTTTCCAGGTGGGACTTGGCGGTGACCGGCGAGGCTCGCCTGGCACTGAATGTCACCCTGAAGGTAAAATGAAAGACAAAAAGATGAACGCATGCCTGCTCCCCTCGGCCCCGCCGCCGCTCCCCCGCGCCCGCCGGCGAGCGGCCGCCACCATCGCGGGGCGGCAGCCCCCGCCGCGCCCCGGATTTCCTGTCCCGGCTTTTTATTATTAAAAAAAAAAAAAATAAAAAAAAAAAACCCGCATGCAGAAGAAACGTGCACGTACCCGGTAACGAGCCCAGGAAAAACCCGGCCGCTTTCCCCCTTCTCCTGCCAAGTTATCATTGAGAAAACAGACAGGCGGCGTGACGTCCCGGGTCAGGCCGAGTGCGGACCGGCGCTACCAAGGCGGCAGGGAGGCCCGGGGAGGCCGCCGGGGCCGGGGACGCGGGCCCGAGCCCGCCGCTCCCCGCCCGCCGCCGCCGCCGCCCGCCCGCCGGGCCGCGCCCGCCGCCCCGCCACCCCCCGCGCCCCCCGCCCCGCCGCCGCCGCCCCCACCGGCCTGCAGCCCGCCGGCGGCTCCCCCCTCGCCGGCGGAGGTCGCGGGAGCCCAGTTAAAGGAGGCGTGTGTAAAGATTTTGCAATGTCCCTGCATGGTGTTGTAGACTTTCCTAGCAAAGAAACCGGCTTCGGCTTCTTTAAAATCCCCGACGACTCACCTGATTAACCTGCCTGCGGTTCTGAGCTGACCAGGTAAAGCGAGCCCCCCCCTCCCCACCCCGCACCTCTGCGAGCTGACATTGCATCGGGGGCATGTTTTTGCTTGGAGACGAGCCGCTGCCAGAAGCGCTCCCCCCCCCCTTCCACCTTCAGACCTTGCCAATTGCACTTGCTCAGAGTCATTCCCCTCCTCCCCCCCGAAAAAAAAAAAAACAGCTTCGTAAAAAGCCGCACAACAGCACCGGCCACCCGGGGTTTAGTGGTTCTCGTCTCTCGGGCAATTATTTAAAATTATTGGGCCGGGGGGGTGGGGGGAGGGAGAATGATTTTAAAAATTATTTTTTCTGCTGACAGCTCCTACCCCAGGAGGTGTTTTGTGTGTGTGTGTGTGTGTGTGTGTGTGTCCCCTTGCCCAGGGTCAGGAGTGCCGGGGAAGTGACGAGGCTGGAGCCAGCAAGAGTTTGGGGCCGGGGTCCCGGGGTGGCTCTGGCAGTTGCGAGCGGGGACGGGGGACCGGACTCTCCAAGCCGGTGCCGGGGCGCGTGTGATTGTCGCGACGGCTGCCCGTGTCGCCCTGCCTCCCCCGGGGTGCCCTTTCGGGAGCCCCGAAGTGTCCCGGCTGCGGCGCGGTACGGGCCGCCCCGGCCGGGGGGGGGGGGGGGGCTCGTCCTCGCCCCCGTCCCTCCCCCGCCGCCCTCTCTTTCCTGAAACACTTCTGCGGGAGGAGAGCAGGCCTGGTGGGAGCCCTGCACGCCGGGCGGGGGGCATCCCTCCTGTTCCTGCTCCTGCTCCTGCTCCTGCTCCTGGGTGGTTCTTTATCGCTGTCCCCGGGTGGCTGGAGCGGCGGCGTGGCCGCGCCACGCGGGACGCGCTTTGCTCTGCCGCCGCCGCCGCGGTGTCAGGACCCGCGGCCGGGCGCTGAGGGACACGCACGCACAAAGGCAGCGGGGCAGCTCGCACCCCAAATCAGGAGGGGCGAAGGAAAGTGTGGAAAGTCAACCTACTCCTTGCTCCTCCCGATACTTCACCCTCCCAGCTCCGGCCGTGAGGGGTTAAGAGAAGTGGTTGCACGTGGGGGTCTGAATGTGTGACCCGGCTGCCAGGAATATTTTTTTTTTTTTTCCCCTTTTTAATTTTTTTTTTTATTTTCCCTTGGGCCGTTCGTGCTATGAAGGAGCGAGTGGTCTGGAGGTATATTTTGAAGAGCTGCAGGGGAAGCGCTCCAAGTACTTGGTCTAGTTAATATGTTTCTTGCGATAGCAAAGAAGAAAGGACTGCATTTAGGAGATGACTAAATAATGGGGGAGGCAAGTAAAAATGAGTGGAATATAAAGGAGAGGAAAATGAAGGTGAATGGTAGTGTGGGAAGGCAGGCGCTGAGCAGCTTGGGTTTCTCTCCTGTAATCGCCCCCCCCTTCCAATCCTTTTCATACTATGAAGGAGACCCTAACAGCAAACGTAACCCAACGGAAAACCAGATGACTCTCCCCCCCTTCCCCCCCCCCCCCCCGCCCATCTTTGTGGCTGGGGAGGAAATCTGAATGCCCTTTGTGTAAAACCACCAAAGTTTTAAGCATTTCTTGGCCACCCTGTCTTAAATACAAAGTGTGAAACTTACCTGATACATTTTGGTGTTACTTCCCTGTTTTATTTCAGAGGACAAAACGTTCTGGTGTAGCGTACCTACCGTCACTTTCAGAACGGGAGTAGTTTACAATATAACCTACATTAGATTATACATGGTGCATGCGTTGCTTTTCCACTGAAAACAGCCAAAGACTTAGCATGATGAAGCGACTCATGTGGTTATGATCTTCCTTGTCTTGAGACCATCAAGGTAGCTGCAGTTCTGCATGCTGGGGGGGGGGGGGGGGGGGGGGGCTGCCTGTGGTTGTGAGGGGTTTCATGTCTGTATGGGAACCCTGGCCAGGCCTCCTTTTAGCGGACTTTATGGTTTAAAAGTGCCAGGGGCAGGAGAAGGTAAACATGACATTCGGTGTGCTCATTATCAAAATAAGGAAAACAAATCGATTGCATTAACTCTGTGCGCAGTATCAGAGTTATTCCACAGTATTTTGTCAGAAATTAAAAGGTTACCACTAGAGTACTATATCCCTATCTCGAGCCTGGCACCACTTATTACTGCGACGGTATTTCAATATTAAGTGATTCTAGAGATATTTCATCTTTCATTTTGAATCCTGAATTTGAATCAGCATTAGGATGTCAGGGCTGCGAGATAAGGTATAACAAACTAAGTAGACAGCTGAAGGGCTCCTGGTGAAGGTGTTGCTGAGAAGGATATCTTGGGCCGTTCGCAGTAACCTTGTTTACAGGGACGTTTCAATTGCAACCTGAATTTCAGCGAGAGGCTGCCTGGACTAATGCCTGCGTGTCTGAAACCCATCACGAGTGTCTTTTGCACTCTAAACCTTCTCTCTGCCTTCCTTGCAGACTCGCAAAAACTTTTCTGGAAGGTTACGATGATTTTCTGATATGAAAATTAAGATGTTTTCCTAAGAGGAATGCTGCTCTTTGAACTCGTGTACATTAACAACAAAGTATTCATGAGGTTTGATTTTTTTTTTTTGGTTCTCTGATGTGTCAGGATCAGTAGTTACACTAATCTTTTTAACTTCATGTATACGGCTTTGATTTATTATATTTAAGTCTCGGTGGTTTCGAATGTATTTTGCAGCACATGAAGTCGGTTCAAGTCAGAATGTGAAGAGATGCATATTGTAACAAGGAACAGTTTTGTAGTGAGCTGCTAATTTTTTGTTTTCTTTTCCTAAAGCTGTTCCAGGAAAATCACGTGCATTTAGTGAGTGGGTGCTAAATGCCAGCAGCCACATTGATGAAGAAAAATGCTGTTGAAATACTTTGGAATAATAAATAGGATACGTAATGGTCAACCACAAGATAAAAATTTTACACAGTCTTTTTATGGCTCTAAATTGGCTGCATTGTAAACCAAGCTTACTACTCTATTAAGTCATCAGAGTTTTCAATTATTTAAGATTTCTAGTCAAGCTATCTAATATAGCCTTCATCGTCCATATCAGAAAATTATACATAAGGTTGTAATTCCTTGTTGTTGGTATGTGAGGGCTTTGTTGTGGATAGGGGGGCTTAATTTTGACTTACCAGGACAAAAATTACAAAGCATGCACACATTAAAATGATACAGAAATAGCCCCAGTCCTACGGAATGGGGATAGTTACAGCACTGAAATGTACCTAATACAATTTGAGATCCACTCACTAAGAAACCTTGACAGTATCTGCCTTGCAGGTACCGTGCGTTTGGAAATACTATATCTCCGTTTAAATGCAGATCTTCAGTTTTCTCCAGGGGGCAGTTGGCGAATCTTTCGATTGAAGCACTGGTACTGGAAAAACTAACGGAAGATTTACCCAAGAACAAGAGACCCTTTCAAGTCTGCCTTTTTGAAATAATGATTATAAAATTTCTTAATATTGCGATTTTGTATTGATTTCGAATACCTTTTCAAAAGTCACACGAAAGGAATAGTGTCTTTTGCTCAAGGTAGGCCAACAGTTTGCATGCTTGTTTAGCAATCTTAAGAGGGATAACCATTACAAATAAGTTCTTTGTTTTTACATGGGTATTGTGTTTGTGTGTGAGTTTCCTCAAACGGACAGAGCAGTCTTGCTTTGATTTTGACCTAGATTCCTCCTGATTATTCCTATACAGCTAGTACCTGCTTATTTCCCGCTGTGAAAATAGGAGAACAACTGTTGATGCTATCTAGCTGGAGCTGCATGGGCAATTGGCACGCTCGTCCAGTAATCTCCCCTCCTCCTCCAAGGCTTCATTAGTAACAGATAAAATAGTGCTGCAGTCCAAAGAGGGTGCAAGCCAATATTTTCTCTTCTGTGAATTTTCGTTCTTTGAGGGTTTGATTCAAAGAACGACAGGAAAAAAAAAAATGGGTAGAATGAGTGAATTTATTTCTGTTTCCAGATTTGGCACCCAAATTTTGCACACTTGCAGGGATGAACAGGGCTATGTTTTATCTGAAACAAGTCTCAGATCCAGCTAACTCTGTACTTGCTTGAAACTCAGTGCCAGTAGTCAGTCAGTCCTTCCCAGAGGGGGTTGTCCGATCCAGTCCAGTTTTCTATAGTTTTTGCAGCTGTCTGGTTTGCAGTGCAACCCAAGGCACTAAAAACCCGGGACGCAGGGAGCGGGACCTCCCTGTTTGGGATGAAGGCGGCTCAAACTACCTGGTGCAGAGGAGACAAAAGATCCTGACCTTTCCTAAGCCGGGTGCCGCGAGCTGCACGCATTCCCAGCCGCTCCGGTCTCCCCACCATGGGCAATGGTGCTGCCCGGGGATGCTCCCCTTGGCCCTGTGCCAGAGCCGTGAGGCTGTGGAGATGTCATCCGTATTAGGCTCACCTGTTAATGGCATATAACCCATTGGCCTCAATACCCTGGAGAAAACATGCACTTCAGCCTCTGCGTGGAGTTCAGGCAGATATGCAAAGTCCAATCTTACGTGCACCAGCGTTGATGGCAGAGCTCCCATTCGGCTTAATTGATATTCCTATAAACATCTGCAGGTTTCTGTTTCTAGTGGAAGCTACAGCTGGGTGGACTTCTTAAATGAATGTTTTGCATATTGAGGTTGAAAGGAAAGTCGAGCCTGATACATTAACTTATCATCTGTGTCATCCTCTTGACATCACTTGGATTATTACAAGCATATATGACAAGGAGATTAGGTGCAAGATCTTCACACACACATGCTTTTGTTAGCATGTTTATCAGTGGAGATGTTACTTCTCTGAAAACCTTAGTCTAAGTCAAGTCTAGGCAAGTACAAACCTGCGCATGCATATACAAGTCGAGCAGGGCCTATCCTTTATAATACATTTTTTTTCCCTTAATATCTGAGCAAGATCTCTTATTATAACTCAGCCATTAGGGGAAAGAAAATGGAACTTTTCTCAAACAGCTTTTCTGTTGGGGAATCTAGTGGCAGTTGCTTTGAAGCATGTGTAATTGATTATCATACATTTATTTTAAAAAGGAGACATAACAAGGAATCTAACATGATGTTTTGGAATATATCTTCTCCCCACAACGTTCTTGAGGGAGATGTAAGGTTGCAGGCATCATTTCATGCCCTGTATGTTTTTGAACATAAATCAAAGAAATTGTTGGAGAGTTATAGATGTTCATAGCAACTGTAGCTATAATAAACACATGCAGTATATATTTTCCAAGCTATTTTGTATGGGTGAAAAGCTGAAGCTGGCATTTTGTACGAACAATTCAACTTAATCACTGAAAATTTATTTCCTAGTTAGGGTGGATTACCAGTGTAGCGTGAAGTTGTACACCTTGGTTTAAGTTCATCTGGCTATGAAGCCTCACTTAAAATTGGGAAAGAATTTAAGTTGGATCTAGACACCTTAAATTAATTATTCCAAATGTCAAATTTATTGTGATGCCTCCATGGCAATATTTACATCTGTGTTTCAAAGTACGCTGGATACTTAGAGAGCAAATAAAAGACAAGAACGGTATGAAAAAACTAAGCAATCTTAATTGTACACATAGCACAAAACGTGACCATAGTAAATACAACAGGAAGGAGAACACTGAACGATCAGGTAGTGCAGAGCTGCTGATGGGAACAACACCTAGCTGAGGCATACAAATTTCTTGATGATTGTATTAGTTTTGGTTTAAAGTCTTAATAGATGAAAAGGGAGAAGTTACTTTTATGGATTAATTTCAATGAGAAGAGCATATCCACATGGTGTGTGAGGATGAGGAAGGCGTTCTATACGTTAGTGAGGCTCCAAATGCATTAAAATGCTAAAAAGAAAATCCAGTAATCACAGTGAGTATGTATATGGATAGACTGGAGATAGGACACATTCAGGATCCGTGCAGAGATCAGACAGGTCTAGATGAACAGAGTTTCAGACTCAATATTTAAGCAAAATCCTAAGTGTCTGAATATAACAGGTGTTTCTTGGGAGTCTGGCCTTCCTGGTGCTTTCAGGTGTAGCTCTCATAACTCTGTGTACTCCTATTGGGTTCAGAGATTGATAAATAAACCCGGTACTGCTTACTGGAAATTTTAAGACTAGCTAAAAGGTGTGACTTTTAAGAGTGTCACTGTGCCTCTGCTGGACTTCTGTTTTATTGTCGTTACTTTCAATCATTCCTCTTTTATTACAAGAGCTAGAAATCCCTTTTTAAAAGAGAAAGCTGTTCTCTTATTGCTTGACTCTTGGAAACGGAATTTTAAAATGTACAACAAATATCCCGAGATTGATGCTAAAACTGAGAATTTGCTCTGTTTTACTTGTTTGTAGTATTAGCCTTAAATGACTTCCTCTTGATGATGCCTTGAATTTTAAGACCCTCATGCATTAAACAAGAAGCTGTCTAAACTGTTAAAACTGATGGAGGTCAGGAAGGCAGAGCACGGCCCACCTTGGGCACCAGTACTAGTTCAGACTTCAGAAGAGCAGGCAGTGGGGTTGGTTTCCAAGGGCTACCCTTTCCACTGGGGACGGGTGGAGGACAGGTGGAGACATACAGCTTCTGACATTGCGTAAGCTCAGGGTTGGTTTCCTCTTCTTCATTTCTCGCCTAGCTCTTGCTCTCTATCCTCTCTGTACATTTTTTGTGGCCTCTCCTGAGTAGCCAGGCTACTTTACTCCATCCTCTGAAGGTTGGAAAACGAACTTGGAATTGTAACTCTGCTCCCTGCCGTATACAATGCTGTGAAAACAGAATTCAGTGAGAAAATCGGCAAGGAGGGGAGAGGGCAGGCAGAGTGGCACAGGTTGAGGTACACCTGGGAAGACAGGGAAGAGAAAGATTTGGCAACTCCTGTGTGTCCCGTGGTTGGGATCCACGTATACTTTTACAAAAGAAGGGAGTTAAAGGATCTGTGTTCCTGGTCCATATTGACCCAGCTGTGATGGATGGGACATGATTATAGGGGAGAGGTAAGGAGGAGTGTAACCTGGAGCGGACGTCCTCTAGCCGGCTGGGTTGTGTGGTGTAGGACTGCTCAGTACGGTTGGGTTACTGCTTTCATGCTGCATTTGGGAGTCTCAGCCTTTTTGCGCAGACACTTGGGTATTTAGAGGCTCTTGAGGAGGAAACTTCATTCACCGAAATTCCTGCTTCCACAGGGATTTTTTTTTTTTACTTGTCTTAAATTAGTATCTTGAGTTCCACCTGACGAAAAGAGCTTGTTTTACTCTGTGCTGAATTTGTAACAGAAAAAAACCCTCTCCTGCCGTATTCCAGTCAAAAGAGAGCAGGTGGACAAGGGTTGAGAGGGAGGGATGTGGAGTCTGGGCAGCAGGCTGGGCGCTGGAGCACGGAGAGCAGGCGGTCCAAGGTCACAGCCCTTCTTATGGCACAGCTGGGAGCTGAATGCACAACCTCAGGTTTTAGCCTTTTACCTTCCTCCGACATGCAATCCCTGTCTCGCAGCTTGAGCAACAGAGGAACAGAAACTGTGCTTTTGCAACACGCGTTGAATGTGATGGTGCTGGTTTAGGCATGGAAAGGTGATGTGTCGGAGGTGATGCAGCCACTCAGTGAGCCCAGCCTCCTAGCCAGGGCTTTGATTCCCTGCCTTGCACTGTCTCTCCCAGGAGAACAGCAAGATTGAAGTGTGCCACCACATGCTTTCACTTCTCTGGTGTGAAATGGTCCAGGCTGGACAGGATCCTTCTCCCAAAGGAGAGAGACAAATTTAGGTGGAAGTTCATGTTGAATCAGTATGGTTACCCTGCTATAAATGGTGCCTACCTTTTGTAAAGATTATTTTTAATGTTTTACTGATCAGATTTTGCTTGGTTTTACTTTTTTTTTTTTAATCAAAGGGAAGTGAGGAGATGAGCTATGAGTATCTCTGAAAATTGGGCCACAAAACCTTATACTTGTTTGTGCTTGTGAGTGTGCCTGTGTGCAACGTGCAGATGCACACTTGAATGTTGTGTATGTACAGGATCTCAATTGCTTTGCTGTTTGAATCATAAAGCATGCTGCCTTGATGTACTGTCAGTTTTGGCTTCTGCCCTTTGGAATAAAGTTCAAAATATTAAAGAAATAACACGCAATGTACTAGTAACTAGAATAGTCATAGCGCCCGAGGGGAAAAGAGGGTGGTGAATAATCTGTCTTACAAATGCCCAGAAAAAAACTCCTCCTAACCAAACTCTGCAATGTTGCACTTTTAAAAGGGACTTTTCTAAATTTTGTGTCTGAGGTTTGCTGGTTATCCGGGAGAGAAAAGTAGGTCCTGTTTGGGAAGAAGCATGCAAGCTCTACCGCCACGCTCTGACCGTGTGTGGGGGAATGTATGGTCCCAGTTACTCTTTGGAGAATCACCCTGGGCTAAATGGTGAAACAACTAAATCCGAATTAATTATTGATAGTTCTTTAACAACAAATGTGAGGATGTGTTTGGAATATTGCTTCCCAGTTTAAGAGTTGAAATAGCGCTGGCAGATGTATTATTTTAAAATGTTGCTCTTCTGGTCTTATTAGTTTACTTGGATAGCAGTAAGAACCGCAGAAGCTGATGCAGGTTCTGCCTATCCCTGGCTGGTTCTGGAGGGCCAAGGCAGGAGCTAAGGGGACACTAACAGATATTTGGAGTCACACTGGGACTTTGGTCAGAATATCAAACTTTACCGAATTGGGGGTGTTGTGCTCCACGGTTTTGGTCCAACAGGGACCATGTTAAAAGGCTCTAGCTAAGATATTAAATGAAAGAACCAGCCCCCTCCCACTCACAAAATCTTTTGACGTGTGCTCTGTATCAGAAAAAAAAGCGCTGAGAAGTGTGTGACTGATGCAAGGCAGGCTCGGGATGAATTTAGGATAAACAGGATGCCTATTGCACTTAATTTAGCAATTCTAAGGCAGAAAATGCTTTTGAGCACAGATAACAGCTTCTCATCTGCGAATGCCACAATTGAGACAAAGCAAAATATATTGTGGCGAATTCTGCAGCTCACAGTCGTGACACAGTCAAAACCTCCTATTACAGTGAGGGAGACTTCTGCTTGTATCATGACTGCCTAGGATGCAGGATTTCAGAGCGGCGTTAATAAAAATAATACAGTAAATATACAGTTTCAAAAGTCCTGCAGGACATGCAGCAAATGCCAGTGATTCGAACTGGGTGAAGTTGTCAAAGGTTGCTTTGCTCTCCAGAGCCTGGCAGTAGCTCCACTGAAATGTGATGCCATTGGTTTTCAGCAAAGGTTTCTTTCTGCAGGGCTGCAAACAGAGATCAGCTGCTACTGTGTATACACAACTAGGGAGCAAATCAAGCAGCACATTTAAGCAGCCTTTTTAACCCTGAGACTTTCCAAGATTTCTTCTTCACGCAGGAAGTTTCCTTTATATTGTCAGCTGTAGCACTTTGCTCATGTAATGAGATCAGAGCTAGGATCACTGCTGCACAGTAGAAAGACTTCCTTAAGACATTTGTCCTTGAAACTGCACCAAACTCTTGGAAGAACCCAGAACCTGTAAGTATGTATGATATAGGCAACAATAGCACGGTGCAAAGCTGCAATCAACCGTTATACGCTATCCGATTAGCAGGGCAGGAGGGATTTCTTTTTTTTTTTTCGGATGTTATGTTACATTCATTTTCAATTTGTTCTAAGGAAACAAATCAATTCGGGCTTCTGATACAGTGACTTTGCAGTAGATGAGCTGGTAGTAATATGTTTGATTTAACTATTTGTTGCTCTCATGTAGCTTGTGGGACAATTATTGTAGCCATCGAACTATAGAGAACTTTTCTTATGTTTTTAGGCATTTTAAAGGATTTGGGGGTCCATCTTGCAAATAAGTTTTTGCTTTGCTTTTTGATTTTGGCAACCCCACCCTACACCAAACTATAAATAACAGGGCAAACGGAATTAGTGTATATTGTTCTTAGGTAGCAGTAAAATATATTTGTTTGCAGGCTTAATTTAGTCATTAACAACGTTGCACTGTTTGGGGTGGGTTTTGTCTTAATTGAATTCTACTCAAGGCTCTCTATTTTGTGTTTTACTATCTTGTCTGTGTCTAAGTTACTTTGCCGGGACTGCAGTCTGGTTAAACCTGTATTTAAGCACTATTTATATTCCGAGCACATTTCTGGTAAATTAAGTGTTTGAGATATCTTTTTTTAAAGCCTTAAACAGTATAGTTTTATTAGCAGTGAGCGCCAGAGAAGGCACAACATGGATGAATGTCAGACATAGACCACATAACCTAAGTCTTCTGTGCACTAAGTCCGATCCGAACATGTCCACTTCTGTGACTGCAACTAATAAAAGCCTTGAGTTCCCTTTCAATAAATTTTTCATACGCAATGATACTTCTGTTTATCAGATTAATTTCTCCCAGGTTAGCCTGATTGATAGCTGGATTGTGGTTTCTTAAGAGCTTTCTCCATGAAACCCCACCGAAGAGCTGCATTCCATTTAACCAGTGAATGTAAAAACTGGTAACCATGGATTCAGCCACCACTAACTGTCGAGAGCAATGACTTGTTGTAAACAATACAAATGAGCCAGGATAGCAGAAGCAACCAGACATGAAATGATTTTAATAGAAATTACGGTAAAGGTCATGTGATTCTGTATTGGCTTGAATTCAGTGTTAAAGGGAAAGTATTTCAGTTTTTCAGGTTTGATTTAAATTGCACATCTCCACTGGCTTCACGTTTGCGTAAGACCCCCAGAAGGGAAAATGAAGCAGTTCTTTGGAAATGCCTCTGCTTAATTGCATGTTGTGACTTAGGCCCTGATCCTGAAAATGTGGGAATTACTCTAATCAGTGGGATTATTCATGTACTTAAAATTTAGTATTTGTAATTGTTTGTAGGATCGAGGCCTTTCTAGGTAAGTTAGTAGGAAAAAAAATTATATTCTAAGGAAATAATAACCTGTCACTAAAGATAAATCATGGAAATGCAAGTTTTAGTACTGTTGTATGGTTTAGTTGGAGATTTTTGTTTGCTTGTTTCGATAACATGAAAACAAGTTATATTTATCCTTTCGTTTTTAAATGTTATGACTTTCATTTCTCATCTACCATTCCTCAAATCCTCTTCCTAATTTATAACCTCTCTTTTGGAGAACTGGTAAACCATAGTGTCAGCTATTATAATACAGTGTGATGATAGGCACATGCAGATCGCATGAGCAGTCGTGTGTCCTATCTCAGGAATTTCCATCCCTACAAAATCTTTGCTGACTCCCAGCTGTCACATGGCTGTCACTCACAAATTCTAACCATAACCAAATCCTCCTCCCTGGGCATGCGCTCACCAAACCTCTCTACCTACATGTAGACGCAGGCATAAATGTCCCTGCTTAAGCACTTTCTCTGCGTAAATGGGTCTCTCCCCCAAGCCTGCTGCATTCCACTGATGTTTCTCCCTTAATTTGTTCCTGGGTGCTACTTCCCTGCTGTGCCTGTGCTTTGTAAGGAGGAACCTGGAATGGGAACGGTAGTCAGTAAGAAAGGCAAAGAAAAATAACTTTGCACATTATTTAATATAACAATTTAAATCAGTGTGATTCTAAATTCAGAACCTTCATGGCCCCCTCAACCTCTCAAAACAAAAATTAACCCTTACTGTTCTGTAGACAGCACTGTCACCTTGCAGTATACTGACCTACTGTTTTGTATATTTGCTTGTCATAACATTTATATTATTTGGAAAACTTAGATAGATTATAAGAGTCCTAGACTGGAACTTTGGTTATTTCTGTATTTCTAGGTTATTTCTGTATTTCATAGATGTCACATACATCTATGTTTTTTATCAGTAATTACGATTTATATATTTTTCAACCAGAAGTATTTAAAACAATTTCTCATCAATCAGCCAACCAGTCTCTGCCAAGCACAGGTTGCAACTAAAATGTATAGGCAGATACAGGACAAATCCTGCTTTCTCTATTCTTCTGAGTTGCCTTGCCAGACAGAGAGGGCGATTGCTTGTGTGAGTCAGGGAGGTAAGATTTAGCTTATACATAGATTAACAGCAGGCAAAAATAGACTGACTTCTACTGAAAATAAATACTTTTGAAGAGTAAGAGGAAAGCACTTACACAGGAATATTTGGGGGGAAAAAAAAGCTGAATTGCAAAATATTTTCTGTTGCTTGTCTGTATCAGTGTTAAGAGTGTATTGGTATTCCTGTAAATCAGACCTATAAGTATATTTACCAAAAGGGAGGAGGTGGCTAGACAGAAAAGATACCACCTTGATATTGTGTCCCAGTTTCCTGGGACGAATCCAGCACTGGAAGTAAAATGCAGGTAGAAGCACAGTGAGACTCGAGATCAATATCCAAGTAAATTGGGGAAACCGCACTGGCCTCCTTACCATGAGCTTATTACGAAGTATTAGTAATTCCTACACCCCTTGAAAACCAGGTGGGGGGACGTCTGAATCGTTGTGCCTGAAGAAACCAAGTTTCAATCTGGAGAGATAATGCAGCGTTTGGAAAGGAAGGAGTGCACCGTGGTCCTATTGACTTCACTGGCATGGGACAACAGGCAGTTTTCCTTTACTCCAAGTACCTTTGGCATCTTTACGATCTGTGACATATGTGCTTGTCTACTCCTCTGTATTTTGCATCACATACTGACTTTGTAATGCAAAACTTGCAGGAGTTAGTGGGTAAGCTGCCAGAACTCTTTGCCCATCTGCAAATAGGAAGAACTGGGAGGCAAGTCCCCTTGTTCCTCTCCCAGTTTATAAAGTTCAGGTGCTGGCTGACGGGCAGGAGACTTAGACCAGAATTCTCATTTGAAGCAGAGCTCTGTGAAGATGTATTTGAATTCCCTAAGTGGAGACCTCAGTATTTTACCCATAGAGAAATCTCAGTGTATGTGCAGTAAGGCAAATGTTGCAGTGCATACTTAGGAACCAGCAGAAATATTTAACATTAAAGTAATTAGTAATAACTGATGATATCTCCTTTGTAAGCACAGTAATATACAATCAATTGGATATTTTTTGTATATGAAAATACCATATTGGCAGTCCTGTCAACTAAATTCAAGTAGCTTAAGTACAGTCACCTTCTATTAAAAAAAAAAAAAAAAGTGCAGTCTTGATATTGAGGTACCAGGTATAGGGAATATAGGGTAAACTGGTGTCCACATCTACTCACACTTTACTTCATGGTTGAGACAGTCAACAGCACTGCAGGTAAGTGCTGCAGTAAATCAGTAGCGGTTGTCAGATGGACTCCTGGCTATCAGGAACTGGACTGAAACTACTTAATTTCATGGAGCATGGCAAACTAGTGGGTCACTGAATGACAGAATATTGTTCTCTGAATTATTAACTCTATGTAACCATTGCAGTGTTTTATAAATTTCTGTTCCTTTCTAGTTTTACCTCTTAGCTTGTTTGGGTAAGCGAGGTTTTTTTTGAGGACTCCTATAGTCATTTAGTCTTTGAACATTTCCAAATCTACTTCTTTCCGTGGGCTATTGAAGACCCATGATTTATGGGTTATAACGTTCTCCAGGTCAGCAAAACTGTCGTGGGGTCTAAAGACAGGACTGTGATCTGTATCAGCTGCATTAACTTTCTGTGACTAGAACGCGCCTTTGATTATTCTGCATTATTCCTTTGTACAAAATAAGGTCATTCACTGTGTATTTTAGTTTCAACAGAACCAGACTGTCACTGACCATAAGCTTTTGCATGCATAGACTCTCTTCTTTCTGGCAAGGCTTTAGGCCCAGATCCACAAAAGGATTAGATGCCTTAAGTGGGACTTAAGTGGGATTTAGGCATTGAAAGCCCAAACTGAGATCCTCAATATCCCCACTGAACTACCACCTAACCTTAGAAGCTGCCTAACCTGTGTGAGTGCCTACGTTTTCAATATCCGGCTTTCCCAGGTGGCCAAAGATCTGCTTTGGATCTTCTCAAGCACTTCCATCCTGACAAGGTTGAGCCTCTGTGCTCCCATCTTTCCCCCCATGTCCTGGCAGACTTCAGAAAGCACGAGCTCCCCTTGCAAAAGGGTGGCTTTCTGTGTGTGATGTATCCCACTTTCTCCAGATTGCGTCCTTGAAGGCAAGGACCTTCCAGTAGGCTTCTTTCAGGAGCAGCCTGGGAACCTTGAAAAAGATGTCAAAACTGAGAAATTTGAGTATCACTGCTTAAACATGTAGGTCCTAGAGAAGAAGTGGGGCTTCAGATGTGTGTGACCTTCGTTGTCTCCTACTGGCAGTATTGGACTGTTCACTGCTTGGCAATGGCCGCTCGTCAATTTGCTGGCAGTGCACAAGACACGGGGGCAACTAACAGGGCTGAGGGTGCCATCGCACAGGCAGAGCACCTGAAAGTTGGGTACTGTGTTGCGAAATTATTATTGCCCCTAGAGGTTTTCTTGGAGAATCCAAGGCCTGGTGTTTTCTAACAGCAGTTTTGGGGGGAAACACTCGGGTGGAAGAACTCTTTTCTGCAAGAAGTCATTTAGGGTTTCACCTGACTTGCTGATATATGAAGGATGTTTTGTTTTTTGAAAGCCAGACTTATTGGAGTGTTCCATGTGTGCACTCAGAAATACTAATCACTTTTTCAGGGCTTCAGTCTCAAGAATTTCTGGAGCTGTGGCTGGATTGATAGCTGTCTCACTCTGCAGAGGCCAAAGCAAATAATGTCTTGTTAGTAGCTGAGTAAGTGGTCCTGTGCCATCACTTATTTCTCAGCTGTACTCGTGACATTTCGTGTGTTCTCAGCCATGTCTGCTGTTTGTTTAAATCCCGCTCAGTTCCTTGATTTATCAGTTTTCTGTAGACTTTTGTTCGAGTAGTCCCAAATGCTATCCTATTTCAAATAGATGCATCCTTATCAGCAAATAGTCTTTCATCAATAACTTTAACTCTTTCACGTAACTCTGCATATGTTCACTTTGACCTTCTATTTTTTAAAATACTGGATTTTGTTTTTTTTTTTTTTTTAATGGGGGCAGTATTTAGGAAATCTGTTAGAATTTCTCCTGAATCATTCCCTCTTTTTATGCAAAAGTCGTGCAGGCATTTTCCTTTTTTTTTTTTCCCCCCTCCTGAAAGAGAGAACTTTTTCTCAGGGAATGCCTGCCTCTGTAATTTGTCAAAAATCGCTAGGCTGCGTGCAACCTTAATATTATTTATCGCTGGTTTTGATTTATGTACATGTGTACAAGCCTGAAAACAACAATATAAAACATAAAACATATTTGTATAGAGGTATAGCCTAGAAACTATACAAGCACAAAAAACCCCTACACTCTTTGAAAATTTAGAAACTGCAATAATAAAAAGCATATATATAGTGAATGAACTTAACATGTAGTAACAAGTGCTATGTGTGTTCCTTACAAAACCTAGTTGTGTTTATGTTGAGGTAGCTAAAATTTCTAGGACTTTATATAATAATGAGATCTTAATAGCTAAGAATATTATTAATGTATTTTAAAAACTGACACATGGAGATCCGTAATTAAATCCGTTATTTAATTTATGTTATAAATTAACCTGTAACTTTCAGTCCACTAACTTTGTGTTTTCAGAATAGCATGCTTGAATTACTGTACATTTATTTTGGTATTTTAATATATACAAACATTGGCTCCTAAGCACATCTTTCATAATTTCATTTGTACTTTTGAATTATTTGTCACATAATCCCACTGTGGCATTTCAAGGACAAACAGTTTCATAACATTTGTTAGGGGCAGTCTTGCGGGTGTTCCTATCTTGCTGTTTTACCTGTTTTACTGCAGAAGAGCTGCTCCTGGGCTTCCATGAAGACACTAACATGTTATACAGAGTGATAAAACTGAGAACAAATTAGGTATAGCACAGTAAGGTGACGTCAAGAAACCCATTGCTGGACAGTTGCAGGAGGGAGCTGGTATTGTGAGTGTTAAAGCATCATAGATAATGAATGTATGACTATTGTATGGAACCAATTTTAGGTATAGGAAGTTCAGCAAATATTGTGCCTCAGTGGTTGCCAGGTCACTTGCGTGCTTGCTAAATCCTATATACCGTGCTTCCGTTTGCTGGGTTACTCATTGAGCTTTTAATAGTCAACTTAATTTTAGTTAAGGTTCAGTTTAGGAACTCTTGCAATTAGTGGGAAATACTGCCAGCATTCATCTGGTAAACCATATTACATATGACATGCACATGCATGGTACATGCAGAGGTAAAAGATACAAGATGTATTCTGATGGATCCCATCGTGACTAGGTTTTAAGGATAAATTACAGAATCTTTTAATTATTGGGGGTAACCTTGCAGAAAATTGAATCTTGAATTTGCACATAGGAGGAAGCTTGGTCTCCCTTGCTCACCATCGCTTCCCAATACTGACAGTGGCTCCATGCACTGGGGTCCCCGGCTACCTGTCAGGCTGTGGACTTCATGTGAGTGCCGGTGACACGCTGCTTCTGAGGTGGGCTTAGAGCTGTTGTAAAAGCAAGAGGTCTTATTTTTGGGGCAAGCTTCGTCCTGCTTATTTGCTTTCTCTTTCTGAAAGCAGCTGAGTTACAGGAGGTAAGTCTGCTGCTTGACTCTTTTAGGCATTTTTATGGGTTGTTTTATGGGTACAGGTAAAGGACTACAGGTGAGATTTTTTTGCCCAGATATAAAATGGAGGTATGACTTCAGCCAGCCAGATAGCGTCCTGTGAAATGAAATACCAGGGACAATAACCATAACTAAGGATTAACTTGGAAATAAAGGCAAAGGTACAACAGCCAAATGCAGCAAGAGTGTGGTGTTGTTTTTTTTTTGCTGAGTGAATATATTAAAATGTGTGTGTCTAGCTGGCATTGCTGGAGAATTAAGGCCTGTATGTTCCCACAGGACAGACACTACAAGGACAGTTAGAGCAGTGTCTTGCCCGGTCAATGGGGTTCATGTCTGAATAGGGTTTCTCAGATCCATAAATACCCAAAACGCAGGTGTCTCTGACAAAGCAAGTAGAAATTGCATAACAGAGGAGGCACAAGGGCATATGCTGCCTTTACTGTAATTGTGTCCCTTGCTCAGAAGTAAATGCTGGTTACTTCTGTATAGAGTGAAATTCAGGAGCACATGTGCTGATCCAGACCATTGGGCTACAAGTCACTGTCTTGAAACTGTTTTGTGCGTGCAGGTCCTACACCGGTGGGAAATACACTGATTTTAGTAAAGGTAATAATATTTTTTTTGCCATAGAAACCTGATGTAGGAAAGGTGAGACTGGCACTAGGCCCCTATCGGTTTGGGTGAAGAGCAAGCAGCAGAGAGCTCTGATTTGTAGGAGGATGTAGGTTAGTGAGGATATTTGCACATGAAATCATTGTCCAGCTGTATGGAAAAGCATATGGGATAAAGTCTTGGTTTCGCTGAAATCAGTGGGAACCAGTATTAACAGCGCTGTAGATTCTGTATGCTCTTGTGGTGCTCTTCTTGCCAGTGACAAAAGCCCCAGTACAGACTTCAGCAGAATCCTCACCATCGTGTTAGGTTTGATCTTTACAGGAGAAGTATCGCTGGTAGTAATATTGCGGAATAAAAAAATACTGCCAAAGACAGGGGTTTAAAAGCTTTCTATTTTATATTTTGACCTGGTTGTTTTGAGTGATACCAGCATAGAAATTGAAATGTCTGTGGGCTTTTTGCAAGGCAGGTCAAGAATGTTTTTTTCCCAGTTGTTCCAGGATCAAGATTTTAGATGCTAATCATAAGATACCTCAAAAGAGGAAAGAGAGCAATACCTACCTTGTAGGAATATTTGTTTCATTGTAAAGTATTTGAACTCCTTGACAGAAAGGAGCCATAAGAAATTCCAGGCAGTTATTCCTCTGTGACGGGAGCCTGTATTTAGGCTTCTGTTAGTCTCCGTTATTTATAACAAAACCTTTGAATATCATTTCCAAGATGTTCGGCTATCAGAAATGATGTGATAATGAGGACAGAGTATAGGTCACGAGTTTGCCAATATGTGTGAGGAGATGGTGAGCTTAACCTACCAGGTGAAAGAAAGGTTAGTATAGCAACTGCATGAACACTTCAAAGCATGCAGCTAGTTCGCTGCACTAACTTAATTATCTCTGCTATAGATACGTTTGACAAACATATCTATAGCCCAGATACTGTTACTTCTCAGTGGGAAATAGCAGAAGGCTTCTGTTTGGTTGCCAGTTGACCAAATCCTTCCTTCTACTTCCTTGCATTACTCTTTTCAAGGACTTTCCCTGCCTCTTCACTCATTTGGTGAACAAAAACGTACCCCTTTCTTTTTAAGGGTGAAAAACATTGTAAGATGGGGCATGATGCAGGCTGATGGGATGGGCGTAAAATTATTTTTAAGCAAGTCTGATGAGGATTTAATCCTGTTTAATCAAATACTGCCTGAGCCAACCAAAAATAAGCTTTTTATCGCTCATGCTGAATCAACCATATTCCGGTGTCAGCACTATTTCTCAGCAAGCATCTTGCATTCTCCATGTAATACTCCAGGGTGTTTTTGAGCATCCCAGTGTTGTTGACTTTCTCCACAAACAGCGTGATCGGAAATGTAAAGAGGCAGGATTACCCCTGCACTCCCATTGCACAGAAACGCGAGCCGGTGCCCTGTTCTTTGACACTAAAGCGTGGCCTGCTCTTGGCAAGCTGTGGACTTTAATAGGCAAAGACCATGGGGAACTCTTCAGCTTTTTAGCCTTTCTGCTTCTGTTAAGTCTGTTACGCAGGGAGGTACAGTTTTTAAATGTGGTCATTTTTAATTCCTGTCCCTGGAGCCTGGCTGACATTGGGAGTGCGGAGGATAGCAATGGGCTGAAAAAGCAGGCTGAAAACACAGGATGTATACATACATTAGATGGAGGAAAACAAAAACGAACTTAGGTTGAACACAGAGGGGATCTGTTTTAGGGCCACTCTTAACGCCTCTTTTAGATGGCCTGTGGTGAAAATCATTAGCTTAAAAAGATACTATTTATGTTTCCTCTGAACTGAGTTTATGCAAACTCACTCATTAGCCAGCAGTTCTAACTGGAGAGAATGGGATAACATTTTGGTAGTTTTTTTCCTATTTATTCTGAACAATAGTATTTTCATTGCAAACCTTAAAAAAGTACCTTTGACATGCGTTCTTTTTCATGCACAGTTTATATTAACTACCTCCCTTGTTCAGAAGCCCGTAGGCATTGATATATGCTAAATATAATTTGTTCAACAGACTTAAAAATCAGAAATGTGGTTTCATAGGTGTAAATCTGGAATTTATCTGCTCTCTTTTGAAGTGTTACTGTGGATTCCCACTTTTGTAGCAAGGATCAAAACTTGTTTGTTGACAGAGTAGTTTTCTGATTTGAGAATGCAGGTGGATATCAGTACGTTTTATTGACCAACTTTGCTCTCCATACTGATTTTGACAGGTCATGCTGAAAGTAACACTTTGAGCTTTCCAATTTTTTATTTGTTCTATGTCGGCCATTTGAATTTTGTTATGAAAATCTACTTCTGTGATAATTTCTGCAAGCTTGTCTCTTTTGGAGGAAAGTATTGACTTTTCCCTATTTCTAGCAAACTCTTCATGGTTTTCTCTTTGTTTCATCTATCGTAATAATTTTTATTTTGTCTTGATCATTGTTAAACCTATTTTTTACTTTATATATGGAAGAGAATACAAGTTTGAGAAGAGGCGTTTGTGGTTTGATTATTGTCTGCTTTCCTACTGTAACTGAAAGGAGGATTGCATTTAACATGAAGTATTACTTAAACATGTAGCCGTAGCTACAGTAGCATAGGTGCATTGTGAGCTATTATTTTTAAACACAAGAGTGTTTGGAACAAGGTACTGAAAGCAACTGGTGTGCAGAAAATTAAGGAAAAACTATTCCTTTGATGCACATATGCATCTTTCCATGTCAACTGTATGAGAAGTGTGCTCATATCTGGAGGTAGTGATGTAGCCAAAGGGAAAGAGCAAATGCCTGGGAGTCAGGGGGTGGGTTGCATTCTGGCTCTTCCCCAGTCTGTACACCTTTGTAAAATATTTTGAGATTTCTGGATGAAAAGCATTATAAAAGACCTAACTGTTATTTAAACCTGCTTAGTTAGACAGTAAGTTTTAGTCTGTGTTATTTTCTGGTTTGTGTGTTACATGAATAGAGTGCGAAACTGCTAGGAGAGCCTTTTGTTCTTGCACGCTGGCTCTTTCTTTTGGCCTCTTTTTCCGGCTTAATCACATGTTATTGGGTAGAAAAGCATACAGCAGCTACTGGTGCAATAAGGAGGTGCATAAATAACAACTATCGAACTGTGAATAAGAACTGTTTTTTTGGATGCCTCTGGAAGAGCACTGACCCTCTCGGTGTGTTACTGTGGGGACATGTCGGGTACTCACTGTCCCATGATTGTCCATGTAGCTGGTACTTCTTTGGTGTCCTGCTTTGTGCTCCCTATCCTGTTCTGATAAAAGGCCACTCTCTCCTTTCTGAACGATGACAGGAGTCTAATGGGTAGCTTCAGAGCCCCATCAATTACAGATCTGTATTTATGGCTTTAGTAGTATATGTGCCACTTAAAAACGTAACCTCTAGGGCAGGACTTCCAAACAGTCACCATCACAGAAAGATCTTTCCTGCTGTGCAATGCAATGGCTGCAGCAGATCCCTCTTCTCTGCTGGACTACACATAGAAGACCTGTATTCAAGCAGCACATGCTGCCCAAACACTTGTTTTGCCCTTTCTTCTGGGATGAGGGCAGCAGGCTGGATTTCTCCATATCAGTATTTAATAGCTCACTTAGTACCAGAAACATGCAATGTAGCTAGAGAACCTTGCTCTAAAAAAAAGTCTGTAACTGCAAGTGAAGATTTCTAAAAGCAGATTGCTAATCTGGAAAAATTGTATGTATTGTGTTAAAGGAAGTCTCTGAGCCACAAATAGATGGATGTTGGGAAGAGTAGTCCGGGGAATTGTCACTATACGCCTGCCCCATGACCTTCACTAAGCATTTGCTCTTTGCCACTGTCCCAAACAAGCCTATATGCGTAAGGCCCTTTGGTTTCACCTGTTGTGGCTGTTCTAGATACAGATGACTGTGAATATGTATGTGTGCACATGCATGTGGATAGCTGAGTGGGCATTCACTGCGGAATATATAGAAGTGGGGACATTAACTACATCTCTTCGTAATCCCTTTGCTGACAGTTTCTCTTAGTTTTTTTCTGGCAGTGTATGAAAATGCTGTTGACTGCCTTGTGTTCGAGAGTCAAGCAAATTCAACCAGCTTATTCTGTCGTGTTGCTTTTTGGATGTCTTCTGTAGCGAGAACTTGAACTCCTGCAATTCTAGCCCTGTATTGTAATTCAGTGTGTATGGTCACCAGAATGCCATGGGGTGGTTGTTGTTATTATTATTTTGTTTGATTTACTTCTTGGCTAGTCCACAACTGTAAAAATAAGGCCAGGCTGTGACAAAAAAAGATGACCTAAAACTGATGTTAAATAAATAGTCTCCTATTACATCAGAAGTAGAGGCTGGACCCTTGCAGCTTTAATGTATCATAGAGGGGAGATGACACTTCCCTTTGATGTGGAATGTGAATGGCAGAATATATTATCCTGTAACACAGTGATTTCACCTGCTTGCTTTTAAGGGACTGTCCCACCTCTGAAGCCTAGGAGCTTCTCCAAAATATTATTTAGTTAATTCAAAACCATAATTGTCTCTAAAATATTCTTGCCTAGAGTTTCTACAAAGTCTATACAGGCTTGATGCATGATGGATTTTTTTTTATCAAGCACCTGCTTTCTTTGCCTAGCTCAGTTATGCAGCAAGGTTGGTTTTAAAGTACTAAGAAGTGAGCAATATATTCCATATGCCACCAAGCTTTGTAAAGAATCCTGCTGATGACAATTTCACAGCTGCTGAGAAACAGGCCAAGCCTTCCCCATAAAGTGACAGCAAGGAAAAGAATATCTCTTCTGTTGGGATTGGCCATGTGTCCTCCCCAGCTTCTTCCCACTTGAAGGAAAATGGTAGCACTTCCAACCTATGTAACAACAGATGGTGGCAGAAGCCAATTTCCACTGCAAAGCCATTTGGTCAGGAAGTATCAGAAAATGTTTTGGAATTGTGAAAATGAATTCTTAGCTGCTGCTGTACCAGCAGCCTACTAGATATGAGACATGAAGCAACTGCTTAACAAACCCAAGGGCCTACTTGGTCCTGAAAGAAATGGCTTTCATCAAACATTTTAGAAATTAAAAATTTTACATATGTAGGGTCTAGACTTCAGAAGTGTTCTGTGTATTATGGGTGTTATAAAAATCAGGTTCTTAATTTCTGGACATCAATTGCTTGACCAACTACCAAGAAAGCAGCCTTCAGAATATGCAGAATGACCTCCAGCTGAGACAAGCTTAATATAGCTCCTGCTGGCCTAGTCAGGTGGAACCTTCCCTTTTGGCTCAGCCGATTTGCTGCCCACAGACCATGAAAGTCCCAGGGCTCTGGTAACATACAGGGACACAAAATTAATGCAGAAACAGCACAGGCCACTCTACTGATGGGTTACGTCTAGTAAGTTGTGCGTGTCTGTGAGTTGCTGGACACAGCAGGTTCTTTTGGTGATTTCTGTAGCTGACCAAATGTGCCTCTTCAGAGAGCCCTTTATGAAATACAACATGTTTCTTTTTAGAAGTGTGCCATAGATGGATGTCTGTGCCATAACTCTCTGAAATAAACAGCAACATGTTTTTTCCCTCCAGCATTTCCATTGCAAGTGTTAGCTGCTCATGTAGCGCTGTACATTTAAAATGGTTTGAGAGAACTTCCCATAGATGTGGGACATAAATGATACTTGCTGAGCCATCTTGTTTTATCTAGTCTGTTAGAAATGTATACCAAATTATACGGTAATGTCATGTCACCAGAAACACAGAGCAGATGGAAGTATCTTTCCACATATTGACTCATGTTACTCTGATGAAAGGAATTTGTTTCTCCCCTTCTGTCAAGCCTGCTAGCCTCTGGCAAAGGATGCAACCCTCAGCGAGGAGAACTTTACCAATAATGTTCAAGTGACCATCTGATTTAAATATACTATCATTGGCCGATGCAGTTAATCTGCATCACCAACTGTTTGGAGTAGCCAGTCCTATTTGCTATGTTTGTGTAAGGTAACTTAAACTAAGTAGTGTTGTTCCAGGTTGAGGAGTCCTCAGGGAATTAACCCTTAAGGAAGCAGATATTCAGCTTTTACAAGGAAACCTTCAAGGCTCCAATACTGGGCCCTTTGGAGAATAATCCTAATAAAGCAAGTGCCAGGTCTCTGACCTGCACTTTTATATAGAAAAGTGACACACCCCCAATATGTGTTGTAAGTGCTGTGTGTTACTTACCAAAAATCTGGTTTGCAAACCACCAGTGAAATCCTGACAAATAACTACCGATGTGTTGTGAGCAACTGAAGAGCAGAAACCCTCCTTATTTCTGTTTGTTGCGAGTGGTATTTGAGTTGATGAGAGTGCAGTTCTTGGATTCAAGACACGTGAAACTGAAGTCAAAAGGGAGTCAGTGTAATCATTAACTGACTCACCTTCTGGATGTGACAAGTAATGAACCAGTCTAAACTTGCCTGGAGCTTTCTTTGGGACAATACCCACAGGGGAAGCCCTCTTACGCTCAAGTGAAGCGTTATCAAATGGGCCCTCTATTTCCCCCAAATGCCAGCCCTTTTCTGTCTTGTCTCTAACCACCTGAGGACATATAACTGCTGATCTCAGCATCCCAGCCAGCATTTGCATCTCGGGGCTTAAGTACACGATAGTAAAATCCCCAACACAACCTTTTTTACAGAAATTGTGGATGCTTTTTATTTGTTTCTTTTTTTTCTTACTAGCCTGCTCCCACGACCAGGGAAACATTTTTTCTGCCCGCGCTGGGATTTTCACGTTTGCAAACCTCTTTAACCAGCATTTGGCTCTTTCCACTTTCTTACTTTGATTTGGATGACTGCCTGAAGCACCTGCTAATGGCCTGAAGCATTCAAGCCGAAATTTGCAGTTTGTGTCCCCCACACACTCAGACTGTTTGTTACCTGCCTTCTGGAGCACCTGCTACATGGTTTGGGCTTGAGAGCCTGCTCTCTACCCGCTGACAGCAGCACTCCTCACAACACTGGCTCTCCTCAGCTTTGTCCTGCTCTCTCTCCTGCTCTCCATAGCCCGTACTTCAGCTTTGCCTTGGACTTCAAGGTAACATTGATGTTGTCCTGCTTGTTCTAATGCTTGAGTGAAGTACGGGGTTTTCCCTGGTACTTAGGAGCAAAGGTGATGATGCCAAGGTAAATCAGTCATTGTGGTCTTCTTAAAACCTTCACCATGGCATTCACGAGCAGACTTTTAAAATTTTTTAAAAAAGGTTTTAAAGGGAAACTGTGCACCTGGGCGGCTTGCTGAAACCAGCCTGTAGATCAGTGGTGGTCAGAAGCCGAACGGCAATTTGGTGATCAGGGAATGTAGGACACAGTATTGCCACTTTACAGAGAAGGACCAAAAGAAACCTAAGAGAGCTGAGGAGTGCTCCTTCCTTTCTCCTGCTCCTGCTGCCTTCTGGGGATCTTTCATATGCTTTCCCATGTGGTTGCCCCTCATACCTAAACATAGGGAAGGCTGTCAGAATTAGCTCTACAGGCCGCATTTCATGCATTGCCCTGGCAAGGGGGAATGCTAGAGGAGGCTTTCAGAGGTAACAACTTCCAACAGGGAATTTTCTTTCCATTCTGCCGTGGGAAGCATTAGCTTTTCCCAGAGTCTTGGTCTGTGCTGAGTGTATAATTTACATGGACCTTCCCTTTCTGAAAAGGTGTTTGTTTTCTCTGTTAGAAGGATGCCGTTAACAGCTGCAGAAGCAGCTTACATGTTGGCTTCCCGCCTGGGTATTTACACCTACGTTGCCTGCCGGTCCCTTTACAGGCAGGATCATCCTCTTCCCCAGTGAGCTATATTCCTTAATACAGCCACACTGTGCCCTCTACCCGCCTTCCACGTTAGTGCCATGTGGGGTTTTCCCCAGGAACCAAAGCATCTCCCTACATGCCTGGGCTGCAAACTGGGGCTTGTCCACACCAGCAGCATCTGCTCTTGCAGAGCTGGGCAAGGCAAGGGCTGATTTTTTTCCTCCTCACTTTCCTTTGGTTGCCTCAAAATAACCCTAATTAATTTTGTGGAGAGTTTAGTTTGCTCCCATGATGGGATTGCTCTTTGTGCGGATCTCTTGCCTGCTATATTTAGGCATGGTTTTTGGAACACCATGTGACCCGAATCAGATAACTTCTGAACTACTAATCATGTCTTTGACACTGACTCCCTCCGTGGCTTTGGGACATTTTATGGTTGTTTTCTTACATACAGAATGAAAACGGATATACTCATCTGCCTTCTAAAAGCTGCTGCCAGGGTTAACAAATATTGGTTTAAGCTAAATTTAATTTTATAATTTCTATTGTAGTCATAGTTTTATTGTTTCTTAGATGTTTAACTTCAGAAAACAATTCTTTACCATCTTAGTTTTTCTTAATGGATGACCCTGTTTCACCATTTTAAAGGAAAGAAACAAGATTCTTCTGTGTTTGTAGATGAAAATAGGGCAAAGAGAAAAAACCTAAATGCCCTCATTTCCTGCCCCACACAAACTTTCTTCCTTTGTTTACTAGTTGGTTGATCCATGTAGATGAAAAGCCCAATACATTGACCTGAACTACTTCCCCTTGTGCTAGCTATGTCCTTTTTCTTAACAGGGGAAGTTAGTTATCTGCTTGTTTTTTTCCTGATTCTTCAAGTTATGCAGCCTGACTTGTATCCTGTCAGCATCCACTGCTCGAGGCCACTCAAGCCCTGGAGGAAGCTGAGCTCCCTTGGGCTCTGCATCCAGCATGGAAGGGGTTTGGAGCCTGTCATCCATTCCAAGGCATCATCTCTTTGTTGCTCGTGTCCGTAACTGCCGCTTTCCGTGTCTTGGCTACTTCTGCAGGGAGCTGTGGTACTGTCATTTCTTTTGGCTTCACCTTTTTTTGTCCTGACCCTTTAAGACCTTTTGGTACGTAACTGGATCAAAAGGCCTTTTTGGCCTTCAGTAGTTGGAAGGAAGCTTGGTTTGACCGGTTAGCTAGATAAAGACTAAGAGAAATTAGGGGACTACTTCTCATCCTTTAGGCAGTAGCGGACAGAGAGAAAGAGAATCCTTCCTTATTGTAAGGCAAATTTATTAAGTCTAATTATAAATAGTAGCTTTTCCCCCTTTTTTCTTTTTTTTTTTTTAAGAATTTCTTCAGAATTCAATCCTTTGCTCAAGTGCTTATTCTTTCCCTCCTGTAACAGCAGTAAAAAGCAAAATATATAACAAAAATCAGCTCTGAGAAAAAGGCAGATAATGAAATATCTGCCAAAGAATCTGCAGTATGTGTCTGTCAGAGGAAAAAAAAACATTCTTATATTTGAATCTCTGAAATGTAACTGTACCAGACTAGTTGGGGAAAATTTGTTTGAAGATGTATTACGTTCCACGATCAAATGGAAAAAATGGCACCTGTCATCATATTTAGAAAACAGCTGGGTAACATGGCCAAATGCCATAGTCTCCTTTCACATGGCCTTTATGCTGAAACCATCCAAGCTCCGTTCTCAGCAACTGGAGAAACCCTGTGCCTTTAAATGGTTACAGAAACATCTACTTAGGGGGCAGCTCTTATTGCAGCAAAGCCTGCTTCTGATGCTTCTAATTAGCAGTTAATGGATTATACTTTACTTTTATATCCAACCCAGCAGGCACTCTTCTATAGTATTTTCCAGCTATTTTTGGTAGAAGATATATGCAATTGCACTGCTCTTCATGCTTTCATTTTGAACATGCAGAAAATATTAGAAATAAAATGCTATCTGAGATTATTTAAGCACTCAAATGCTTAATTTAAGTCTTATTAAGAATTTCCTAAATGCATTTTCTTTTACCTAATGTCTTAGAAAAACTGGAACAGGTTAATTGCCCTATCTGATCTAGATTTTGATGCAGAATCTTCTATATACATACATATTGTTAACTAAAATATTTATATGCCCAGTGAAAAGCCTGTGTTTTTTAAATTTGCAAATGCAGTGCCAATATGTATTCATTAAGGAAAAAATGTTTCTCCAGCTGAACACAGTATAGGTACATGCAGAAGCTTAGATGCTTAACAAGTCAGATGGGTTTGTAGAAACTGTCAATTTTTATACTTACTTTGAATCAAATAGCAATGAGATTAGTAGCATTGAAGATTCGCAATGCTATATGTGGTGTGTGCACATGTCTAAGTATATACACAATATATATAGTGTATATGTATTAGAGTATGTATAGAAACCTGTGCATGTGCACATGTATCTATGCTTAATAAAGAAATAGCTTTAAATAGGTTTTAATTGGAAGATTATACTATTTCCCCCTCAGAGAATTAATTTTGGTGCAGGAAACCTCGCTCACTGATACTGCCTTTGAACCTGCTCTCTTCACGCAGGCTACGGCTTCCAGTAGGGCAAGGTCTAACATTGGTTAGACTGGAACAGGAGGGGGAGCTCTCACTGCACCAGCCAGGAAAGGGGAGAACAAGGTACCCAAGCCAAGGAAAAGAGGGGGAGCAACCACCAGCTGCTGTCAGAAGCAGGTGAGATGTGCCTCACTCTGCTCCCACTTACAGTGGTCCCTTCACCGAAGTGGAGAACTGGGTTCCTCCAGCCCTCACTCACGTCAGTAACAAAAAAAACCCAAAACCACAACAACCCAAACCTTTGGCTCAAGTGATAAGCAATTCCAGGTTATATCCACTTGCAAGGCGCCGAGTTTGAAAGCACGTTTGTATTCTCATCCTGATGCAGCAGTGCGCTTGCTAGCTATAAGATAGGCACTAAGCTGGTGAGGTCATGTTTGTTGAAGGTAGTGAGTTCCAAAATGCTGTCCAGAAAAAAAAATGGAAACTGCTATTATTTTTACACAGTTAATACTAAAAAGAAAATGAAAGGAAGAAAAAGGAAGGGATGGATAGTGGTTATTATGTGAACTAGCTCCCTCAGTGTGATGGGACGAGGGCAATTTACTTTCAGTCCTGGTTTTCTTGGGGTTTGGATTTTAACCCTGTCATATAGCATCCTGGTAGAGGAGGAGGCTGGCTGTGCAGGAGCCAAAAAGCTGTCGTTCCCTTGTCCCTCACAGACCCTGCCTGTGCTGTAGGTGTGGAGCTGAGGGATGTCTGCTGGGCCAGGCCAGTCCCACCTTGTTCTGGAAGCAGATACTCACTGTTTAATCCAATTCCCATTCCAGCTTTCTCAGGACAGTGCAGAAAGAGACAACCCTTTGCATGAAGTGAGAACATCGTCAAGCCTCTCTGAAATGATTTCATGTTTGCTCACTTGTAATCAATCGATGCTATTCTGACATGCTCAAATGTGCTGTTACATTTCCCTTAAGAAATAATGTGAAGATCAAGAGATTCCAGTATTAATCTTTTTTTTTTTTTTTCGAAGAAGAGAGCCATCTCCCCCTGAGTCTGGTAAAAGCTCTGCTTTCTCCCAAAGTTTCCGCAGAGCTAAAGTCCATCGTTTTGTCTGTACTGTCTCATTGTAGTGCTTTATAAACTCAATTTGGGGAGGTACAAGGGCTGCAGTAATAGCTTCCCTCCAACCTCTGTCTGATGTTCCAGTATGTGGCTCCTTGGAGTTACATTTGACCTTCACAGCAGAGTGGTAGAAGCAAGACTGAGACACCACCGGTTCAGTGACAGCATCCCAAGATCTGCATCAACCAGAGCTCCGAGATGACTTTTGCCCTCCCCAGTTTTATCCCTCAGCAGTTTGTGCCAGGGCAGGGTAAGCCAAGCTTTGCAGTAGGTGAGGTTATCAGGGTCAATGTCATCCAGAAGAGTAAGGCTCCTTCAAGCGGTTTGGTTTGAGTTCTCAGAAGGTCAGCATGGGAAGTTCCCCACAAAAACTGACCTTGATGTTGGCAACCAAGAAAGATTCAAAAGTTTTGGAAACATTTTTCTTCTTCTTAATGGTATGAAATGCAGGAGACCTGTGAATATGGTCTTTTTAGACTGCACGTTCAAATATACAGTATCATAGTATGACAGAAAATTAAAAGTCTTATCAAATCCTTATCTTTTTCTTTTTAAAGAAATGTACTGTAACTTACAGTGGAAAGTTTGATGAAGAGCAGTATGCCACCCCGCACAGAAATTCTGCTCTTGCGACTAAATTAAACATCACTGGTTGCTCTCATTTAGATGAACCCTTTTGGAAGTTCTTTTTTTAAAGCTAGCGGATTGGACTTCTAATTTTAACTCTTACGGTTTATAATTAGAAACATTTCCAAACTTGTTTACAAACACCTGCACTTGACAGCGTGTGTCTGCAATTTTAGAAGGACTCACTTGTTACTTCCAGTGGGGGTTGAGAGGGCATCTGAGTTCTTTGTGTTGGTACAGTTAGTTTCAGGACACTGGAACAAAAGTGCATTTTTTAAAATAAGGCTATAAGTATGTGATGTTTTGTGAGGGGGTTGCATGCACCTAATCAGCAAATAGGTCTTATTGACTAGCTGTGGATTATTTCAAAGTCAGGAGGGTTGTTAGTTAGTGGTCTTTTGGAACCAGACTCAAACTGGCACCCAAAGGAGAAATTCCAGAGCTAATTTTAGTAGTTTGGTCTCTCAATTGGAGGAGATGATTTACAGGTTTTCTGTATTTATTTCTTCTTCAAACATACTACTTTCTTGTCAGCTACCCTTCAGAAGTTGTTCAGAAAGAGTTTAAAATGACTTTTGAAGAAATAGTTTTTTCATACAAAGTTAGAAGTTGCTGAACATACAGTGATGCAACAGGGCATGGTTCCCTTCAAGCTTGAGTGAGGTGGGTGTGTTACCCGAGTCTATATGCAACTTGTTTGCAATAGGGTTAATATCATACTATGTTACTCCTTGGTCAAGTATTGAATCATATTAGAGGTAATCAAAATACATTATTAAAAAGAAATCCTTTGGCTCCTCGTTATGCTCTTTACACCTGATTTTTAGCTGCATCACATGGGTTAACAATGTTGCTTATCAATTTCTATTATAATAGGGAAGATTATCCTCACTAAAAATTGGTGCTGTGTGGGAGGGTGGCAGGAAGAACCCTCCAAATATGCTTCAAGGGTATGGCTGAACAAGAGGTAGACTTAAGCAGTAGTGGCATAAGGTGTCCTATTGATTGCTTTATGCTCTTGTTGTTACTAATTAGTATGAAAACCTCCGGTTAATTAGCTCAGCCTGTTTGGCTGTTGTGTCCTCTACTGGGAACCATGGTCAACCTTAGAGAAACTCCAATATAGGTGAGGAGAAGGAGGCCACGGAACAGAATGGTTTTTATTTTCTGATGTTTTGTTGTCCAGAAAAGCACAGGCCTGGATCCAGATGAGGAATCCATACTAATGTCAAAGGATCATGTCCTCAGAGGTGCTTGCTCTCTGCCAGTTTCACTGAGAGTTGTGTAAGTGGAATTAGGCACCTAGATACCTTTGCGTATGCATGTTCTTTGAAGTTGAACCTGAAGTCCACAGCCTGTACGTTGTGCTTGACCCGTCTGCAGAGCATGTGACATATATTCACTGGGGGGCTCTTCCAAAGCAATTGCTTATAAGTAAACAAACAGATAATTATATAAAGCTTTTGGAGTACAGCGTACAGGTCTGAAGAATTAGTTTTTTCCATCTGTAAAACAGCTGTGCCTCATAGCTGTATTTCTGAATTCCTTTATCGCAATATGATTTTAACAAGCATTCACTATCTATGGCAAACAGGCTTTTTTTAAAAAAATTTTTTTTTAAACAAGTAGCCTAGCCAAAATGATGATGTTACGTAGACAGTCCACAGCATAAGTTCTTAGCAAGTCCAGCTGCAATTAATAAATTGCGTTGCAACCGCTTTAGGCTGCTACCATCTTTGAAAATAGCTTCAAACACAGTTTGAAATGTTGTCAGGGTTCCAGTTGATCCGAGTTGGGAATACCTGACACCTTAGAAATTGCTCATGATTCAAATATGACCATAGGAATTAGGGTCAAGTAGAATTTAATACAATGTCTCACTTAACCAGAAACTTCTATTTTATTGTGAATTCTATCTGGAGATAGCACTTTCCCAGCTGATGTACTGAGGGCAATGTTGCTTCATGACAGTGTTATCAGTTTTCCTCTATTTTTGTTTGCTTGTGTCAGCTTTATGCCCGCTTTCCTAAGTGTTAATAGGTAGAAATCTTTCCAAAAGGTTAAGGGAGGCTCAAAAGCAAGAACTCTGCAAGTGTGGAAAGATCCACCTATCTAGCAGAGCCTCAAAAACATGCAAAAACCTCTTTGATGTCAGGAGTCTCAACTGACCGTGAAGTTAGTGACAAGCTTTTTCAGATGTATGTGATAAGACAGGAGGACCACTATATGGAATATTTGGGTAGTTATCTAACCTGCGTAAGCCTGACCAATTCTTTGGTGTGAATCTTTGGGTGGAGTGTATGATGTATCCGTGAAGTTCTCAGGATAATCTGCCTGGCTCCTTTAGGGAAAAATCTCTCTTTTGGTGCATTTAAAGGGATAATGTCTTCCTCAGAAAGTGGCAATTAAGATAAATGGAGGAGTTGTGGAAAGAAGGAAAAAGGGCTTTGGAGCTCTGCCTTATTTCTTTGCACGGTAACTCTCACGCCAGGTAAAACTGTTACTCCCTGCAAAGAGTCCCATAGTATGATTGAATAGTTTGAGCCACAGCATGCACGGTATACCAGAGTGATTTAAGAATTGAATTAATATCCAGGTAGCTGGGCATATGAAGGTATATCGTATACCATCGCATATCATGAGAGATGACGCTCTGGGAGACAATATCTGGTTGCAGTTAGAAATCAGCCATGGATGTAAGGTGACTGCTTGTATATTGCCAAAGGGACTTAACATAGATTCCCAACCCATGAAGTCCCAGCATTGAAGTTATAGCTGCGCCCCCAGGGCTGGAACACATTGCAGATCCCTGAGATGCAGATCCTTTGCCCGCTTCTCCCATGGTACGTAGCTATAAACCAGTTTTTAAAAGTCCATAAATAGGTGTAAAACATGCATTCTCCGTAGAAATAATGAAGGTAAAGGGGACTGTGATGACATATTGCAAATTATCTGTAACTTAAATTTTTGCAGTTTCTTATTACTGGTACATATGCTTTATGTGAGCAGCTGTTTGATAATTCTGAAATAATCCCATGCCATAAATATGTGGTTTCCTTCCCAAAGAAACTGTTACATGCCAGTTGTACCCCACCTGAAAGGACCTAGAACAAATGTGTGAAGTGAAGCTGCTTCAGGATAACTTGCCTTGGTTTAGGGGACAGTTGATGGTAAATTTATTTTCATGACCTGTCTGCCAAGTATTTGTACGCTAATTATGTCCTATTTTGAGGGCAGAGCACGTGAGCTTGTAAGAAACCCCTTGTATAGGATGGGAAAAGAAGGGGATTTTTGCCCCTCGTGAGTGCAAAATTCACCTTCTTTATGTAGGATTGCCTAAATGTGTGCATTATTTCTAAGTAGCATATGAATCCCTTGACTCATATGGAGGCACTTTTAAGTTGGCTCACGGGAGTAGCTGTAGGCAGCTAAGGTGCTCAGGAGTAGAGCACTGGGGAAGAAACTGAACTGACTCAAAGCATAATCGTAGTTTTTAACTTCATATAATGTCTTTCGCAATACAGTAGAAAATTACCTTTATGACTAGTGGCAGGACCTGTTGTATAAGTAATCCAGCCATGGCACTGGTTGGTATCTCACTTTTCACTTGAACCTCTCTGCGATGCAGGTCTTGGAGGAGTGAGTGCCTGGTGCAGTCTCTGCCTGGCTCCTTGGTAAGTCATTTGAGTCTATCTTTCTGTACAGTCACTTTACAAACTGCTGAGCAAAATTAAGGAAATTTTTCACAGAGTGTTTTAAAAGAGAGCTGCTAATCAATTTTTTTTATTATTTTATGCCCTGTGATTTTTACACCTCCCCCACCAGCTGGTTAATCATGCAAAAGCTGAACACTTCATTAGCCAGAACATGTTTGCCCATGGGCATTTCTGTAGTAAATTAGTTCTTTCTATTTATACAGGTAAGTCATGGCCAAAAGTCTTTAAGGTGCCAAAGGTAAGGGCTCGAATTAATTTTTTTCTGAGTTTTCAAGAGAACTAGGTTTAACTTTGTGTGCTGTTGATTTGAAATTACTTTTGAATTAAAGATAGCACGGATAAAAAAGCATACTCAGGGTGTTCTGAAATACATTGCATCTTTCTGGATCTCAAATTTGGCCTTTGTAGTATAGCCTGCCTTAAAAAAGAAACAAAACCAAAAACACATGCGTGCATCCACACATGTGTGCGTGTATATATACACAGACAGAGTATCTACGTCTGCATGCAGAGACTGCTTTTTTTGAGTGGCATGTGGCATATTGACCAGTGTTTTTCCTTTCTTACTCTATCCCTTTTAAACTATTAATTGAAAATATGTGGTTTGTAGATGCTTTTTTCCCTCAAATCAAATGGTGCCCTCTGAAAGCCTAGTTTAGCTCGACAATGAATATAGCTTTTAGGCTTTGGCCATTGCAATATTGTCTGAATGCCACCATTTCCTGCAATCAATGTAATTTTATATCTACTTGGAATAGAAAGTCAAGATGGTGATTGCCTTAATTTAACTCAGTGTTGTATTCATTAAGGAGCTGATCCCAAATTCCTTTCAGATCAAAGTCTGTCTTGATTTCAGTGGAATGTTTCGGCGCACAAGGTGTGCGGTAGCCTTCTAAAATGTTGTCATTGTGACTAGTGAATAAAAACTAAATGTGTTGCTAAATTTAGGCTGTTGCTCATGTCAGCTTCCTTTTCTAAATGACGGTAAGTGCATTCCATAAATAGTATGCCTCTTATGTTGTCATATCTCTTTGGCTTGCTTTGCAGTATTTTACAGGATATTTGCAAATGAATTTTGTGTTCAGTAGGCAGGGGATGAAAATAACACTACTCATTGGGACTCCATTAACCCACAGCTAATGAGGAACCATTTCAAGGGCTGGATGAGTGTAATTCAGATTAGCTTGCGTGCCAGGCTGCTCTGCTCCTGCTCAGGCTCACGCCGTGCCACGCTCTTGCCGCGGTCTGGAGGGACAGAGCCCGGTGTGGCACAGCTGGCACTCCAGCACGGACTTTTGTCGGTTCAGTTTTCTGTGCTTCAGTTCCCCTTTTGGAAGGTAGGAGAGAAGAGTGAGTGAGTGAGTGAGTGTGCGCGCACACGTGCACGCACGTAAATAGGTAACAGTGATCTTGACCTCCAGAGTCAAGTGTTCTGAGATGTAATGAAATACTCTACAAACACTATACTTGTGCTCGCTGGTTGATAGCATTGTTACTTGTAGAAAAGGGTACTACATGATGACAGTAAAGGTGGTCCAGACTGGCCCTTAATTAATTTTATTTTCAAAATCCATATTAGTGACTGTCACGAGGGCACCTGGGCACTTTACATCAATAAAATAATCAATTTAAAAAATGTGTAGACCAGAACTCTGTGTTCACTAACAAAACTCCTGTTCCCCGTTACGACTAAAGGTCAGTCCAAGGCTGGCCAAACAAGCAGGACTTGCATTTCTGTGCCTCGGTGCTTGCCAGACGCGGCTCTGGCGGAACACCACCGGCAGCAGCTTCCAGATGCCCCCAGTCCCTGCAGAGAACATCTTGCTGCTGGCCAATGACTTGTTAACCCCCTGCAAGTCTCAAATTTTTTTCAGAACTGATGGAAAAGGTGGAGAAAGAATAGCTCAGAGGCCAGTCCCAATTAAAAACGCAACTTTGCCAGTTGCGAGCAGCCCGCTGAAGTCCAGGAAACGGATTCAATGGAGCTGTGCTGCTGGAGTAGAGAGAGAATGAAGGAGACCTCCTTCTGAAGAACAGGCTAGAGGTCTCTTAACTGAAGAACCTTTATTGATGATAAATGTTACATTATGCAAACTTTGCAAATTATCTAGGAATATAATGCTTCCCAGTTTTTTCTTAACATGTATTAATAATTTATGATACCTGTACATTAGGTTCCTACAATGTTTAAGTGAGTTTGGGCTGCTAAATTGCCTTTATGGACTTTTAAAAAAAACACTGCTGGTCACTGTGGATTAGCTAAATTCCCAATATTGCTTAACATGCTGATGATATAGAATCAGTTTGTTTCTGTTTTTCATGCATTAAGTGAGCATATGTAATTAAATTAAATGTTGTTGCAAAGCTGCATTTTATTTATTTGTATTTGTACATTTGGGCCAATAATCCCACTTTAATACATATCTAATTGTGCGAACAACACTGAAACTAGGAATTCCTGGACAGTAATGTAATTTTTAAAATGTGAAATTATAATATATTTTGATGTCTTGAAATCCAATTGAACTCAAGCTGAGCTTAAAAATCCAAGATCTGATTCAGGAGAATTCAGTCCCATCTGGCGGGTGGGTAGCAGGTGTGCGGTGTGTGTAAGGGAGGGAGGTGATTGCAGGGAGTGAAACATTTCTCTGTTCCTGTAAAGCTTTAATTCCAGTTTAATGCTGTGGTCTGAGGCTCTCTGCAGTTTAAGTTCTTGCATAATTACCATCATCTATTGCTGGTCTCCATTTCTAGACAACATAATGGTGATGGTGAATGGCAGAAGCAAGTAAGCATACACCATTGTGGAGAAATATGGTTTCTAATTCTTAAAGATTTGATTTAGCTTCTGATTACACCCAAACCTCTTCGTATGGGAGAGTGCATTTTTTCACTTGATTTTGTCTGTATCGATTTTGCGATTGATACATACATGATCCTTGAAGACCAAATGAGAAAAGTTTCATTGTGGCATTTGGTATCAAGTTCTTTTTGAGAGCTGTTGCATGTTCCCAAAGCAACATAGAGGAGGTTTGTTTCATCTATTTATTTTTATAAAAGCAAAGAAAATGTATTATGGAATTTCTGTTTTCAGCAGGTGATAGACATGTTCTACTTTTTTATTACTGCAGTTTTAATGAAGGAGTGTTTTTTAATCTTTAAAAGTATTTTAGCAATCTATTGGTTACTTCAGACAACTCTACTGGTCCCACTTCATACCTTGTAACCTTCAGAAAGTTGTCCCAGCCATTCTTATTTTCCTCTTTCTCCTTCCCTTTCTTCATCTTTTGATCAGACACTGCCAGTTACCCTCTGCCTCTGCCTGGGAGCCTTTTACTTAGGAGGTTTAAGAACCTGCTCTTCCTTGACTTTTGGCATTAGCTGTCAAGTCGGCTCCCTTTTACACTCCTATCAACTCTCCCTCTTCCAACTTTTAAATATTTCCCATTCCTTTTATTTGTCTTCACTGCTCTATAACTTTGTGCTGGAAAGTCTTTCAGCACATGTGGTTTTTATGGGAGTTGGCACGCAAAGCGCTACTTAACAAAATAAGTAAGCAAGCAGTCATACTTCTTTTCTGGTTTTTAACTTCACGCTACTACAGTAGATGACACTTTGCTACTGTATTTCACAAGTTTTTTTCATGGTGAACTGACAATTTCTAAGAGAGTGGAGCTGGTGCTGTGTTGCCAAGGGAAGTCCATCTGACTTCATTTTGACATTGACTGATAACATTTTGACAGACAAAATGATAAGTGTTTCTCTGGATATCCCTGTAAAGATCTCCCTTTTATTTGTTTGCTTTATGAAGTTAAATGGAAGAGGTCACCCCCTTTGACAGAGCAAGTTCTTTTTTTCTAGCAATAGGGCTTTGCATGAAAACATTTTTTATTAAGCAAGTCATCCATACTGCACCGTAGGCTGTTTGAGTGTAACAGTATGTTACAGTCTGCAAAGTTAATGCAGTTAATATTCAACTGAACTTTTGGGGGGTTGCTAATCCCTTAGGCGGGCTTAGCAGAAAGGGCAAACATATTTATAGCACTTTGAATCAGACTGCAGTGAACAAGTAAGAGTATGTGTTATACCATGCAAATGTTATACAATTTCAGGAAAGCTCAGTGCATAATCATCTTTTAATAGTACTTAAGTTGGTGAAATATCTTGTCTGTAAGCAACAGAGTTGTTGGTTCATGGACAACAGGTCTGTTAAAATGAGACTCTCTGAAAGGTCTTGAGATTCCTGTTCTGGTGACAAATTCTGTAAGTTCTGAACAGATTTATGGGCTGTTTAATTAGGAGCTAACTGTATTCTTTAAGCTCTGTCATTTGTATTATTCCCTAATAGGATTTCATTGGACTTTGTCACATATCTGACTATGACTGAGTGTGTGCAGGGTTGTCAGTAGCCTATTTCTTATAGACCGTGGTCTATTACTGTCTTTGTAGAAATAAAAAGATCTTGCCTGAATGATCTTTTTTCCGGAGTGGAAGTGTGACACTGCGTAGTGTTTGCTTTGGTTAGAGCTGTGGGCGCACTGGGGAAAAGAAACACGAGTTAAGTCACAAGTTGTGGGAAGTTCGTACAGAAGCTGAAGCGCTCAGACTGAGAATATGCAACAAGAAGGATCATGTTTCTGTGAGACAGAAACTCTCTGTATTTATGTCATGCACAAAACTTGCGTTGAGTGTAAGGTTATATGGGAAAGCACATGAAGGCCCTGTAACGCTACCAACCCATCAGGAGCCAGAGGAAAAGAAATTATGATCTTGGATTTTCCACAGAATTTGATTGTGTGGAGTTTTTTGTCTAATAAATAAGAGGTTCATCAACCGGTAGTCAACAACTTTTTATCCATAGTAAATGCCTAACTTCACAGAGGGTGTTAGTGAAGGTGTGCTGAATCTTAGCTATGCATCCTGCAGCCATCTTGAAGCTTAGAAATAAATGAAACCATCCGCAGGTTTATTGGGAAAACAAAGAGTTAACACCCCGGTGATGTTAATTGTGATAAAAGGTGTGGGTGTGGGAGCGTGGGTGTGTTACTGTGCTGTACTCCATACATTTATGAGCTCTTTTTATAGTAGCATTCCCAGCAGCATTCCCAGGAGCAGTCCAGGTCCAATCAGACCTGGTATGCCATTGTGCAAGGTGTTGTTCTAATTCATGTGTAAATGTGGAGTGGTTGCTAGCCTGGGGATATTACAGTGAAATTACAAACAGGATAAAAAATAGTAGGAGATGTGGAGAAGAAGGAGGGCCGCTGAAGAGAGGTGCACTTGTCTCATCAGGGTTGCGGTACGTACAGCCTGATACCCAGTGATGGGCGTTTTATTTATTTATAAGTCTGCTGCCTTCAAAACAATTAGCCTCATTGTCTTTCATTTGTGTCATAGCTATTTCAACAGAAATGTAGAAAGTATGAAATGAATCACTCCTGAGATCCTTCTAGCCTCCTGTTCTGTCTCTAGCAATGACCAACCTCAGGCGCCTCAAGGAAAGTTATAAGAGCCTCACAATCGGCAGACATGGGATAATCTTCTCTCTACACGTTCTCATCCTAATCTTTCATTATTAGGGATTAATTTAAGCTTTGAAGCATGAGGTTTAAAAAAAGTATATTTGTTGTTCCCCCTCCTCCATTGTCAACCTCGTTTAAAGTATGAAATATCCTCCCAAGCCTGTGATCTGAGCTGTTCTTGGGGTAATCCTGCCTGCTCCTTCGTGTGCTGACCAAATTTGCAGCTTGGGAACTACTGTGGTGGTTTTGCTTCCTGTGATGCCAGAAGGCACTGGTAGAGCCTTTTCTGCAGGGAGGTGGGCAAAGGCAGAAGCATCTTGAGCAGTTATGGCCTGGGTGTTCCCATGTCACTGTATGCCATAGCTGTGGTGCTGCGGCTGGATCTCGCCCCTTTCTTATAATATTTTAGTGGCTAATTTGCAGTAAAGCACAATAGGAAATAACCATAAATAAATCTGGGAACCTTTGTATTAATTTCTTTCGCTAGCTGTGTACATATGAGCAGCTTGCCATTTGCATATGTGAATCTTGTCATAACAATTTCGGGAAGTGATTTGTTAATAATCAAGTTCTCAGAACAGCTCTAAATCAGTAATTGATGTAGGTCTGGATAAAGCAAGCCTTCCGCCTGCCTATTTTGTGGAGCATTTTTGGCAAGTTTCAAGCTAGCGTGAAAACTAGCCATCAGAATAAAATTTAGGACAGCTGGGATGCTTTGCAGTGAAGACTTTTGGCTCCACAGTTCAAATAATCACAATAGCAGCTCAATTTAGCCTTTGGCTGGATAGGTTTGGCAGGGCACAATGAAAAATAATTATTTCATGGCCTGCTTATTTGTCCCTTAACAAATAAACTCTCTGACCTATGCAGTCTTATGTAAATATGCTGCCGTATGTGGGGTTGTAGTACACTGTCCTGTCCCCATTTGGAAATACGTTTTATTTCACCCTCATGTTACGAAGTTTTTTTTAGAGTTCTGTTTGGGAAGCAAAGAAAGGGATAGGAGGTATTGGATACTGAAGCCCAGACAGCCAGGCACAGAGTCTAAAAAGCCATCTAACAGTCTTCTTTCTGAAAACACATCCATTAGTATGCAGTGTTTTCACTGCTGTAATAATAAGAGCAATCATGATACGAACAAGTCCATCTCTTCACAGCCTTCCCACGCGGGATGGAGAATGACAGCTCCTAAAGCATTTGGATATTTGCCTGAATGTATGCTGCTTAGCTAACCACGGTTCAACTTGCTCTCCATCTTATGGCTTCCTGGATATCCTTCTCAATTGTTTCAGTGACAGCTTAAAATGTGAGACTTGGAGGGGGGAGATAAAAGCTTAGTGAAAGGCTTTTTGTGTGTGTATTTAAGGGGAAGTTTTATTACACTTGATGATGGAGAGATGTGCCACACTATTTTCTGTTCCTACGATTTTAGTATTTTCACTTTCTGTTGTACTGGCAGCAGCCAATCCATAACATTGTCTTTCTGTTTCCCACTCCGGAGGGGGAAAATACACAGAAGAATACAGATTGATGGTTTTGTCTTCTGCCACTACCATTTTGGTTCTGAAACAGTAAAAAGAAAAACCTTTCTCCCTATGATCCGAAAGATCTCTCTGGAACATCTGCCTTAACACACTCATGCACATACGCGCGCACACACGTGCATGCACACATGCACAGGCTCTTGCTAAGGTGGCTATGATCTGTTTTTAATAGTGGCACTTCTTCTCAAAGTGTCATTTAAAAAAACATCAGCAGTCATGTCATGCATCGGGATGAATTTCTAAATGTAAATGAGATTCTCTCAGTAATTTATTTACATTTGTTTTCAGCACAACAAATGAGACATCACGTAGCTTCATAATTTCCCATGACCGAGTCACCAGCATGAGGTGTGTAATTTACCCTGATTTAAGATGCTTATCTAGAGGTTCTTGCAACAATACCTGGTGGGCTTTTTTATGCTACTTTTTGCTGGCTTTTAACCCATCCACTTCACCACCTTCTCTGCTTTTTGGTTGAAAGAGAAGTATAAATATGTCTGCTTCCTGAGGCCTTTTTCACTAGAGCTAAGAGGCATGGCTTTGTTGCCTTGTTTTGTATATTATTTTCCCTGCCATTTCTTTCTCATTTGATAAAAATCGTAGGAGGCTTCCAGGACATATCTTGATTTACAGTCTGATCAAGCAGGAAGGAAATGTTGATTGTGGACATTTCTGATGGAAAAATGTTTGTCCAGATATGAAGCATGAATGGGAAGCATCCTGCAGTCATTGCGTCTCCCGTTTTTTCAGCTGAAGTAGTAAATCTTAGGCCTGGTCTTGGCTCTGCTACTGACTTCGAGTTTCTGATCTGCCTGTAGCTGAAGTGATACTTATGTCAAGAGGGGATGTGAACGCCAATTTTCAAATAATGTGGACACAGTCATGTACTACAAAACTCATTTATTTTAAGCCTGTAGTTGGAACATTTAGATGTCTAACTACCTGCTTGAGTATTTCAGGTAGGTAGATGATTAAAGGTGCAATGTACCATGCATACAATTTTGTACCTCTTATCTTGCAGTCTCAGTTAAGGCTTGACTAAAACTCAGGGCAACAGCTTTTGCTATTTTACAAGGGAACAACACAGGAGAACTGTGAGACTTGATGAAAGTTACTGGTAGTTCAGCAGCAGTACAAAATGCTATGCTATATAATTATGCTGTGGCAGTTGTTTGGGATGTTATTGTGCAAAAATACTGTACATCTTTACGGAGGTCTGCAGGGTTAACTGTATGTGGGTGCTCTTTTCCTCACTGACAGAAAGCATGACATTTCTTTGTGTTCATTCCCAAAGCAAAATTCAATGTCTTCCTTTAAACTGCATAAGCAGATTTCAAAAGAATAGATTTGGAGTGGTTTTTAATGGGCCTTGTACATACTAGGACCCGATTCAGATTTAAGTTTTGGCCTCCTGGCCATTTCTTTAATGTTGCATGGATCTAGCACCAAATTATGCTGATGGCCTGTCTATCACCAAATTATTTACAGAACTGCAGTTAAATTATAGAAGTCTTCCAGACAAGCAGTGCTCTGGGCAAATTATTTCATCAACGTTATTTTCCATGGTTTACTTAAGCAAAAGCTTACAGGAACAACATGAATCTTTTTTTGGTATGTGATTACGCATATGTGGTAACAGCCCCCTTTTTAGAAATAGCTAGCTTTCTACCTCGGAAAACAGAAGGAAACCATGATATGAAAATTAGTGATCTCTGTGTTTTCCTCAGTTTGAAGCAAAAGTTTTATGTTATGGAAGTGCAAGACTCGGACCAGCAGTAGGATGGCCTTTTCTGCACACTGACAGCTTGTTCCAGGTCTTGGGATGTTTTTTTTTCCATAGGCTTATAACTGCACACCTCTGTGCACTTGTAAAATCAGGTACTGCACAAGCACATCAGCCAGCTTTACTACTTCTTGGTCACATCTAGGCCCAGTGGTCACTGTCAGCTTTTACAGGGAAGTGTACTTGCATATCTGAAGGCTGTATAGGCTTTTACTGTGTTACCCCCACCTAGTAAAATTTGAGCTGCTGTATGATTATGGAATGTGCAAAGAGAATATAAATCCTAAAAGCAGCCCTAACTCCCTATTATAATTGGCATCCTTTCAAACTCTGTTCCAGGGTTTAGAAATATAGTCAGAGTAGAACATCTATATTTGGGTTTATATGTAATGGTCATACCTACCGGTTCACTTGGAAAAAAGTTGGCATAGATCACTATTTAAGGACTCTGGATTCAGTGTTTATGTTTAGCTCAGTGTTTTTTATCACTGCATATTTTCTTTTAGTATTCCATTTTAACACGTTTGCACTGTGAGGCAAGAATGCCTTCCTAGCCTCTGCATGGTTGTGTGCTTTTCGTCTAATGGATATAGAAATTCAGGTTTTAAACTGACTCCCATGCATAAATTCTACTGGGAACAGAGGTGCTTAAAATCTATGTTTTCCAGACCTCTTTCCACCCGTGTTTTCAGGGTAAAACCCAGCCACATGTAGATGGCAGACTCAAATGGGAGCTCCGCACTCAGAGCCCAGATGTTGAAAACTTTACACATGTGAGGAAGGACGGCAGGCCCAGAAACATGTGAGAGCTAACGGTCTTTGCAAACTGAACTTCCGATGTAACCTAATTTCCATCCGGCATTGGGCTGTGTTTGTTGTTATGCGAGGACTGTGCAGGGCATTGGGGCCAGACCTGGGGAACCCACGCTGCAGCTCAGCTGGGTGGACTCAATCCAGGCACACAAGTGTTGGGACTGCAAAAGCTGGAGTTTCATTACATTGTCTGAGGAATGTTTTTTTTTTTATTGGCAGGATGCAAATGTATTTGAAAGTTGGATCTCCTTTACTCATGATCCTTAGCATATGCAAGTCTGATTAAGAGCCCCCTTAATTTAGAAATGATCTTTAAGACAGGAAGATACTTAAAAAATGGCTTTGCCAACAAAATGGAGGAGCTATGCTCTTGGGGGCCGTTAACAGTGGTGCCAAGATGGCCACTGCTGCACAAATACTGGGAATTAAGTTTCTAAAAAACCCAAGAAGCTCTAAATTGTATATCTCACAAGTTCTGTACTTCCCCAGTTGTAATCCATATCTCACTTATTGCTAGAGTCAACAGTCTAATAGTAACAAAAAATACAACCTTTCATCATCTATTGATTTCCAGTCTTTAAAAACTGACAATAAGCTATTTTTTGTCCAATTTCTCAATAAATAGGAACATCTATTGGTTTTTCAGTTTTATTGTCCTACATTAGAATGTATTTTACTGCATATAGTTGTTAATGTAGCATCAGGAGACATGTTTACGTTCAGCAAGTAACTTTTGAAACTGCATAGCTCAACTGAGATATGTAAACAAATTTGTAATACTAGTTTAATTTAGATTACAAGGCAGAATACTCAGGCTTGAGCTCATTTTTCTATTTATTCCATTATGATCCTCTAACTAATGGAGGAGAATTGCCATAAAAAATAATTACAGTAGAACATCAGTAAAGGTGAAGATATACCTTCTTCCCTATCTGACGGAGAGGGAGGAGTTTTATAGTTAAGCAAGCGTCCCAATATCTGGGTTTATTTCCTAGAAATGTGCTACGTACAATGTTGTACAGGTTGGGCAAGTCATAAATTCTGTTTGATACTGTGTGTCAAATGATGCGGCATGAGCATCATCTTTGTCAGTGATCTCTGTTACCTTCTCTGTCCTTTTTAAAAAGGAGGCAAACTGGAATATGCTTTAGCCATGGTAGACCTTGCGATGTCGATCCCAAGTTGCCTCCCCACTGCCACCTGCCTTCGCAGTGGAAGATTACCTGGTGGGTTTTTTCCTTTCCAGAACCTGTCAGAAGACACTGAAAATCAAAAGTTGCCTCTCGCTTACTCTTGTGATGAGAAATGTCAATTTGACAATTTTTTTTTTAATTAAGAAGCAGTAAATTTTTTTTCTTGTGACATTCGGCCCCAGAGCCAAAGACAGTAAGGTCTCAGTTGTTTCAGTCCTACCACCAGAAAACCTGGGGTGGAGGTGCCGTTGCTGGGGTGGGGATGTACGAAACCACCTCTGATTTAAACCAGCTGTGCCGCTGCGCCTCCAGTACCAGCCTTTGTGGACCCAAGTGGTTCTCCTGCTTTGAGGCTCTCAGAGTGATCATCCTGACAGGCTTCTCAAATGAAAAATTTCACCTAGGTCATGAAACATTTTCCTGTGTGCTCTGAAGACAGAGATAGTTCTGGCTTGTGTTTCATAACCATTGCGCAGTAAGTGGAGAGAGAACCTTTTGGGCAGAAGACTTCATTTTTGGTGAATTGGGTGCAATTCTGCAAGGCATGGGCTCTTGCTCATAAGCTGCTGTGGACCTTGCTGTCATCTCTGCCTCATAAGATCTGACACACAAGGAGTTAATAGATACCCAATGGCCAAAGCCATTTATATTTCTCTTTGTGTACAGAAGTGAAGTGGAGCATGTAAAATTGGAAAGCAGAACCAAACCCGAAATTCTTTAACTTTATGACTTGTGTGTGTGTGTGTTATTTTCCCATGATCTTTAATTACATTCTTTTCTGGAGGGGGGGAGAGGAGGGTTGCTAATCTAGTGCACCAACTGGGAGAAAAACTAACTGTTTTATAGCGGGAGTCTAGATGACAGAACACAGCAAATGCAAAATTTGACATTCATATGAAAGTGAGCTAAGCAAGACCATTAGAAGAGAGCCAAAGTGACTGCAGCAAGAGCAATACAAGTGCTTTAAGGAAATGATGGTTTCTCTGCTTATTGAAATACCACAGCCAACCTTTAAGGTGGTGGTGATACAATATAGATTTTGTAGGGCAGCACCAAGAGAGATGGCTGTTATAAAGGGAATGCACGATTGAATTCAGGTTCATGAGAAGCTAGGTTTAGAAGAGGATTGCCCTTCCCTCTTTGAACATACAGTATAGTGGGGTACGTCTCATTGCACTGAATGAAACGATGCTATTTTCAGGACTGCTTTTGCTGTGCTTGCTAATGAATTTCCAAGGGGTGTTTGAGCCTGGGTATTTACTGTAGAGATGCTTGCAGTCAGTTGGAAGAGATGTGACTGAATTTGAAGCTTAGTTTTGTGTACATACAATCCTGCTCTCTGTGATTCTGCCTTAAGCTGTATATTCAATATCAGTCTGCGATAGTGAATAATTTGTAGGAGTCCAGCTGTGACTTAAGGCTTCTCTACAAACAGCACCCAGGGTGCAAAGTCATGTGATACCCTTTTTCCTCACTCACTGGATAAATTAGCCTTAAAAAAACTATTCCCACTTCCAGTCAAAACATTAAAGCCAATGAACTGCGTGGACATTTTTGCTGGGGTAGAGCAAAAATGACCTCTGTCCTGTTCTTGGGTTCTGATGTCATCTTCGTTCCCATGGCTGAGAGGTGGGTCACAGCGCAGAGCTGTGCTCTCCTACACTGCGAGGGCTGAGTTTCTGAGCAGCAGTGAACGACTTTACTAAACAGCTTGACTTAGCTGTACTATATGCTTGCAAGGTGTAACTATTTATTGGACAAAGGGGTGAGCAGGCTGTTTAAAAACAGAATGGCCAGTGCGTTCTAGCATCATGCTTGAAAGGCAACAGAGAGTCTTACCTAAAGGTATCCTGTGTAAATAAGAGTTTAGGCACAGGTCTTACCTTGGCTTTCCACTCTTCACACTCACACACACCCACACACACCCACACCCCCTCCCTGTTCATGTTCATTAGTCTACTGTTCGAATACCAGTGGCAAGTTTTGTCATGGTGGATAGCATGTTCCAAAGGCCCGAAGTTCTCCTCTGGCAGGAGGACCAGGGCAACTATGATGTGTGCCAGTTTAACACCTTTGAGTTGCGTGTGAGGACATCTCTCCTGCTCCGCAACAGCGCCAACCTGTGAATCATATAATCACGGAGCCAACAGGGCAGTATGTCTTCTACCTCTGTGTGCCAGCTGTGACTGGTGTGGATCCCTGGGGTGATATTGAGGGTGGAATGAACTCTTGTGTGCTCAGGTGTGTTGATTATGAGCAGATCATCACTCGACACCCACGTTGTCATCACATTCTGGGCAGTTTACCTCTATCCCCAGGAACAGTTATAACAGCGAGCTTTAATCTGGATTCCAATTTTAAATCTAACTTTTACATGAACCCTTAGAAAAAAAAGTTAAATTGTGCTTTGAAAAAGAAAATAGGTGAAAGGTGGAATGAGAGGGTACAGAATAATCATGATGCTTTTTTCTCTTTGGTAGATGCTAGGAAAGAAAAAGAACATACTGTGGATCCTCTCCTCTCACTCATTGTTTTTTGATCCAGCCCATTACACACACTGGTCCCAATACCTTCAATCATCTTCTATCAGCTCTGTTGCTCAGTGGCCAGACTTCACACCCATACCTTTTAGCACTGCACTGGCTCGGAGTGTTCCCGTGGGGCATCCTCTACAGTTGCTACTTCTTACCACTCTCAGCTGGAGAAAGCACACTGCACTGCACAAAGGCCACTTTAGATCATTTACATTTTTCATTAGCCTTCTAAAGTAGTTGCTCAAAAGGTACAGTGGCTTTCCTAGCTGTTTGAACTCCTTTGGAAGGCTGTCATTTTGGATCACTAGTCCACTAGTGGCCTATAATTGCTATGCAAAATGTTGCACAAACATAACATAACTAATTGTACAATTAAGATTGCTTTCTCTTCATCATCCCAGTCATCATACTCCTCATCCACACCTATAGTCAGCATCTGGCATTAACAAAGGCCATATTTGTCCCATTAATAGATTCCTTTTGTAGTGAAAATGCCTTTTGTATATCTCTTTGTTACTTAAGGGTCCCATCAACGTGTTCAGTAAGCCTGAAAATGGTGTTTAGAAAGCCTTGTAGTGGATATCTCTTTTTCAGATGTTTAATGGGAGTGTAATGCAGTGGTACTCCAAGATACAAACGTGGCAACTCTCAGAGGTCAGAAAAGGGACTTAATACAGATCAGCAAAAGACCCCCTCCTTTTCTTAACAATGTTGAAGTAAGTAATACAGTGTTTTGCTACTTTTTAAAATCTGAGGCACATAACGCAGGATAGCTTTTCTTCACAGTGGACATTTCAGGGTCATCAGTCCTGTTAGCCTGACATAAGATGCATAATCAGTTCATTCTGATAGTCCATACCAGAACCAAACAAACCAAACCCATGGTGAAAAGTGCAGGGGGTAGCAGGAAAAAGTCCAAGAATGTGAAGCAAAACATGAGAAACTGCCTGGTACCCTTACTTCCAGACCTAGGCAGAAGGTTTTGCGCTTGAAGGTATTGAGGCTGTGTTTGCCACTCATGTAAGGACAGGGTGAGAGTGTCTTGGGTTGGAAGCCTAGGGAGGGTGGCAGCACCATAATTCTTCTTGGGAAAAGGAAATGATGTAAGTTTCTACTTCTGGAATCTTTCCCCACAACTCTATAAATTTAAAGAAATAAAATACAAACAGAAAATTGATTTTTGAATGACAGTGAATTATTGTCATTAGAGGATATGTAGTTTTGTGTCAAGGGAAAAAAAAAACTCGCTGTGCTATGTGCTACTTTCTGAAGCATTACTTAATGTACCAGTCATTGCTGGGAACATGGAGTCCTTTTAATGCTAGTCAGGTAATATGTCATTCTCTCTACAGAAACTCTGTGCAGCAGAGACATGAGTTATATACTGATGTAGTTATCAGAAGATCATGTGGTAGCACTAATGTGAGTCACTACACCGGAGTTTGCTCTGTCTGAAATTTTTACATAATTAAATATAAGTGAGTCATTGTCCAAATTCTGCCAAAGTGCAGATGTCTTTAATTTAACATATGCAATTCAGCTTGCATATGCCTTCCATAGGGTGAGCATCTTTTCCTTTGTACGCAACTCCAGGTTAACTCTGGTCTTGGAGCCGCTTCCTTTCACCATTCAGCGTGCAACGCTCCCATTGAAATCTGTGGCAGCTTCGGTAAAAACAGCTGGAACACCCAGACCTTAAATAGACCTCTCTGCTTCATTTTATCTTCTGCTGGTAATTCTTGAAATACACATAGTTAGATCAAAACAAGCATATTTTTGTTTCTGTCATAACAAAGGATGTGGCCTATATATCCCGGTGAAATACGTTCCGTTTCCTTCTACAACATCTGTCTCTGTACCAAGGCAAAGACCAGACAGAGGATTAGAAAGGTAAGGCAAGTTTCTTTAAGGGAAAGCAACCTGGAGATGCTTACATAAATACTGGACTTTTTAAATTATAAAATTCAAGATGGTGGATGGCTTACTACTCAGGGGGAGTTAAACCAGGTTGTGTGACCTGAGATTAAAACCACCCTCCATGCAGTTAGCTACATCATCGACATTTCTGAAGATTTCACAAATCATTTGGTTTCTTAGGTCTGAAGATGATGATGTACCGTCTCTGAGTCATTTGGCTGAAGAGGCTGCTTTTCTTTCTTTCCTTTCTTTCTTTTCTTTCTTTTCTTTCTCTCTCTTTCTCTCTCTCTTTCTCTCTTTCTCTCTTTCTCTCTCTCTCTCTCTTTCTCTTTCTCTCTCTCTCTTTCTTTCTCTCTCTCCCTCCCTCTCTTTCTCCCTTCCTTCGTCTCTTTCTCCCTCCCCTCCCTCCCCTCCCTTCTTTCCTCCCTCCCCTCCCTTCTTTCCTCCCTCCCCTCCCTTCCTTCCTCCCTTCCCTCCCTCCCTTCCCTCCCTTCCTTCCTTTCCCTTCCTTCCCTTCCGTCCCTTCCGTCCCTTCCTTCCCTTCCTTCCCTTCCTTCCCTTCCCTCCCTTTCTTTCCTTCTCCCCCTCCCCCTTTTTCTCAGCTGCAAATCTAATTGTTCTCCATCTATTGCTGAAATGTAACAAAAATGTGATTAACCATCACATTCAGAAGTAGCTTGTAGTTTTGCTGGCCACAGAAGGAAAGAATAGGCATATATGGAAATGTTGGGAAAATGTCTGATTAACTCCTGAGAGATAATGAAAATGACTAAGGCTGCTCTGCTAATTTCTGAGTCACTGAGTAGATGCTGTTTTTTCTTATTTGTCAACGTCTCCCTTAACAGGGACATTAAATAATGTTTAATACTGTAAATTCTTTCCCAGGAAGGGAAGAGTTGGATTTAAATCCATTTCAGTTTCACCTGCAAGTTGGTCTGGATCATGTACCAAGTGTTTGATGAACTTGCACTGATTTTGAGATTCATTGCCAGGCAAGTTTTGCGTGCATTACTGATTTACATCAGATGTTTAGCACAAACTGTAAAGGGGGTGACTAGTTCATTTCTTTGGGAGTTTCGGCCTTTCTCTACAAGCTCTATACTTATAGCAATATTAGTAATATATGTAGGATCCTGTTCTTGAAAGGTAACCTTTGAGTCTTATGCCCACACTTTTCCTTCTGGAATATGAAATGGTGTGCTACCTGTCTCTGGAGCTCAGAATAGGAGGCAGTGTTATAGGAGAAACTTGTAGATTTTATTTAAAAAGGCAGTTCTCTTATAGAAAGACTGCAGCTTTACGCAAGAGGGCAGCACGTATGCTAGCCCATCCGGAGACTACCCAGCCAAAGGGGTATATGTTTCAAACACCCTCTGAGAGTCCTGAAAGCTGCCTTAGTAATTTATTGATGACAGAGATGAGAAATAAATTCCTCCTCTAGTCTGTCTCTGCACACTGCTCAGTTAATACTGCCAGCAAAGGAAGAAGGAAGTTCCCACACCTTCACCTTCACCTGCTGCAGAGAAAGGATTACGCAGATAAGCAGTCCTGCGTGCCAGGTAAATAAATAGTCAGACTCAGGAGCACGTGATTTTTGACACCCTCAGTGTCTACCCCCTATTTCTGTTATATGTAAGTGTTCTGCCTTGTTCATGATCTCTGAGCTTGTTCCTGTTAACTTTTTTCCCCCTCCCCAGTAAAAATCTTTGTTGCAAAAAATAAAGCTGCACAGATGTGCCTGAATAGTGAAGCACAGTGTCCTAAATGAGGTAACTCAGGTTTTGGGAGCAGGATAATTGCAGTAGTGTGAGGCTTCTTTTAGAATAATTAGTCTTGCTGAGAATCAGGGTATAAAAGCTTGTGCAGAGCACAGTAATAATGCAGTTACACCATTTCCAGTATTTGTGTGCCCCTGCATAGCACTGCAGATCAGAGCAGGCATGCCCACAATGATGGTCAAGGAATGATTTCATCGTAGCAGCCCTGTGCCAGGACTGTGATACAAAATACGTGGGATTCATTCTAAAGAAAACAGTGGCACTCATCTTCCATACTAAACCAGGAGGCCTTTGAGATGATTAAGAATCACTTTTACAAAGGAGAGGTTTATGTTTCCGTTCATGGAGCCAAAGCCTGTTCTCATGCCCTGTTACTACCTGGCACTTGCCCATCCAGGAGTGAACTCTACTTCAGCTGCATGCACTTGCAGATGTTGGGATTTCCATTTCAAAGTACAAACATTTCTAATATTAAAAAGGCTATTTCCCCAGTGGGAATATGGGCTGCATGAGCTTCTTGACTTTTCTTCCTCGTCTTTTGATCGTATATGATAACATCTTCAGATCTCTCTATCAACTTTTTTTTGTCAGCATCACAGTGGACAAAATGTCAGTAGAAGTTAAAGTGGAAAGCGTCCTTAGAGAGATGAAGGTTCTCTTCCACAGCCTGCTATGTGGTTGACTCTGCTGCTCTTTTCTGTTGGGGTTTAGTTTGCTGGGGCACTTCATTGCTTAACTTAAATTGACTTATCTGTTACATAACTAAGGGATACTCTTGGCCGTTAAGTAAATCTACTGGTGGAGGGAAGAGGGACTTTCTAGAGCGCCTGTGTGCCTTTCTGAGACACAGAGTTCAAAAACATCTGATAAGGTAACCTTCAGCAGGTTTTCTGCAATGACTTTTATCAATGAGCCCTAGAAGCATTGATATTTTCAGACATTACAGCTGGAAGAAAACTGCAATGTCCTTGAACTACCCACTAGCCAAAGGAATGAGATCGCCAAACTCAGCAGGTGAATTCCCATGTACCGTCACACGTAACTTTTGCCTTCCTCTCTGAGATGTCCAGCTGGTACCAGGACCTTGGCTCTACCCAGTATGCAACACTAGGTTATACCTCTCTCAGGTGCTGCCTGGATTTGCTGTTGCCCTCAGACTGTCTGTTCCTATATTGTATAGTGAGGATAATCCTTTGTTTAATTTTTTTTAACATTTTGAAATGAAAATAGGGGTCTCATTCAGGTCTTTCCATTTTTGCATGATAGTACAGTTGAACAACGTGTACATGTGTTAATTAAACATCCCGTCTTATCACTGTTTTGGTAAGTGTCCTGTAAATTTAATCACTACGACACCTCTGTACACATTGCAATCCTTTTAAAGATCTAGAGAAAAATCCTGGTGGATTATTCAAAGCACTAAATCACACAGAATTACAGTAGTTATTAGAGGCATTAAAACCTGTGATAAGAAGCTTTATCATGCATTTTTGGGGAGGCTTAGTCTTTATCAGAGATGACTGTAAATAGAAGTGAACAGTAAAAAAACTTGCTAACAGTTTATTTTACAGTATATCAGTAATCAGGTGCTGTAATTACAGTATAATTACATTATAATTATTGCATAGTAGGTAACTACAGTATATTAGTTTTCTTGGTTTTCTATTATCGCAACTACCTGCAAGACATGAGCCAACAAGGGGCCTTACTCTACTCCCCCTTACCCTGGGTTTACACACACATGCATACACACACATATTTACATTATATATGTGTTTCGACTGACTTCAGAGGAGATGAACCTGTTTACATTCAGGAGGAACAGGCAGTGTGACATGCTAAAGTAGATATGATCTCTTCCACATACACATTTATGTAGACTCAGGACTATAAAAGAAGGGAATCGGATTTTAGCTGTGGTTATATTTAGCTACCTAATTTATTTTTCCCCCCTTTTTGGCAGTGGAAAAGTTGTGGTATTCTTAATCACTTAGATAAACCTCTCAGTTACAGAACTACTCAGTGTGTGGGTGTTTATATTATATTTGTAGATTATTTATCTCTGTACATCCGCATCTGAACACAGATTAGATTAAGTCTCTGTTAATTGTACTTGGACTCTGTGCATGCCTGTGTTTACATATTTCCGGTAGTAACCCTGAAATGTTCTGTCATTTTGGGGTGTAGGCTAAGTGAAGATAACCAATTAAGTATGACTTCTTCTAATTTAATGCTGTCTACAATGTTAAAGGTTCCAGTTAATTAAGAATAGTTGTGAAGCTGGCAGAAGAAATGTTCATGTTGAAATTAAGAGCTTTTCTTGATAGCAAGTGCTGAAGATGTAATACAAAATACAGTCTGTAAGGAGTATGTGATGACTTCTGCTCCTCACAGCTTTGGTAAGAGCTCAGCTGTACCTCTAAGCACAGACTTGGGCAATGTATCCCAAATACGCTACAGAGAGTTTGGAGAAAGTCCAAAGGAAAAGCAATGAGGGTGATAAGAGAGCGAGGAAATGTGACCTGTCAGGAAATACTGACGATATTGGGGGTGTTTGGCCTGAAAAAGAGATGTCTGAGAGAGGACGTGGTGACAGGCTGTAAGAATACAAAAGACGGGTGGAAAAGAAAGTCATTAATTTATTCTCCATCTCCATGGTGAGAAATGGGAGGGTAGGGGAAGTGATTTGTTAAACAGAACCAAACAAAATTCAGATTAGGTATTAGGAATGACCTTCTAAGATGGATAAAACAAAACACCAGAAAAAGGCAACTCGGGATGTTGTGGCATTTCTTTTGTTGGAAATTTTTCAGTAACAGGTGAAGAGGTTCTGCCCAGAGTCAGAGAGGAGACAAAAGGCATCAAGACATCTTAGCAACACCCCTAGCCCCGCTTTCTGTGACTTGATTATGATCTGTTTAAGAATCATGCCTGTGAGAAGGTGGCATGTTCCCAGTTTGCTTACCAGTGGGTCAAAAGAAAAACAGATGGATTGCTCATCGGAAGTAAAAAATCTATGCAGTAAAAGGCTTTGGAAAGAATCAACATCCACATGGGTTTGGTGAACTATTGAAACTTAATTTCTATCAAGATTTGAGGGCAGATGTGACACTGGCCGAAGCTGGTGGCAAAACTTCCCCTGGCAGTAGTGGAACCAATGTTAATTTATACCATAAAATCCCTGTGTTTTGCTCATCGTTTTGAACTAGTGATTGCGCATGCCAGGTGTGGTTTATACTGTTTAACAATAAATTATACAGTGAGAATAATTGCATTTCCAAAAGTAATGACCCTACTGTTACCTGGAACTGCATAACCACCATGCAATTGCCATATCTAAAATTTAGTAGCAAGTGTAAATGTAGAGTTAACATACTCTAATTTCCTTTTCTCATTCTTTGGACTGAGTAAAATGTCAGGTAATATATTTACTATCCAATACTTGTCAATTAGGGGAGTCCATGTTTAATTTTTGGGTGAAATAACTTAGATTTTTTTTTCTCTTTCTTGTGTGAAACAACTCTTATTGAGATATTGGTATAACTTTTATAATGCTTCCTGTTTTTTTCTAGAAGAAATCTTGGTTTTATTTCTATAGTAGCTGACGTTTCTAGTAAACACTGAGAGGCAATGATCCAGTTGGAGAGCGCTTTGCTTGATACACCAAAAATTCTTCCTGCAGAAATTGATGGTACTGGGTTTTATTTAGGCTGGGTTTGTACAGTTCAGTACAGAGAGGTAGTTTTTTGTTTTCCTTGTTTTTTTGAACATATGACTGGTGAGTAAGTGCTGTATTTACAACTTTCTAACTGTACTACAAGAGGACCATGCTCTTGGGAACATGGAAATTATGTTGCATTAAGTGGTTCTCCTAAACCTGCAGATACTTCCCCTCTGGGAAATCCTTCAGACTGAGGTTTTTTGAAATTATAACTCCCTTTTAGGTACAGGTGATGCTCATAGCTCCTCTTCCACCGAGCCTATGATCAAATGATATGCAAAATTCCAAACTGATAAGTAACATGGAAGCGCTGCACTACTGGGACAGAAAGGTTCAAATTTTAAGGACTAATTTGGAGGTTGTTGGTTCCTTTGCAAGTATTTAGCAGGAAACATGAACGGAAAGATGCTGAGTTTGCTGTTTATGGCTGAGACCACTTTCATGCAGTCCACTGAGTGTATTTACAGTGCTCGTTATACTGCTGTGGGGTTTGGTCTCCATTTCAGAGAGAAAGGGGTCCCCAGTGATTATCGGAGCACAATGAAGGAAGGACTTTCTAAATTTCTTTTTAGATTCCCAGTATTTCTAATGCTTAGGATTGTAAGGATGTGGATTTCTAAAATTTTGTTCTAGTTTAGAAAACATTCTTTTTACAGAGGCACATTAGAGAGGAAAGGTTAGAATTATTTAAGGGAGGGGAATTAATCGTTTCAGTTCTGTGGGCATTAGGCAAATTGCCTTGCTTGGAGTTAAGAGGCAGCATGGGAGTATTTAAGTATAGGGTACCTGCAATGCACTCTATGATAGTCTTAGCTTACGACCTTATATCATTTTATTTCTCTATTAAAGCAAGACGTTCCACACTGAGACTTCGATTGTGCACGGTGCGGTAGTTAGCACCTCATGTCCTGAAGACAACGTGGCGTACTGTGATAAAACAGTGAAGGAAATGTTGGGTACTCAAGAAGTTTGTATGAAAATCCGAGAAATAAAAGGTGATATCTGATATGTGGTAGGACGGAAGATACGTAAATGAGATGGAAAATGTCTAACTCAGAATTATGTTCTGTGTGTTTTACCCATAAACTTATTTTAAATGGTACAGCAGATGCCACAGTAAAGAGAATAACTTAGAAAGTAATTGTGGGCCACCCAGAAATACTAGACCAAGTCCCTGACTCCAGAGGTAGTAAAGACCTTACAGGTCAGTCCAGGGATGGTGCTTAGCATTTATGCGCTAATTTGGCATTTCACAGAGGAGCGCTCAGATATTTAGAAACAGACTGTGCTGAGTGGGAGCAGCCTCCTGCCTTGGGGAGGAGGGAGAGCAACTAATGAAAGATATTGTTTCTGAGTTTTATTTTACATGAAATAAGTTCTCACAGGAGGAGGAAGAGGATGCCTTTGGACACTAGCAGTACTGAGTTGTTTTCTGCATGGGAGCAAATTCTGACCCTGCTGATGAGTGCTTGCTTTAGTCTGACACCATGGATATTGCTGCTCTAGGGTCTTAGGCAGAGGTAGTTTATGGCTGCTAGATAGGTTTTGGTGCATATTACATGGTCCAGTCTTTTGCAGAGAGATAATCTGGGCTCCGAGTAGAGGTGCAGGTCTAAGGGTCTGTGGACCTTCAAGTCAAAATTTAAAAGCATGTCCAGTTTAGACATTTTCAGGGTTGGGGAGCCACCGGATTCTTAAGATTACTGTTTATAACAGATGAATAAATTCTTCTCCAACTTTTAGGTATATAGATGCTTCCTTTGACTCCAGCCAAATCCTATGTTTTGTGGGATGGGTATTTCAAGTACAGGTGCCTTTGAATGAGAACAAAGCTATCATTGGTATTGTACTGCAAACCAAGCAGGGGCTCTTGAATAGACAACTTTGTGGAGCCAGCTGTTTTTCACAGTAAAGCTGTGGCATGTTCATGCAACAGCTAGGCCTATTGTCTCTATATGGAATAGTACAACAGCACTTTTTCCTCAGTAAGTTCTCCTTCACAAGAATTTAGAGCTTTGCGTAAGTGATGTAACATGAGGCCTAAGGTGACAAAGAGGTACAGGTCACCAAGGCTTTGTGTATTTTAGGCTACTTGGTGCGGTGAGATTCACCACTCTAAGATGTGCTTTTGGAAAGGTGTTACTGCCTCACTTCATCTAAATGGACATTGAGTTGCCTACCAGTGATGAGCCTTTATTTGTCAAGCTTGCTAATTATCTTTGTGATCAAAGTTATGTATAAAAGGAGAGGGAGGAAAGTCAAAAGGTCTTTATGAAAAGCTGCAAAGTCCAATGCAAGTAACAGCCAATATTTTTACAACAAACAGGAACGAACTGGGCTGTATGTCCATGCACATTCATTAAATTGGTAAAAGGCAAAGGCCAAGGAGACTGGCAAAGCTGAGGGTGGCATCAGGAGCCTCCAATGGGAGAGCCAAGCTCCCTAAGGCCAAAAGCAGGCAAGAGTCAGCCAAGCAAGAGCAGCCCAGCAGAGCCCATGGGTGTATGCATCCCTCTCTATAGGGCAGCTGAGGCAGGGAGCTAGAGAGGTTTTTAAACCACCTGTGCCTGCTTTTTTGTGAGTGGTGTGGAATGGATTTCCAATACATGGGATTTCCAGGATGAGTCTCTCTTTAATGGGACAGCTGATGCGTAACAACTGGTGCCCGCAGTTTGGCATGACTGTGAGCCCAATCTTGGTCTTGTCCCTGGAGCTGCATGGATGACTGTGCAGAGCAGGAGGTGGCGACACAGATATTGTGACCTGTGTCCCCTTTGTGGCAGCTATGTTAACACGTACACATTTTATGGGCATGAACTGTAGCTGGAAGAATGGCAGAGAGGGTCTTAGCACAGCCTGCAATGTGTGCAAACAAACAGCAAAAAAAAAAGGAACACTGGTTGGCATAGCTGAAATGTCCCTATGTGTGATTAGAAATTTATATCTTCGTTTGTTTTTCCTCATGCAGCCAAAGCATAGTAAAAGGAGTATCCCTGCTCAGGCACCCAGAGTTTCTTCCAGGAAGGTCAGCTCCCAGAAATGAAATGGAAAAATAAATTAGGTAAGAGTGATGACTGAGGAAAAAAGTGAACTTTATAACAAAACACCAAGAGTGAGATCTCAACGTATGAGATCTTTCTGCAGCACAGGATTCAACAAGTAGTAAGTTGTTAAGTTATCGTAGAAGAGGACACCATCTAAATATGTAGATATGTTAAAAAATGTTTCATTTCCTTCTCTCAACAGTAGCTGCTCTGTGGTTTTTGTTGTTACGACTTTTTACAAACATTGTTTACACAAAAATCACATTATTCTCCCGCTACTGACAGAGTTGATGACCTAAATGCACCTGCCCAGGACCTGTTCCTCAGAGAGGCAGAGCACGCAGGGTGCTCTGATCGACTCGGGTGGGTTGGCAGCTCTTGATGCCAGGATTTTGGGACCGGCTGCCTTTGTGTCGAGTTCTCTGAGCTCTGTCATGGGAAATGAGATTTGGTACTCAAGGAAAAAGGACCTCATTTGAGAACCACGGTGCAGGGTATATCTCCCATTTCCTTAAGCAAAGCATTGCGTACACTCTTTTCTGAAAAGAAGTACACTTCTTTGAGTGATAGTCAAGGAGGCTGCCTGGCAGGATGCAGAATATGGAAGCAAATTAAGCCTATCTCTGCCTTTAGCAAAAATATTACTTTCCCAGGCAGCGCCTACAATGCATGTCTGTTTGTTTGGGTTTTTTTAAGTGACATTAAACTATCTTCAAGGTAGATCTCTTGCAAAATCCATTCCAGACAGAGAAGAGGGATCGTGTGAAAGAAGCCGGCGGCAGCAGGACGGGCTAAATGCACGCTTCTCACGAGCAATGAGTGTTGCTCCAAGTAAGACATCAGGGAAGGACTTTGCGCAGGAAAATAATGAAAGCACTGACAGGATGAGACCACATGCAGAAAAGGGAAAGCTTATTTCCTTAAGAGGCACGATCATGCTTTGTTAAAAGAGCATTGTAAGGAAACAAATAAGATTTTTTTTAAATGACCTCTTGTAGAAGCAATAGAAAAGGAATTTCTCATAGGAAAGGAAGGCTAACTGAAGTGTTTTCATGAAATAAAAACATTCCAGTGTTGTGCCTGCAGCCTGTGAGGGAAAGGGAAAGAAAGAACTTGAAACTAACTGGGAACAGCTCAAACTAGCTTCACTGTATGGGCTGAGAGAAATGAGAGATTAAGAAACTAATTCAATTAATGGTGCATTAGATAACTTTATAAGTGTTTATATTAACGTGGAAAACATTTGTTCTTGTGTGTGTGAATGCAGCCTTTCTTTCTTTTTCCTCAGTTTTAATCTGCCTTACTTCTAACGGCAGGTTCTACTTCTAATGGTGGTTTGATCTGTTCTCAGCAGAGGAGACAGCCCACCAAGACCACCCATTTGTTACACACGTAGCTGGAGATTTTGGCAGATCTAGGTGTAAGGCCAGCGAAGCAGAATTTATACTATAGCTCTGCATTTCATTTCTAACACTTATTTGCTGGTTCTGAGCAAAGGTTCTGTATTTAGCCTTGTGCCAAAAATGGTTAGTGTTAAACCCATACCAGGCATTAAGCCTCTGGGCTAAGGGATGCAGATTTGCTACTTAATTTTTTTTCTCTCCTCCAACTGCTTTGTTGTGGCTTTCTAGTCTGTAGCTGTTTGTCCCAGCGATCTGAGTAATCTTTGTCCTTCCTGTGGCTCTTAAGTGTCCATGTTTTCATCAGGAAATGCGTAGTTCATTCCATCCTATACACAGGTAGTGGCAAAGAGCAAGAGCGTGGGTAGTGGGATGTGAGCTGGGACAGTATATTGGGGAAGATTCAATAAGATTAATAACACAAAACTTATGCAAGAGGGAGAGGAGAAGTCCTGACCCAGTGCCGAGTTCAGCCCACATGTTGTTTTCTGAGAGACAGTGGGGTGGAAGAGAACATGCCCAGCAGCACGTGGCGCGGAGACGCTGTCTCCAGCACGTCGCTGCGTGCCAAACGTAGCCGCAGGGAAGCAGACTTTGCTAGCAGCTTCTCACAGCTATGGCCATCCACTAGGTAACCTGTTCATGACTACCACAGTTTACCATGGTGTAGGTATAGATTGAATGGCCCCGGTTTTCGATTTGTTTAGGTGTGACTCAGTGGGCTGTAGGAGATGTACTTTTGATATGAAATGGCAGAAGTGGAGGTCTATGAGAGCCAAAATATAAAATGGTATAATTTGGGTCACATTTGGGTCTCTTGTATTGTCTCAGTGCCCAGGGACAACTTAGGCCATAACACCCATTAGCAATGTGGGAAGATAGGTGTGTAGTTCTCACTTTGGAGGAAAATACTTTCCTTAGTGTCCATGTGCCAGCTGCATCGACTCAGAACACTGTAAGGAGCTCCATTAAGTTCTATTGGGTCCATAATCTGCACATTAAGAAAAATTTACATGATAGATGGAGCTGTTAAAGTCTAATTGGGTAATCAAAAATTAGTTAATGTGCCAAAATATGTATTTAGCTGATAAACTCAAATGGTTCCAAAGGGTTCTAGTATTAATAGAAGGCATGCTTGCACATTAAGGAGTTGAGAGTACGATATTGCTTTTCTAACACTTGTTTCAAATAAAGATCCCAAAGCACTTGACAGATATTAAATCACTTATTGATTTGATTTTTCCAAAATATGTCCATCCAAGGCTCTGGGGGAATAGATGTTAACAATAATGTCAAATTTGCACATAAATAATAAATTATAATTTGCCCCCACTTCCCAAGTCTATCAAGTGCAATAATCACTCCTGCCCTCAAACCCAGTTAAAATCTCTCTAGGCTAGGTCTTCTTTAATTGAACCGTATTATGTCCCTGTGATATACTGTATCCACTTGAGTGATAAATGAGGTGAACCCCAGTGAAATGAACTGGTTTGAAAATGGTTAGAGGTAAAGTCAGTGGCAGTGTCAGAAAAAGAACATGGCATTGCTGGTTACTTCTCCTTTACCCTGCAGAGCAACCAACACAGCATTTGTGTCTTCACAGAGCCAAAAGGATGTTCTGGCATTCTGCAAATAGTTTCCTTACCTATTTGTTCAAATTTCATTCTTTTTTAAATGGAGGAAATGAATAAGAATTTAAAAATAACTCTTCTGCTTAATAGTTTCAAAATGTGTCCTAATGTATTATTAATAGTACGCCACTCCCACGTTATAATAGCGTGTGGTTCTGTGTTTGTACAGCATCTAGTGTAATAGGGACCTCATCCAAGAGACTTTTGTAGGCTCTTCTACAGTTCAAAGAGATAATGATAGCTTTATTTAACATGGAAAAAGGTTACCCTTGTTTTATGGAGGAAATGGAGGCAGAAAGGTAAAACCTGTCACAGAAGTAGAACTAGACTCCAGACTCAGATGCTGCTTTGCTGCTCTGACTATTGGACCACAGCACAGAGGCATTCCTAAACTTTCGCCTGTTAAAAACAACTTATGCTTTGCTTTATATATAATGTGCCTTTATTTCTTTATGGGTTTAATAACAATAACTATGCTGAGTGTATGGGACCTATTGTGATCTAAAAAAGCCTCTGGATGTCTGGAAGCGCCAGACAAATGGCCAAAGTCCCTTCTGTCGACTAGGCATGACATTGAGGAAGGAAAGAGAACATCTCCAAGAAAACTCAAACTTAGGGTAGCCTAATCCTATCTCCATACCATGTAAATATTTAAAGACAAAATGCAACAGCCACATTGTTGAATTTCCTGCTTTGGATGACTGTCACATTTTTAATGATAGTTGAATAGTTTTGTATTTTATTTATGTGGTGTCATTTGTTTTGCTGGGTAATATGAATTGAACGCTTTCCTTGCTTCTGAATTTGAAAATGTATTTTCCCAATATCATTAGTTGAAGGATGTTAGACAACTGCATGTTTTCTCTTCCACATAAATAAATAAATAAGCCAAGTGTTATGATTGTTTGCTGTCTAATATAGGTAGATCCAAATGTATACTGAAATGCTGTTCGAAACAGATGTGTCAGTGCGACATTTTCTGACATCTGCCTAGAAAGAGAGGAAAAAAAAACCCTCACAGAGAGAGAAAAAACAGGAACAGTCACTTGGCTTTTTCGGGAAGCTCTGGCCTGAGAAAGGAAGAAAAAAAAAAAGGTGGGGAATAATGAATTCATCAAGCTGAAAATGCACAGGCCAATGGAGCGCTTAGATTTCAATAGAAGGCAAATGGAAAGAGAACCCCCATTACTGTTGAGATGCACCGACACGGCTCCACTAATCGCTTGGTCATGCTTGGTAGACAGTAAGTCATCACGGGCCATGACATGGTGAGAACAGGTGCCAGGGTTTGTTGTAAGAAAAAAATTGTTTATTTAACATCGGCAACCAAGATCGTCCCCCTCCTTTACCTTGCATCCTTGTGCCCAAATCCAACCCTCCCTGCAGGGGAAGTGTACACCAGGCAGCGCGGTCGGGCTCCTGCTGCAGAGCAGACCTGGGCAACTGATATCAACGAGGGAGCGTTTTTGGCAGGGTGCGACTGAGGGGGCGACAGACGAAACTGGCCTATAGTGACATTAAGCATTGAGCATGGTAATGAGAGACGATGCTGCTGTGGTCTCTGTGGGATGAGCTGGTCGGTTCAGGTGTGGTTGTGCCACCTGGAGAAGGAGGGTTGGAGTACTTAATAGTTTTAGCGCAGGTAGCATGAGCGTGAAAATAAGCAGGGTGGTACTTCAAGAGCAGAACTGAAGTAAATTGCTGGATGTTTGTCCTCTGCTTCAGCCGTTGTTGTAAAATGTATTATGGGCCCCTTCAGCAGAGCTTCCTGTCCATTCACAACACTGCCATGCCAGACGAGCAGCTAGGTGTATTGCAGAGGCACTAATAAAAGTCCCCTATTTAATATAAATCAGGATTTACATCGGACAGGTCTTGAAATACTTGGCACCTTACGGGTGCACAGACCGAGATATCTAAGAGGCTGCTAGGGTATTTGGGTCATGAATTCATTTTTGAAAATAAAGGATTTAAATAGCATTTTTTCTAGATTTTGAACAGTCTGTCTCACCAAATTTGTCACCCCTTTGAACAAAATCTGTAGTACTTACTAGCTTCAAAATTCATAAAATTGTCGACATTGCTTTTATGTGAGATATGCCCCCTCCTTTTTAAAAAAAAAAACAAAAACCAACAAACCCCAAACTAAAATCTCTTAGGCTTTCTCTTTGAAAACTGACCATTTAATCTGAACGAAAGGAAAGATACTGAATTGAGTGATGCTGGGCTTGGAAAATAACAGTCTCTGGAAACTTGCTATCATAACATTGAGGAAAGTCTCCTCAGAGCCAGTAGGTAAGTTTTGTTACAGTTGTGCTCATTGATTAATGCAGTGGATTGGAGCTTGGACGAGCTGGGCTCTATTCTTGGCTTCTGCCACAGACTTCCTATGTGCTGCTGAACAAGTCTTTTAGACCAATGCTTTTTCTTTGTGAGAATTTCCTTGCATTTTAAATCTGTGGGGAATTAAATGGAACGGACATTTAGATTCACTTCCCCACCTCCTCCAGTAATAGATGAAATGGAGAGGATATAGAAACACGTTTAAAAGATCAAATCAATGCACTTATTTTGTAACCAGGAACTAAAGGGAACAAGCTGTTGTTTTTTTAAAAATATAAAACTGCTTTTTTCCCCCAACCTCCCTCTGAGACAAATCAAAATCAGTCTTTGAAAGATTAATTGAGGAGTCCATATCACAAAAATATAGCCAATGACTAGAAAAAAGGCATTGCGTTGACTAATAAAACTGTCTAGCTATACAAACCCTTAAAAACAAGAAATTGCTTGTCCACATGTTTTTTTCTGCCACATATCTTAATTAGCTCCACAACTAACACTACCTACTTTCACTTTCCCATCTATTAATTAGTCCCATACTACTGTGAAGTGAGCACTGAGAAAATAGCCATTCTTTGTTCTTTGTGTTATAATACGGGACATTACCTTCATTCTGACCTGAGGAGAAAGGAAGGCTCTTTATGAGACCATGGCTATCTCGTAAGGCCCCTGAATTAATTTACAGATTTGCATTATTTCTGTTTAAGAAAGAATTTAATGTTCTGAACACACACACACACACATTCACACAAAATTAGTAAATCTAGAATACTGAACTGTGATCTGCTCTAGGGTGTTCCTCTATGATTAAACTAATATTAGGGAAAGAAAGAGACTGGGAGACCAGAAGACAATTAAAAAAAAAAAATCTCATGCACTTAAGGGCAGAAATAAAGAGCTGAGTTTTTTTTGTCTGATTTCTCTTTCTCTGGTCAAAAAGGAGAAATAGCAATGAAGAAAGAAACACTAAATTGAACTCAGCCTGCTCTTTAAGAGCAACACCCAAAATTCCTTAAGTTAAAAATGGGTCAGGATAAGTAGCAGATTCATCTACAAAATCACCATTGTTCCTTCAGTCCTTATTCAGATAAGATAAGCTCTTTTTCTGATAAGGCATGCGTGTGAGCTTGTTAGCTGAAGCCATAACTAACAGACCTCTAACATCTAGAGCCCCAGCTACCTTGAAGTTGTAATATCTTGAGGGTGCTGACCTGTGAAAGCAGAGGTTTCAAAGGGTATTGCTCAAGCTTGTAAGCTTTCCGAGTGGCCGGGGTAACAAATATAGTTTGGATATTTTCTAGTCAGGTGAAAACTGTCTAACCTAGGATCAAAATTTCTGTTATTAGTGGCTTTAGTTTTATTCTTTGCAAACCATCTCCAAGGTGAGGGTATTGAGCTGAGACTGATGGACTTTCCTACTGTCTAAGTGTTTTCTACCACCAGAAGACTGCACACCACCTTGTTGTGAAAGGCAGTGTGCGTTCACAACAAAGCAGTTTGAAGGTGCTGGAAAAGTAAGAATTTACGGCATGGCATCAAAGTGCAGGTAGGTAACTGTGGCCATACCCACTCTGTAGAAAAATGTGATCCTGTGTAGTCCTGAGTTTCCACAAATCTAACTTCTTACGATATCGGTTATTCAACATCTCTCCAGTGCATAAAAATTCAGTCTGAGGATCTATTCATTGTTTCATCTTGATGAGGAAAAAATTACTGAGTTTAGGCCAGGCATAGTTAATTTATCTTAATATAGATGAAGCCTGTGTACCCCTCTTCAAGTTTAGATCATGTTTCCCATTGTGATATCTGAAAGTCTTTAATTATCTATCATGAGAACTTTCAGTTCCTCACTTAAAAAGGAATAATTAGAGAATTCAGTATGTCAATTTTATCTGATTAAAAAAGTATACCCTCTTCCCCCGTAGTTTGTCAAGCTTTACCCAACCAAAGTTGGGTAAAAAGATAGGTCATTCAAAGAAGACTATGTGGTGTAGTATGAAGGTTGTTCTTTCAGGTTCATAAAGTGATCTGATTTCATTTTGAGTTCCCAATTGATGTTTGTTTTTATTTAAAATGTCTGTAAAGTTAACTGTTCAGAATGTACTATCCAGGATAATAGCATTAACTGGCATGGCTGCAGAATCAATAATAGTAACAAAAATATACCTCTACTGATTGAGAGTGACACAAAATAAATTTGTTAACTAAAATGGATGTAGTCAACAGTTTAAACACGTGTCTTAAATACTGCAGTTCATAGTTCTTATTTTAACTTTTAGATAATTTTTTTAAAAAGAACTTTGAAAATGTGTGTTGTGTTTCTCTCCTTATAGAAAGGCAAGCAATACTAACCTCGATAGTATTTTGCTCCCTCTGTTAGAGCCCCCACCTGCAAAAATAAGCCTGATAACAAAACTGTAGTGGACTTCACCTGAAGAAAGTAATTGAAAATGGTAATTCAAAACCATAGACTTGCTTTGAAGGACAGGTCTTTGTCATCAGGCTTCATGAGAAACAGCAGAGCAGGAATAAAAATAGATCTTTGACCAAAAATATCCTTTTCTGGCTGGGTCATTTAAAGAACTGTCTTTTTTTAATCATACATACAGCTGATTCCAAAACTACCCCAAAAAGGGGTCTAACTCCAAGGTCAAACACTCCGGAGGGTTTTGTTGTTGTTTGCCTGCTGTGGATTTTTTTGAGAGCAAGAGTAGTTACAGGGGTGAAGAGGAGTGATTTGCAAAAATATGAAGCCTGGAATAGAGTCTTTGGGGTCAGGTATGCAAGTGTACGTTCATTGAGCTGTGACCAGCGCTGGGGCACGTGCATCCCAGTCATGTCACTTCCAAACCCAATAGATTCCTACTGCAGTTCTTTGAGGTATTCTCTGCACTGACTCATGGGTTTTGGACTTGGCATAGAAATCCAGATGCATGGGCCACATATGGGGATGGCACTGTGTTATCTGACCAAAGTTGATTATTAGTGTCCTTTGCAAAAGAAACCCAAAGGCTTCTGGGCACTGACTGGGAACACTGGGCACCCAACGTAGCATCATCATAAAGATCATCACAGGTCAACAGTGTGACAAGTTCATTTTTACCTTATTTTGAGGGAAAAATGAGGACACTTAGACATTAATTGCTTAGACATTAAGCTGTCTGAAGTTTGCTATTTGGAGACGCTGCAGTTGCAGTCAGATTCTTATATATCAGGGTTTTGTTGTGATATATATATGGTTGTGAAAGTCATGGAAATGCACTATCGATTATTTTTGTTTTCCATTTAACTGTGGGGATAAGACAGGTAAAAAGTACCTCTTCCCCATGTGGGTAGAGAATGCGCTGAGGAAGTGATTTTCACAGTGCAAGGGCAGCAAGAAGGCTGGAGGCTGGCAGTAAGGCTCCTCGGGTGCTGCGCAGGTATGTGTCACACGACTTCCTTGTATCTCAGTATGTCAAAAAAGGCTGAGGAGCAGAAGGATGAGTGGCATGCTCGACGGCAGACCTGCAACAGGGATTCACCAGCCACCCCTTGAATGTAATCAGAGGATTGAAAGGGGCTCCACTGCACTTCTGCACCTGTAGGAGGGGATTCCCCATGGTGTGCACTCTGATGTGCAGCTCCAAGCAAGGCACCGCGTGCACTGACTGCAGCTCTGCGGTGCTTTGTGCAGTGCCAAGGAAGCCTGACAAAAGCCTGATGTCTGAGCTAACTAGTTTAAAGTTATCTGTTGCAGTGTGAGTGCTCTGGCATTCGCAGAAGTCTCACCCTTTGAGACAGATCTTCAACTCTATAAACAATTTTTGCTCAAGTGGGTACCATCATTTCATACCAGCTACTTATTTTTGCTGCCAGCTAAAATGAAAGTTTGGCAAAGCTTTGCTTGCATCCCCTTCATGCAGTGGCATTTCACAGGAGAGACACGTTTGGGAGACTACTGTAGACACTTCAGACACTGTGTAAAGTGTTTATTCATCCTAGCTCTTCATTTTAATACATAAGCACAGCTTGAAGCAGAGATATAAAATAAAACTGAGTATTGACAGGAGATGCAAAAATATGAAGATTCTAGTTCAGGACTATCAGAGATAATGATACCTAAACACCTTAACCTCAAACTCATTAGTCTCACATATCTCAATCAATATGGATTCCTCAGAAATCAATTTTCAGCAGCAAATATGATTGTTAAATAATTCAGAAGTTACAGGCCTTTGGGCAAGACGAGGTTAGGAAGCAGAGGGAAAGTGGTGATCTCGACCTGAGATGTGATTTCAATTAAAAGAAGAGAGCATCTGTAAAACATAGTTTTATGTTCAAGGTGTCAAACTGTTTAAAGAAAAGAGGATTATAAATGTAAATTACAGTCTTAAGCAGTGTGGTATTTAAAACATGTTTGTATTTTTTGTATATCAGCAGAAAGAATCTGTTTGATTGATCAGAAAGGAATGTGTTGTTTTAAAAATCCCGGCCAGTGCTACTGCCATAATTTCTTTTGTTTATTTACTTTTGGCTTTTCCCTGTCTGTATTACACAGCTGATTTATTCTGAAGTCTCAGCGAAAGGCAGAAGTGGTACAAAACTTCAGGAGATTCTCTCAAATTATTTGAATATTTCTGACCAAAGGCATTAGAATTTATGCCTATTGTTAATTTTACTTTCTCATGTCTGCTTGGTTCCATACCCATATTTTCATAGTGACAGTGATGACAGTTCTTAGCAGAAACATTATTTTAGGGATAGAAGGGTCAAGCTGGGAGAAGTCTTATGAGGTGGGATGATGGTACTAGCGCTCCAGTACCTTTCTCAGGGCCTTATCATACCTACTGCAGCCCAGGGAAAGATTTGTATTGATCTGCTGGATCTTGGATCTGGCTCTAATTACGCTTGTGTAAATTTGGAATTACATCACTGAAGTTAATGGTATAATAACTATATTAGATTAATGCAAATATTCATATTCAGGCCCTGAATTCTTCAGAGGTGTAGTTTTGTTGTGATGTCCATAGATGCAAGTTGTAGTTTTAACACAATTTAAGGATCGTAATTTAATTAAAAATATTTACTAACCTAATTATTTCTATACCAGACATCTCATTGAAGTAATTATAATGAAACATTTTAATCTGATGTTATCTATATTCTGCCAGGGATTTTTCAATGGGCATAATTTGGATAAATATCAAGCACTCCAAATGCATTTGAATTCAGCCCAGGTCAATAATGGTATTACTGTCTGAAGGCCCTCAATGGGTTTAGTCAGATGAGCTGGTGAGCTTATTCCAGTTTTGATAGCACTTAGATGCTCTGATGTCAGATGCCAGTGTAACAATTCAAGCAGATGGAAGAGTTGCAGTGAAAAGGTACCTTTAACGAGGCACAGCCAAGGCTTTGGACAAAGACCTAACTACATTCCTAGTCTTTGAAGTGGTCTGAGCTAAGGCTCATTGGTTTGGGGTTACCATGCGTATGGCAAAACTTGAGTCCCACCCATGTTTTTAGTTTCTTTCCAGGGCACTCCATCCTTCATGGCTGGCTAGCAGCCTTTCACCTGCACAAAGTTTCAATTACATCGAAACTGGAAAAAAACAACCCAGAAATCCCAACAAAAAACCTCTCCCTCCAGAACTTAGAAACACCATGTAAGTTCACCATCTCTAAGATTGTTCAAAACATGGGAAAAAAAAACATTTAAAAAGACTTCTACTTTCTCTAAAATTACTTAAAACTTCTTCTCTGTTAGGAGACTAGAAGAGCCTTGGTTTTCTCAACTGTGAATAGTAACTGAATTGTGATCAGAAGTGAAAGGCAGCACCTGGCTACTGGTGAGAAGAGGGACAATACTAAGGAAGATCATAGAAATAGTTTTGTTGTGTAGTGATGGGAGAGTGGACTTGATCTTCTTTTCTGTTGTGGCTTACTGTGAAACAGAAAATCTGTATCTGTGAATAGGGTCACAGTATGAGCCCATGTCCCAGGAAAGCAAAAGAGGGGCAAGGGAGAGTGTTTATGTTTACTAGTATGGATTTACAGCTAACCATGTTAAAAATTATTTCAGTCAAAAATGGGATAAAGTAAGTGTAATAGGTGTAATATATGCCTATGGTACTCTTTTTCTAAACCTGGTTTTGTATTGAATGAACTTTGTTTTTAAAAATATATTTTGAAATGTGATTAGTGGTGAATGTCACAGAAATTTATTGTACTATTAAAATCCTATTGGGTCTTTGTTTATGAAATGTATTTTCCTGTATTTGAGGTTTAGGGAGGCTTGATAATGAGGCTGTGAAGATTCATGGCCCCTTTTCTGCAGCTTAATTTAGGCTCTATATCAAATATGTAAAAGAACATTATATCTTCCTGCAGCCTGTGTGTGAGATACATTTTTGTATTATTTCCCTGCCAATGTTATTTCTTTTACAAATGCAGAGCTGGAAAATGGTGACAAACTGACAAGCTTAGCTTTCTGTTATTTTCTAGGCTAGGAAGAGTAAATCTGAAAGGTGATGAGATTGTGTCCATGGCCACACATTCACCAAAGATCACATTATTCTTGATTTAAAGTAAATAATGGACAGCCAGCAGTGAAATTTGTGAGGAGGTGTTACAGAGGCCCGCTGTCTCCACTGCTGGCTGCGAACTTCCACCTTCCACTGTAGGGTACCTAAAGAGAAACGTTCCTGTTAGAAAGCAGCGTGGTGCCCCCATCCATATGCCAGTGACCTGGCAGTGAGCTTTAGCTTTAGAGATGTAGTTGCGGGACACTCTTGTCCTTAGCTGTAATGAACTTCAGAGGATTGTGATTAGAGCGGAAAGGTGTTATTTTGATTTTTACAGAGCTGGTCTGATCTCCTCCTTGATTCTGCTGGTGATCAGTGGCTGTGATCCATCAGTGCAGAGAGGCACGGGTATGGTAGAATTGGTCCCTGGGTGGTTTCAGTCTCTTGCTCCAACATGGTGTATCTCTTCCAGAGGTGTGTTACAGTGTGTGACTTAGGGGAGACAAAATGTATTGCTCTTTTCTGTAATTTAGGAAGATTCTTTCATTCCTGTCTTGTTTTGTACCATGGATTATTTACATATCCATGTTCAAATCCTCCCTGAGATCCCGGTTCACTGAGAGTGGTACATGGGTGTCTCTGGGCACAGTTGCTCTCAGTTCTGCAAATGTCCTTATTGCCAACTTGGTCAAATGGCTGCCTCCAACCACGGGCCGGAGAGAGATTTCTGGAGGATGGAGATACAGGAAGAATAAGGTACGGTGTTCCCATTTGTTATAGGTGTATCCTTAAGTACGAGAGAAGGGCATTTTTTCCCATGTATGTTGGCGTAATTGGAATTAGAACCCTGCCCCTGCAGTCTGTATGGAAACTGATAAAAGATCAATTTTGTTACCTTACCGAAACCTGAAATATCAGCAAATTGATCTCCTCTTGCTTATACTGATATAAACCCCAAGTAATCCCACTGAAGGCTGGGGAATGACATGTGTAAAACTCTTGTTCTCTGATCAAGCCCCAAAGTCTTTGGCAGCAAAAGCTTTTTGTTTGCTGGCGTCTTTCGGATTGGTAGGAGTGGTTGGGGAATGAAACCACTGGATCCACCTCTTAAGATCTCTACGAGCAGTACATCCCTGGTTTGAATTGTTCTGAGTAGTGTCTTTGAATCCTACCTCTGCTGTGTTCAAGACGTAGTTTAGCCAGAAAAACAAATCTTTAGGGCCAGGCTTTCCTTTCAGATGTGCCCTGGAATGTCAAGAGAACAAAGCTCTGTTAATTGTTCCTTGTTCAAGATGCGTAGCATGGTATTATAATACTCAAACAATATTCATTAGGCAAAACAATTGCAATAATTATCTTATAAAAAGTCAGGCAGGGTGATTTCTTTTAAAATGAGGATAATCTCCAGAGGAGGTTCTGCTCCAGTTTTGTTTTTGTTTGTTTATTTTTGGCTGAATGGTTTTTAATAGAAATTACTGAGGTGTCAATGACCTCTGGGTTCAATTGAATTAAGACATTTAAATGAAGTTTAAGCAATATTTGTATTTGCTGGGAGGTAGAAAATTGTGCCTGTGAAACATACTGTAAAAATGCCACCTACATAAATTTCATTTTGAAGCCATGGCTAAAAATCAGGTGGTAGAGGGTTTTTAGGTGTTTTTGTAAAGCCCTTAAAATGTGGAAGACCAGATCTCATCGTTAACCATCCTCAGGATGTTCTGGTTTTTGATGCTTTGAGACATGACTGCTTTTTGTGTGTGTCTATGGGGACTCATACAGGGGGTGAAAAATAGTAATAGCATTCCTTCTCTTGAATTTTCTTTTGCTTCTCAGCTCCTATGTTATTCCTGAGTATTAGCAAGACCCTGGACCTGGGTAGTATGCTTGATTGGCACAGAGGAGGAACATGCCAATAGCTAAGTATTTCAAAAATCAAGTAGTCATTTTTACTGGACACTGTGATAATTATCCATCAAAAATTAGGACTGTTTCTAGCAAGCCAAGATTCTCCTCCTTTGGATTCAGTACTCTAGTTTCCAGAAGATGCCAATAGTACTGTGAGATTAATTCAATACTAGGATGCATTTGCATTGATCTTTCTGATGTCATTGCCCTAAATTATTATAGGATACAACTAAAAAACAGGTCTAGAATACATATGAGCAAGGATGTTATCCAGGAGTATTAATTCTCATTCTAATAATGAGGTAGTACACCAAATCTTTACTCTGAGACATCCAAATGCATTTTAGTTTTCCTAAGATTTTTGGTTTTTTTTTTTTATTATTTTTAAAATCTGAAAAGGGAGCTGTAGCAAGAAGATTGATCACTGGCAGAGAAGGCTAGAAGCTGATCCTATACTCTTATTCAAATACATGAATAATTTTCACTTGTACGAATTGCCCGTTGAAGTCTGTAGTGCTTCTTATGAGAGACAGGATCACTCGTGCAAATAAAGGTTTACAGGACGAGGATCTAGGATGTGTTATTACAGGATCGTTTCCTGATGGTGTCTTGGCTTTTTTTACTTCTTAGTCACTGATTTTATAGGTTCTATTCTGCCAGAAGAGGTTTGTTACATCATAAATAATGGAGCTTATGATTGCTTTTAATATATGAATTATTATGAAAAAGCTTAAAGGTGTATTCACTTCCTTAGGAGCATTAAAATTAAAAGATGCTAGAGTCTTTTAGTTATACTATGTATAATTTTAAAATAATTTTGGCATTTTTCCCCCTCTGGCAACTGAAGCCTTTAACCTTATGGGACTCTGATTTACAGCGACACCACGGTATTTTCAAAGGCAACATTATTATGTCACCGATACTGAAATGGTACCATCAGAAATAAGCAGAAAGTAATTAAGGGACAAAATTATTGCAGTGGAGCAGACTTGACCCAGAGACCAAGGGCCATATCCTGCTTGCTTGACTCGAACAAATAGTCCCATTGCATCTCATTCAGATGTGCAGCACTAGCATAAACCCAGAAAAAAGCTCACATGAAGTCACCACTGTAACTGAGATTAGAATCTAACTGAGACAGAATTATGCATGTATGTGTAGAGGGAGGAAGAGATTGTCCAAAATATTCATTTAATTTGAATATGTATAGGAAGGGAATGAAAGTGTTGGGCCAAATCCTGCTCTCATTTACATTAATGCAGCCCCACGAAGTCTGTTGAGGGTAGAATTTGATGTGACATTAGCACAAACTAACTTTTACATTTGCCAGGTTCTTATTTGCTCACAGCATGTGGCCGGCCAGAAATATAAATAAATCAAATTTGTTTCTAGGAAGAATCCAACAATCCTTTGAAACTTTCCTCTTTGCATTACAAGAAAAGAAGGGGTAGAAAAAAGGGGAGAGGATGGAGGGTTACATAAATGAGAGCAGGTGCGGTCGTGCAGAAGTAACTATTCAGCATATGTAAGTGCAGTTGGAAAATCATTGTCTTGCAGAGAATACTTGAAATTGGTCCCTAATGGCCTTGGTTTTTGTCATATGGTCTTGATTATCAGGCTAAAATTGCATTGCCGATGCCTTTAGTGTGAACGAGATGGATGAATAATTATTACGTGCGCTGAATACCTTTCTGTAAGGAGGAACCAGGACATCCCCTGGTCACTGCAGCTACTATTTTCACCTTGCTGTCAAGAAAACTGCAAGTGGCCAATTCATCACTTCCTTACTGTTCTTAAAATATATGTTTATAATAATAAACGCTCATACCTGCACCAAGAATGGGCAATGCAAAACCTCAGCGATGTGAAGAATAATTGCGAGACCCAGTTATTTCTGGGACTAAGGGGGTGCAAACCCTAAGTGTCTTATCCTGTTTCTAAAGACCTTGCTTTATCTTTGTATTCATGCAGATCTCCATTACTACATTAAGGAGCAAAATGAGTTTCTAGTAAACAAAATAAGTACATACAAAATGTGCCAAACTAGTTTTGGCCTCTGTTCAGAAATGAATTACCATCTTTTTCCTTTTTAGCAGTTAAAAAAGGGCTCGCACGCTGCCTTACTTCCTTCTGCCTACCTTTGTCTCCATTGCCAGTTACCAATACAGTAACAAAAGTAGCAGTACTGAGGTTAACAAAAATCTTTTCGGTAGCACTAAGAATAAGTCTCTGTGGTATTGAAAAGATCACTCTAGCCCTCATCAGTGCCTCCACAGAAAGGAAAATGTGATGGTAAGGTTCAGAACCCCTCCACGATCCATGACCATGACCACACTGCTCGTTCGTCACCTAAATGTTTACATTAAATCATGGCTGGGCGTGACTGCCGCTTACTCTCTGTGCAATCCTTTGCAATACTGGCAATTAGTTACGGGATCCACCAGTTCCTAAGTGATGCAGGTTGAGCTTCCTTGTAGCCACAAATAGAGCACAACAGCCTGTGCTTACTCTTGGCATGTGATCAGAAGGATTGCATGTGTGCAGGGTACAAGTGTTTCAGGACAAGATTTTCAGTGTCTGCAGGTTTTTCTAATTAATTGCTTGATGCCAGTTGCCATTAAAACCCTAATGAAGTGCCTAAAACCAGTTTTGATTAAATAATCAGACAATCACCCCCAACTATTCAGGTGTACTGATTATCTTTTAGCAGTTGTTTTAGCAGTGACTGCCCGTTATGGACCTTAAAAGGTATATTTGTACATCTTAAATTTGAAGAAAAGAAAGACAAGGTAATAAAAAAATCACATTTAAGAGAACGTGTTTTAACCACATTTTAGTATCTTCCATCAAATTCTCCAAATATTCTTCCTGCATGAGTAAATTAATTGTTGTGAAATATTTCCCTTGAACTTAGGTATTGTTTTATACCTATTTTACAGATGGCTACACTGAAGCACACTGTATCTCTACACTCAAAACAAAACATGTAGCTAAGTCAGGTCAAATACGATCCTCTGGTCTGGGTGGTGACTGATCAAATTAACAATTGAAGTTAAACCTGAAGAGAAGCCTAAAATGAAGCACAAACTGCTAGTCTCAATTCTCAGTTTTCTCTTGTTAGCTCTCCCAGCTTATCTGGCTCAAAGTAAGGCAGCTTTCTTTTCCCTCAGAGTACCAAAGGTACCTAAGGAAAAGCCAGATGACCAAAAGTAAGTGCCAGAACAGGATGTGAGGATTCGGACTTCACCCAAGCTCCTGGGTAACCCATGAGTGCGCTTGTGGTAAAATTTGGGTAGCAGCCTGGCCCAGCTTGTCTTTTTAAACCCAATATGATAGGCATCACTCCAGTGCAACCAAACCATTGACTAATCAAATCACCTGAAGGAAAATCTGGTGGTGGACACTAGATGTTCTGTATTTTTTTGGAGACATAGTCTATATACTTAGGTAAGACTCAAGTGATCTGAATCTCCCCTGTAGTGCTTCATTCATTTCTGTTGATACTGTTTTGCATTGGAGCAGCCTCTGGCTTTTTTGAAGTACCCTTTTAAAAGGCTTAATCTGTTCAAATAGCGGACATTGGTCTTAATACGGGACTGTGGTGGGCTTCTTTGTGATTGGACTTTTTTGGATCTCACAAAGGTCTCGGACCCCCTTCTGTAAAACTCAGTGTTGTAAAAGGTCACGTATGTGTTTTTACCTTTCTCCGCTGCAATGACAGAGCTGCTGCAGGGTGTTGCCAAAGTTCGCAGCTACGAGGGCACAAAGAGTTACAGCCTTTCCATGCGTGTTGCTTCGTGATGAATGGTCTTTGGTAAATTCATACTGTGCCTCTTAGTAAAAATTAATGGAGTCATCTTGCTATGAATAAAATTCTAACTGAGACGTCAGGGATATTATCATGTAAAAGGATGCTATTGATATTAAGAAAACAAACAAACAAACAAAAAACCTAGAGGCTAAAATTCAGTAGTTTATCATGTCCTAGAGTTTTCTTTTAACTTTCTTTTCTAATTGAAAAAGCTAAATTGATTGAATCGTTTGAGCCCTGATTTATCTTTTAAAAAAAAGAAGCAAAAGCTAAAAATGGCTCAGCGAAGCAACTGAAATGCTATCACAAGCTAGTGAGATCGATAAGCTAGAAAAAAAAAGGAAGAAAAGTTTTTGAGTGACAGTGTAAAAATGGGAAATTTAAATACATCTGTATTGTTGCATTTTGCTCCATTGTGTATTGCATAAAATACACTTGGCACTGTGTTTCCGTGCAATCTAGGAGGTGATTTATTAGGAACACTGGGTTTATGTTTATGTTCCAAACTGTAAACTACATTTATAGCAATATTTCTGTATTAAGGTATTAATGCTAGAAGTGCTACCTAAGCTTAACTTTACCGATATAACTCAAAATGTAGTTTATAGTGCTATAAATAGTAACATTGTTATTGACACTTACAGCAGCATCTAAGTCCCTGGAAAGCTGTTTCTGATGCTGAGGGAAAATGCAGGGAGCTGACAGTGTGTTTATACATACCAGGGAGTACAAATATCACTTCATAGTTCTCATTGTTGAGGTTCCTTTGTGCTAAAAGAGTATTTAAATATTTAGTGGCGTTGCCAAATGTTCCAATTTAAAAGCCAATGTTTGCATGTGCTATTAGAGACATATTATTGTTCATAATAATCATGCTAACCTCATGCATAAAAATATTAAACAACAGGAATAATGCCTGTTACTTCTTGTTGGGGACTGATCATTCATGATGGTCTTTCACTTTGTTCCTTGCCTGTTTTTTCAGTCTTCTGGGTTTTCACTAGAGGTCTTCTCACATCTCTGAAACATCTGGAAATTACAGCCATGACTGTTGACTTCCACAAACCCTCCTTTAATTGAGGGTCTGTGATAGGGAGCTACTTAATGGCTTCGTCTCTCCTCCCGCAATACACATAGCAAACGTTGTACGCATAACTTTATATTGTTTAAAGAAAGGAGGAGTGAAGGGGGATCATCAGTTTGCCAAAACCTGATTATGACTATTCTGAAAGTATTAATCCAAACTTCTCCATACTTTTAATTTAGAAGAACATCTGACAGGTTAGGTATTTTTAAAAGCTTGTGATTGACTGTCGCTCCATTTTAGGCAGTAGCTCTAAGCACTCACTCATCAGAAACATAAATCCAATTCCTTTTGCTTTCTTGGATGTCTTGAGCTCCGTTCTCAAGAGAAGGCCCTGCGCACTGTGTGTCTGGAAAGGAACATTTCTGAGGGTTGCGTATAACAATCTGTCCAACATTCGACTGCTAAAAAAATTATCTGCTGAACTGCAAAATGAATTATTCTCACAGCCTTTCACGCTGACATTTTTACTTGCAGCTTGTGGCATAAAAGCGTTTATGTAATTTTTGGCTATATTACACATGCTGAGTATGGCAAGGATGATGTTTTGTGGTTTAGACTGCCAGGTTTTATTCTCAGTGCTCCTAGAGAATCACTGTTCAAGTATGAACAAGTTTATTTCCTGCCTTGTTTTCCTCATTTCTAAATTAAATATGATTGCTTCCTTTAATGAGTCCTTACACAAGTATTGTATATTTTGGATGACTGTGGGCATCATGAAAGGTGCTCAAAAGCATAAACTATTTTATCTAAGGTGGATATGTCTATTATGTGTATATGATGTGAATGTGTGCATATATGTATGGTTTGTATTAGAATCATATATGTATTATACATTCTTCTAGGTTTATGATGCATGAATACTATAGTGAAGAGTACCAAATGAAATGCCCTTACTTGGATAATGACTATCATGCATTAATATTCCCTTTTAAAAGGGTATTCTGTCCTCTTTAACTGAAGTTGAAGCTATTCATTATGTGGGCCGAATTATACCTTCATATACTATTTAGTGCTCATGTCAAACTGACTTGATGATTTTCTCAAACAAGTTTTGGTCCTTAGCGTATTTATTCCCTGGAAATGGGTTAGAATGGAAGGATCTGAATGTCCCGTGTAGACCTGAAAGGCATAGGTCTTTCAGGCCTATGATAAAGATTAAGAAAGGTGAGAGGATCCACTCTCTGTAGACCTCCTTAAGTTCTTGCACTTGACTTTTAAGCTCTTCTGCTCCTGCCAGAGCATGTTTTTAGCTGGGGAGCAATGGGGATGACTCAGTGGGGATGCTGCATATGAGCAAGACAGTGAAGGTGAACATGAGTGATCTAGCACAAAGATCAGGAAACAGCTGTGAAATCAGGGCTAGGAGCACATGTGGGTTTTTTTTTTTTCCAGTGCTGTGGTTGTGTCCAAATCCCCAAAGTCTCACTGAAGCCTACCCAGTTCACTTCTTTCTTTTGGCAAAACTTTTAAAACTTTTGGCTTTTTTTCTTCGTAAGAAGTTTTGAAGGAGTAGTAAGTAACTGGTTTTATCAAGCCTGATTCCTCACAATACATCTATCAGGAGATTGGCAGCTGCCATTGTAAAAAGAGTTTAGAGCAAACATTGCCTTTCTGCAGACTGGGTGAAAATGACAGGTGAGGTGTCAGTTTCATGATCTTTCATGGTTTCTAGCTGTTGGTATCTGCGATTCTAATTCAGTGCTTTATATTCTGGAATTAACTTCTCAGTTCAGTCCACCATAGCCCACGTTTGCTGTGTCTTGCCCAATGTAAGTTGTGGCTTTCTTAGGCTTTTTCCCAAGAAGGTGACTACAGGTTGGTAGATTTTTGTCTATTTTGGACACCAGTCAGTATACTTTATGCTGTGTTGGAACAGTATGTTAAAACAAACAGAAAGGTGGTCTGTAGTTTTTGTAGCTCTGTGCCTTTATCTGTCCAGGAAATAACAGATTAGTGTATTACAACAAGCTCTGAGAATGCACACTGGTTTTAGAGTATTGCACTTCGGCTTTGCGTTTCATTTAAAATACCTTTTAAAACCATTTCATACTGTATTCAAGAAACATCCTAGCAAATTCTCTCCCAACAAGACCAAGATCTTTCAGAAAGGTTAAGAATGTGCTTTTCAGATTATTATCTTGGGTTTATTTATTAATAATTTTTTATTTTCTTTTTTTTTTCTTTTCCTTTGTTCTGTATTCCCGAATTTAATTAGATGCTTCCTCCTCCTTTTCCCTCAGGATCCTTTATTTCTTTCTGTAGCAATTTGTGATTTACTGGCTCATTTGAACTCTAGTTTTCTTTACAGTTAAAAAAAAAACCCATGTATATTCAGATTTGTGACTGTGTGTTTAGTGTATGGGAGATAAGGCGGGAATATAAAACTAAAAAAGCAAGAGAAGAAGACTGGTCCCAGTATATATGGCAACTGTGTCATAGCTCTTTTATTTATTCGTCTGAATAACGGACAAATGGCAAAACTCACATTGATTTCAGTAGGAGCAGAAGTTAACTCAAAATGAGCAGCTTTCCTACATGTCTAATATTCTGAGGACTCAGGTGTTAATTTGCAAAGAAAGATCAACACAGATGGGAAAAGTTATAGCTTGTGGAAGAATAGCTGGTTGAAATGCAGATCCACACAGTAAGGGCCTAATCTGCTTGATGCCACATACTGACTCCAATAAAAACCAGGGCCCTTGCAGGAATCCAAGCTAAATGAAAGTAAAGAATCTAGATGGAGGCTAGACAAAGTCCCTCACTGGTGTGAAATCATGTGTGCATATAACCTTCCACATACAGATTTGTACGTATGTTTCCTTAGAATAAAACATTAATAAAAGGAAAATGGCATCCAGGAAGACAAAGCATCCAAGGCAACCCATCTGCACTCTTGTCATGTGATAGACTTGGACAAACCTAAAGCTGCCAATACAACTGCTCAAGAAGTATGCCAAGGGAGCAGATGCTACCTCTGCAAGGATATTTTCCAAACTTTGGCATTCAGGATCTTGTGATTACCATCCAGAGAGGAAGAGGTGAGGAAGAGAAGTGGAATGATGTTGCCTTGGCACCTCCCAGTGTCAGCTTGCCTTTCACAGTCACTTGAGTTAGGTCTTTTCAGTTCCTTCTTCTTCTGCCTAAGAGAGGCATCTGGTGTGGAAGTTAAAAAGGAAAACAGCTATGTATGAAAGTAGAATACTGTGAAACTTGATGCTACCTTTAAAATATTTATTCAAAGGCAAATTCATGAATGTATTTAGATTCATGATGCATAATCATGTTTGGGTTAGCAAAAGGCCCACAGAGGTACTGAATAAATCTATGAGATCAGAAGCCAGCAGGGTTTTTTGTGAACTCAAGTGGCTGGAATAGAAGATTGTTATGATTTTTAGAGAACAGCCTGAAAGCGATGCCTTTTGGAGAGGAGCAGGTCCTGCAGCACCTTTGTTCCTTCAGAAGGCTGGGGCATCTGTTCAGAGCACTGCATGGATCCTGCATGAGCCAGTGTGAGTACGGCAGGTACAGCGCACATCTGAGAACAAGGAACTGCTTATGTGCAAACTCTTGCACACCAGCAAGGCGAGGCCATCACAGTGAGCCGTCGCAGCATGTGCAGAGGCTCCTGTGGGACACAGTGTGAGAAGTGGGGAGAAGCCATCGCTAGCACCCGGTTTGGTAAGCTGGGATTAGTGTTCTGCCCCTGTGCTCGGGACCACACACAACCAAATATAGATATTTTCTTAAAAAAAAAAATAAAAAAATTATAGAATTGTTTAAATATTTATCATTGTTTTCATTCCCTCTATATTACTAATTGTAAAGGGGTAATGTGGCAGCCAGCAGGCCTGTGTTTAGGCTCTTGGCTTTTCCAGTGACCTTCAGCATCCATGTTGTTATGCCTGACACTAGGCTGTATCTGTGAAAACGTCCCTTCTCCGAGTTAATACAAGGAAACACAAACATATCCAGCCAGTAATAGTCTCTGTTTCCAAAGGTTTATGGTTTCATTCAGGCTCGTGCTGATAAATAATGTTCCAGTGATTTCTTTATCATGAGAAATTACTCCTTGAGGCCATGCTCACAGTTCTTGCCAAACTTATTTGGCTTTTGGACCAAGTACGCTTTTAATCGAACCCTACCAGCACAGCACAGGAACTAGTAAGTGATGACCATCTTTTTTGTTTTGGGGTTGGAAGAGGGGGAGAAAGAGGCAGGCTAAGACCCAACTCCTGAGGCTCATCCCTGCTGAGCCGTGACCACCCTGAGCTCTCCCTGTGCCGTGGAGAGTGTCTGAACCTTTGTTCCCAGCCCCTCTGAGGAGAAGAGGAGCAAGTGAGGGAGGCTCAGCCGAGCTTCCCAGCAGCTGGCGGCCATCCCAAGGAAGAGGGGAAGGAGCCCCAGCATCAGGAGGAGGGCCATGCCTTTCCTGCCCCGTCGAGCTCACACAAACTCGGTGTTTTCATAAAGCGGCGTTTGCCCTTTCCTGCTGCTGGGCACCACAAAAGGTCACCCGAAATGATCTAAATGCATTTCCGTGGTGTGAACGATGCAGTAGGGAACCTTTGAATGAAGGCGGTGCTTTTTTTTTGGTCCTGCGAGCATTGCCTTTGCTGTTATAGTTCCTGCAGAAGAGTATTGTCACCTGAGTTGAAATCAGCCTGACTGCTTTCTGTCCATGCAGCAGCCTCCCATGAGGCCGGGACCCTTGCTCACAGCCCTGGAGTGACTGTCTCAGGTGTGAATTGTCTGTCTTACCAGGTGCAGACCCAGGGAGTGAGACCTTGGTCTCACTGGCTCTATACATCCCTGGAGCGTCACAGAAACCCCAACCGACAGTCCGCCAAGAAAGAGGTTTTATACTGGTTTTGGCAGCATTTGTCTGACAGGGGGTTAGCAGTGTCCTGAGCAGAAAACCACAGTGCATGAATCTCATTTGCTAGGATTGAAATATAGCAGCCAAGGCAGATCATCCTGTCTCGCTGTTTTTATGTGTCCCTGAGTCTAAAGTCATTTTTAAAATGTGAGTGATGCAATTTCTTGCATCTTTCATTTAATATGCTGCTTGGTAAACAGTGTTTTAGATTAGTATATTTGTAATTTAAATGAAGACAATACATCAAGTCAAGTCAGAAAAGAAGGAAGAAGTTTAAGGGATGATTGATGCCTCTTTCAGCATTATGCCCTCTTCAAAAAGAAAAAAAAAAAAAACATAAGGAGAGGGAAGAGGTGGGATTGTTGCGGATCTAGTAGTGTAAGGGAGAAAGACAGAAACTATTGTTCATGAGCAGAAATACACTATTTTTAAAACCACAGTCAGCTCTCATAGCTGAATCTGTTTTCTTCAAGCGCACTAATAAATTCTGCCTAATTCATTTTTTATTCTCTCTTGGGGTCTGCTTGCAGATTCGCCTCAACAAAGGAAGCATCATGTTACTTCTTTTAAATAATTGATGGCTCATGGTCCAAGCCAGCTTGAAGGAAATTCAAAAATAGGTACTGATTGAGTAAATACCCTGCCTCCCCCCCGCCTGCCTCCCCATCCCTTATTTATTTTTGCTGCCTGGGTGACTGGCAGTTGCCGGTGATGTCATTGAAGCTTTGGGTACACCCAGCACTTAGCAGCTCTGATTTCATTTATGTATTTATTTATATTTAAGAAAAGGAGAAGCTGTTAATTGTAAACTGTCTGATGGAGCTAAGAGCTCTTAATAAATCATCAGCAGTCTTGCGCCGTAACAACCAGGCTTGGACTTTAACAGGCTGCGGTTGGAACGAGTACCAAGAAAGGTATTGGGGAGACTTGCATATATACACTCGTCTCTTCACTGGGGGATGTGGCCTTCTCAGGGTACCCGTGGGTCAGTGGTTTCCATTGTCTTGGTTGTTTGCAGGCTTTGTCATGCCGCCTCTGGCAGCAGCACTGTTTCCATGGGGTAAGTCATTTCACTGGGCAGCAAAGATTTGCCGAAGCTCTGTGATGTCAGTTTTAAAGACACACCCTTTTAAAATTTGCCCTTTAAATTGTTCAAAACTAGAGTGGCCTCAATTAACAACAACAAAACCCAGCAATAATTTTTTGTCATTTTTCTTTTTTAGCTAGCCTTGGAGAAGCAGCATGGTCTTTTTCTGCTGTCTTTACAACAAATATTGGCACAGTAACAGTTTTGGTCTAAAATACTGCGTAGAAGAAAACAGTGGAGGAGGTTGGATCTAGTGAATTTCAAATTCATACTCTGATTTGTAGTCCACCTGACTTCATGAATCCCCAGTTTTGATAGCAGTGAGCTAAAGGACCAAAGGAAAGTTAATGGAAGGTGGCTTCTGTGTGAAATTGTTATTCCTCTTAGGCTTTCTTTGTAAGGTATATCTTTTTCGAATGTTACTTACACAATGTTGCCGACGTAAGTGATGCTTAACCATAAAAGGGGCTGATGTTTGTGGAAGAAAATGGGGAGATTTTTCTTTCCCCCCAAACAGGCGAGTACTACAGTTCATCTCGATAAAATACTTTTATGCATGAAACCAGCACTCACCTAGCAAATAAGATAAGGTCTTTTTGACCTTGCAGCATTACGTGGGCACACATGCCATTCAGCTGAACTACTCTAATGTCCAATACATTGGAGAAATTGTCAAGTATTTCCTCTGATGCCATGCTTGTGTCACCCACGCTTGCTTGGTGTTCCTCTCTGCCTGCTAACGGCGCTCGGGCCATGGAGCAGTTTGAGAGCCGACAGCCATAGCGGGATCAGGCTGGGCCTTTCCAGCTGGGAGAGCAGAGCGCTGTCAGGGGCATGTCCACATGAGTAGGTGCAGATGGACCAGAGCGGACTGAACGTGGTTTGGCCTTGGTCTGGAAGCCATGGAGCTATTTAATGCGATGCTGTCATTGGACTAATACTCTTGTTGTGTATTATTGGTATGGCATTAGATCTAGAAGCTCCAGTATGAAGACTGATCTGTCAGTAATATGCCATATATTTTGCATATTTATTGTCCTCTCTTATCTCCCGTAAATTGAGTATCCTCTTCGGTAAAGTAAGCAGTGTAATGGCAGACAATCTGATTTTCAAAGAAAGCTTTAAGAAATGGAGCGATGGAGCTCGTTCTGTGTATTTCTCCTCTCCCCCTCCAGAAATGGACCTCTGGGGTCTGTGTTAGGGAAACCGTAGCGTTTAGGGAGGCAACGCAGAGACGTGAGCTCATTGTTTCTGAGGCATTACAATGTAGGCAGCAAGAGGACAATGCAAGAATGAAACTTGGAACAATAATACCAAAAAATGCCTGCCAAAGTGAGGCATACGATTGCATATTTGGAAATCTACAGTGTGTCACGTACTCTGAGTAGTTCTTCTGACCAGTGTGGTGCACACTGGTGCACAGCAATGTCTAAGAGGTTTTTCAAGTGATTGTGAATGCATACGTATTTTTATATACCTACTGCAGTATTTGGAAACTTTTCTTTTGTGTGGTGCAAGGTTAGCAAGCAGAATTTAGAGATTGTTCAAATTGTCTCTTTATCTGCCAGAACAGGTGAAAAATTAATTTGGTGATGGGAAAAGCTTAAAACCAGCATGCTAGCTCACTTTGCGTGTTAATACAGTCTTTTGTCACAGAGGGAAATCAAAGACTTGCTGAAGGCACAGCATACTAAGGTATTAGTGTGTGCTTAACTCTGTTGCCTGGGAGCTTTTATTAAATGCAATGGCCAGGAAAATTGACCTCACATTTTGGTTTTTTTTTTTTTTTCCTTTTGGGGTTGGATCCCAACTCACATCACATACATTTATAAAGCTGGCAATTTACTGATTTATTGATGAAAAAACCACTTAGTTAGAAAAAAGGGGAAAACCTTGTAAGAACATCACTGGCCTTTGAAATATAAGCTGCATCAGAAGATATGAGTATGTTACTGGCTGTAATAAGGACCCTTCAATGCGTGAACGTAATGCCATATAACAAATATCCTGAGACAAAGTAAAACCAGTTTCTCTGATGGCTGAACTTTCTGGTTATAAAATGCTATTGCAAGCATTTTGTTTAGGAAGGGAAGTTAAAGCCTCTCAAGGGTTTGTAAAAATGCTGATCCTGAATGTATAAATGGACACATTTTAATCCTTAAGTTATTAATTATTACTCATGATTAATTGTAATTATTTTATTACTCCAAACCCTTGGGTCAAATTGCACACCGAAGTCAGTGGGAAGTTTGCTGAAGAATCTCTAGATTTGGTATGTTATCATTATTATATTGAATATTGGACATTATCAGTTGCACTAAAAAGACCAACTGCTATCATGCCATCAAATTACAGGATATATTTGGGTTGCAGGCGTAACTCCATTTCTTTCAGTGTCATCAGATATAACTGTAAATTTAATGCACAAAGGGAAGGGGAAATAATCTCTTCACCCACGAAGACATAAATTAAATGTTACCCCACGCTAAAAAATGTAACCCTAAATGAACCTTACGTTCAGGAAAGTTCAGTGCATACATTCAATACATACGCTTTGCTCAAGGGGATGGCAAGTTCTTTCAGATTAGTCTGTTTTATTGAGGACTGTCCAGTGGAAAAGCTTGGCACCCCCCTCCCTCTGGTGGGCCCTACCTTCTGACTGCCTCTCTCTCCTCAAGTAACCAGAAGAATCTTTTTCTTCTGAACATATAGCTTGTAATATACATAAAAGCAGAGTTTGCTTTGATCCTGACAGCGAAACGTTTATTTTTAAACTCAAACTGGGCTGTTGTCCAGCAATGCTCTTTCCTTTGCATCATGCCCTGGGTTTCAGCTCTGCAGCCTGCCTGGGTGCAGCTGGACCTGCTGCAAGAGGGACCTGGCTTGATGGGTCCTGCTGAGCTCCCTCCCTCTCCCCCATTCCTCCTTCTCCTCTGGTTTTGAAATTCAAATTGAATGCAATTTTCAGCTCATTTGAGCCAGAATATACTCTTGCTGAGCTTCAGTGGCTCTTAAATTCAAACTAGCTGAAGAAAACAGATATCATCTGTCACTGAGGGTGGGAAAGGGTGTCCTCCCCACATTTTATTCATGGGAGGCAGGGCTGCACTGACTAATTCCAGTCTTTCTGACTAATCACTCACTGCCAAACTAATCAGCTAATCGATGTGACTGGTTTCTTGTAGTTTGGTCTTTTTTTTCAGGTTTTTTTTTTTATTTCTCCGGCCTGTTTAGTATTTCTATTTAATGTCCTAGAAGTGCCCTAGCTGGAGTGCCTGTGTTCGCATTTGACTGTATCTGCTCGTTTCTGGTCTCGTCTCCATCACAGACTATTCCCTTTAAAGAACTACAGATGGAAATGCCCAAAATCAGATAGTTGGCAGAGGAGAGGCGAGGGGAGGAAGATTTTCAAAAGAAGCTTAAAAAAGGGAAAGGGGTAAAGGAAGAAAATGCGTTAAATGCATTAGTTGCTATGTCAGCAGGTTTAGGACCGTCTACATCTATGGGGTACATACCGTAGCTCCTTACTCCATAAAATCTGTGTTGTATTAACACATGTGCCAATATCTCATGAGCCACCTTACGGGAGGTGGGAGTCCTGCTTGAAAGTAAAGAAGAAATGCAACTCCCTATGTCGCCTTACTGCTTTTTTTTAAAATACTATTTTTTAAATATAAAAAGACTCTTGCAAAGAGGACCAGCTCCTGCTTTTACTGCACTTCTTTACAAACCCCGCTTTCATTTGGTGAAAATAGCATTGGTTTGGAGATTGGCAGACTACCTTCAAAGGGAAATAATGCAAGAAACAGCAATTTGGTAGGTGTAAGGGCAAAACTAAAGTACAATCTGTGCTAGTAGAGAAAATAGGTTACTTAATCTGACAGCATGATAGCATTTTAATGCTGCTCTGAGCAACATCAGCTTGTTACTGGCAAAAATCCACAACCTGAATTTTTGTTGTCACAAAATCTACATGCCATAAAGGATGTCAGAAATAGATGGGACATCTGCAAATGGTGAGAACATATTAAAGTCAGACTGGAAATAATATCAAACACCAGGCTGGTCCCTCAATTGTTTTATATGGTCCAAAGCCTTAACTTATTACTAAACCTGGCTTACAGTTGGAAACCTGGTACTCTGCAGCTTTCTTGGTGCATGTTCTTTGTTCCATGTACCGGACAAGGGTTTGCATACAATTTGGGCCCAATCCTGCAAACGGTGTTGTATTTGGTATGCTAATGTCACCCAGGGAAAAGAAGCTGTAATTCCATCATTACTTTATCAGATGCTTGAGGATTTTTTCTGCTAGCACATTCCTTCCTTCTGTCTGATGGCATAAAACATTACTCAGCAAAATAAAGATGCTTAATAACCTTGTTACAAATAAACTGAAATGAAACTTTGTGCAATATTCAGTTGTCACTGTGGGTATATTAAATAATACCAATTTTAGTGTCTTGTAACCCTTAAAAAAATACATTTTTGACAAGGTCTTAGTCAAAGCAATGATGCTGGCCTGTGCAGTCAGCTGGCCAATTCACAATAGCCAGAGACAGAACACAGCACGCTGTTACAGCAGAACTTGTGTATTTTATATCAGTCAGTCACGGGCAAAAAGCAGGGATGAGAAAAGAGGGCACCATTAGTGCATGTTTGGAGTAGCCCAAGCTCACCTTTGGGGCTGGGACCTTCACAACACAGGCAGTGTTTAGGGACCTGAGTCTGGATCACCATGGGGTTTAGAGAGGTGACAGGCACATGACTGCCAGGGTAGCAGGAATTGATTTCCAGTGGCCTTTATCGTCCTAAATGTTAGCCCTGATGCATTTACAGTTTCTGAAGCGGGGGATTTTGGAATCTCTTTTTTAATTAGGTAATTAAATTCAGGTTAAGCCCCATTTTAGGCACCTCAGTGCCTCCCTGAATCTTCCCCTTTGTCTCCAGTGGCTCTGTTAGACATTGACACTGACCTGCAAAGCTGGTACTACAAGTCCTTATAAAGAAAGCTGATATTCCTGTGGAAGTTATGATGATGTATGTAAATCAGCTGCCATATCCACAGTCACCTCTTTGGCTGAAAAAGAAGGGCAAATCATGTCGTTGGTAGCTGCTGAAACCATCAGCTGCACTGTCATTAATACTCTACCCTCTTTCCTGGAAACTCAATATGTCAGCTACCTGATGTACCCTTCCTCTTCCAAGAATATATCTCTCCATTCCTTCAAATTCTTCTTGAGCTGGGACCTCCCATCTGTCAGTTTATTGTTCTTCCTCTGGCCCATTAGTTTTTCCTCCTGTTATTTTTTCATAGCCTCATGTGTTTTTGATAGAGTTTTATCCTGTGCTAATGACCAGAGTATCTGAGCTCCCTCCAGGAGCATATAAAGCGATGTGTCCAACTGCTATTATGCCTTTTTCTTTCCTCTTCTTTCTTGTGGGGAGAACAGTGTGGGGTAAAGCATTATGTTTTGAATTTTTTTATATTGCTGTGATATATACACCTACACTGTCACAACCCTGGTCACCCTCTGCCTGTAAAGCATCCTCTGGACTACCCTGTTTGGACTTTGGTGCTGGATCTGTTCCTCAGGGAAGTGCCCAGACTTATTTTGCTGTTCTCTGGGAAAAGACTGTCCATGTGGTATCACTTTTCTGAAGTAGGTCTTCCCGGTCCCTCTCCATAAATGCCATTGCTGAGCTTTCTTGTTACGTACCCCCTACTCTGTCTTGCTGCTTAACCCTGACGGTCCCAGAGATCTTCCATCATCAGTCCCCTCATCCATGATTTATCCTTCAGGGGCCACACAGCAGCTGAAGCACTTGCACACAAACTTCATGCTGGGGTTTGTATAATAAAAAGTATTTTGCTTTGCAGCACTACAAAAGCCGTAGAAATCTAGGTGAAATAAGAAGTGCCTACCTACTTGCTTTGTTGAATCTCCTGGATCTTGCCCCTCTCTGGCACTTGCTCTCCTTTCAGCCCACAGCTATGTGTCTTGATTTGTGCTTGGCCCATGTGAGAAGCTTTCCGTTGCAGAAGGAAGTAAAACTCAGGCTGATGTCCGTGGACATTGTCATGAATGGGCTTTTTACTTAAAATAAGTCTCTGCAACTTGCCTTTTTGTTGCAGTAGATATTCATGTACAACTGTCGTATTACTAAAAAGTAGCAGTTGCACCTCTAAGTTTTCCATGTGAGTAGATTTTTGTGCACCTGAGGAATCCTATTAAAGATAGAGATTTCCGTGTAAGGAAGAAATGACTGGACTGCGAATCACAAAACTCCTAAAATTGTTGTCCTGTCCTATTAAAAAGCTGTTGCTCTGTCTTTGTGAGTTTTGCATATGTAGATGTGTATCCACAGAGAAAGATATACGTTTTATGATGTTTCCTAAATAGCAGATTACTTGTTGCTATTGAGAGGTCACTGGGTGACCTGCAATTCCTGCTTGGTTATAACATGCTCAACAGAGACCACAGTTTCAAATGAATAAATAACTGCCAACAAAACTATGAGTGTTTGTGGTACTGAACCTATAAGCATGTTTTTGCATTTTATTTTCATATCTACTTTTAATATGACATATGTTAATCCTTCTGATTGGTGGTTGTTATTCTTCATCATTCTCTTTTTTTTTTTTTTCTTTCTTTATGGTGCTTTGAGAAATTTAGTAGTGTGGGATCAGAACTCTTCTCTTTGAAATTATCTTTAAAACTACTATTGACTTTCAGAGGATTAGTCGTCATGTTAGGGAGCCTGAGAAAGTGGTCTTACAGCACACGCAGCATCTGATGCCTAAATAACAAGTCTCGCCAAGCCAACTATTTCCCGAGTCATGTTTTGTTCCATCCTGGCACAAACTGGACTGGGACGACAAATTATATCATCAAAGAAGCCTTGCGTATATTTTCACTGGCCTTTGTATTGCCATGGCAACAATACTTTTAATTATGGAAAGCCAAAATGATAACTTGTATATCAGATGGGGCTCAGGTTTCCCTGTGGACAAAACTCTGATTAGCTATTGGAGAAGAGCTTTGTATCTCAGTTTTCCTCCCAGGCTGGATTTTATTCTCTGCTTTAACAGGCAGCTGTTGTGCTCACGGTCTGAACTTTGAGGGGCTGTAGCCAGCTGGAGGGCTGCTGGTCAGTGGCCTGGCGGGAGATGAACTGACCCTCCTGTCTCAGGGGCAGCCTGGCACTGTGGTGGTTCGTGTGCTTAAGAACAGTTCTCTCACTAAAGGACTGCTCTTGGCTTCCCTTTAAACCACTGAGGATCTGCATATTTGGAAAAGCCTGGTGTGAAGTGATGTCTAATAATCGGCCTTGACAATGTTCAAGATTGTGCTTGGGGGACAAACAAGAAGCTCCACTTCAGCAGTAGGCATGAAAATTCGCAAAGCAGATCCACATCCACATCCGGCTGTGACGTGGAAATAAATATGTCTGCGTGGTAGGATGCAGGTGAGGAGTAGCTTTCTTCACAGTGGCAAAGGTGGTGTTCAAGTCACTTTTCCAAGACAGGGAGTGTGAGAGCAGTGACCAAAAATGTGCACGTTACACAGGGAACTCACACTGAGAAAGAAAAAAATTGGTCGATGTAAATCAATGTCTTTTTGGTTTTTTTTAATATAATCAATTACAAGGACTTCTAATGCATTCATCTCCTATTTTGGATGAATGGTGGCCCTTGGTGGTTGTGGTAAGGCTGGCTCTGGGTTTGTGAACTTTCTGGCACTGTCTGAAGAGCAGAGAGGTCAGTGAGGAGATGGGACATCATGTAAGTTATGGGACAATATGTAACTTCCTCTGGATCTTCTCTGACACGCTGACATTCCTGCTGTATGAGTTCCTGATTGCAGGTCTGAGGCAGCGTCATCAGGAGATTATGGCCAGAGATCATGAAATCACTGAGAATAAGAGTTGTAAGATCACACTGTTAACTAGAAATTCAATTATTCAAATGTGGTTCCAGAATGCAGGGGGCTCAGCAAGCATGTAGGCTAATATTTAGGCTTGCTGAATCTCTAATCTCACTCCTTACAGTGTTACAACAGCTTTTTTTCACAACGCAACCCCCTGAGCAAGTATTTCACTGGTAATTGTACTGCTGATTCACTTATACTTTCTGAAATTTAAGAAGTCCTGCCTCTAAGATTGTGATTTTGGAATTTGGGATCATAAATTAAGCCCTCTTATGAAAGAAAATAAGAAGTTTGCCGTTGTTTTTAATAAGATTTTATGGTAAGTATGGCAACGGTAAGTCTGTCAGTCCCAGCTTTGCTGCACATGTGTAGCTCTGTGCTTTGAGACCCTTGAAATGTCTGTTTTTAGGACATCAGCAGGGGGCTAATGAAAAGGCTTTGTTGATTTTAACGAATTGCAAGCCACTGTAGCCAAAATAAATATAATCTGCTTTTTGGATTAGTTGTCACACATGATTTTACCTACTAACAGTGATTAAAGAACCCTGGTGGACCAGAAGCATAGTTGCTCTCTGGTGACTCTTGCTAAAATAGCAATAAGCAGAAGTAAATAAAGACTTAGGGCATTAGTTATCTTTAATAAACAGTGACACTGCGTATAATGTTGGGGGAAGACTTCAAAAACCTGCGTGGTGTACAGCAGTGTCACTCTTTCTGGCACAGAGAGTGTTGGTCATGTTAGGTGTCTGGAAATGATGGCATCACCGACCCGCTTTACTTGCATTACTGACTTGCAGTCCCTCATTGAGAGCTGCTGACCCAACTGAACACCTTGTGGAGACCGTCATCGCTCAGCCATTTTCACCCAGCAGCAGACATTGGAAACAAAGTTGAAAATGTCCGAAACTAGAGGGATTACAAGGGAAAAATGAAGGGAGCGTTAATTGCTTGTGTAATTATGCAACCTCCGAACCACTGTAATTCCATCCGGTTAATGAACGGAGGGCTGGGTGCTGGTCTCTCCTACCTTAGTCTTTGTAAGCTGATAAAAAGAATTACTTGCCCCTGCTGACATCATTTATCCCTGATATTTTCCCAGTAATCAAGGGTGGGTGTGTTTCCTGATCCCCTTCACGTTTGTTGTGAGAGGCAACAATTACAGTTGATGGTATCGTACTACTCCTTTGGACTCACTGTTTCTTTTAATCAGTGGGTAGAAGAAACAAAATAAATGAAAGCATGTTCTCTTTTCTGAGAGGGAATTATTGCTACAGTACTGAACGTGGGGAACAATTCTAGGCTCTGTAGTAGGTGGAAAAATCCTTTCTGGGAGTGGCAGGGAATGGAGGAGTTTCTCAACAGGAACACAGGAAGTTCAGGCTTTGTAAATTAAAAAAATCAGGGGATGGCAAAACATGAGAAAGATTACTTCAGGGAAAAATTTTACCTGAACAGGGAGAGGGTCTGAGCTTTCTAATGAGTCCTCAACTTGTATTCATCTATCCCTAATTGTAGACCCCTGGAAGGCACATGGCACTGTTTTAAGGGTTTATCCTTTACATGACAGCTAAAAATCTCCAGCTCTTTATTTAGAATTGTACAACTGTCTTTGATTCATGGAGTTAAATCTTGTTTGGTGTTTTTGGTGAAGTTGTGCAGCCGTTACAATACACTTCTTACTTTACAGTCTATGGAAAAAATACTTTGATATCATCTCAGGAAGGGAGTAAGACCCACCAAGGACCCATCCTTCTCTTGGCTGGCAGTCATTAGGAGTTTGGAGACTTGCCCGATGGTGTAATTCAAGTCTTGACTGCATATCTTATTGGTTAAAAATAGGAGCCAACTCCAGCTCATCAGTTTTGCTAAGAAACTATTGATTGTGATTAGCAAGCTTAAAAATAATTACCTTGTGTGTTCATTGCTATCTTTGGGCATACTCTCATATTCCTACTCTTATAGAATTTATTGAGCAGCACAATAGGTGATCTGATGACTAAGGTATTACATTGTGTGTGCAGGAGAAAAGTATTGAGCACTTCTTAATCGTTCCATCTCCTGGTGATTAAACAAACACACAACACCTATACAGGGGAGAAAACCCACTGGCTGTATTGAAGGGTACAAAATGAGCCATCCACCAGGGACTCGGCCACCTATCCAGTCCTTCACAGTTTCTGTCATCACTGTCACCACTCAGGTCTTCTTTGGCAGGAGCCACAAGCCCACCCAGCACCACAGGTGCTGAACCCGCGGGTGGGGCGGGGGAGTAAAACACTGATTTGCTTTAGCACTGGGGAAGGGGGATGAGTTGCACCTGGGTTTAAACACCTAATTTAAAAGCCTGATGGTGGTGATTTATCCCTGGTAGTGAGTTGACCCTGAATGACCGACTGACTCAGTTAACAATGCCTGAAAGTGTGTCTGTTTCTGGAAGTTGTTGTACCAGTAACAGGGACAGTTGCAGTAAGGAGCTGAATTTTGTTACTTACAGTACTATGTATTAAAGTGAACCAGCATCCGCATCTGTCTGCTCAAGCCCAGGCTGCCTGCTGAGCGTGTGAGAAGACTTACCTATACCTGTCAGACCTAATGCAGGTCAGCAGCCACTTCAGGGGGTCACCTCCCCCAGGCTTTAACTCTTGAGGACCCTTGGAAAAGCTGATTTTTTTTTTTTTTTTTTTTTCCTTGTTGCTTTTCTCTGTTGAGAGAGCCTAGGAAGAGTAACTTTTCCATTTACATTTGGTGTCAGAAGTTGGATGATGAGAATGCTATTGCAAGATACTATGCCTGCAGGATCTCCTCACTTTGCTCTTTAGGTTTCGTATCCCCGATAAATGCGTCAGTAATTTCAAATCATAATAATCCCTATTGCCTAGTTTGGTTTTGCATTTTGAATTTATATTTTCCTGTTGTATTGGTTTGGTGCATACCAGGGTTACCCTCAGTAAGCACCTGATCTGCTGGCAGGGATATGCACAAAAACATGGGTTTGAGTATAAAATATATAGGTGTTTTGCAACCATGGATGCTGCTTGTGGGGCTGTGCATATCAAAGTGAAGTCTCATTGCACAACCAGATAGAGATAGGTGGGTAGGGTGTGGGCAAGCTCTTCACGCCACTCCTAAGTCATGTGAAACTGAGTTTGTGTGTCCAGGAGAGGGATTTGTCCCAGTTTTTTGTCTGTTAATGGCAGCTTTTGAAATTCTGAGTTGGAATTTACTGGGGTGGGGAGGAAATCACTTCTTAAAGTATTTGCCTGTGTAGTGGTCTTCATGTCAGCACAGGTGGAAGAGGCAATTGCTGGGTCATACCAGCATTACAATGCCTCATGTAGGCTTTGGGTTTTGTGTTGTTTCAAGAATGTAGAAACAACAAAATGCGAAGCTTCAGTACATTAGCAAGGAAACTGTGGGCATGTTTGCTTTCCTTTGTGCCCTGGTCTGTGTCAGAAGAGGAGATGCAGATGGACTGCAGCTGCAGCTCTGAGCAGAAATGGGGCTGGAACAGGAGCCCTGTGGGGGTGGCTGAGGAGCCTGTGAACCTGGTGGGAAGGTGCAACTCTTCCTCTCACTGCCCTGCAAGGGATGCTACAACAGCCCCAAAGAAGGTCTGGGCTGCATGGACAGAGAGCAGGTGATGGTACGGGATAAAACTTCACTGACAGGAGTTTCTGACAGCGGCTTTACGCCCTAAAGGTATTGTCATATGCTTTTTAAGACTTTTTAAGTGACTCTAAACCTGTATACTGCGGTAGTTTCTCTATAAATACTTGTGTAAACTCTCAATGGGCTCATACATATAAGCCATGTATTTCCAAACAATTTGCTTCAAATATATTTGGGCTGAGTGAGAAATAATACTGGAAGAGCTTTTTTCCCCCCCTTGTATTAAAAGGGGCTTGAGTCCTTAAATTCAGCATCCTTTATTAGCATGATTCCAGGATCCGCAAAGACTTAAATAAATGTTTAAAACATTTACAATATTTTTCACATCTAAAAGCAAATGATACAACTGTAGAATTTTATCTATTGGGCTGTACCAGAGCTAGAAGTGAGTGTTGTCTCATTTCCCCATGGTTTGAGTACCTTCTCCTTCACCCAAGAGGCTGCAGCATATTTTTTCGTACTTGGCTGTCTCGGTCTCAGATACTTACATGGTTGCAGCTACTGCGGTTTCTGAATGTTTCACAACACTTCTGGGAGAATATTATTACCTTTAAACATATGACTGGCTCCTGAATACTGAGTGCCTTTCTTTAGCACTGATGAACTTTGACAAGGCTTTCGGTACTTTTTGGAAAGAAGGGCATGTTTTGGAGGAAGCTTGCTAACAAATATAACAAGAGCGACTGCAGATTTAGCACACCAACAGGCAACACTGGGCTGAAACCCGTCAGGTCTTGGCCATGGAGAAGCTGAGCTAGTCAGAAGTCCCTCATTTACTTTATTTGCCAGGTGAATATAACTGTTATACAGCCTGTTGGCTAAGCAAGCAACTTGTGATCTTACATAACCACTTTCTGCATTACCTTTAACTCTTTTCTTGACAGAAGCAGTGAGAAACACGGAGAAATACTGCTTGTGTGTAGTTGATGGCTCAGAGTCAACTAGCCTGGTAATAATATGAATTATTGCAAACACATGGGGAGAGGAAAAAGGAGGATGTTGGGGGGGGGAAAACCCACACTCAAGGGAGGTTTTTTGAGAATAATTTTATTAAAAGTTCATGTTTGAAGTGATGTCATCCTTTTAATTCTCTGTATTCAATTGCCTTTCTGAAGCTTGGCATAGCTATTCTGATGTGCAGCAAAAATATTACATGAAAGGTGAACGTTTGAATCCTGGCTGAAAAATAAAAAAAGAGGGCGGTGGGACATAGAGCAGGGGGGAAATAACCCCCAAATGACTCAGAGTTCTTAAAAGTAAAACACAAAAGAAAATAATCATTTTTTTCCCTTGACAAATAGTTCAAAAAGTAGCCAACAGTTTGGATCTGGTATGTCACATTGCATACAAATGAAGAAACTGTCACCATCAGTTTCCTTTGAAAGCTTTTGATCTTATCTTCTGTAGTAAAGGGCATGTGACTTGATCAGGGCTTCTCCTCTCTGATACATAGTCAGAGTCCTGATGTACTGAAATATCTGTGACAGGTTTCTCCATTCAATTGGTACGATTTTTTTTTTCCTTTCTCTTTGGTGCCTTTGTCTGCAGTGGGTAAGGTTCACCTTTCCCTCTCCATCCAGGAAAACCAGATTCCTAATGTGGCAATTTCCACCTAATCCTGTATATTACGGCTTAGTCAGTAGTAGTCTTATACCTGTTTTCTCTCCATTTGCGAGGCTGACTCTTTTTTTTGTAGTAGGAACAGGAAAGTGGAATTACAGTATTTTGTAAAGACATACTAGACACACAATTCTTCTGAAAAGTCAAGGGAAATATATTCTGATAATTAATTAAGGATTGTTTTGTTACAGAGCACCTTTAAATGGATGATTTGAATACACATGGTCAGTAGTGTCAGGAAAAGATGTTTTTTTTTTTAAACAGACCTCTAACACACTTAATCTTTAAAAAGCACTGTTTCTGTGATGAGTTTATATTTTTAATATGAGCTTTAGTTGATTGATGTTTTGGTTGAGAACTAGTGAAGTTGAGGAAACTTCTCCCAAAGGGCTAAATTCTGCTACTGTGGCAATGAATGGCAAAACTGGCTTTGACTTCTCTCCTGTGAGACTGTGCTGTGAGGGAGAGTTGAAGTAGGAACTCAGCCCCAGGAGGTCTTGCTGGGCTCCTTTTCACAGAGTAAAGGTCAGAATAAAATAACCTTGGGTCCACGTATTGTCGCCACTAGGCCTTGCTGTGGAGCTCCTGGTGGAGGACACTCTTGCTGGTGGTTTCTGCCCCTGTCAGGACCTTGCAGCTGGAGGAACTAGTTTGCAAAATTTGCGAGGCTTGCAGCAGAGACAAAGGAAGCTTACACTGATTTTTCTTTTTTCGTCTGTTTTTCTGAGGAAGGTAAGCAGTGATTGAGGTGTCTAGGAATCCTCTACCCAAACTTGCTAATTAATAGAAGTGCTTGAGTTACTGAGTGCAAAGCAGCATTTAAATGGGTGAAAGTTAATGGCCAGTGTTTGCACAGGAGGTTGGACTGGGTGATCTCTTTTAGCCTGCAGCCAATTAACCTGTGAGTATGTGATGCTGCCTTGCCCTGCAGCCGGGGAGTTGCCTAAGAGAAGCCCAAAGGTTTCCCGGTCTGTAGGAGTGACCAGCCTGGTTGCAGGCTGCCCGCCCGAGCGGGCTCTGCTCCGTTTGCTTCTCTGCTTAGCTTCTGCCACCGGTGTAGCCCTGTTATGAGTAATGAGCTGATAGAGACTGGAAGAAAGCCTGAAGTGTACCAGTTCGTCTGGGAGGTGCAGCTGGTTAAAGTGCAGCAGCAAGTCATTTGCATTGCTGGTTCTGAAAGCTGTTTCATAGAGCAATTTTGTTCTTCAGTGATTTTAACGCTGCTAGCAATTAGATGTTTTTACACGGTAAGTGTCCCTCTACATGCTAAGTTGGCTTGTGTGTGCTCTCCTTCAGAGCTGGGAAAAGGTGGTTGTTGGGCTGCTTGTACAGAAGGGTCTCCTCCAATCTTTCATCGTGTGAAAATTTTTTGGGAGAACCAGAATATGTGGGACCGGTCCAGCAGCATGCTTTGTTGCTGAAGTCCCTCAGCTCTTAACTCCTGGTTTAGCAGAGTAGGAGAGCATGTCAGGATGTCCTGCTGGGGCCCACGTATGTGCTTAGGATGTTTTGCTTCTTGACTAGCAAGAAAAGTTAGCAAAGCTAACTTGACTTTGTTTCATCTGAAGAATTTGGCTTTTCCTGTGTCTGTGCTTTTCCCCCTTATGTCATCTGTTGTGTGAGGAGAGCTGGCGCTGAATTAGTGGTGCCTGAAAAGCAATGGGTTGCGTTGCTGAGCGGAGCTGAGGGCCCTACTATTGGGATCTTTTAATGCAAATGGCATCCAAATCGAAATGGATTTACCTTTTGTCTGTTAACACAAAAATGCAGGTCAGATGTCTTAACTGTCAACATGGGTGAAAACTCAGCCTCCCTGATGCTCCACAGGACTATCAGTTCAATAAATTCTGGATGCTTCAGCCCTGGAGTGTAAATGGCCAGGGACAGAAACATCAGGGGATTGCTTCCTTCTGCACCATCTGGAGATGTTTGCCATCTCCCCAGCACCGTTCATCTGGATGGGGTAGGCAGCAGCCAGCTGCCAAGCAAGGAGGGCTGCTGGTGGTGCTGAGGGCTGGAAGAAAGACTCAGGTGTGGCTGGAGGTAACGGGCTGTCATTGTGAAATGCGACCCCTGCCCTCCCCTGGCTGGTGGGATGAGGACGGTGGGCACCTGACAGACTCACCATTTCCCCATTGAGGAGTGAGGATGTGGGGGAATGTGATGCTTAACCCTTGGTGGCAGGGCTTAGGAGATCCAGAAAACCACCCATTTGCTTTCACGGTTTTCTCTGCAATCAGCATAACTTCTCATGAGGAGGGGATTTTACTGTAGAACAGAAGGTTAGGGAATGGGGTGTTTGCAAAGGGAAAAATAATTATATTTATGGACTGGAAGTCTAAGACCTTTTTGGACCCAATCACCTATATCTGTCTGCTTTGCATACAGGAGGCAAGTTATTGGATAGTTTAAAATGTTGGCTATTTTATAATAATAATAACAACAATTTAAAGATTTTTCCCAGCTGTTGGAGGATGCAATTTTACTTTCATAGGCCATTATGTATGCAAGACCAATTGGTAAACTGCAATGTACTGTTCTGTAATTATTCTCCCCTGTAGCTTTAATGAGGAGATCTGCGTGCAGTTTGATGGGAGAATATACTCTGCCGACAGCTACACCGAAAATCAAGACAGGTGTAATCTGCTTACTGTAGTCTGTGAATCCTCACCATGTGGCTGTTATCTCTAGTGCATGTTTATAGAAAGATGCTTGTAAAAGGATTTAATTTAATGGAATAATGGTAACTGACACTATGAAAATGAAGGGGATCAAATAATATGGTGAGCAGATTCATATAAATACTGAAGTAGATGATTAAAAAATTGTGATATTACGTCTTTCAGTTAACATTTTATGAAAGGAAAATACGAATCAAGCCACGTTGTGTACTAAAAGAAAATGGATTCTTTATTACTACCCTGGTCTTAAAACAGACTTCAGAGAAAATATATCATTTTGCAGTAGGCACGTACAGATACGTGCCCAGTCCTGCAGTTGCACTTTTGTGGGCAGATGTGCATGGCTATCACTGGAGCTATGCATGGGCGCATTTCCAGGACTGGAGTCCTAAGAGCAGAATATCTTTTAGAAGGCAGATACTCTGCTGAGCCGTAGCCAAAAGCTGCAGCTTTCTCTCAGGTGGAAGAATAGTTGTGTGATGAAAGGACTGGTTCAGACCTTGTTTAGGAATCCACTCTGTTTCTGTTGGAGAGTCTTCATCAAGGCACTTACGCATGATGTGCCTCTGTTTCCTTACTTGTGCAGTGATCATAATAATAAACTATTTGTAGGAAAGCGGCCCAAATAACTTATTGTTTTGAAGCTTATTGACAAAACACAGCGTGTCCTTGCAAGCAGCAGTTACACAGGATTGTTCATTTGGAAAGATAAAATTATTTAGGAAGAACTGTGAATCTAGTTCTTCTTTTCAGAGGCTGAAAGAAGTAATACCTACTCACTCTCCATGGATGTGATTTATTAATTATCAGTCATTCTTAATCACCTAATACTGACATATATCTAACACACTGGAAAGTTTAATATCTGAAAGAATTCTTACCATGATTTTTCTCAACAGTGCATTGTTAAGCGCTGGGGAGGTAATGTGGTGCCAGTACTTTGGTATTTGGTTTCTGATCCTGTATGACTTCTGTCCTTGAACGTGGAGTGTGAGTAAACAGAGAATGGCAAAAAGAGCTATGTGAAGTGTTGCCATGGCCCTCACGGAATTACTTGTTGAATTGATGGTTGGACTTGATAATCCTAGGGGTCTTTTTCAATTAGAATAGAATCATTAAGGTTGGAAGCCTTTGCCTTACAGAATTTGGACATCTCGTGACACTTAAGTGTGTGTATGTGTGTGTATATATATATTTTTTTTTTTTTACTGTTTAACCTTTTTGGTGTTAAGGTAAATGGATCTGATGGTTTATCCATACCAAGTATAATGAAAGTGCATGATCTGACATATTATGTTACTGCATCAGGCAAAATGTATTTTAAAAAAATAATACTGAAAAGCACTTCTGTTGGGGAAAGATGGGGGCTGGATGGGAGTTGGGCATCGCTGTTAATTATCCTTATTATGCTGATCTTGCTCAGATTTTGAGTCTGGTGATTGCACTGACAAAGGAGCAGCCTTGATTTCTGCACATATGTTATAGTTACTTGTAAAACCGGGCTCACAGATTGCTCTGAAGCTTTTACCGTTCCTGCAGAACATTTCCGTAGTTCCAGCAGTTTGATCACAAATGCAGCATCTCTCTCCTAATGCTGTGTGCAGGTTGATAAAACAGTTGCCGAGCTGGAGTCCCTAAAGAAATTATTAATTATCTGGTTAATGTGCATCAGGCTGTGGGAGTGTGAGATTAATCACCAGTGCTGGGATGAGTTGCTGAAGCGGATTTTGGTTTTTCGTCTCCTGTCACTCGGTAATGGCTTTTCCTTCCTTCACCATCAGGTGAACAGGTGCGGAGATGCTGTATTTTCATTTTCCTGTAGTCGGTAACAGCCGGTGACCAGGAGATGCCTTTTTCTCAGTCCTGCTGCATGAGCAGTTTACAACATGGAGTGCTACCTGCTTTGGATGTTCCAGCTGCGGGAGATGCCCCTACAGCACAGGACTGACCTGAGCCTTCGCAGATAAACACATTTGAACACATGCACTTGGGAAGGGGTGCCAGGGAGGAGCGCTGAGTTGAGCTGGGGCTGGCTCTTCTGTATTCCCCAGGTATCAAAGGGGTTGACTTATATTTGGATGTGGAATCGCAACTTGACTCCTATTTTTGAACATATAGTACTCAGAATTTTTCAGTAAGTGAACACTCAGCATGTCTCCTTTGTTTAACCTTTGTTTAACGTAACAAAAGAAAAAAATGTGCTCCTTTATTGGAAAGATACAGAAGAAGGTGGTTCTATCTCAGTCTTTAGTAGTACCATCCTTAAAGCCAGTGGACTGCACAAAGATTCAGCCATGGGAGAATGAGTCAGACTCCTTTCCAGTGGAGGTGGATCAGTCAGGGCATTCAGGTGCAATACTGCAGCGTTTGTCCTGTCCCGTTAACTGCTGTTAATCATAATCAGCTGCATCAGAAATTGTTCAGTGAGGCCCTGATGTTCTCCCAGAGGTCCCTACTGGATTACACACACTCGCACCACCCAGTGCACTGATGAAAAAACTGAGTAATTTTGTCTTTTAAATTTTACAGTTGTGTTGCTACGTGGATCTTTTTGTATATGAAGCCATAACAGCTCTGCCTCAGGGTTAGGACCATTGGCTGGAAAAGTCTTTTGTTTTAGTGACTGCTAGTGAGGAGAGGAAGGAAGATGAGATGGAAGGAGCTATGTTGTATGCATCTAAAGCAGACGGTTTGCCTGAGGCCAGGGGAGCACCTTCCAGTTAAGAAGGGAAGAAGCTGTAGACAGCAAAACAACAATCATTCCAGTAATATGTGCTGAGGCAAATAAGTAGAGTGTGAACCTCTCCTTTTGTAAAGTCTAGTCATTTGGATTGCCCTGTCATCTCTAACACAAGTGTTGTTTCTCCCTGAGGAAGTTCTGTAAATGACCACAGCTATTGAGACAGAGGTGCATGGCACCTGAGACTGGAGTCCTGTTTTTAACCTTCCGCTTGACTATCAGGCTTTTTGTTAATGATGTGAATGTGTAGGCATTGGCCTTCATCAGCTTACGGGTTTTGTTTCTCCTTTGCTGAACTAGTGGGGTTTTTTTGTCTCTGATGAACTGAAAGTTTTTTATTACCTTCACACTTCAAGCAGGCAGAGCCATACTTGGATTTGAGATTGAATTGCAGTACTCCATTGTTGAGCTTTTGCTGTCCATCATGTACTATCCCAAATCCCTCTTCAGCTAAAGATGTTGCCTTGGGACAGGAGGAGTGAGGTGTGCCGTTTTCAGAGAATTTGCTTTTCATAATAGCTATGTGCTCCAGCCTGGAATCCCTGAACAGCCCCATGATGGCATAAACATCCATTTGTTTGGCAGGGTGTGTTATAACTCCACATTAAATGTAGATGACCCATTTGTGTTTGAAACCCCCTAGCCAGCTAGTCAGCGTGGCAGCAGTGGGGTTTTAAACATTAAGCAGGCTTCAGGTTGAGTATTTGCATCAGAGTTGTTTGGGTTTCTGCTCCTTGCAGAGCTTCCTGAGCTCGTTGTGATAAGTAAAACCAAGTTTACTTTGTTAAGCTCAGCAGTTCCCGGCACTGAAGAGAAAACAGGAGATTAAAATAAGACCTTTAGGAGACAAGTAGTAAATTTCTGTCTGTATTGGGGATGCAGGTGTATGACTTTATTCGCTAGTGATATGCACATTTCTTTATGCATGGTTGTGTGACCATGCATGCAGGTGTGCTGGCCCACAGTGGTGTACGGAAGTGATGCAAAAGGAGTGTAAAACTTGGTAAATGTGTGAACTGTAAAGACAGTAACTCAATACACTTTTCTATAGCTGTTGATCTCTGGTACTTAAAAATAAGTAGAATAGCAGATTTTTCAGATGAGTAAATTGTGCAAATCCATGCCTAATTTACATGTACGATCACCTTGACTGCTTGTACAAATCAGGTAATTGTGCATGCAAATAGCTAATTAACACAATTAGCTGATCTGCTGATGCAGTCTCAGGATCTCTAAGTGTATACTAGTCATGTAGTTGTCTTGTATCTGTAACCCAATTGTATGAAAAAAAATCTAAGCCCTGATAACCATTAGCAGGTGTGGAGAGTTGCTTATTTTTTAATATCACAGTTTTTTGGGCTTTGGGGTGGAGAAGTGTCTGATGGGGATCACAACTGTTATTGCAGTTGGGACCCAAGATCACTTAGGCTTATTAGAAAAACTTCACTTAGAAGTCACAAGCTGGCGTTGCTGCCGAAGCACGCTCCCAGCAGTGTGACTCTGGCGCTGGCAGGCTAGCTGGTCTGGTGGCATGAAGGCTGCAGTTGTGCCCATCTCCTATAAATTGTTCCGTGTGAGCTCAGGGCCACGCTAGTTTTGCCCTATGGCCTCACAAAAGTACCTGTGAACAATGCTTGTTAAATACCTACTTATAACTATTTTTGGATAAGCAAAATATTTCAAATTTTAAAGCTGCCTGCCTCCTTCCACCTTGGTAGAAAAGAATTTACTCAGGAAAGATTTAAAGGGCGAGTCTCCTGGTTTTATCTGTTTCTCCAGCTTGGAGATCTCCTCTTTAGCATTTGACTGCTAAGCAAAAATAGGGAAGTTTAAACATGCAAATTGTCAAAGTGTTGCAAGTGCATCAATGAACGGTAAATATGAGTCCAGGGGTTTCAGAAATGCGTTTCTCCCATCTTTGTTTCTTATTATTTTTATAGCTGTTATGGGGGGGATGGAAGCCCTTCGTCAGAGACATTAGTTATACTTTCAAAGCAAATGTAATGTGAACTTGCAATCGGTTCCTACAAATAACATCAGCACTTGTGGCTTCAGGTTGAGTCTACATAAATGTAAGTAAAGCATAATCTTCTGAAGGCATGTATTTCTTGAACGACCTTCTTAAAAATGTTTCCTAGTTAGAAAATTTGAACCTGTGTATTAGATTTGTGACCTACCTAATACGACAGTTGCCCTCTGAATTTCCTTTCTTACAGGTGTAGTTTTATTTTAAAACAAAGATGAAATATGCCAATACCACATAACTGCCAGGAGTCAAATCCTAGCAAGAGGTTTGTGTCCAAGACAGCACTGCTGTATTATCTTTTATATGCTTACTTTTCTCACATATCTATTTGTGGTATGTAGCATTTTCCTTACCCAGAGGACTTCAAAACCTGTTGAAAAGCAATGAGTTAGAGCCTGATTGTGCAGGGATTGTGTTGGCAAAAGGAGCACCTTCTTACATGCTCCATGGTAGCGCTCTCATGTCCTTAAAATCTGTTCTGTGAAGGGAATTAAATGTCGCCAGGAAAGCTGGGATACGTCTTTAAAAGAAATAAATGCTGTGAAATGTTTTACTGGCCACCTAGATGACACCAGACAAAGACCGGAGGGACTTCAGTGTAAGACTGCGCGTGAAAAGTCCTATTTCTGGTAGAGCAGTATCCATCTAGTGGTAGCTGGGTGCAGAGTCGGGGGAAGAGAAGAATGTCAGCCCTGATGCCATCACAAAGTCTTTCCCTTGAGGGTCCGGGTGTTTCTAAGCAGGTACAGAGGAAACCCCTCAAACATGGACAGAAAAATCTAATTAAAGGTGCATTTTTAATACAGCAGAATGAAAAGCAAAGTAGTGGAGACTTCCACAGTTCTTGTCTGCAAAGTACACTGTGAAGAAGCATAAAACCGACAGAGCGCCTCCTTTCTTTATCAAGCTGTGTAGTGGCATTATTTGAGGTGGGAATTTAAAAAAAACAAAACTCAACAACAAAAAAACCCCCAAACACCAAAAAAACATCCCCAAAACAAAAAACCCCCAACCAACCAAGTCAAGGCTTGGATGCTAGTTAGCGCGCTGATACTCGAGAGCACATCCAGCTCACAGCTTGCTCTTACCAGCTTCAGTGCCTGAGCCCTGAGAAGAGCTGGGGCCTTGCTAGTGTGTGCACAGGCTCTTCCCCAGCTTCCAGTGTGTGCTTTGCAATTTAAAGATGCAAAATTTATTGAACGAGAAATGACGATTAGTGAGGAGCTGAGGCCTATCTGCTGCAAAAGGGAGCTGGGGAGGATGCATGCTGGCTTTATTTCTGGCCATGTCAGGCTTTCACCTTTGCTGCCCACTTATTCTTTAAAGGAACAGTTGTTCCTTCAAAGTTGTTGTTAAACATCTTATTTAAGACACTGTTTTGACAAAAGCAACAGCTTTTATGATTTTATAACTCATTATTTCTCAATCTTAAAACTAAAAAAAAAAATAAAAATTGGTTGTTAACATATTTTCCATCATCGATCAGCCAAATTTCCCCATTGACTGTACTGGTGACCTGGAATTGAAGACTAATGGGAAAAGAGAAGAAAGCAACAAGAAAAAAAGAAGAACAGGCTGTTTTTAAGGGCCAAACTGAATGAGACTGGGGGATGAACAAGACTGAAATCCCACTTTTACCAAAAAAAGCCAAACTGCTTGCAGAGTTGGGGCAAAAGGCTATATGCTTAAGTCTCTTATAGGCGTGCGGTGTTTTTCCTTCTGACTCGACACTAGCAAGCCATTTATTGAGCTGTTTAGAAGTGGAAGGGCAGAGATTGTACTTAGTGATGGGGTGATGACGCTTACGCTTTCGGTTTGTTGAAATGCTGTTAATGAATACAGGCTTAAAGCCTTCTCTGAAACCTTAGGAATTACCTGTCTTTTATTTTAAGAGACAGCTCTTTTTTTTTTTTTAGATTGTTTATGCCCTCCTGGATTCAGTGGGAAAACTTCTAGCTGTGATGGGGTAAAATTCCCACTCCCTGCTATGTTTCTTTAAGGACAAAAGGAAAAGGCAGGGTTTATGTGCTCTAGAATGGCTTGTGTGCTTTTTTTCAGAAAGGATACACCTGCCAAGCAGTGAAGCAGCACCTCTGTTCCCAGGCCTCTCACTTGGATGGCCCTAAAAGTTGATGTTTTTTCTCGAGTTGCTCATAGACATTAAATAAACTGAAAACACAGCGTTGATGCAAGTGCCAAATTGCTGCAATATGCAGATGATTTCTGTGTCCTTTCCTGTCGAGGACTGTATTGCCAGTCGGTGAGGAGGCTGATTGCCTTTGCCTGATCAAGGGATGTTTGAGGAACAGCTGATGGCTTGAAATCCTCTAAAATAGAGTTCATGATTATGAAGAGGAGGAACGTGTGCTGAGAGTTGGTAGCCACTGTTTATCTAAAAATATGTGCCTGTAGTCACTCCCTCTAACCTGCAATTCAGGAGCCTGCTTGAAATCTCTCACATTGTGATGTCCACAAAACATCATCTCCATTATCTCTAGGTGATTAGAAGATAATATTCCCTTCTGGCAAAAGATGGCCTCTTCCTAGATATTTATGCCTTTGTCTTGCAGCCCATAGCCACTTGATGTCCCTGGACCTGAAGCCAGTAGCACTTAGGCTAATCTGTTTTGTACCACATGTAGGAGTATGCGGCCTCAGCAACGCAAGTCTCCATGAGCATCCTAGCCCTGGCTTCCAGGCAGTTTTAAATCCCATTTGAAATCCAGGGTGTTTATTTTTCAGTTTCTTTGTGATTGGGCCTTGCTTGGGTATTTTTATTAAAGCCCTGTGACAAAAACTGTGACAAGTGGCTTTGTGCCTCTAGCACAATGGAGTGCTCTGCAATAATGGTGTTAACTTTCCCACGCCCCCCAAAAAAATCTTCTAATGGAGTCATGGACAGCTATGCAGTGAGTTTAAGTGATAGTTTGTTCATCTCAGTCATTTCAGTTTTATTTGGACTCTGTCAATTGAAACCTGTCAAAATCCACTGCTCTGCAGCCAGCACAGAGTTAGTCTGTGCTCCAGGCAGGATTTTCTTGTGGCATGGTCTGAAAAGGTTACATGGACTTCCCCACAGCTTTCCAGTCACATGTCTGGTCTCGTGCACTGAGTGCATGTTTGGCTTCATTCTTGCCTTCCCTACCACAGCCACAGGGTCTCTGTTTACAATGCAAGCAAAATGCTGCTGGAGTTGTTTCCTTTGTGGGAGGGGATGAGAGAAGCAGTGACACGTGAGAGATGGTAATGATTCCTCATTATGATGGTACTGGGCACAATGTGGCGATACCCCCCCCCATCATTTCTTGACCCCTATTCCCATGAAATATAGGCTGTTACACCCTTCAGAAAGCAAAGGAAATGTGCCTTGGAACAAAGGAAAAAGAATTGTGTTTTGTGCCGCAGTGCCTTCATTTACAGAGTTTATCCTGGGAGCCTCAAGGCATCGCTAACTGTAACAGAAACTCGTACAGGGTGACTTAGTTTTCCTAGTGAATCAACAAGCATATTGTATTGACATTTAAGTTTTGAGGTCTTTGTATATCCCTGATGCAGGAACGAAGCTCCCAGATCAGCTGCTGCTGACGAGGAGACATAGATGCATTATTAGGGATAACTTGGTTTATCTCCTTTGACACTTTTCTGATATCTCTTGATCATTAAGGTCTGGATTAAGTGGGAAAAAACATTACTTGCACGGATGTTATGTAGCTTAGGCCTCAGATCTCTTATGAGAGAGTTTGGGTGCTTAATGTCTTTTAATTCAAAAAGAAAAATCAAAGTCTTGTGTACAGCTTCCTTCTGTCAGGTGTCTTGATGAGGGTTAGGTGAGCGCATAACAAACTTGGATATTTGAAAGTCACATTTCCAGCTGCATTTAATATGATTGTAGATAAAACACAGTGAAGAGGAAGGGATTGTTTGGGGGTGTTCTTGCATTTACTTAGTGGGTTTAATGAAGTTTAAGGTGTGCTACTCCGGGTTACTCTTGGGAGAGCTGTCACCTGTATCTTCTTTCCCATGAACTGACATCATGATGGTTTTTTGAAGCACTGCTGTGTCAGGAGCTTGCTGTACGTTCATCCCCGGCATCGGGAAGAGATGGCTCTCCGGCAGTGGCATCAGCAGTGTTGCACAGATGAGAGAAGGTGGTTGGCAGCTGGCAGGTATTGGTAGAGAGTAGGAAAAGTACGTCTTAATGTGTCTGACTGCCCCAAAAACATACTGATCTTTGGAGAAACGTGTTGGGTTTCAATATTTTGTTCCAAATTCCTACTCCACTGAAAACGTAGCTATTATTTATAATTAATAAATTAATGGCTTTCATCCTGAACCTGTAACAGAATGCAGAAATGAAATGTTTCTGTCTTTCAGCTTGGCAAGAAGTGCAGATTCATGTTTCACAGGAACTCAACAGGTGTTTCTGGTACTCCTGAGCTGATGAAAAATCAGGGAGTCTATCATATTGCTTCACTGTGATAGTAAAAACACCATGACAATATTGAAAGACCTGTTTGAGGCACTGATGTATTTAGCAGCCGGATGCCCCCTACCCATGGCAGTCCTTTATTTATCCTGGTTTGTTCCTTTTCAGTAGTTTTCATCTGAGCATTACGAAAAGTGGACTTCACCCTGTGAAGCTGTTACCATAACCATTTATGGATGGAGTACTGAGGCTCAGATAAATTGTGACTTTCCAAAGGTTACCTCGCATGCCGGTAGCACAAACAAGGGTCTGTGCATTGTTTCCCAGACTGCTACTTTTTCCATGCTTTCTTTAACCACGTGGGAAGAAATTAATCCCTACACAGGGTCTTGCACGACTTAGGTAAGAAAGGATCCCTTCAATTGTAAAGCGAGACCTTGTGCTGGTGCTGCACAGAGGGGTAAATTGGTCAAGAACTTTGTGGGCTGCTTTACAAAAGATAAATGACCAGGTGAAATTTGATTTGTGGAGAAGTCGCTTTCTCCTAGGAGAAAACAGAACTTCAGCATAAGCAGATCTTCAAACTAATGATGTAAAAATAACTTGGATAATAAAAAGCTGGTAAATAGACGTACGGCAGCAATCTGGATGTATGTGAGAGGCAAGCTAAACTGATCTGAGTCTGAAGGAACTTATTATCTTGCAAAGTTCCTCTGGTTTGACTCAGTCAGTGCTAGGTCACTTTTAGTTGAAGCAGGAAAGTATTTATTTGTAAAAGCCTGAAGTAATCTTCCTGTAAAACAATGCAAAAAAACTGCCCAACTGCAAGCTCAAGCTTGTTCAGAATAATCCAAATGTGTTTTGAAGGACTTTGGGGATATATTTCCTTCTGAAGATTCCCATTCTTCTGTATTTTCTTTGCCAAGTGAGTAATTAGTTATTCTTTGATTATTGCTTATCACTTTATACTTTTTCATGGAGGCAGCAAGGGACTGTGAGGCTGCTAATAGCTGTGCTCAGATCACCTTTCTTTCTCAAGCATGGTTTTGTTAGCTTAAAAATAACAGTGGGAGTAAAATATTTCTAAGTTCCTGTACATTTTTTTTTCTTACTGGTATCCTGAGTGCTATCCAGAGCATCCTCAGTGAATACCAGAAGTCTGTAGTCTCATCTTTCTTGCCTTGGATTGCTACACCCCAACAGTGTTGATCAACAGCATCGGACGTGAAAACTTGACTTAAGTGGTGTTAGTCTCTTCTTCATACCATAGTTGAGAATTTTCTTTCATCTTTTCAGATGTTTCTAAACATGGCAACAAGCGTGGCTCTGCAACAGATGCAATTCTTTCTAGGTCTCTAGGTAACATTTTAACCTGTGTAATGTTCACAGCATAGCATCGTAAGTAATATTCCAGGAAATACGCTGCCGCTTGTTAAAAAGGATAGGACCCCAGAGATGCCTTTAAATATGCCTGTAAAGTGAGAGGTGCCAAGAGAAAGATAATATGGCTGATTATAGTTATTTACCTTACATTTTCATTCGCCCTTAACTGGGTGTAATTTAGGGGCATGAAATCTCTTACTGGAAGTGTATTTGCATTAAACAGCTCTAAGCAACCATGAAAGTGCAGAAGCTGAAAAATTGACAGACTGGGTTCCTAGAATCCCAAAGTAGCATTTTTGTAATAGGCATACAAACAAATCAAATAAACATGTTTTGCTTCAACGATTTAAAGAATATGGTCTTTGGAGTAATTTGTCTCTCTTTTTTTTTTCTTTTTTTTTTTTTTTTTGAACTATCATTTCTAACCTTTTCATTGCCTATCTCTAGTTTGCAGCTCCTCCTAACAATCTGCAGCAATTTCCAACCCAGCTGTTGTGGTTGCAGAGCATTGCGCCTTTGTTTAGCTTTCCCTGAGCTATCAAATCGGCCTATAAAGGGGATTACCTGGCTGGTGGTGTTGCTTTTCAGGTCTGCACTTTTTAACAAATAATTGTTTCACAGTGGTTTCACCCCCACACCCCCCCCCCCAAAAAAAAGGCTCTGAAAACCAAACTTTACAGTTGGATGGAATCAAGTCTTGCAAACAGGTACTTTTTGGCTGGCTTTGATAATCCCCCTCTCTTCCTTTGCAAGTAATCATAAACAAGTTGAAACTAACTGCAAGGGTAGTGGATCTTTTCAATCAGGTCATGTTTTTGTAGCGAGACTTAAATTTTCCTGTGTGCTTTATTTTGAAAAATACCTTTTTCATCTACGTTGGTGTGTGCTAAGCCTGAGAAATCTATAATACAACTGTTTACTATTACATGGGTATGATCTTCCACCTCTACCTCCTAGTAGTCGGTCAGTTCTTTTATATCCATTGCCTCTCCCACAAGGCAGCTTAGCTGAAGTTTGTGAAATGTTGTGATCTTTGCATGAATGGAGTTATTGAAGTGAAAAGCATTTGCAATATTTATTTCAGCAGGTTGCGGAATTAATGACTAAGGAAGAAATACTGGTAAAACTTGCTTCTTATATGTACAATGGAGTCTTTAAGAAACTTAATTTGCATTTAAGAATGCAGACAGGTCTGAATTCATATTACAGTATGTATGCCCCGTATCATGCTGTGTTGAAAATTTTCTAATATATGTTATGAAAGATATTTTTAGTATTTTTTAGTGTTTTCTTATGTGGAGTGTTAAATGGAAGCTAGTGTCTGTCTTGCTCTGCTCAGTGCAAAAGATATATTTACCGTACTTGAGTGTCTTCAGTTTTGGTTCTCGTTTTGCAAACACAGTGCATTTTAATTAAGGCTTGTCACTCGACATCTAATGAATACATTTACTGTAATGTCTCCATCTTCAGGAGGTGAATTTGACTTAGAAATTGTCTCTCTCACAGAGGGGCTGATAATATCAGTTTAAAGATTTCTTCTTTTCCTGGGGAAGAGCAGTTCACGTGCTTTGTTTTGTTCTTGCTGGGTACTGGGTAGTAGCGCTTGCCTGAAGGATGGCAGAATGATACTTATTGCCAACATACAGACAGACAAGAAAAATCCCTAAAGACACACATGTACATTTAGCTCACAGAATGTACCTGCATGAGACTGTTTTTTTCCTTTTTTTTCTTTGACACAGTTTCAGAGGTGGTTTATTGATTATGTTTGGAAAGATTAAGAAACTCCTCTCCCCAAATCACACTTCTGTTAGCATATGAGAGGACTTTGATCAAATAAACAATGAATTGTCTAATACACACAGTAAAAAAAAAAAAAAATCCTATAGAAGCAGGTTTCAATCGACCTTTTACCTGTGCCTGTTTCTACCCTGGCGGGTGGGGTCTCTGCACAAGTAGGGTTGCTGTGCTCCTGTGTCTCCAACTCATGTTACCATTGGCGTTAAAACCCCTGCTTTTCATGTAAAATGAAAACCATAACTAATTTTACTGTCATGTAAATGCCATTTGATGTCCTGTTGTTGTTCAGGAGAGCACCAAACGTGAATTTGGAGTCTTCAAGAGGAAAAAAAACGAAGACTCCATTTTTTTGCTTTTCGGTGTTGCAGTATTTTGAACTGAAGTAATTTTCAGCTACTTAAATCAAGATTATATTATGGTGCTGTTTTCTGGTGTACTGTTATGAGGGAAAGGTTTTAGCCCCCAAGCTTCTTCTCCAGCCTCTTCTACCAGCAGCTTTTACTATCACCATATTCAAACTGTGTTATACCACCTTTGTTAGAAAATGCTGGGGTTTGCATGAAGGAAGGGCCCAGTGCAGAGTCAAGATAAAAGGGAGATGCTGGGGGGAACCCCCCAGGGCACAGGAAGGTGTCCTGCCCCAGCAGGGAGGCTACCCACCTCAGGGGTCTCCTCACCTTCCCAACCCTCTGCCAAGAGTGCCGAGCAGGGCTTTGTGCGACAGCGAAATGGCAGGGTCAGGCAGTGCTTGTGGCGTAAAGCGGTTGAGAACGGGACGTGCAGTAAGAGTGGGAGGAGGCTGGTGGGATCCCCTGAGAGCATCCCATGTGGTGTGCAGTGTGGGGATGCCCAAAAGAGAGGCTGACAGGGTGGCTGATTGCTCATTGTCCTCAGACATCCTGGTTGGGGACTGACTTGGCAGGTAGTATCTGATTCACTCGCAATCATCCAGTGCAAATGTTTGGAAAGTGCTATTGCATCTGTTTTGCGTGTGAGGAATCGCATCGTGCCGAGAGCAAAGACCAGATTTTCAGATGTACTTAGGCACTCATGCTCCGGTGTCCTCATCCAGGGTCCTGGAGGAGCTCGGTGATGGCAGGGGGAAGCGAGGCTGCCTCATCCACATCTCACCATGGGGCTTGTCCCTCCACCAGCCCACCCCTGACACAAAGGTGGTGGGAGCAGGTTGGCACCCAGATGCTCTGTCCTCTGGCTGCTGTGGAGGGGCAGGGAGTTAAGTGCTGTGAAGGGCCCTGAAAGGGCTGCCTGCAAGGTGCCAGGTTATGGCTAATGACAAACACGTGCCACTGATAGGTACATGCCTTTTTTGACCTGCCTTAATTCTTCTGGCCGGGCATTTAATTGCCAGGGAAAGGTATAGACAAATACAGTAAGAAAGCCAAACAAGTTGGAGATACAGCAAGGTTTACAAGGAAATACGTTTTAGAAAGATTTTTTTTTTTAATTAATCGGGATTTTGTTGTCAGGCTAAAACAGACTAAAAATAAACAGCTGTATAGTACTTCATTAAGCTGCCTGCTTGGAGTGATTTTCCCATTGATTAGTCTCAGGGCTAATGCTGGTTCATTCCTCATTTCATTGCTAATTAACATCAGCTCTGCTCCTGACCACTTGACCGCACTCTCTCCGTGAACATGTGCTGGTTTGGCAAGTAATAACTGCTCCCTCCTTCTTAAAAGAGAGAATTAAGGGAGAAAATAGCTATCGAGTGCAGATCTCTGGCTGCTCCTACTATAAGGAGAGCAAACTGTAAAACTGTATCGGCCTGTATGAAGGGTAATAAACATAGTTTACAGAGCGCAGGAGTTTGATTGAGGAACTATGTAAATACAGATGATGAGCTCAAGCTGCTGTATGAAACGACAGGCTTGGCTCCCCCCTCCATCAGCCGAGTTGATTCAGGCTCTTCTGGGATGCTTGCGGTGCAGATTACCTGACCCCAGGGTCTTACGGCCACCAACCATCAGGGAGAGAGCTGCTTTGGATGGGCAGCACTTACTTTTCCAAGTCTGCGGTGTTCTGGGAGTCCCAATAATGAAATGCATTGGCAATGGGTACTGCAAGAGCAGGAAACGTAACGCCACTATTATAGCTTTGTCAGGCCACTTCCACGCAAATGGAATATAGATGAAAATAGGGGAATGAAATACTAGAATTGGCATGGATGCACTCTGAGAAAATATCTAACAACGTTAATGAAATTAGCAGCCTCTGTTCTGGGTGAAAAGGTCAATTTTTCCATAAAACCCAAGTAAACTGGCATTTTGGAAAACATCTACTAAACTTGGCACAGAATAAATAACATTATCCCAAAGTCTTGGTTCAATTCCAGATCATAGCATTTTCTTTTAATTGAATTGGGTATCGCATTTCATTTTCAGAAAGTATTTTTTTTTATTCCTACATTTTGAAGCATTCATATCTCAGAACTAATTGGAAACTCAGCCTTATACAAATCTATCAATTGGGAACAGTCACTGGAGAGAGAGCTTGCCTGAGTGATAATCCTTTTTTACCTACTTTTGAGCAGAATCCTAATTCATTTGTTCATCAGTTATATACTTTGTATATTTCCACCGTTAATTTAATGGATTTAGGGCACAGTCTTGCAAACACTTCTGCACATGAGTAACTTTATTCATGCAAGCAGGCTGCTCATGTGAGTGAAATTAACCATGAGATATTTGTAGGATCAAGCTTTGCAGTTGTATGTATCCACACACAAAGCCACTGCCTTCCTCATTCCCCTTCTTTGAGCTGTAGTAACAAGAAGCATCTTTTACTCACATGAGTTAAAAAAAATAAATAAAATTTAGTAACTGTACTAATTATGATAAGAAAGATAGAGAAGTCACTCCTGTATTTAAGAAGGAAACCACTCTGGGTCAGGAAGGACTGCCTCCTCATTAAGTAATTACGTATTGTGTAATTGGTTACATCATGTAGCCTTCATGGATGGTTCTGGAATTGGCATCAGAGCAGAGACAGAAGTGTAGAAAATCCCATGTTATTGTCAACTAACTCTAGAGAAGGCTAAAACCTGATTGTGCGACAGACTCTTTGTTCAGCTGGAAAATGGTAAATGGAACCTTGCATCTTGTTCCCAAGATATATCCAGCATCTCCTCTTTTTAAAAAAAGATGCTTACAATATTTTTAACTCTTCTTATGATACTTCCATTTCCAGTCCTGGTGAAATACAAAACAGAACAACAAACAAATTTACATTAATAATAAAAATGAATAAACCCAAGAAAAAGATTTCCTTGGATGCTTCTGAACTATAAGGAGTCATGTTTGAGGACGTATCTTGGTTTGGTCTCTTTCTTTTGGTAGGTTGGTAGTTACACTCTCCTGCTTGCATTCAGGTATTTCATGTTTTGCTCTCCTGTGGGTAGGTATTAGGAGATGCTAAAATACCGGTTCATTGATAGCACAAAAATAACACCAAAGTTGTGTTTTCTTCCCTCTCATTTCTGTAGTGGAGTAAGCATATCCATGTAGTTATGCATGTATGTATTGGGAGCGAGCGTAGTTCTTCTGCAAGACAGTGTCAAAGCCACTTGCTGGTTGTCCCATGTTAAGCTGAGTTTTCTGGGCTGCTGTCCTGGGTGGCAGCTTCACAGGATGCATGATACAGGCTAACGCCTGTGGGCAGAATCCAGGGCACAGGAAGAGCTCTGGTGCCTTCCTTGCAGGGTTGGAGGGGACTCCAGTGGTGATGGGGAGAAAAGCAAGCAAATGAGCCAAGTGCTATGGGAAGGGCCATGGCTTGGAGGTGGTGAGTGCCTGGAGTATTGCAGTTTTGGCTAAAGCAGTAAATCTGTGGATGCTTCCTTACCTGGTACCAAAGTATTTAATAATGAAGTAGAAATCTGGATGTGTTCTGTTTTTTTTCTTCTCTGCCTCTTCATTCAAAAAATGTCAAAGGAAGGAACTAAGATGGCATATTTTAAATAAGATCTTAGTGGAGGCTGGTTTTGGGAGATTTTGTGATCCTGGCCTATTTAGGATCTAAGCCTTACAATAAAGATGCCTTTTCTGGAATATTTTCTTAAAAAGAAAACGACTCCTTGAGTTTTCAGATTTTAAAGTTACCATGAGGGCCTCAGTTGTTTGAACTGTAAGCTGGCATATCATATTAAACAAGCTTCAGTAGCTTCTTGAATCACTACAGGCTAGAGTTTGGTGAATAAAGTACGATTAATAGCTCTTTCAGACCTCTGGATGGACACCCAAAGGAGAAGAATAATACAGTTGCAGTATTACAAGTCAGCAGCATATTAAACATTTTTTTTTTCCTTAGGAAAGGATTTCCTGTAGAGGTCCTGAAGAAAAATAAGTTTCATTAGTCGAGCGTCGAGCAGAGATAGAGCAACAGGATTGATTGTAATAAGCCTCTCCTTTTTACCGAAATCCATTACTTTCTGAGCTATTAAGTGATGAAAGGGATTAAGAGAATAAAAAAACATAAGCGCGACTGTATTCGTAAATCTAATAAAGTTGATAACAGTAGAGCATTTTTGTGAAATTTGCAAGTGAATTTATAACATCCTAATCCATTGGCAGGCAGCGTTGTGCTGCAGAGGGAAGGGGGTGCACTGTGCATACAGGATAAAAATGCAAGAGCAGAATTTCTGGCCAAGAAACCTCTTTTTTTTTTTTTTTTTTCCATATGGATATCCATATGTTTTATCACAGATTCCATACTTGTGGTGCCAAGATCCATATGTTTAGCTTTTGCTCAAATAAAAGACTAAAATAATTCTTCATTATCTCTTTCTTCTTAGCTGGTGTTTTTGTAGACATAACCAAATGTGATGCTAGATGTTTGAGGAGTACCCATATAGGATGCAGTTGGATCTCATCAGAGGTATTTAAAACCAGTACCAAGGGTGTTCAAGGGGTGGATTATCTTCTAGGTATAATGCCCCTTGACATTACTCAAACAATGCAGGGGGTGCTGTCATCTGAATGCAAGATCCTGACAAGGCTTTTCCCCTATAAAAAAGAAGCTCCTTTGGGAGCAACAGTGAGAGTTTTCCTTTTTATTTTATTTAATTCTTGACCTGCACCTCTGCCTCTGTGCTTCTGCTGAGGGGTGTGTGATGCACAGCGATGACACAACAAAGCTTTATTTTGCTTCTGTCTTTTCTGCTTGCCCAAGGCCTACAGTTGGTATAATAGCAGCAGAATTTAGAAGTGCTGATATAGAGAATCTGGGGTTGGCGTAAGGATGGTGCATCCCCATCTCCTTGACATGACCCAGTCTGCTCTTTGCCAAGCAGATATCACTAACTGAGAATTGTGCCTAATAAGGTTTTATTTTTCCTTTTCTCTCTTCTCCCCCCTGCCTTTTGACAGAAAAGTTGATATAATGCTTGTAAAAGTGTAAAACTTAATTCAGTGTCCATGGTTAGCCCATGGAATAGGTGCCAAGTAACCATGAATAGTAAGAGCTGCATGTTGGCTCTCCAGTCGGATCCCAACCTCACTTGGTCTTCTAGTCCTTGACTCTGCTGGGACAGCACGCAGCAAAAAAGCAGCTCTGGGTGTGCGTTTACTTCTCTTGGCTGGTTGATTGCCTACCAGCAGGTTCTGGCTGTCCTATGGCTTTGGCACTTTTAACTTGTGTAAGGAATACACTGTAATTTTGAATAGGAGAAAATTAGGGTAGTCGTAACTGCAAACATTACAGCACACAGTTTCAGAATAAAGACAGCAATGTGAATATTTTATTCACAGTTCCTGCCTCTAGCCCGTGAAATGTAACCCTGAGGTAGACTTGGGGTTATGCTTTATCCTCTGCATTCCTGACAGTAATAGAAATTATTGTGAAAGGTTAATAACTCTTGTGCATCACAGATGTATTATCTTTCATGTGGAAGAAACAAAAGGCAGCTACCTCTCTGAATAAACCAAGCAGTAGCATCTTGACTTCAGAGAGGAGACAATCAATGCTGTAAGAGCCCCACAAAAGCAGCTACAACTTGGATAGCCTCATTATATTAATTTTCAAGCTAACCCCGTTCATCAGAGACAAAAGCAAAACTTAGCACTGATATCATTCAGAGCAGACATGGCTCCTGATATTATCTGTACATAAGCTGTAGAGTAACTTAACCTTTCTTTTGAGATATACTTGTAAAAGTATCATCCATTTGAGGTTGAATTTAGTTTGCATTTCAGTGGAAATAATCCATCAGTTCTCAGCTCTACCTTTGCTTCTTGGGGTTGTGGCTCTGGCAAGGTCCGTGGCAGCTTTGCAGTGAGTTGCCAGTTGTGAGCTACCTCATGGGTCTTGATTGACAGTGCAGTGAGCCACTAATCAAAAGAGATGGCTCGTGAGGCATGCCCCATGCATGGTGGCCTTCTGCGTGTGGCAGTTCCTGGGCACAATGGTCAGACATCCTAGTTCGACCTCCCTGGCCCATGTATGCCATCCCCACTGGAGATGTCTCAGTGTGAGGAGCTAGTATTTTCACCTTCAAGTTGGCAAGAGGTTGTCAGTCACTCGTTATATTCATACAGGGACCATAGACTCTAAATAAAATGTGCAACTCAAGCTAATTGTCCAGAGAAATTGAGTGACACCTTTCTTCCTTGCAGAAATTATTCTCTTGTGAAAATGCTGTGCTCTTTTTTTTTTTCCTTCTTTTCCTTCCCCCCTCCTCCTTCCCCCAGTGTTTGAATACCAGATTGAGCTAATTTTAAGATTCCTCAGGGCAGTGGCACTGCATTCCTTCCACTCCGCTATTCCTTACCACATTACCTCACTGCATCAGCACTTGTATCTCCTGCTGATGGCATCCAGTTTCCATTCCATTCACAGCAGCCAAGGATCATATCTCTGATCCACTTAGAAACACAATGATCTCTACCCCTGAGAATGCAAACGCTTTCTCAGTCAAATCTATTGATCTACAGGGCTCTATTTCTGGCTTTCCATTCACTCACTCGATGTTTGGGATGCTGCATATTCTTTCTGGGGAAAGAGTTAACTTGGCTACTAGGAACTCGGTGAAGAACATTTCTGCAGAATCCAAAGATAGATGTGATCTCTTATGTATTCTTGTGTCTGTACAAATACTACACTTCTTAACTGAGCAGAACGAAAACCTCCCAGCCAGCACTGTGACAATGATAGACCTGAGCGTGCAATCGCATTCTTATCTGAAGCTGATTCACTGGGCGTGCTAATGTTGAGTTGAGACAGGCAAGCACATGCTGACTTCTGCAAGGAAAGAGGTAAACAGTTTACATATGGTCTCCAGGCTAAGGGGACTTACAATCTAAAAAGAAAAGATGAGACCAACAGGCAAGAGCATTGGATGTGGAGAATGATGTGGTTTGACAAACACACAAAATCAGCGGAAGTACAGAAATTTTTCTGAAGAGCATTGCTGCTGAGGAGCTTGGCTCCGAAGGGCTTGACTCTGGGCGCTCTCAGAATTGTAATCATGAAGAAAAACATGGATTTGTGGGGTGAGTATTCTAGCTTCCCTGCTCAGATTATGTATTGAAATAGGCCCCTGCAGGAGGCGAGCCCAATGTATGCTTCAGATGGTCCTCAGGAAGTCCTTGTCTTCCATCACTGGTAGCACAGGCTATAAATACACCTATGTGCTTAACTTTGGCCTCATTGGTGTTCAGAAATGTTCACCATCACCCCCAGATGGGATTTAGGTTTTTAAAATGTAGGATTTTCAGGTATTTTTCAAGACTGACCTTGAACTCATGTTTAAAAGAAATCCAGGCACCATGATCTTGAGTGAGCTATGCCTCAGTTAATTTAATTATCTAAACCTTAGACAATTTTCAAAATATTACCCATAATTCATATCTTCCAGGTTCCAGCTGAGTGCCCAGTTTTTTCTTCTTGTACATGACAAATGAAACCACTGTTTCTGTGTCTTTTTTTTTTTTCCAAATCCAGGTGTTAGATTACCGCTTGGTCTAAGAGAAGACTTCTATTATTCAACACGTAGACTGCTGGGGGGCATAGTAGCTAACCTAGTTTGGCCTTGATTGTGTCACTGGCTCTATAGCTAAAGGTGTTCCCCACCTCTCATGGTGTTCAGTCTAACAACAGATCCTTTATATGTAAGTCAAACAGGCAGGGTGGGAAAAGTCCCAGATGAAATAATTCTGGGGTTGATAGCTGTGATTATATACAATGATAATCTTTCTTAGTATATCTGTGAAGAGTACTGGTGTATGAAAGAATTTGACTTGTGAAAGAGTATTACATTTTTACATGGAAACTTACACTGAAGTTAAACAGATACTGGATCCTGGTGTGCAGGATTAGTCTGCAGTCCAAGGTGAGCTACCTTACTTGACTTTCTCCTTTAGCCACAAAAGTTTTCTTCCGCTTCTTTTGTGAACTTTGCCTGCAAAGATGGGTAATAGGAAATAACTAGTGCACTTGGTAGCTTTTTCCCACGTAGTTAGCTCCTCTAACTGTTCAGCATGTTTGTCAGCATTTCCAAATTTAAACTGAGGGAGGGGCAGGAAATTTCTCTTTCCTAATCAAAAAATGCAGGAAGAATCGTATAAAAATATGAACACTGACATTAATATGCAATGAGATATAATGTCCTTGTCTGGACACTTCATTGCCTTGACAGTAATAATTTAATTTAATGATCTAAAACTTCAGGGGCATAATAGTGTATGGATGATCCTTCCCTGCTTACAGACATGAAATAGGCTTGTACACATACACGCCCCCACACACATGAAAGCTCTCCCTCTCTTCACCTTTCCAGCAGGTACAAACCATTGAACAACTTCAATTCCTGCAGAAATCGTGGGAGTGGGCGGGCATCTTTTAGGAAAAGCCCAGAGCTGCTTGCCCCAGTCTTTGATAAATCCAGTCCTCTTGACTCTAAATCCTGTACCTTAGCTGCCTTCTCTCACCAAATGATACAGATTGTAACTCTTTGGCATAAAATAAGAAAGACTAATTATAATTACTTTGAGGACTTTATTACTTTGATTTTCAGTCCTTGCTCCTAATACACTGTTTGCTAATCCCTTCCCCTCTGAAAGAAAAAACATGGAACCCTTTCCATCTACCTCCCTTCTCTGTATGTGCACGTAACACATCTATGCACACAGCACCCGTAGGTCTCACTAGGAGGGAATGTCTTCTCTAGCAGGTTATTGTGACATGCCTGCTGCCAAAAAGGTTTTTGTACAGGTCTGTGCAGCGGCTTTATAAGATTTCAAGCATCCTTCTTCCCACCCCCATCTCTCTCCCCTTTCCAAATAAAGAATTTCCAGCAGTGGCACATTTGCCCTCTGTAGACGTGTCACTACTGTTGTATTACAGGGTTTTGTTTTGTTTTTTTGCCAGCTACTTGACATTGTTTTACAGCTGGACTGTGTGGCTATTTCCAAAAGGCTCAGCTAATTCTGTTGTCCTTTTTTATCAAGGAAATTCTTGAGAAACCACAATAAAGCAGCTGTAACCCTGGCGATGGTTACAACTGCAGCCAAAAATAAAAATCGGTGCTTCATGCATTTTTCTTAATGAGGGTATAGGCTTTTTTTCAGTGTGGTCCTTGACACCTAGCCAAGTTAGGGCTTGGCTCTAAATGTTTAGAGCAAGTTTTATAAATAGCCCTAGATCGACGGGGCATTTCTCTTCCCAGCGGCGCACCCTCTCGGGGCTTGGCCCTTCTTGGGGCTGCTTGGAGCAACTGCTCTTGGGACATGATGGAATATCAGCAATGAGCCTCTTAGGCCACAGTAGCCAAATACTTGGCAGGAGGTGCTGATCACCTTGCGTTCCCATTGGCTTGGAGAAGGAGGCTCAGCATCTTGCAGAATTAGGCCCATAAGCTTTTGTTATTAATAACTGCATTTGTGTTCATTTTGCTTACAGACAGGATTTATTTGGCTTTTGACCGCCAGTGAAAGTGTCCCTATAACTGGATTTTTATGCTTTCTTTGTACAAATAGAAAACCTTGGTTTATTTGCCAACTCAAGAGTTTACAAATGTGATTTTTTTTTTTCTGTGGCACATAACATGACTAGTAAATGGGCATGAAACAGCTTGATGCTGGGATTTCACAATGTTCCCATAGGCAGAAGAGAGGGAGATGCGGGAAGATGAATTAAAACTTCGGGAAAGTTCAGTCAACAAAATAAGAAGTGCAGACACACTGATTTATAAAGATACTATAACTTTTCAACATGTACTTTCAAGCTGAAGGACTGCAGTAGGGATTTAAAATATGACTATTTAATTTTTTAAAATTACATAAATTAAGTGAACAGCCCATTAATGGGATGCCATCAGGATCACATGGCCAATTCAGTTCAAGTTATATTATCTTGCTGGCCGGATTTGAATAAGAATTAAGAAATTACTATTCAAAGTAGTATGGGACATTGATCCTCATTCACAATGAAATTCGTCACCATAACTACCTGGAATTCCACTGCTTTCACAGAGGTGTTCCACTGAATCTTCTTTATGGAGCAACTAGAAGGCAATTGTATTAGTCGGAGGAAAAAAGCTGCTAATTAGTTGTTCTGCCTACATACTAAATGAAGTCTCGTCTTGCAGAGAGTTCACAGATAAGCAGCGAGACATGTCTAATGAATGGTAACCCAGATCCAACAGACGGCGAACTTCCTCCAGTTGGTCCACCGCTTGACTAAAGGTTCACCTCAGGGGCTATTTATCTGTCCTAGTGAGAGCAGCTTGCCTCTTTTTAGCAGCTGATACTTCGTATTTGAACTTGGAAAATGGAAGCATGTGTGTTAGAGTTAATAAGCTAAGTGATGCACTTTAAGGATAAGTTGTTCTCGGTGAAATATCTTCCAGAGTCTCTGTTAACTGAATAATGAAAATTCACCATTACCTACAACTACTTAGTTATTTGTCACAATTTTGGAAATCTATTTGAAAACACCTAAAAATGCCAACTTAGTTCAGTGTTACACTACATCAAGAATGTGTAGAGAGTAAAACAAAAAGCTGCTATGAATAGTCAGGCAACACATGTTACAGTTTAAAGAAACAAAGTTAACATTATTAATCTTAACTATGTTCAGTTTATTTTATAAATATCAATTTTACCAAGCAACAGCATTTTTTCATTGACTTCACTGCAGTGCGTTTCGTCTAATTTCTGTGATAATTAAAATTTGATAATCAGAATGTAATTCTGCTTTTGCACCTTTTTTTTTTCCTCAAGTTTAACTCCATTGACTTGCTGCTAATTTACACTGCAAGACTGTTAGGCTTAGCGGGTCACCATGTTGAGATCAAAACCTTTTAAAACCTTTACTGACAGAGAACACTTGGAGTGGCAGATGCTGAGTATTTGCATTGTTAAGCATTTACAAAATGTGATAGTTGTATATAAATACTGAAAGGAACCAGTTAGTTATACGTCCGCACATCAATTGAAAAGAGCATTCTGGAGTTTGCAGTCCACAGAGAGAATTGCAGTAGATGGTCATGAATATTTGCGTTGCTGACTGTTACCTGATGTTTCATAAACTGGTACCGGTATCTGATGCAATACAGATGTGTTCCCTTCAAAAGACTGGCAAAAAAAATTTAACCATGTTATTTTTTTTATGAAGTCTTTTTAGCACCTGTGCTCCCCTAAGGTCACAAAACACTATCTTAGGCTTGTTTTCCTCTTTTTGCTTAAAATGAATAGCTACAGTAAGAGTGTGGTAGGAAGGAGTGATGTCAGGATGACTGTCGGTTTCAATAATCCATTTTAAATAATTGCAAACAAAACATAAAAAGTTTCTGTGTGATTAAGTTAAGCAAACTACCACTCACTGATGGTTACCTATGTTCTTAGATAAGAAATAAACCCACACTTTTTTCTTTTTTTATTCATTCTGTAGCATTTTCGCATATCTTTCACTGCCACCATCTCACCAGCAATGTAATGGGAAGGGTATTTCTCATAGGTTTCATAGCTATGACTAGAAGCAGAAGAGCCTGAAATCTCAGAGGAAAGGCTAGACTAGTAAGATCTGCATTCACATTTGCAGTCCTAGTTGGATCAGAGACACTTCTAGAGAAGCAGCTGGTGATGATCTGAATAACGATCTGAATTTGACCAAAATTCTAAACATTTTGATTTAGCTAATGTGCTGAAATTGATCTTGAATAATATTTGTTTTTGAAACACAATATTTAACTTCATTTTAGATGGTTACTTAGTATCAGTGTTCTGGTTTTGACATTTAAATTCCAAGTCAGTGAAGGTCGTAGATAAAGATGCCAACAAGGCTGTGCTCTGCTATCTTCAGAGGGTAATGAGAGAGGAAAATTATACTCTGAAAACTCACAGTTTTCCGATGGAGCATAAACTACAACCAAAGACTTAAAAAACAAACTTATTTTACTCATCTTTTTTGTAATCACTTAAGCTGTAAATGCAAGCTTGAATTTTACTTGATGAGCTGTTGCAGTACATGAATTGTTAATTCCTGTGCTGGCTGTACACTGGTATTGGTATATGCTTTGTGTGGTGGGACCCTGATTTGGAAAACCAGAACAAAATTATTTGGAAAGAAGCAAATCAAGGAGGATGATGTGGGAACTGACTATGAGCACAACATGCAATTATTTTTCGTGTGACTGTAAATGTTAGCTAGAGGAAATGAAATGCAGAGTCCATCGAGCTGGTCTTCTGACAGCAGCCTGGGACGATTTTTTCTTTTTAAAGGATATTGAAGTGCTATTTTGTGTAGTGTGGTAGCAAATACAGACTTCTGTCCCTTTGTTCTGAGCAAAATACAGGCATGTAACAAAATGACAGTTTCTACCACACAGTGACTCAGCTGAGACTGATTTTTAAAAGGAGGTTTTCTGAAATTCCCGTAGTTTGCTGCTCTGTTTTTTCTTCTTTAAAGGTTTCAGTTTTCACTGCCTTTTGAATACTTTTGCCCTGTCTACAGAGTTTTGTTCATCTGGCCAAGGAAGAGAAACCCTTCAGTGGGTTTTGTGTGGCTAAGGGCAATTAACCAACAAAATATGGAATAGATTTGTTGCAGGGTCAATAAAATTTATTTTACTTTATTAAAAATAAATCCAGCTAAAACTAAAGTAGTAAAAAACCCGAACAAACAAAAAACCCAACAAAACCAAAAACCCAGAAAAGGGGGCAAAGCACTTCGGGCAGGTGTGTGTTGGGGGATTTTTACAAACTAGCTGCTTAGAAGCTGGCTGGCAAGTCTTCTACCTGTGTGTCGGACCACTTTTTAATGGTTGTTTCATCTCCTTACTTGCCTCTCATTTTAATTTTGCTTGTCTAATGGAAACGTAAAATAAGTTTACATGACACCAGGATGGAAAACTTACGTAGTTCCCCAATTCACAAGTCTTCTGCTGCACATAGATCAAGGGGAGTACTTGACCTCCAGTGCCAGGAACTGTGAAAGGTCAAAAATTAGTATCTAAGCAAGGTGTGTGCTTTTGGTTTTTTGTGTTTGGTTGGATTTTTGTTTGCTTGTTCGTTGTTGTTTTGTCTGGTGTTTTTTCTTTTCTTCGTTTGGTTTAAATTCTTTTTCTTTTGAATACGCATAAATGCTTTTGTATGCAAGACCCATATTCATGCAACAATGGTGATTTGATCACAACTCCTGTTGAAAAATGCATAGTAAGCACCTCTTGTTTTGTTTTTTGTTTACTGCCAACCTGCATTGGATCACATAGCTCAGGAGAAGAAAAAATACTTTAATTGAAATTTGGCTTTGCATTTCTGTCTCTTCTGTTGTTTTGAGTTTTGGTTCAAGACAGTACTTCGGCTCATCCTTAGGGTGAGCTTGGTTCAGGCAGGCATGCAAGGCTATGCTCATCTTTAGTGCTACTCAGCAGGAGCTGAAATGTTGCCTAAATTCCAAGCATTTCCCTCCGGCATTGGCTGGGAGGGAAGCTGGGACCCTCCTTCCCAACCTACCTCCCATTTGCTGCAGAAGCTGGGGAAGAGTTGCAGCTCGGCCCCATTTTATTGCCCAGTAAAGCCTGTGGCAGGACTCCCAGTGCCTCGCTGGTGGTGGTGGTGTCATTGCAGGGGGAAGAAAGGGCCCGCAGTAAAAGAGGGATGGTGCCTTCCCTCTGCCGAGGCTGCATTAATGCAGCAGTGTAGCAGCAGCTGTCCTTTTTAAACAGCTTTATTTGTATTTTTTTTATCTCCCATAGAGTAAGCTGACCAGATTTGCAGTTTATAAAACTAGGACAGCCTAGCAGGGGATGGGGTTGTCCACGCACCATCTTCAGGGGATAATAATATCTGTCAGAGAATGACTGCCATGACAACTGCAGAGAAAGGTGAATTGCTGTGTGCGGGTACCCACAAAGCCCGCAACAAAACCAGTTTCCTTAATGAGAGAAAGATGGGGGAAGCTCCCAAATTAGGTGCTGGCTTTCGTTAGTGCTGGAGCAAAGCGTGTGCTGAACAGTTGAACTCATGACAATGTGCTCCTGTAAACTCTTCACCTCAGTATTGTTTAGAGAGAAGAAGGGTTGCAAGAAGTGGTTTAAATAAATAAACAGAGCTAGCAAGGATCCTTTCAAGCTCCAGGTTTGCAGCTAGAAGTAAAATATTGTGGATAACAGAAAGAAATTGCTCTCCTACAAGCAGTGTTTTTCTTCTTGCACTGTGGGTCTTTCTTTGTACCAGGCACCCAAGTGCGGCTCCTCCGATTTCCTCTGTCTCAGCTGTCAACTAACCCTGGCTCAGTGGGACGCTGGGGACACGCTCCAGGGGCTGCCTGTTTTATCTGGCTCTTCCCAAGGGGCTGAATTAGTGGGGTGCAGCAAGGGAAGGCAAAGCCATGGTACTGCGTTCGTTAATGTAGCTGCCGGACGAACAGCAACTGCTGGACAAACCTTCTGCTGGTTTGTACGCTCGCCTCAAGTTTTCAAGGGGAAAGATTTTTCCCTGTGTATTTTTAACTGATTTGTAGAGAAAATGAAACACAATTTGAAACAATCTTTGTTTCTTCTGTTCTGTCAGGGCCTCCAGGGCAAAGAAGAGCAAATAGCCCCAAGCTTACTCAGCGTGTTTGAAATCCAGCCGTGTTTAGAAACCTGCTGGTTCCACCAAGCCCTGTTTACTTGTTGCTTGCAGGACAGCTGATGCTCTGTTCCCTTACCTGGTTTGCTTGTTCCCAGAGGCATTAAAAGTAAGGATTACAAACTTGTGCATATAGAAGGGAGGACTGGATTACCTGGGGAAGATTCTAATAGCGTGGCTGTCACTTTTTCACTTTTTCTCAGCCTTTAAAACTGTAGTTTCAGTCTCACATCTTTGCTTCTGCAACAGTAGTATACGTACATGCATGTACATGCACATATACATATACACCTCTCTAACAGCCACCCAGACTTGGATTCTACTCTTTCAAAGTGCTTTCCAGTCTCTGAACTGAATCAGAGGTACTCAATAATATCCTTCGATTTGGTTGCTAATGCTGATTACCACCATGTACCCCTGGTGCTGCTACAAACCAAGCCATTTGGGTTTTTCCATCAACAATTAATGTTTCAAATAGTCAAATACAGACAAGTCACAGCTGTGTCATAACTTGGTGAATGTCACAAGGAGGTAGATTACTTAATCAGTATGTTTTAACCAAATCTTTTAAAGGAAACAGGAATATTTTTCTTTTTTTTTTTTTCTTCTTTTAATACAGCGATAGGACCAAATTTAATGAAAAACTGGGACAGTAACTCAGATGCTTTTTCCTCTTTAACTTGTAGAAGACAGAGAAGTGATAAAAGCAGGACGAAGATTGTATTTGTTAAAAGCCTCTGATATCTTGAAAGTGATATGCATCATTCCATTTCTTGGCTTTCACTTCTCTCTAAACAATTTAAAGACAAAAACTAGACCATCTGTTTTGTGTACACATGTGGTTATCTATTTACCCACACACATCAGTGTGTGCACATGTATATATAACCATGTACCTCACAGGTGTACTTTTGGAATGCTCCTTGGTGATTATGTTTTCTCCAACTCCTAGATTTCAGTGTTTGACCTCCTACTTCAAAAAACCAAGAGATTAAGCAGGACCCATTATTTTGACATCAGATGCAAGCCCTAAACGGTTGCTAGGATACAGGATGGTGCACTATGATATTACCTTTGTGTAAGGTTATATTGTCTTAAGTGTGGGGAGCGATTCATATTATAAATCTCAGTAAGTTGATAGAAGAGATAACGATTGCTGCTCTTACACTGTAATTAAAAGGAGAGGAATGTGTATAAAACAATTTGGTCATATGCTCTGCTTTTATTTGGACAGTAAGTGAAGCACTATCAATAAGCAATTTCATTACAGTCAGTACGGGTTTTGTCTACTTTCACTTTCCATCTACATTAATTTAGAGTAACTTTACGGGTTTATTATTGATTGACAGCAGTTTAAGCAGTGCTAAAATTTGGCTGTGATGTCAGACCTGTTAATTTTCTCTCTTTATTTTTCTTTTGTGATCATATTAATTGAAAGTTGGCTTCCAATTGCAATTCAGGGTTGTTATCTTACACTTTATATAGGGCTCAAATGAGCTGCAAACTTGGTATGTAGTGAATAAAAAAAGGTTGCCTTTTTTTTTTTTTTTGTAGACTTGGGAGAGTTGTATAATTGTCTCAGATGTCACATCTACATTGGCTCATATGCAGCATCTAAATGAGGCAAATCTAGTGCACGTGTGACTGTATGAAAAAGAAGTGGATGTTTTTATTACTTTTAATTTGTCTTCTGGGTGGGGGGGAGAAGGACAGAAAACCCTCCAGCAAAATTGATATTTTTAGATATTTTTTTTTAAAACGCCAGCAAGCTGTGTTGAGCAATGGCAGTGGTTTATATGCAGGCCCTGCACACAATTGCCACTCATAACGCAGCTGGCTCATGTGGAGTGAAAGCCTGCACTCTGCTGTAGAGCTGAAGTCTCTAACCCAGAGAAGAAAAGAAAGACCTTTGGCTACACAGGCAGCAGACAGGGGTAGGTGCAGGTGGGACATGAATGCAACGACCTCCTGGGTCGAGCTGTCCACTACGCGTGGAGTGGGCCAGATCAGCGCAGCAGCTTCTTCACTTATGAAAATTACCCAGTGATTCTTGGCTTTTTCACCAGCACCGGGGCAGACAGGTCGTAGGCTTCTCAGTAAGTCTTACTGAAATGCAAAAGGACCTTTCAGTGTACTTTAATGCAGGTGAGTTTGTCCTTATCACAAATGTGGAGTTGAAGGAACATCGCAGCTGGTAACTCAGAAAAACAGCGTAAGTTGGAGGATGACAGTAAGTGTGTTTATATGGGCCAAAGTAGTACGTGCTTGGATGGATCATAACCAACAAGCCACTGTGGGTCTAACTGGTGCAGTTAGAGAGGTTAGTGCCTTCACACAGAGAACGTGAGCTTTCCTGCTGTGTGAGTGGGCGCAGCGAGTGAAGCTGCTGAAGGTTGTACTGGAGCGCACTGGTAGTGCTCTTGTGAGCAGCTGGTGACGCCACACTGAGAGACCTCTGGTCAACAGCGGAGGACAACACCACCTTAAAGCAGCAGAGCTGCTTCTAGCACGTTTCTCTGTCCTTGTTCCCGCAGCTGCTGAGGTGCATCCAGTGGGAAGCACCACAGGCTTAATTCCTTGTGTTGCCAGAACAAAAAGCTGCCTTTTCCAGGAGTAACAGGCAAGGATAGTGTGCTCAGTGTTCACATAGTCCAGTCCACTGGTTAATGGCTAAGAAGGTATTTCAGGTTGTCTCACAGTTAATGATTTCAACGTCCTTGTAGTGTTGCACCACCTATACAAGATTGTGCTATTTGGTAGCAATTATTTTAGGGTAATTTTAGTCAAACGATGAAATACTTCCATACCTATTTAATCACATATGTGCGATTACTAGGTTAATTCTTGTGAAATCTTTTTCAAGATGTTAGCGTTATCTTCCCTGTGTTATGCATAAAGACATGTAGTTTCAGCCCCTAGGCTAAAAGACACTTGAAAAATCAGATTTCTGTGTCAGGTGTCTCCTAGTTCTCTGGTTTCAGGACACTGATTTTAGAAGTACAGCTATGAGCCTAATCAAAATGAAGTTGGATGTGCAACAACAGAAGTAGAAAATGGTCTACATATTTTGGCTATAAGAGCCTTCTCCAAGGTCAAAAAGAACCAGTATCAGAGCCAGGAATAGAACCGTTATCTCCCAGGCCTTTTTCTTTTGCTTCTGTCCCAAAAGACACTATGCAAGGTACAATATCCATTTGACAAATTGCACAGTTATGTGATGAATTGCATTTATAATGCACATTTTATGGCCTCTTTTGGCCACTTCCTACTAATCCATCTTTCCTGGGGTATGTTCTTAACACTCCACAGCTCTCAGTGGCTATTAAACAACAACAGAAAAACGTTCTTTTCTCCCAAATGTAGAATTTACTGCAACTTCTTTGGTCTGAAACAGGCCTGGAAATATTTAGGCCTGCTCAAGTGACAGGTTTAAAGCCTGACGTCCTTCACCCCAAGGCGGGGTGGGCAAAAGGGACATGGGAATTTCCCAATTTCCCATTAAGAATGTGAATTCCTTCTATCCCTGCACGTTTATAAGGTCTGATATTTGTACCTAATTCTATGTTTTGGTATTAAATGTAATTTGGACTTCTTTCATAAGACTTGTATTCTCCTGCCAAAGCTTTGCCTCTCGTTAGTCATGTCAAATCTGTATCAATCAGTAATTGCTTCTTAATCAACTGTAGTAACCACCAATTACTTCTTAATGTCATGTATGTAACCTGCACATACATACACTCGCTGACTTACCAGTAACATGAATATTTCAGAATATAAAATAGTTATTTATTGAGGTTTTAATTTCTTGAAGTTCTTGCGGTAACTATGTATGTACTGTGGTGTAGGATAAAGTGACTGGACCAGGGCCCAGGCTGCTGGGACATACACAGGCTTAGGCTGAGGAAGTACCTCTGATCAGGACAACTGGAATTGAATGAAAGCCAGCAGGACTTACAGGAGTCCTTGAAGTTAGGCAAGCAGGATCCTGAATAAGGATGCATCTTAAGAATATGCTTCAGCATTATGTTGAGCTGAAGAGTTGTCAAGGTTTCTGAGGCATCTTTGTGGTGACAGCTGAATTTTTGGAGCTGTACTTGTATTACTACCAGTAGTGCATCATTGTCTTGGAAACACCACTTAACCTTCTGTCACCTAGTATATATACCTGTAAAACAGGTATAAAAACACCTACTTGTCAAAGGTCTTGTGAGAATTAACGAATATCGAAGTGCCTTGAAACTTTTGGCTGAAAGTCATTTACAGAGGTACAAAGTAGTATAATTGTCCACGTCTGTATTATAGTTTCTAAATAAATGCATGTGGTTCAAAACCACAGTTCATTAGAAAAAAATACAGATGTGAATCTGAAAATATTGCTATAAACTTGAGTCTTAAGCTACATGACAGAGGGCATAAATGAAAACACCTTTAATAGAAGTTACCTTTATGCTAAATTAACATTGTGAATATACTTAATTTTCAGCAAACCTTATGACCCCTTTCACTCTCCATCCTTCTCCCCAGAAGACTGGGAGAAATAAACTTGTTCCTGCACAAGCTTTATCCTCCTGCCTTTGGCATTTTATGTTGTGTTTCAGAAAACATGGTGGGGGAGTGGGGAGGGGATTGTGCTTATTTTTAAATACAAAACTACGTGGACAATATTATTGTTGCATTTCTTGAAATGTGTCCAGTATTCAAACCTGGAGGCAATAGATGTGCAAGAGTGAAATTTGCCCTAGACAGTTAATAAATTCTGAGCAGAGATGCATAAATCAGCGAGGGTATTTTTCAAACTTTTTTTTTTTTTCTCCAAAGGGTGGGCATGGGGGAGGGAAACGTCTTTGGAGAATTGTTTTCTATCAGTTCAGAAAATAGAGAAAAGAATTCAGCAATACCCAGTGCTGGTTAGCAGATTGTCATTTTTGGGTTTGATGTTCCTAGGTTTAATTGTCTTTCATGTGAACAATGGCAGGAGCTCTCTAGTGTGCCATGTGAGCATGATAAAAGGGGGCCGTTCTTGCATAGCAATGCCTTTTTTTTATTATTAGCGTAAAAAATTAGCAAGCTGGAAGTCGTTAGAAGGAGTTCCATTGGCATTAATTGTAATGCAGCCTGAATTTGTTTGCAGACCGGTGCGGCAAGACAATAGCAGCAGGGAAAAAAAGCAATATTAATAGCCTTTTACTTATTGTATCATTTTAGTGAGCCTTAATAAGGTGTCTGCTGTCAACTGGAATTTATTAAAATAAAAAAAAGAAGACATGGTAATTGATGTATTGCAGTAAGTATGGATGAGGGCTCAACTTGATTAATGTATGAGTTGGCTTTTTAAGGCATTTTAAAAAGGCTTCTTAACTGGGTCTTAAGAGACTGGCACAAGCCCACTGTAAACTACCTCATCGCAGTTGGAAAACAGCCTGACAGCTGCTGATGTCTCCTGTGGCTTTGCTTTTTTTTCTGATCAGAGAAAACTGAAGTAATATAGTCCTCGTCAATAATTGCAGTGCTTAAAAATCTTATAAAGGGATTTCTATTCTTCCCTCCGGAGATAACTTTTCAAAGGTTAAATTAGTTTTACTTGTGTGTGCTTCAAATATCTCGGCTCCCAATAAGGATCAAGTTTTGTTTTAAAGAAACTGCTAGTTTGTGTGTTGCATTGGATTAGCACCTTGCTGAATGCCTTCTCTTTCCGTATGAGATGGACACTACAAAGCATTCGGTTTAAGTCTAGCTGCAGTCCCCCAAAAAAGCTTCAAGGTATTGACTCGCCTGGCTTGTTTAGTTCAGAGATGAGTACTCTGTTTGTACAGTTTTTTTCCTTGTTTCATACTGGTGAACTCCACTTGAATTCATCAGCTTTGCTGTGCCGTTTTACTACTCAACATAACTTTCAAGAAGTAGTGGTGGAAAGAATTGCATAGAGGCCTATGGGGAATTAGGGACCCTGATATCTTTTGACGTCTTCCTGAAACCAGGTGCACACTGGTTTCAGCCTAAATATTCTGTCTGTCTAGGTTTTTCTCATGCTGTCAAAATGCCAAAGGATATATCATAACAGGAAGGCCCTAACATATGTGAGGAGGCTGTTTTATGCAGATTATAAGGAAACAGTTTTGTAGGAGTACAGATTATAAAACAGTCGTATTTCTGCAACTATACATAGATTTTTGTCTTAAGCCACCTCTTTTGTCCCAGGTCAAACAAAAAATATTTGGCACATACATAGAGAAGTCGCTTGTGCTTACCTGGCATTTCAGTTGTATTTACCAGGTAGTCCGTGAGCACACAGGAAAATGCCCTGTGAAGAACAGATGGAGGTGTCACCTATAGAAATTTTTCAGTTAGCCTGCATAAATATATTCCGTATTTTCTGTTGGGTTCACCATGAGCCTAAGGTGTAAGGTGAAGCGACAGCATCTAGTTTTATTTAAAACTTCCAGATTTGTCTCCTAGGATAATAGGTGACTTTCTACTGGCTAGACAAATCAAGGTGGTTCTCTCCGTAACGTTGTCCCCATCAGTGCTGCAAATGTCATCCAAGTAGATATCAAAGTCAAAGGGAGAGAAACAGGCTTTTAATTTGTTACAGTACCATGTTGTCCTTTCTGATAGCTCCGGGCCTTTCCCAGAGGAAGTGCTCACGCTTCATTATGGATGTAAGCTTTATTAGTATAGACGTCATCAGGTTCAAGTGTTAGGAAAAGCCTCTGCTTGCTAACAAAGGCCGTGGCCTCGGATAATGCAACTGTTCTCCTTACTGAAGGTTGCAAGTCAGTGTGGATGATACTTTACTCCTTGTCATTTCATGGTTTTTTTGTTTGTTGTGGGGTTGTTTTTTTTTTTTAACATCCTGACCCTGCTTGGAGATCTTGTGTGATGCAATTATCCTTCCCTAAAGACTAAAAAGGAGAACTCAAGTGCTCTGTTTTCATACGTTCCTTTTGCTTTGGATCCAACCACTTACCAGAGGAAAAAAGCGTAGATTAAGCCATTTCAGAAATCTGTGTATCAACTCTAGTCAATTAATCCACAGACTACTGTATATGAATAATACTTCCTCCAAGATTTCTCCTTCGGGTTTCAGGTACCAGAAGTGCAGCAGCACAGTGTATGCACTTGTGAGATTCCCCCCCCCCCCCCCCGCCCCTTCTAGCAGGTTTGCTATTAAATGAAATTGTTGCATAGCACTAAATAAGAGTTTCAGCTTCTTTTACGCTCTGAACTTTAACTTCTTTATAGAAAGAAGGCTACGTTTTGCATGAGAGATAACAGCTGAGGGATGATTTTTCTAGGAACTTTCTTTGCCTGTCACCTTTATTTTATGCAACGACACCTCCTTCTCCAGTAGCTGTTAGGTAAAACCTTTCTTTCTCCTGTTCCCTGCCACCAGGTGAGAGGAAACTTGAATGCATCAATAGTGGTACAGCACTGCGTTAATTGCAGCTCCCTCCCCTTCTTCAGCCCGTTGGCTACTCAGGCTTTCCAGTTCCAAGCAATGCTCTAGTGGCTCTGATATGCCGTTGAGGATAACGTTTAAATATAGACATCTTAGATATTTACTCTTCTAGTTACACCGCTGTGGCAGATGCTGCAGTGGTCCAGCATTAATATCTCTGCAATCTATGCAAAAAAACATGCTGTCCCAATGGCTTCTTCATTTAGCCTAACTCACAGTTTACATAATAATTCACTTCAAGGTCTGATTCACCTCGAGTCATTTTCTCCTTCTTATTCCCTTCTCTCCTTCATTCTTAGGCATGGGCTCTCTAAAACCTGTTCCTGAATATACCCAAAGGTTGCAAGCATTTGAAAGCTAAGTGTGGATTCTGATCAAGATTTTACAAATGGTTTCCATTTTATTAAGGAGTCAGATTGAAGACCATTAATAAAATGGAAACTCTGCAGCTTAATCTAACCTTGATATATTTCCAGCCTAATGCATCTGCTTATAGCCCTGTCACCGCTGGATCTGAGCACCGAGAGCATTGTTGAATACATTTTCATACCTTTGCATTTCCTACCCCCCCTTTCCCAAGGTAGGCCAATTCTCAACTGTTCCAGACACCTTTCTCTCCCTGTCTTTGGCTAGGATTAGAAGAGCCATGCCAGCCTTTATCTGATACACTGTTTGCTGCTAAATGTACCATTTGTTTAGTAGAAGAAGAGTGATGCAGAAGGGAGGCTGAACTTGTTGCAGATTTTGGAGATAAATAAGACTGGGTGCTATGCAGCTTAATTATCTGCAAGAAATGCTATGCTGATGAGCAACCCCATAGCACAACCATATCCAAATAATAACTTGTGATGCTGACCATGCAGAAGTCGGTAGGCCTGACTCAAGATTTCACTTTCACAGAATTTGGGTTACCCATCACATTTAGCTCTGCTGAAACTTCTGCTTTACTATGAACTTTGTGTGGACCTTGTGCACCAGTGATGTTTCTTCTTAGCTCAAAAATTCACTTTCCTCAGTTGATGTATGGAGGTAACCTCATCTGCTTAGTTTGCAGGTCTGTTACTGATATGACTGAATGGATCTATCACTGAATTGTGGATTCCCCTGAGTGGTAACCACCACACAACTATAAAATATTATTAATTAATGTAATTATTTAATAGTTGTGATTAGAAGGTGGAGTTATGGGTGTTACAGAGCAGGTGTTTCTTTGGAAGTTCAAAACATGCTTCTCCCAGCTCTTAGACTGAAGCTGACCCAAGCAAATGGATTCAAAAACCGACTTTGCAACACGGATTAAAAATTTGGGGGTGATCATTAATTTCCGTGCACTCGCAATATTCAAGGTGCGTGCTTGAAAAAGCCCAGTTTCCTCTTTTGTTCAGGTACTCTTACAAAGCCTGGTGCAAACTTGTTTTGGTGGCAGTGAAAGAGGTCTCATCTCTCACCACATCAGAGCACAAATCTCAGATTCCCTCTTCTGAAAGTGGCCTCTAGTTATTGCATGAGTAAAAATACAGACGATCTCTGCCAGACACACACGGAGACTAGGTGTCTGTGCTGACACATCAATACAAAGGTCTGTTATCACAGGAAAATTTCTCCTTCTAAACCTGGGCTTAAACTAATATGAACAGACATATGAAGGCCCCGGTGGGTGACCTTTACTCACACGAGAATATGTCTGCTCAGGGATTTCTTAGTTCATGTTAATTGATTGCCTGATGGGATTGATTAACTAATTGATTTACTGTGGTTTGTGGTTTAATGCAAGGATTGGCCTAGGGTATACTTCAAAAGTTTTTGATGTGGAAGAGAAATTTGGGAAAAGCTGGCACTAGCAGTGATAGTCTGTTTTGAGTGTGACTCCAGCATCTTATGTTGGATGAATTCAATTGCTGAGAGTATTAGTAGTTAACATGAGTGACGCTTTATGGGCTGGGTTAGAGTGAGGTGAGCTGAGGATTGAATCAGCAGCGTTTTTGTTAACCCACAGTGATTTCGTGTAAGCCCATTTCAAGTGCATGTTAATAATGTCAGTGTGTGAGGTATCCATCTTCCCTCTTACCCTTTTGCAGGCACAGGGAGAGGGACTATAACAGGGTCTTTGCTCAAAATCATTGTCCCTTCCCTCTTTCTGCAGGAGTGGGCTCCTAATCGTCATTCTCTGTGTGCACCTACTCCCCCCACCTCCCGTGGTGCATGTATACTCGAGTGGTTCTTGCCATGGGGGTGCAGAGAAAGAAATTAAAACCCCTCACAAGAGACCAGCCTTTCAGCAAAGAGTACCCCCAGTTCTTTGGTTCGCACGTGTCTCTGCTTCCTGGCAAAGCATGCCATGTAGTGTGAGATACCAGAACCAAAATTCAGATCTGTATGACAATTTTGAAAGCATGTTCTAAGTGCCTGGAGGCTGCAGCTGAAACGGCTTTCCTGTTGCTTATATAAACTTGTTTGAAAGAAATCATGCTGTAGACCTACAGTGAGGGCGCAACAGACTTTCTGTTCACGCTCTTGGGTATTTCTTGGTACTTAGGAGACTCGAAAAAAACCCCATAAATTTCCTATTAACCTGTTTTGAAAATAGCCTTCCCATATCAAAGCATGTTTAAAAAGCAGATTGCATTTGATAGCAGTAACTAAAATGCAGTAAGAAGCAGCCTTTTGATCTGTTGCAAATAAACTCTTTTGCAGATAAATACGTTACAAGTGTATTTTTGTTCATTTGCTATCAAATTTAATAACAACCAGTGGAATTGAGTTCAACCAAAATGGTTTCATATCAGACTTCGAATACATACTTTTAAATATTAAAAGATAATGATTTGTATGGCATTGTTATATAATGCATTTCTTGTCTTCTCTTGTGTGCATGTGACGAATTCCAGTCGATAAGCCCAGGACTCTGGAGTCAGTTGTCTGGCTAGTTATTAAGATTAAGATAAGTACTGAGAAGGGAAAGATACAGCGCATTGTACTGCCCTGCTGGGACGGGGCCACCTCGGATTCCAAGTGTAAACAATGCATTAGTTCTCCCTGGCTTATTTCAAACCCGAGGTGTACACTGTAAATATTTGGGAAATATGATGGAAAGAGTGTGGAAAGACTTTTTAAATTTTTATCCTTTAAATTTTAGTACTAAAAATTGAACCTTAGCCCCACCCCCTCGGGTCCCAAATCATTACTCATCCGTACAAAGCCAAGACCAATTTCTGTTAATTACATATGAAAAATAACATTTTTTTTTTCCTTACCCAAGCCATAAAAAAGCAGACAGACATTTGGACGGCATTATCACCAAGCGCTTCGTGCTGAGTGTGCCACAACAATAACAACATAGTTAATGCCCGCACAGCAAAGCTCAATTAGGCTTTTTTGGGGAAAAGGGGGGGAATAGGACTGGAAGGCCTGAACTGTTGAATGCTGAAGCTAATGCAAAGTCTCCTGATGACTTCAGTAAACTTTGGATCAGGTCCAAAATGAAAGTTAGTGAGGTCAGTGCTTTCGGAGCATGTTATTGCTGGTGTCTCTGTGGTGGAGTCCTAAGGGCATCACGCTGTCTTTGTCAAAGAGAAAGGGGGAGAAAGTTTTCTGTTATTCCAAAGTATTACTGAGATATTTTTTTAAAACATTGTTTCCTGAAGTTCAGTTGTTGATTCCCACTAACTTTAATAAATACGCACTTTGCTACAAAGCGGTAGCCGACGCTTTCAAGACAGAAGTTTGACTTGTCTGTAGGATCACTGGAGGAGTGATAGAAAGCAGTAATTTAGAAAGTGTATTGAAGCTGCATGCTGTGCACTGTAGACCACTGGGTAGCAATTAATTTTTGTTAATGAAATCAAAGCTGGATGTATGGAAATGGTTATGTAAAATGTATACACTGCTAAACAGCTAACTAGTCCTTGGGGTTTGCATTTTCGTTATCTGTATGTAAATCATTTCAGCGAGCATGATCTAATGAGTCAAAAACTGCTCTGAAATTTGAATTGAGGTTTGCAAGACACTTTAAAATCCTCGTGCCCTGCTTCATGATATGGCCCTTACAGTGAAGCTGTGTCTATGCTCTGATTAATCGCATCTTATGTGGAGATAGTTTGTAGGTTTTATTGTGTTTCAGAAGGGTTATTTCTAATCTCTGGGAATATCTTGCATTAGTGGGGATGTGAAATTAGGGAACATTCAAAACCATTCAAGAGAAACAAGGAGCACAGCTGAATGGTCCCCAGTGACCCCTACTAAATCTTATGTTTCTTATGTGGTAGGAAATAAATAAAAAAATAAAATTAAACATTTAACTGTAAAAGGCTGTCTGACAAAACGATGCAAACTGCTTTTTCCTGAGTGTCAGAAAGTTCTATTACTGAATTAGAAACTGTCTCTTTCCTTCATATGCCAGTTAAATCATTGTGCTTCCTTAGCTCCCCTAAGGTATACGCTACGATTTCCTCTTAACCAGCAATGAAGATAAATAGCTCCTGTATCTTTGCTGTTTACAGTTATCCTAAGCAAAACCAAAATTAAAGCAGAATCACTGTGGCATCGCAGTGTCTTACAGCATCCTGAATATCGGACAAAAAGTTGGGATACCTCAGAAAGGATATAGAACATATGAAATATAAAAATGTGTATGTGTGTATACTTGCATGCATATTTATACCTTCAATTACTAATAGACATCAAAAAACTGAGTAGTTAAAATGATATCTAAGCTTGATGTGCTGTAACCAGATAAATGAAATGTACAGAGTGGATTGGAATATTTGGAATACCACTTTCTGATTCCCAGCCCTTTTTTCACAGCGTGAGCATTATATCATGGTTGTGTACATTCCAGTTAGCTGCAAGTGAGAAATCACTGCCGAGGTCGCTGAAATGTCAGTGCCACATACGCTGAGGACAAAAATGCATGGAATTCCCTGTTATAACTCTAATTCTCAAAATTCATATGATACAGGAGGAAAATGCGTGTGTACTGCAGTCTAACAGAGACACTGGCTGGCTGAAAAGCCCTACAGACAAACCTGTGCCATAACCTATTTTAGGTTTTTAAACATTTAATACGCCAGGTGAGTAAGTTTAGTCTCTGGCACACGCATTCAGCTTTATGCTGTATATTCGCTGAATACTCTTGAAACCAGCTACATGTTTTTAAAGCTCTTTAGCTGAACCCTGTATGGTCTGAAATACCCAGGTAGTTAGCATTCCTGCCAATTTGATATGACTGAGACCTTTACTTGAACTGACCTCAGAAGGAATAGAAGACTAATTGAGGCAGCCCTAGTTCTAGCTCTCTAGAGGTGTAAAACACTGCAAATGGTATCTGGTGCATGCATAAAAAGGTTTACATAGTGGAAGAGGGATGTGGGAAGGAAAAGCAAGACTTTTCTTTCTCAGCCTCTCAGCAACCTTCTCCCTCCTCTCCCCAAAGCTTCAAGAAAAAAATGGTTTTATTCCTATCTTAATATCATTGTATCGTAAAATAATAAGAAAGGAAGAAAAAAAAGGAAATGTACCCAAACAATGCAGAAGGTAAAATTAGGACAGTACTTGTGTGCCTCAGGGCTGTAATTAAAGCTATCTAGATAAAAAGAGATATTCTGCCTCAGATTTATGTTCTGAGCAGGGGAAAAAAAAAAAGAAAAAGGCTGAAAGTGAAACACAGCAAAAGAAATTCGTAATTCCAATGTATTCAACTCGCCCATCAGAAGAAATGGCATTAATTCAGGTACCCAATTACTGTAATGTGGTTCAGAGCACCTCAATAGGTGTTTCAATCTCAAGCCAGGACTAACATTTGTAATCCTTTAAATGCACTTAAGAAATTGATGTTACAGCCCCACAATCTGTTAGGGGCCTTGCTTCCTGGCTGATTGCAAAGTATCCCACCATTAATTGGATCATCAGAATGTGATCCGCGTTCTGGTCCCCGGATTATGTAAGACTGACTTTGCTCTGACGCGCTGAACCAGAGGCTTCTTTTGCTGGATATTTTGACCCTTAATGTAGATAAGTGGTATTTTTCATCAATCTTAGCTTGCATTAAAAAAGGGAAATGTCAATTCAATGTGGGGCGTTTAACTTAATTCAACATCTTTTAATTTAATACCTTGGAAAAGTTAGTCCGTCTCCGACCTGCCGGAGACTTCTGCTGATGGAATGGTTTGCAGAGTGGGACTGGAGGCACGTCGTTCCCTCTCCATAACACGGTCAGGTCCCAAATGCCTCTTCATGCTTCATCCCTGTATGAAAGGGAAAGATAGAAAAACCAAACGGTCCCCTGACCATGCTTTGCCGTACCGGTAGTTTCTTAAGCTCCTTTGGACTGTTCCCTAACGACTGCTCTGTGTGCCTGAGGGAGAAGAGACAGACCAAAAAAAAAAAAAAGAAAAAGAAAAGAATTCAGTGTTTACTGCTCTGCTTTCGTCTTGGACTTCAGGTTTTCTTGATTTTATTTATTTATTAATTTATTTATTTATTTATTTATTTATTTTTAAGTTTGTGAATCAGGGTGCTTTGATTTACTCAATATTCTTAACGTGTTTTGGTGCTACAATAACAGATGGTTTGAAAATAGGGGACATCCTTTCTAAAAGAAGGAGGCTTTACCTGAAAAAAATTTATTACCAGAATAGGTATAGGACATGTCATAACACCTTTTTCCTTTTTTTTTTTTTTTTCTTTCTCTCCTTTTTTCTTGTACTGCGTCATAAAAGCCCTCCTAGTGCTTCTCTTCCTGATACTGAATGCATTTGTCCCAGTGGTACAGACAGAAGTTCAAAGGCAACTCCAAAAAAGAAATGTGGGTTGTTTTTTTTTCCAATGAAAATAGTAAGCTTCTCAGTTTTCTGGGCATTGTAATGAGCACCAGATTAATTTGGGTCTTATAATGGGAAAACCATTATATGGTATGTTGTCTCTTGTCCTCCTGGTTATATTAAGAGTGAAGATGGTGAGGTGAGAATAACATTAGGTTTCATGACCAAAGCTTGATGTTTTTTCTGGAACTGGTGGTTACTAATCCTGGGTATGGCAATGATTTCAGTGAAGTAGTACCTGCTACCTACATATACATGTACGTCAAAAATCACTGGCAGGATCTGATTTTTTTTTGTTTTTGGTGTCTCAGAGAAAGAGCAAGCTCTTTTCACATGTTGTCACACAGAGGCAGAAGCTTATAGAAATCATTTTGCAGCTGAGGCTGGCTGACTTAGGTATCCTTTCTTTTGATTTCTGCAAAGACCTTGGTCTTATTTTTCCAACTCTCCCCTTTCCCCCCCGCCCTTTGTCAAGTCATTCAAAAATAGTGCCATACTGTGGGCAGGAAAAACTGCCAAGGCACAAGCGATGGTGAGGGGGTGGTTGGACATCATGTTTCACTGCCATCTTCTAGGCTGTGGAGGTGTTTTCTGAGATGTCTTTAGAACATTACAGGTTGAGGAAAAACAAGCTTTTGAGGCAGCATCTTTGTTTCATGAGAAATGTTCGCTCCCAAGGATCGAACAGAAGAGGGCGGTTCTTGCATTTCTCCCACTCCTCTGCTGGCCAGGACCAATTCAAAGTCTGCCATGTAGGAGGAAAAAGGTTAAAACTTTGAGGCAGGGAGTTTTAATAGGAGGTTTGGGACAGTCTCATTACATGTCTCATCCATACAGGTTTTGCAGCTGCTTAGGATGACACCTTGTGAGCTTTCTCAGTGTGTCAGAGAACATAGCTGTGCATGTCTTCGGTCCACATTAATTAGGTTTTGTATATTAGCAGACCACCTAGGTTTGCCTTCTCGCTGGATTTACAGACACGATAAACACAGATGCACAAAATGGCTTTTGGTGGGAGATATTATTGTGATCCTGAACACAGATAGGAAAAGAACTGGTCTGGTGTTTGGAGTGAGCTGGCAGTTTATTAAGAAATAACTGTGGACTGATCAGGAGGAAGCAGAGTTTCTGTTGCTGGGTTGGGGTCTGTGTGACGCTGCTGTTACTCATAGAAGGTAAGTGGCTCATACATAAATGCCTGACCTTGCTTTTTTTTTTTTTTCCTTCTCCTTTTTTTTCTTTCTCCCTTCTCCCTGATATGAATTGAATAGGCAGGTAGATATATACCGTTCTGGTCAGCCTAATTGGCGCTAGAGGTGATATGGTGCTACACTAGGACAGGATAACCTTTAGGTTTAGGCTCCTGGCTGGAGCACAAAGAACATGCATTCAACTCCCAGCGGTTCTCTGACTGGTCTCTTTACATTGCAGTGTGTGTTGGTCATGGTGGTCTTCTCTCTTTGCACTCGTTCAGCTCCTGGTGCAGGAGGATCTCACCTGGAACAATAGATACTGCTGAACTGTAAATAAGAGCCCTGGCTAGAGAATCCTATAAGCAGGTGACCAGCTTACAAAAATATAATACTTTTCTACCAAGCATATTTCATTTTACAGTATTTGAATCTCTGTGTTTTCCTTGAAACTGCCCCCATGGATGAAGAATGTTTGTGCTGACCAGTTACATACTTGCTATTCTAACATGCAAAGAGGTATGCTTATGAGGGAATTACACCTACTTAAGCTTAAATATTTTATCAGGCAGTGCTGAAGGAAGCTTGTTTGGCCATGTTCAGACCTGGTATAAACAGCGTAAACCTTTCCTGAAGTGACTGCAGCTGTATGTACTTCGGCCAGACTTAAGTTTAGCTGGAAGACTTCCAGATAAGTACTAGTCTCACAACTCTGCTCATTCAACACCAATACAAAGCTCTTTTATGAAAGGAAAAACATAAAGTAATATAGGTAAGCCTATAACGATTTTGGCCAGAGAACAAACATATTGTTTCTTCCTGCTTGGAAGGGCCTAACCTTCTGTAGGGAGAGTAGGATCTGTGATATCTCTGGTATTGATAGCATTCCTACAGGAACTGCATTTTCCAGCAAGCTTTGTAATAGCCTAAGATGCTTCTGAGTTATTCCACTATATCAAGGGGAAAGGAAACCTTTTGTAGCTTGTGGCTGTGCCTTCCTGGGCAATTGATTGTAAACGCAGACAGTGTATCTCAGGGTATTTTGCTGTATGGAGTTGCATTGGAAGTGCGTCACTTCCAATCTGTTTTAATTGGAGTGTTGGGTGACACTTCTCTGCTGCTTTATCCCCGGATAGAAAGCTGATCTACGTTTTTAGCTTTAAGTACACTACAAGGTTGGAAAGTAAAGTTGAGTTTGCAATGAAGCAGATATATTGGCTTCCCATGTTTTGAAGACAAATGGAGTCTCATCCATCGCTGCTATACCAGTATGCTGGTGCTGTTTCAGGCTGCTTTGGGTTAGGATTTCAGTTTGCCCTTCCTTCCTAATGGGGTCCCTTGGTGGAGAATGCCATCCAAACGCAGGATGGATGAGATGCCCTAAGGACCTGTATCAGGCTTGCCTTTTTTAAGCAGTGCCTTGCTGAACTGTGAACTGGGCTTTTCTTGGAGTGCTGCGTGAGGATATGAATTCAACTTTGAGACCAAAAAAAAAAGAGAAGGGAATAAACACCACACACAGCAGCCTATGTCAGCCTGAAAGCACACAATATTTGGTGGCAGTATTAATCCGCATCTAAAATGATTTTCTTGTGGTGTCTTAAGTACTTCCCAGGGGCTCCTTTCTTTGTTCTAACTCCCTGTGGACAGGGCAGAGAAAAATGGCTGGTGCATTTGCTTCGGCCACTGTCAGCGACAGGCTCGCAGCAGAATTAATTCTGTCCTCT